>NC_069134.1:3496388-4233888 GCF_026914265.1 Mya arenaria
GCAAGACCAGTGTCCTAACCTCTAAGGTCAAGGTCACACTTAGTTTTATTCACAATGAGATGCATATAAGGACATAGAGTTTATGTTGTCGTGTCCGGACTGTAACTTTTTCTTGTATGTACAGATTTTAAAATAACTTGCACATGTGTTCGACATACAAAGACGACGTGTCGGGTGCTAGACCATGTCCCTACCTCTAAGGTGAAAGATACACTTAGTGTTTATTCACAATGAAATGCTGAATATAAGGTCATAAGAGTGTAGGTTTGTCAAATATGGTGGTATTTTTATGTTCAGAGGCAATTTATAAAATAACTTGCCATATGTATTTGACACGTAAAGGCATATCAACTTTTTCATGTACTGGCCTTGTTCATAGGTCAATGTCACATTCGGGGGCATTCATCACATACGTGACAGCTCTTGTTTCTTCATACAACCTGTAAACTTTACTCTAATAGATAGACTTATGTGTACTTCTACTAAACAGCATCTTTACAAAGTAAAACTAAAAATAAAAGCAAGCAAGTGTATTTTATGTTTATATTTTTTAACTCATTTCACAAATTAATGACAAAAAGAGTAAGAGTCCATATTTGTATTGGGGTTTAGCAAACAGTATCATATTGTGCCATAATTAATTACTATTTGAGCAAAACATTTATGTTTCAAACATATGCGTTCACATTTATATGATTATTGCACGATGTGATCAATTAGGTGCCCTATCTTCTCTAATTCATAACCCAGCAAACATGGCCATATCGGCCGATGTCGGCTAAATATCGGCGATTCGGCCACTGTTTGCCGATATTGGCTCGACATCGGGTCGATATAGGCATATTGACTGAAACATTGTATGCGTAATAATACTATACGGTTTGGATTTGAATGTTTAAAAAATAATTAAATAAACAATAGCTTTTGTTTTTATGGACAAAAAACGTTTAATAAATATGTCAATATCGGGCCGATATTGGCGCGATGTACAGTAGTATTGGTTCAAGGGAGAGCAATGAATATGTTCAACTCTCACTAGCAGTGCATTCCCTTGCGATTAATAAATATTTAAATTCATTATCAATGCTATTTTCGCGAAAATAGGCTAGTGTCGCAGAAATAGGTTATTTTAAAAAAAAATCTTTCAAACATTAAAAAGAAAAGAAAATTATCATAAAATCATTTTTCTATAATGTTTCGTTTAAATATAAATACATATAAATAAATATCTGGTTTATTTCAATATAATGATAAAGCAGGCTATTTTCGGTGAGAAATGCTATTTTCGCGAAAATAGGCTAGTGTCGCCGAAATAGGCTATTTTAAAAACATCTTTCAAACTTACTAAAAAAATAATCATAAAATCATTTTTCTATAATGTTCCGTTTTAAATATAATCATATGTATAAATAAATCTCTGGTTTATTTCAATATAATGATATAGCAAGCTATTTCCGTAGACAAACGCTATTTTCGCGAAAATAGGCTAGTGTCGCAGAAATAGGTTATTTTTAAAATCATCTTTCAAACTCACTAAAAAATAAAAAAAAATCATCATAAAATCTCTTTTCTATAATGTGTCGTTTAAATTTAAAACATCTTTCGAACTCACTAAAAAAATCATCATAAAATCATTTTTCTATAATGTTCCGTTTAAATATAATCAAATATAAACATATCTTTTCGTTTTATTCCATTTATATGTTATAGCGAACTATTTTCGTAGACGAATGCTATTTTCGCTATCTAGCTATGAATTACGGACATTACTGACCATGGACATTACGGACCAGATTTAGGGACATTACGGACCATCTTCAGAAACTTACGGACCATTATTATAATGTTATTAACATATTTTTTTTATTTATTCACTCCTTGGTCACAGTTATATGGAAGATAAATGCCATGTGTCATCATACTGAGCACTCATATTCAAGTATTTCTGAACACATTGATGTCCGTAATGTCCGTGACCCCTAGCGATACCCTTTAATTTGTATTCATGAAAGTGTGTGAAAACCCATCTTGATGGCGCACTTTCACTGAACCATTCATTAAAACAGTTGTAACGGAAAAAATATGACATCCAAAGTTTATTTCAGAAAGCAAGCGAGCAACTATAAACACATATACATATAAATATTCACATTCACAAATATACAAAAGTTGCATGTTAAATCATCATTCATTGTCCGTGATATCATCAAATGTGGTAATACTACAAAGTTAAACAAACTGTGAGTAAAATTATAATTCATGGTCCGTAATATCTCAACATACGGTACATTATAAGTTAAAAAAAACTGTGAGATAAATTATAAATCATGTCCGCAAATGTGGTATGTTATAAAGTTAAAACACTCTGAATAAAAGTATATATTATGGTCCGTAATGTCACGAAAAGCGGTCCGTAATGTCCCCAAATCTGGTCCGTAATGTCCGTGGTCTTAAGATAATAGGGGCGATACTATTTCCCGGTCCCGGTCTCATCCGGTCCCGGTCTCCTCCGGTCTCTGTTTTAAAAAAATTATTGTAGCTATCGGGCGTGATCGAGAAGGTGTGAATGACAGCGGGGTAATAGGATTACAAAAGATTACAGTCAATTAAAACATTAGATATTTAATGATAATTATTTCACCATTTATTTCATATTTTATATCAATAAACAAAAAATAAATTAAGGCAAAGATAAAAACATAATATATGCACATGTTCTAAAATTAATGTAATGAATAACAAACACATTGTGTTTTTTTTCCTTATTAAATTCAGTTATAAGTAAACTTTTGATAATAGTAATATAAATAGAAATGCAAGAATTCATGTAAATCAAATGTGTAAGTTAACTCAGTACTTCATAAATTCTAACATTTTGTTTTGTTTAATTATTGATTTTGTTACAAGAGATGCAGTGCCACGTCCAGTTCCTGCATGTTCTATTTTCGCAAATCACTATCGACGAATTCTAGCATTTCACATAAACAGAATGGTTTGTTTTTTAAAGTCTGAGGGATCGCGCCTTTTTCATTTTCTTTATGAAACAGTTTTTTTATGTTTTCTAGACTGACTAGATTTCCCTCATTTCACTGACAACGAGTTTGGCATAAGTATTTACACAGTCATTCTTAAAACAAAATTCTACAGCATTCGCAATTGCAAAGACAGGCATGTCCATTTGACGGTTGTTGTAAACAGGCGCGTAGGAAGGAAATTGACATTGGGGCCGCGGAAGGGGTATGCTGGGGAGGGGTGTCCCCTCCCGTCGAGATTTTATTTCAATTTTAAGCATTGAAGGACTCGATTTCCTGTGAGTTCAGGTTTTATTTTCGTGTTTTTATCTGAACCCTTTTTCGGTTGAAATAACATTGTAAGCAACAGCGATATGTTAATAATTGTGCAATCATAAATTATTATAACACCAGTATTTATTTCTCTTTCAATATTCATATTTGCACAGTCTCACAATGTATGTTAAATAACTAATTGGCACAGTTCACCTCTTCATAGTGAAGCCACGAGTGTCTTTAGAACCATTTCGTGTTGGATGCCCCATGTTCAGTTTTTAGTGCCAAAAGATCTCTATGGAAATCTTAAACTTCTAGGCAGATTTGGAACGTCCATTTTTAAGTCAAACTTTAATGTGATGAGTTTGAAATAATACATATTGCTGGCTATTTAATGGCAATTCTATTTTAACGATCATGACGACTTTAAATAAAGATTATTGTATTTTGTAAGTTATATTTCATTTGTAAAATAGCCTTCCAAATATTTCAGTAGTTTATTTATCATTACTATACTTACTATTATTATTGTCAAGGAACTCTTCATAACAGGTTTATGACAATACACAATAATGTCATACCATGAAAGGTGTAAATGCGATATACAACGCGTGTCAGAGATTAGCGCATGTCCCTCGATCGTTAAGGACATGATAAATGGATAAGCCAGTTTTATTACACACGCACGGCTTCTGTTCGGTTCATACCTTAAAAATATGGTTGTTTATTATAGTAAATGATTGTTATGCAAAGGGTCTTGTAAAGTTAAGAAATAATACGATAATAACATATAACCAAATTCAAAAATAATCAGCGTCAGATTTCTTAAACAGTTAGAGATTTATTGCAAACTTAAAGTTGACAAATAAAATATATTCTGCTAAAGTTGTGTAATAATGACGAAGGTATTCGAATTTATTCAATGTAAGCGAATAGCACAAAAAAATATATACGAAAATGGAGACGTAATGTTTTTCTTACTTAAGAATGGCGCAACTTCATATAAACACTCTTCATCTAGTTGTAGATCTTGTGTACTTTTTCACCATTCATTGATTTACTTGTTTACGTGCTATGAACACTGTATAATGTTTTACGGAATAAACATATCTTATCGTAACGACATGCATGGGTCGGATATGCAACCATGGAAACGTTTTCAATTGTAATCATTATTTTTACACAATGCTTCAAAGAGAACCGTGCACACTCATAGCTGGACTGCTTAAACAATATTATGTGTGTTTGTTTTTAAACAGAAGAGAAAAACAATAAACCAACTTGACAAAACACAAATTAAAACGTGCAATTCTAAGTTTCTTCATACTCTAGCCGTCCTTAATCCTTTATTTAAAAAAAATGAACATTTTTATTGCCATCGCATCTTTCTCTACACCTTTAACAAATTGCATAAATAGTTTAGGCCTATAACAAATTGCATAAATTAAGACATAATGTTTATATATGTTATTCTATTTTGTTACATATAAAAGCAAATAAGATTGTAAAATTAGTTTAACAAACATCGGCAACACAATCCGTCGCCTCGGGCCATAAGTTATGAACCGGGAATTATGAGACCGGATTTTACGAGGAGAGACCGGGAAATAGTATCGCCCAGATAATAGTCGTATGTAACCATTCTGAATTTTACAAGATCATTTTTAACAATGCACTTATTACCTGTAAACACGTAAAATGACAGGTGTTGTAAACATGGTATATTTAATCGAAAACTCCATTAATTGTCCTCAAATATGTAAAACATCTTTTCACATAACATTGATATAATGCCGTACTCAGTTTTGACCATATTAGTCCTGCTAAATTTTACTCTGGGTAAGTGTATTATTAAATTGTAAGATGTTGCAACTTCCTGTTTGACTTACCTGCCTATCTTCTTAGCCTTAGGTTTTGAGTTTATTTATACTTGCATTCGGGTAAGGCCCATTCGGAGAGTGCTCTCATGACATAGTATTGTTACTTTTAAAAGGATTTTTGAGCATAGTGTACAGACATAATGTTACCCTTGTAACAGCTACCCGGGTTCTTAAAGCTGCACCAGTGTATACATGTAGCACAGGACCCCAATTGTACGTCCCTCATGAAAAACATTAAGTATTTTTTAGTTGTGCCCTTTGATTGACACTTACATGTTTTACCACTAGATCATGGATCCGCCATGAATGATGTTCCAACAAAAATGGAAGACTTACATACTGGCTTCACAAATAATTAATCTAATTAAAGGATGTTTGAGTCACAACTATTGTCACTTTGCTGCCTCATGGTTTTTCGGAGTGAACTTTTTAATGATCAATTAGTCTTTTATATTATATAAATTTTATATATAAGGCCACAACAAATTGATCATTTGTTCGTCGGATTTGCCGCACCTAAAATTCGAAAAAAAGAAAAAAACACCTCTTTTTTGCGCCCGCACATATTATTTGGTCGCGCAGATTTTTTTTTGTGTACTTCTGAATTTCCCCATATTTTCTGATATGATTTTACTTGAGATTTAAACCTGCAACGTCGACTTCGTCTTTTTTTTGAAGGTATTTCCATGTTTCACATTCTTTGCGAGCAAACTTTCCTCGTGTCCAGTCAAAATCAAGTCCGGGTAACCACAAAACAGCTGATTATTGTTGACAATCTTTTTTGTCAGGCATATTTTGCAGGACGCACCATTGTTATTCATTTCCGGTATTTATTTTCAGTTTACTACATCAGTTTTCGTAATGAAAATACACGTTTTAAGTGAAAATCAGTGTCATAGTTAATGGATTATAGTCTTCAGTAAACAGCAGAAGTTTCACAGCGTCGAAGGCAATAATTATCAATGTGTAATTCATTGTTTTGTACTCAAAATTTAGTGCTAAATAATAACTAAATCAGATTTTGAGTGCAAACTTCTATTCAAATACACGCAGGACACACGACATTAATCATGTTTTCGTGAGTTTTTTTTTTTAATTCTAAAATGCATTTCTTAGTATTAATATACTCATGAGTGTTATAAACAGATCAAAAAATGTTTTAAAAACAGTCTGTATTTACACATATAATACCCCCCCCCCCCGGTCCAGGGGGATAGCCTGGGAAATGGCCCATGTTTTTACCTGCCAGGTGGCCCTGCAGCGCCGGGTTAATACGGTGGTTTTGTCTTCCAGCCAAATATAGCGTTGAATGGGCCTTACCTAGAGTCCCTTGGGTGCTTGGGCATTTGGCAGGGGTTTCACGAGCAGATCGTCCCTGCAGGACGAGGACTTTGCCCGGGCTTGGCTGGACCGAAAGTCAAAGTCCCCACTATTCCCCGGACCTGGGGTGGGGCGTGGTTATAATTGACTGGTGCATTACAGTACTTAATTTCTTAAAGTGGCCTGTTTCTTACAGGCATTGAAGCTATTGAGGCTGTCATGTTATTCTTTTTCAAGGCACTGACCTATAAACCAAAGGTTCGTGGTCAAATAAAAAAAAATTGTCTTCGAATAATGACAGGAATGCTGTCTTAACAATAATATCCACATTTAAATTGCTGATGAAAAAAAGTTAATAGTAAAGCACTGGATCTTATTGCCATTTGTTAAATATTGAGACAGATTTTCATGTGTCCGGGCTGTAACTTTCCCTTGTATGGACATATTTTAAAATAACTTGCCACATGTGTTCCACATACCAAGACGACGTGTCGCGTGCAAGACCCGTGTCCCTACCTCTAAGGTCAAGGTCACACTTAGTGTTTATTCACAATGGAGTGCTGCATATAGGACATAGCGTATAGGTTGTCGTGTCCGGGCTGTAACTTTCCCTTGTATAGACATATTTTAAAATAACTTGCCACATGTGTTCCACATACCAAGGCGACGTGTCGCGTGCAAGACCCGTGTCCCTACCTCTAAGGACAAGGTCACACTTAGTGTTTATACTCAATGGAGCGCTGCATATAAGGACATAGAGTATAGGTTGTCGTATCCGGGCTGTACTTTTCCCTTGTATAGACAGATTTTAAAATAACTTGCCACATGTGTTCCACATACCAAGGCGACGTGTCGCGTGCAAGACCCGTGTCCCTACCTCTAAGGACAAGGTCACACTTAGTGTTTATACTCAATGGAGCGCTGCATATAAGGACATAAAGTATAGGTTGTCGTATCCGGGCTGTACTTTTCCCTTGTATAGACAGATTTTAAAATAACTTGTCACATGTGTTCCACATACCAAGGCGACGTGTCGCGTGCAAGACCCGTGTCCCTACCTCTAGGGTCAAGGTCACACTTAGTGTTTATACTCAATGGAGTGCTGCATATAAGGACATAGAGAATAGGTTGTCGTGTCCGGGCTGTAACTTTCTCTTGTATAGACAGATTTTAAAATAACTTGCCTCATGTGTTCCACATACCAAGACGACGTGTCGTGTGCAAGACCAGTGTCCTAACCTCTAAGGTAAAGGTCACACTTAGTGTTTATTCACAATGGAGTGCTGCATATAAGGACATAGAATATAGGTTGTTGTGTCCGAGCTGTTACTTTCCCTTGAATGGAAAGATTTTAAAATAACTTGCCACATATGTTTCACATACCAAGACGACGTGTCGTGTGCAAGACCCGTGTCCCTACCTCTAAGGTCAAGGTCACACTTAGTGTTTATTCACAATGGAGTGCTGCATATAAGGACATAGAGTATAGGTTGTCGTGTCCGGGCTGTAACTTTCCCTTGAATGGAAAGATTTTAAAATAACTTGCCAAATATGTTTCACATACCAAGACGACGTGTCGCGTGCAAGACCCGTGTCCCTACCTCTAAGGTCAAGGTCACACTTAGTGTTTATTCACAATGGAGTGCTGCATATAAGGACATAGAGTATAAGTTGTTGTGTCCGGGCTGTAACTTTCCCTTGTATGGACATATTTTAAAATGACTTGCACATGTGTTAGACATATCAAGACGACGTGTCGCGTGCAAGACCCGTGTCCCTACCTCTAAGGTCAAGGTCACACTTAGGTGTTTATTCACAATGGAATGCTGCATATAATGACATAGAGTATAGATTATCGTGTCGGGGCTGTAACTTTCCCTTGTATGGACAGATTTCAAAATAACTTGCCACATGTGTTCCACATAACAAGACGACGTGTCGCATGCAAGACCCGTGTCCCTACCTCTAAGGTCAAGGTCACACTTAGGTGTTTATATTCACAATGGAATGCTGCATATATAAGGACATAGAGTATAGGTTGTCGTGTCCGGGCTGTAACTTTCTCTTGTATGGACATATTTAAAATGACTTGCCACATGTGTTCGACATACCTAGACGACATGTCACGTGCAAGACCCATGTCCCTACTTATAAGTTCAAGGTCACACTTAGTGTTTATTCACAATGGAATGCTGCTTATAAGGACATAACAGGGTTGGTTGTCAAGTATGGGTGGTATTTTTTATGTTTGAATGCATACTTATTATTTCTTGTTCTAAATTTAATCACATATTTAAAATTGGTATGGTGTATGTATTAGATATTTTTCAAATTGAACTTTTTATGCCCCCGAAGGTGGGCATATAAAAATCGCAACGATGTGTCGCATGCAAGACCAGTGTCCTAACCTCTAAGGTCAAGGTCACACTTAGTGTTTATTCACAATGAGATGCATATAAGGACATAGAGTTTATGTTGTCGTGTCCGGACTGTAACTTTTTCTTGTATGTACAGATTTTAAAATAACTTGCCACATGTGTTCGACATACAAAGACGACGTGTCGGGTGCTAGACCCATGTCCCTACCTCTAAGGTGAAAGATACACTTAGTGTTTATTCACAATGAAATGCTGAATATAAGGTCATAAGAGTGTAGGTTGTCAAATATGGGTGGTATTTTTTATGTTCAGAGGCAATTTATAAAATAACTTGCCATATGTATTTGACACGTAAAGGCAATATCAACTTTTCATGTACTGGCCTTGTTCATAGGTCAATGTCACATTCGGGGGCATTCATCACATACTGTGACAGCTCTTGTTTCTTCATACAACCTGTAAACTTTACTCTAATAGATAGACTTATGTGTACTTCTACTAAACAGCATCTTTACAAAGTAAAACTAATAAATAAAAGCAAGCAAGTGTATTTTATGTTTATATTTTTTAACTCATTTCACAAATTAATGACAAAAAGAGTAAGAGTCCATATTTGTATTGGGGTTTAGCAAACAGTATCATATTGTGCATAATTAATTACTATTTGAGCAAAACATTTATGTTTCAAACATATGCGTTCACATTTATATGATTATTGCACGATGTGATCAATTAGGTGCCCTATCTTCTCTAATTCATAACCCAGCAAACATGGCCATATCGGCCGATGTCGGCTAAATATCGGCGATTCGGCCACTGTTTGCCGATATTGGCTCGACATCGGGTCGATATAGGCATATTGACTGAAACATTGTATGCGTAATAATACTATACGGTTTGGATTTGAATGTTTAAAAAATAATTAAATAAACAATAGCTTTTGTTTTTATGGACAAAAAAACGTTTAATAAATATGTCAATATCGGGCCGATATTGGCGCGATGTACAGGTAGTATTGGTTCAAGGGAGAGCAATGAATATGTTCAACTCTCACTAGCAGTGCATTCCCTTGCGATTAATAAATATTTAAATTCATTATCAATGCTATTTTCGCGAAAATAGGCTAGTGTCGCAGAAATAGGTTATTTTAAAAAAAAAATCTTTCAAACATTAAAAAGAAAAGAAAATTATCATAAAATCATTTTTCTATAATGTTTCGTTTAAATATAATTATACATATAAATAAATATCTGGTTTATTTCAATATAATGATAAAGCAGGCTATTTTCGGTGAGAAATGCTATTTTCGCGAAAATAGGCTAGTGTCGCCGAAATAGGCTATTTTTAAAAACATCTTTCAAACTTACTAAAAAAAATAATCATAAAATCATTTTTCTATAATGTTCCGTTTAAATATAATCATATGTATAAATAAATCTCTGGTTTATTTCAATATAATGATATAGCAAGCTATTTCCGTAGACAAACGCTATTTTCGCGAAAATAGGCTAGTGTCGCAGAAATAGGTTATTTTTAAAATCATCTTTCAAACTCACTAAAAAATAAAAAAATAAATCATCATAAAATCTCTTTTCTATAATGTGTCGTTTAAATTTAAAAACATCTTTCGAACTCACTAAAAAAATCATCATAAAATCATTTTTCTATAATGTTCCGTTTAAATATAATCAAATATAAACATATCTTTTCGTTTTATTCCATTTATATGTTATAGCGAACTATTTTCGTAGACGAATGCTATTTTCGCTATCTAGCTATGAATTACGGACATTACTGACCATGGACATTACGGACCAGATTTAGGGACATTACGGACCATCTTCAGAAACTTACGGACCATTATTATAATGTTATTAACATATTTTTTTTTATTTATTCACTCCTTGGTCACAGTTATATGGAAGATAAATGCCATGTGTCATCATACTGAGCACTCATATTCAAGTATTTCTGAACACATTGATGTCCGTAATGTCCGTGACCCCTAGCGATACCCTTTAATTTGTATTCATGAAAGTGTGTGAAAACCCATCTTGATGGCGCACTTTCACTGAACCATTCAATTAAAACAGTTGTAACGGAAAAAATATGACAATCCAAAGTTTATTTCAGAAAGCAAGCGAGCAACTATAAACACATATACATATAAATATTCACATTCACAAATATACAAAAGTTGCATGTTAAATCATCATTCATTGTCCGTGATATCATCAAATGTGGTAATACTACAAAGTTAAAACAAACTGTGAGTAAAATTATAATTCATGGTCCGTAATATCTCAACATACGGTACATTATAAGTTAAAAAAAACTGTGAGATAAATTATAAATCATTGTCCGCAAATGTGGTATGTTATAAAGTTAAAACACACTCTGAATAAAAGTATATATTATGGTCCGTAATGTCACGAAAAGCGGTCCGTAATGTCCCCAAATCTGGTCCGTAATGTCCGTGGTCTTAAGATAATAGGGGCGATACTATTTCCCGGTCCCGGTCTCATCCGGTCCCGGTCTCCTCCGGTCTCTGTTTTAAAAAAATTATTGTAGCTATCGGGCGTGATCGAGAAGGTGTGAATGACAGCGGGGGTAATAGGATTACAAAAGATTACAGTCAATTAAAACATTAGATATTTAATGATAATTATTTCACCATTTATTTCATATTTTATATCAATAAAACAAAAAATAAATTAAGGCAAAGATAAAAACATAATATATGCACATGTTCTAAAATTAATGTAATGAATAACAAACACATTGTGTTTTTTTTCCTTATTAAATTCAGTTATAAGTAAACTTTTGATAATAGTAATATAAATAGAAATGCAAGAATTCATGTAAATCAAATGTGTAAGTTAACTCAGTACTTCATAAATTCTAACATTTTTGTTTTGTTTAATTATTGATTTTGTTACAAGAGATGCAGTGCCACGTCCAGTTCCTGCATGTTCTATTTTCGCAAATCACTATCGACGAATTCTAGCATTTCACATAAACAGAATGGTTTGTTTTTTTAAAGTCTGAGGGATCGCGCCTTTTCATTTTCTTTATGAAACAGTTTTTTTATGTTTTCTAGACTGACTAGATGTTCCCTCATTTCACTGACAACGAGTTTGGCATAAGTATTTACACAGTCATTCTTAAAACAAAATTCTACAGCATTCGCAATTGCAAAGACAGGCATGTCCATTTGACGGTTGTTGTAAACAGGCGCGTAGGAAGGAAATTGACATTGGGGCCGCGGAAGGGGTATGCTGGGGAGGGGTGTCCCCTCCCGTCGAGATTTTATTTCAATTTTAAGCATTGAAGGACTCGATTTCCTGTGAGTTCAGGTTTTATTTTCGTGTTTTTATCTGAACCCTTTTTCGGTTGAAATAACATTGTAAGCAACAGCGATATGTTAATAATTGTGCAATCATAAATTATTATAAACACCAGTATTTATTTCTCTTTCAATATTCATATTTACACAGTCTCACAATGTATGTTAAATAACTAATTGGCACAGTTCACCTCTTCATAGTGAAGCCACGAGTGTCTTTAGAACCATTTCGTGTTGGATGCCCCATGTTCAGTTTTTAGTGCCAAAAGATCTCTATGGAAATCTTAAACTTCTAGGCAGATTTGGAACGTCCATTTTTAAGTCAAACTTTAATGTGATGAGTTTGAAATAATACATATTGCTGGCTATTTAATGGCAATTCTATTTTAACGATCATGACGACTTTAAATAAAGATTATTGTATTTTGTAAGTTATATTTCATTTGTAAAATAGCCTTCCAAATATTTCAGTAGTTTATTTATCATTACTATACTTACTATTATTATTGTCAAGGAACTCTTCATAACAGGTTTATGACAATACACAATAATGTCATACCATGAAAGGTGTAAATGCGATATACAACGCGTGTCAGAGATTAGCGCATGTCCCTCGATCGTTAAGGACATGATAAATGGATAAGCCAGTTTTATTACACACGCACGGCTTCTGTTCGGTTCATACCTTAAAAATATGGTTGTTTATTATAGTAAATGATTGTTATGCAAAGGGTCTTGTAAAGTTAAGAAATAATACGATAATAACATATAACCAAATTCAAAAATAATCAGCGTCAGATTTCTTAAACAGTTAGAGATTTATTGCAAACTTAAAGTTGACAAATAAAATATATTCTGCTAAAGTTGTGTAATAATGACGAAGGTATTCGAATTTATTCAATGTAAGCGAATAGCACAAAAAAATATATACGAAAAATGGAGACGTAATGTTTTTCTTACTTAAGTATGGCGCAACTTCATATAAACACTCTTCATCTAGTTGTAGATCTTGTGTACTTTTTCACCATTCATTGATTTACTTGTTTACGTGCTATGAACACTGTATAATGTTTTACGGAATAAACATATCTTATCGTAACGACATGCATGGGTCGGATATGCAACCATGGAAACGTTTTCAATTGTAATCATTATTTTTACACAATGCTTCAAAGAGAACCGTGCACACTCATAGCTGGACTGCTTAAACAATATTATGTGTGTTTGTTTTTAAACAGAAGAGAAAAACAATAAACCAACTTGACAAAACACAAATTAAAACGTGCAATTCTAAGTTTCTTCATACTCTAGCCGTCCTTAATCCTTTATTTAAAAAAAATGAACATTTTTATTGCCATCGCATCTTTCTCTACACCTTTAACAAATTGCATAAATAGTTTAGGCCTATAACAAATTGCATAAATTAAGACATAATGTTTATATATGTTATTCTATTTTGTTACATATAAAAGCAAATAAGATTGTAAAATTAGTTTAACAAACATCGGCAACACAATCCGTCGCCTCGGGCCATAAGTTATGAACCGGGAATTATGAGACCGGATTTTACGAGGAGAGACCGGGAAATAGTATCGCCCAGATAATAGTCGTATGTAACCATTCTGAATTTTACAAGATCATTTTTAACAATGCACTTATTACCTGTAAACACGTAAAATGACAGGTGTTGTAAACATGGTATATTTAATCGAAAACTCCATTAATTGTCCTCAAATATGTAAAACATCTTTTCACATAACATTGATATAATGCCGTACTCAGTTTTGACCATATTAGTCCTGCTAAATTTTACTCTGGGTAAGTGTATTATTAAATTGTAAGATGTTGCAACTTCCTGTTTGACTTACCTGCCTATCTTCTTAGCCTTAGGTTTTGAGTTTATTTATACTTGCATTCGGGTAAGGCCCATTCGGAGAGTGCTCTCATGACATAGTATTGTTACTTTTAAAAGGATTTTTGAGCATAGTGTACAGACATAATGTTACCCTTGTAACAGCTACCCGGGTTCTTAAAGCTGCACCAGTGTATACATGTAGCACAGGACGCCAATTGTACGTCCCTCATGAAAAACATTAAGTATTTTTTAGTTGTGCCCTTTGATTGACACTTACATGTTTTACCACTAGACCATGGATCCGCCATGAATGATGTTCCAACAAAAATGGAAGACTTACATACTGGCTTCACAAATAATTAATCTAATTAAAGGATGTTTGAGTCACAACTATTGTCACTTTGCTGCCTCATGGTTTTTCGGAGTGAACTTTTTAATGATCAATTAGTCTTTTATATTATATAAATTTTATATATAAGGCCACAACAAATTGATCATTTGTTCGTCGGATTTGCCGCACCTAAAATTCGAAAAAAGAAAAAAAACACCTCTTTTTTGCGCCCGCACATATTATTTGGTCGCGCAGATTTTTTTTTTGTGTACTTCTGAATTTCCCCATATTTTCTGATTTGATTTTACTTGAGATTTAAACCTGCAAAGTCGACTTCGTCTTTTTTTTTGAAGGTATTTCCATGTTTCACATTCTTTGCGAGCAAACTTTCCTCGTGTCCAGTCAAAATCAAGTCCGGGTAACCACAAAACAGCTGATTATTGTTGACAATCTTTTTTGTCAGGCATATTTTGCAGGACGCACCATTGTTATTCATTTCCGGTATTTATTTTCAGTTTACTACATCAGTTTTCGTAATGAAAATACACGTTTTAAGTGAAAATCAGTGTCATAGTTAATGGATTATAGTCTTCAGTAAACAGCAGAAGTTTCACAGCGTCGAAGGCAATAATTATCAATGTGTAATTCATTGTTTTGTACTCAAAATTTAGTGCTAAATAATAACTAAATCAGATTTTGAGTGCAAACTTCTATTCAAATACACGCAGGACACACGACATTAATCATGTTTTCGTGAGTTTTTTTTTTTTAATTCTAAAATGCATTTCTTAGTATTAATATACTCATGAGTGTTATAAACAGATCAAAAAATGTTTTAAAAACAGTCTGTATTTACACATATAATACCCCCCCCCCCCCCCCCCCGGTCCAGGGGGATAGCCTGGGAAATGGCCCATGTTTTTACCTGCCAGGTGGCCCTGCAGCGCCGGGTTAATACGGTGGTTTTGTCTTCCAGCCAAATATAGCGTTGAATGGGCCTTACCTAGAGTCCCTTGGGTGCTTGGGCATTTGGCAGGGGTTTCACGAGCAGATCGTCCCTGCAGGACGAGGACTTTGCCCGGGCTTGGCTGGACCGAAAGTCAAAGTCCCCACTATTCCCCGGACCTGGGGTGGGGCGTGGTTATAATTGACTGGTGCATTACAGTACTTAATTTCTTAAAGTGGCCTGTTTCTTACAGGCATTGAAGCTATTGAGGCTGTCATGTTATTCTTTTTCAAGGCACTGACCTATAAACCAAAGGTTCGTGGTCAAATAAAAAAAAATTGTCTTCGAATAATGACAGGAATGCTGTCTTAACAATAATATCCACATTTAAATTGCTGATGAAAAAAAGTTAATAGTAAAGCATTGGATCTTATTGCCATTTGTTAAATATTGAGACAGATTTTCATGTGATACAATCAAAACCTTTTCATTTATGACTGAGAACCTTTTTTACAATTAAAAAGCATTTCTTAACATAGTTGTATGATAAATTTGGTAAGAAATATACATTTTTTTTTTTTAAATTTTTCTCTTCGTTCGCCTCTGATTTGCCTTAAATTTAAAAAAAAGTATTTTTATTTTATTTTCGCTAGTAGTAGTAGTAGGTTTATTCGGTAAAAAGACATGAACATTACATGGCACGTCATAATGCAGACAAATTATAACATATCATTATCAATGCATAGACAATAGAAACCATGAAATGCACACACAATACCAAGGATGACACAAAAAAGAGAAAAATGATTTTCACTTATTTCCATTGTGGTCCTTGAAAAATTGGTGGCAGTAACCATGGAATAGTCATGTAGTTTAGCAAAATTGTTAAGTAAAAGGATAATAAATCTAGACAAGTTATAATCTTATATCACAGATAATTAATTGCATACATTATATCACAGAACTCATTAACATTATTACTCTGCATTCATAGCCTATTACACTGCATTCATGGCCTATGTATTGTAACAGAAGACTTGAGATAATAATGTATGGAATAAAAAAATGCCATTCAAAATGGCAATACTGTAAAGCAATATTAATATCACAATGAGATATGATAAGATATAAGGAAATACGTGTTAATAAGAACCCTACATGCTAATAAAAATGAAATTATTATGATAGGTAAAAATAAAAATTTATTCTATTAATATCACAATGAGATATGATAAGATATAAAGAAATACGTATGAATAAGAAACCTACATGCTAATAAAAATGAAATTATTATGATAGCTAAATATAAAAATTTAAAATGATCTTTAAGACTGCAATAGGTACTGTTTGATGGCAGACTTGAAATGGTTAAGTTTTGAAATATTCCTTATATTTTGAGGAAGACTATTCCACAAATTCATGCCATTATTTGTGAATGTCTTTGCCCCAAAACTGCCAACCTTAGGCTTGGAGAAACGACCAGTGTTAACAAAGGTAAAACTATCCGCAAAATGATCAGACACTGGCTGAGCTACCTTATTAGACCTTGTACGGCAACCGTGCACATCACTTAGCAGTTTGAAATGTTCACCAAGATACTCAGGGGCAAGGCCATTCTTTATCTTATGGACATGACAAAGCATAATTTGCTCTACCCTTTTTGACACGGGTAGCCAACCTAAACTTAGAAATTGCTCTTGACCAACATTAGACATGTTATTCATCTTTAAAACAAACCTGATCATCTTATTTTGGGTAGTCTGGAGTTTATTTTTAAGTGACTGGGTAAGACCTGGATACCAAAAGGAACAAGCATAGTCATAGTGGCACTGTATAAGGGACATAACCAAGAGTTTTCTAGTGTGCATATTTAAGAATTTACTTTTTCTGTATCAGAACTTCAACCTGGAGTTTGCCTTACTAATAACTGACTTGGCTATGGACTCACCAGCCAGACTCGCTCGCTCCTACTTTTTTTTGGCAAAATCTGTAGAACAAATGATCAATTTGTTGTGGCCTAAAGGTAATATTAAAAAGCAAATTTAGTGGAATTTTAAACCATCGTAAGATTTAACTTAAACACCTGTTATGCTTTAAACAAATATTTTTACAGATATATCCCCCTAAAACCTTGAATTGATGTTTTGAGTTATCCTTAATTTTCATTTTAGTCTTTTATGAAATGCTTTTATTTATATATATGTCGGTTTAATACTACTTGGCATGTTTTGATATAAAATTAATTGATTTCGAAAATAAGCCATAAATTTATATAATTTGCATAGTATTTTATTGCCATATTGCTAAGCAAAGTGAAAAAAGTGACTATTTCCAGAAGTTTCAATGTTTACCTGTTATGGTAGGGTAACATGTATATATGTCTTCTCTGTAAATGGGGAGACATATTGTTATTGCCCTGTCCTTCAGTCTGTACATCACACTTCGTATGCTAGTTGGTCATGACTAGTAGATGACCCCTATTGATTTTGAGGTCACTAGGTCAAAGGTCATGGTCACTGTGACCTTGTGTGAAAAAAACACAATTTCAGCTCAATTACTAAAGATTCTTTGGGTCCAGAAACTTTATACTTGGTATTCTAGTTGGTCATGACTAGTAGATGACCCCTATCGATTTTGATAACAGTAGGTCAAAGGTCAAGGTCATGAACTTGAGTTGAAGAAACAGTTTCTGCTCAATAACTTAAGAATGCTTGCACCGAGGAACTTCATCCTTGGTATGCTAGTTCATGGGTCATGACTGGTAAATGTACCCTATTGATTTTGAGATCAGTAGGTCATAGTTCAAGGTTACCATGACCTTGAGGTGAAGAAACAGTTTCCACTCAATTAATAAAAAACGCTTGCACCCAGGAACTTTATACTTGGTATGCTTGTTGGTTATGACTAATAGATGACCCCTATTGATTTTGAGATCAGTAGGTCAAAAGTCAAGGTCGAAGTAGATATTCACTATTTAATACGGGTGAATTAAACAAATTTCACTGTTATTGTTTGTCTCCAGTCCAAAATTACAAATTTCATGTCCATCATTTATTTTTTTCTCAGATACGACCAGAAAATAGGGGAGGCAAGTGCTTTTTCAAAAAAGCAATCTCTAGTTAATTACTCATAATGTTTCTTATAATTAAATTCTCAACATTATCTTAACAAATGTTGTTAATAATTAGCATTGGTCTTGCGTAAATGGTGCTTATAGGATTTAAACCTCATTCATTTTCCTTTCATCTGTCATTGCAATGTTAACAACTTGCGGAAATTTTGTCAATTGTTTGTTTATTATGGAACACTTCTTCAGGAAATTTGTGTGAAGTTATGACCTTGAGTTATTCCTCAGATTTTGTGTATTTGGGAATGGCAATGGTACCTGGGTGCTTAACTTATTTAGGTTTCAAGTCACAGTCAGAATATTTGATATGAAAATAGAAGGAATAAAGGTTGGGTCATAGCAGCCGACCTCGACCAATTTGCATTTCTTGAATTATCGTCTGTAAGAATTATCACAGTTTTACTGAATAAATGAGTATAACAACCAAACTAAAAAGAAATCAGAAGAGGTTCAACCAGGAATGAAAATTAAAACCCAACATGGGCAAACCAAAGGGATTTAGACAAACTCAAAATTGTGTTATCTATATAAACTCAGCCCAAGTGCTGGGAAATTGCTCAAAATCCTTGAGGTCAGACATATGTCTGGCATCAAAAGTCCAATATAGAACAAAATCAGCTATCAGTTTACATGTATACCTGCTTTATTTTTCAGGTCTTTGCCAGGCAAACGTAGGGTGTTCCAACTGTTTGTATGGCCTTTCGGAACACTGTGTACAGGAAGGTGAGGAGTTCTCCTGCCTTTTTGGCTGTATGCCTGGCTGGGTAGGGGACACATGTAACAGGACATGTTCACGCTCCAGCTGCAAGGAGTGTATCATCAATGGAGGCCTTGAAGAATGTACAAGGCTAGTACCTATAAATATATAATAAAATAGACCTACACAGTTTAATATATACAAAATTATTGTCATATTTTATGTCATATTGAGTGCGTCAATTGTTGATATCTGGCGCATAATATTCGCGGGATCTGTGATAGTCTCTGACATTTACATTACATTTATTCATGAGATGCATTTACCAAAGTACCAAATGCTGTCATTTTCATGATGTATTGTCAGTGAGTGACGCCATGTCAGTTTCTATTCTTACACAATCTGTTTACACAAATGACTTAGAAAAGACATAGCAACTATATTTGAAATTTCTTGCTGGTCAAATTACCATTTTTTCTCAAAATACTGTAAATGTCCTTTAAAACAAGCATGCAACAATAGTAGCGCCGATTGTCTTTCTTTGGGCCTATTTTCCAATTCTGTGACATGAGCAATGAATACCTTAACCTAAGAAAATGTGCTTAATTCCTATGCATATAGCATTTTTACGGCTGCCATTTTAGGGCACCTATTGGCGTCATGCATACACGGAAAGTGGTGTTTAAATTGCCATATCGGTATTTTGTGTATAAAAAAAATGAAGCCATGTTTTCAGTGGACCATTTTATTGACTTACACAACATTGTATATAAACAGCTATGATGCAGCAGATACTGAATGTTATTTCATTTTTTTCACTAGAATTTAGTGGATTTCAAAAAGCGGTTCTTGTCTATGTGCCCTGCATGTTTAATAGGATGTATACGGTATGCGCTAAATAGTTGCTAAATAGCAAATCGGTTTATAGTGACATTTTATTGCTTAAAGCTTATCAAACACTTTATAACAGGTTATTGAATGGGTTCAGCATATTTTCACTAAGTCTTGTTCTCTTGTATTAAAATATAGCACTCTGTCAGCCTATAAGTTTTATTCATGATAATCATCATATTCAAGCTACCTTTCTCATTTCTCATGTTTTATCAACAGAGTAAAAGTGACATAACTAAATGTGCAAAATTTCTGGTTCAGACTTATCAACAGGGTTCATAAGAAAACAATTGATTTCTTTAGGAAACAACTGTGACATTTGTGTGCTTGCTGGAGTTTTGATGTCTGGTATATGTTTTATTTAATTATCCTTGTTCAGGTGTTATGCAGGACAATATGGCCCTCTCTGCAACATACCCTGTAACACAAACTGCAAGGGGTTTAGCAGCATGGACGACACATGTGACTTCTACGGTAACTGTTTGTTCGGATGTAAGCCATTTTGGGAAGGCCCCAGGTGTGACCATCACAACTGTACAATAGAGCGATGTAATCACTGTCGGATATCTACATACAAAAATAAAGAGTGCTACCAATGTCATGAAGGTAACTTCACACACTTCATAATAATTCACCTCATAATAGAGATTGGTTTATTATAGTCGGCAATGTTAAAAAATGCAACTTTACAGCCATGTTACAAGTTAAAATTCTTGCTTCTTCTAAATGATGAGTTGATAAAGGAAGCGCTGTTTTAATAAGGGATGGAAACCGGATACCGAATCGGTATCCGGATATTCGTATCAAGTATTCGAATACTATCCGGATCAAATTGTTTTCATAATAAGCAAATTTCCTATTATATGTCACCCACCTTCTGTTATTTGACATAATTGTCCACTTAATTTATAATTCGTCATATGGCAATTTCACTTTTTCATTTATTCTTTCTCAGTATTAATAATTTATAATGTTATAATCAAAGCTAAACAACTCATTTTACGTCATAAAACTCATGATGAATACCACATAAACACCTCGCGAATATGATAGTCACTTCGGCCGAGGTGGTTGCTTGGTTACTGCCACGTGCTTTCGAGTTTGTTATTTATCAGCAGGTTTCATGTTAAAACACTCTTTGATTATTTGATAGTCGATTGTAATTTTATTTCATTACATTGTTTGATTTAATGCAATACCTGCAATTTCTGTGGTGTTTTGTAATGAAGGATATAATTGCGGAAAAGATAAGAAGAGAAAAAGATGATCTGATTTTTCTTTATTTACATGCGTGTACTTTTTTTATTTATCAATAAACTAAACATGTTTACATATCGTATGAAAAATATGAAATAAGTATTTTATTGAAAAGTGAAAAGATAAACAAATTTGTTTTTGTATTTATTGTTCAGATAGCAATAATTTCTTCATGCATATTCATAAAAAATATGATTGGTCATTAATAGCTTTGATTGCACGACCCTTATCTTGTGATTAGACGATCAATTCCTACGGATTAATGATCAATCCGTTTAATATCAACTAGTTCCAATTAGTGTCAATTAAGCACATCTGAGATCATAAAACAACACATGTCATTGTAAACAAGGTCATAGAACTTCACAGGGTGCTGCACAAGGACACAATAACACGCCTTGTGCAAACACCCAATAGGCTAGGAGTTCCAAATAGGTTTACTCAAAGCACAATTTTTTTAAAACAGAAAAGAAAAAACAAAATGGCTTATTGAATAATTTCCCGCATATTTCTCATATTTATAAGAGGCAGGTATCGACAGCCAATGAAAATTTGGCGAGTATTGTAGTTGATCAAAATGGAGTAAACTCATTTT
Organism: Mya arenaria; assembly: GCF_026914265.1. NCBI lineage: Eukaryota > Metazoa > Mollusca > Bivalvia > Myida > Myidae > Mya > Mya arenaria. The sequence goes on from NC_069134.1 coordinate 3,518,299, forward strand.
GGCAGAGTTTGGTTGACATTGGCAGAGTTTGGTTGATATTGGCCTTGCTTTGGAATAATTTGTCTACAGTTGTCGGGAAATGGTACCCCGATTGTCCTCGTATCACGTCAAATGTGCAATAGTTGATTTAAAATATAGCGTTATTATTTAGGTGATTTCATATTGGACAAGTTATTTGTCCGAGGTAAGCTGTATTTGGCCGAGTTTTGGCATATATTTTCGTAAAATGTCATGTATTGGTATCACGATTGTCCCTGTATGGCATCAAATTCTAGATACCGTAGTTTATTGGTGATAACTGATATAACTTTGATGATGAAGAAAAGGCATTTAAAGTGTACATCATTATATGTGACAAACTTTACCATTTCCAATATTTTAATGCTGCATTTGAGTGTTTGAGTCTTTATTATTTCATTATTTTTAGGATATTATTGGGACAGTGAAAGAGAAGTGTGCACTGCGTGCAGCAGCAACTGTTTGAACGGAGCAAATGATTGCAACACACAGACTGGCGACTGCACACACTGTAGATCAGGATACTTTGGAAACCGATGTGATAAGCAATGCACTATTATGAACTGTTTAAACTGCAGCTCAAGTGCAAAGTGTAAAGTGTGTCAATCTGGTTTTTATCCTGCTCAGAACAGGGCAGTGTGTAACTCTTGCGATGACCGCCACTGTATCGGGACTTGCAGCCAGAGTACCGGGGACTGTCCGGAAGGCTGTGAGGCTGGCTGGTATGGAAAAGACTTCTTCTGTAATCTGGAGTGTAAGGTGAACAACTGTGCACAGTGTGCCCTCGGGTTCATGAACACAGAACTGTGCGTGCGATGCAATCCTGGCTACTATGTGAATGATGGTGGCTGTACAATATGTCCTGAGAATTGTAAAGACAACCTCTGTTATGAGTTAAAAAGCACTTGTAAAAATGGTTGTAAGGCTGGTTACTATGGTGACAATTGCCAGTGGGAATGTAACAGTGGCTGTGACAATGGGGAATGTGATCCGGATACTGGCAATTGTGTCTGTAAGTATGGCTGGTTTTCTGATAGATGTGACCGGTTGTGCCCCAACTACTGTTCATCTGACACTTGTGCCTCATACAATGTCACTGCTGGCTGTGCCAGTTGTGAACCAGGCAGATACGGCAGGGTCTGTGAACTGAAATGCAGTTCTAACTGCTCACCTAAGGGTTACATCTCCAACAACTACATATACTGCAATAAGGTGAACGGTTCCTGTGATGGACCGTGCCAGAATGGATTTTACGGTCACAACTGCTCCACCACATGTCCAGGTGGTTGTGGGGGCAGCTGTGATCAGGATACAGGGATGTGCATTTCTGGCTGCGAAATCCACAACTACGGCAAGCTGTGTCACTTATGCCCCAAGAACTGTGTTCGTTCCCAGCTTGCCTATAAAAGAACGTGTGACATGGACACAGGGGAATGTTTCCTAGGCTGTGCAGCAGGATTCTATGGGCCGCTTTGCAGTATAACCTGTGATGCAAACAAACATTGCAAGGACAACAAATGTGATGATTCAGGGAAATGTGAATTGGAGTGTGAGCAATCTGGTATCTGTGTGGGCGACTGTCCGGCCGGCTTCTTTGGGCCGAAGTGTGACAAGAAATGTAGCTCTACTTGCACGGGTGGTGTTTGTTCGAAGGAATTAGGTAAGGGGGTAGGCATGGCCTGTTTATTTTCAAATAACAGAGCGGGTATGAACTTGTATGGATAGATGAGACAGAAGTAAGAACCCTAAAATATTCTTCATTTGAATTAATGTTTTTATTAAATGTATTAATCTGTTTTTAAGCTAGACTATTCAAAGAATAAGGAGGGCTTTAATACTCGCCCTAGCGTTGGCATCGGTGTCAGGTTAAAGTTTTAGGGCAAGTTGGGATTTTCACTTACAACTTACTGCCTGATTGACTCTGGAACTGAGTTAAAGTTGAGGGCAGTTTGGGATAATTATTAATAACTTCTATACCCTTCATTCAATTGACTTAATACTTCACACATTTGTTCAGGACCATCACACAATGAGGTTACATAACTCCATATTATCCTTAAACAAGTTATGGTCCATGATTGACTTAGGAACTTAGGTTAAAGTTTTAGGGCAAGTTAGGGTTTTCACTAATAACTTCAATACCCTTCATATAATTCACTGAATACTTCACACAGTTGTTCAGGGCCATTACATTATGAGGTAAGATAACTCCATATTATCCTTTATACAAGTAATGGCCGCTGATTGACTAAGAAACTTAGGTTAAAGTTTAAGGGTTAGTGCAAGTTGGGATTTTAATAAAAAAACTTATTTACCCTTCATTCATTGCAATTAATAATTGCACAATTAATGACCACAATCTTACAATAAGGTCACATAACTCCAGTTTAACCCTAAATGCAAATTATGGCCCTTGATGGATTTATTTTTTATTTTTCTTTGAATTTCTTTTGACAGGGACATTTTAATATTCTTAACAAGGTTTTCATAAACTTTAAAGGAAAATCAAGTTATTAGAATGACTTGCGTCATTGTTTGTTCGGGCAGGCTGGTGGGAGGGCAATGTCAATGTCACCTTAATATGTATGTTATAATTTTAACTAGGTTTGACCAAACTTGGTATATGCTAAAAGTTTATGGAGACCTTTCATGGAAATTCATTTGAGGCCCCTAGGATCAAGGACAAGGTCAAAGTTACTATAGATAGAAAAATGTTTGATATTGAATAACTTTAGTAAAGGTCTACATATTGTGACCAAACTTGGTATATAGGAAGAGTTTATATAGACCTCTCCTGAGATTGTGTTTTGGGCTGGAGAGTTATGGTCTAGGTCAAGGTCACTGTTGCTAAAAATAGAAAGATGGTTAGTACTGAAACATTTGAATAAGGGTTGACATAGTGTGACTAAACTTGATATATAGAACAAGTTTATGAAGACCTTTCATTGGATTGCCTTTGGGCACCCTAGGGTCAAGGTCACATTTATCGTGTGATAATTTATTCGATCATAGAATCTCAGGACAATTATCTAATAGAATGTGTTGCGCTTTGATATCATTATTGTAAAAACAGTTAATGTAAACAAAAAATTGTGTCAGAGACCGTGTTCGAACCCGTGTCGCCAAAATTGCAGTCAAGCGTTGTATCCACTGTGCTACTAGGGCTAACTCAAAACAAGTGGTATATTTAAGATATATACCTAACTTGGTAATATTATGTGATAACATCGACTAGCCAATCACGCATTAGAGATTAATTTTACTAGGTAGACATACAGTACACTCAACAAGTTAGACCCACTTTCCTCGTCTTGAATAATAAACATTGAATCATTAAAGTATTGCCACTAATTTTGTTGCATCATAAAGCAGCCGACTATTTATAAGATTCTGAACCATGACCTCTGACATCAAGTGCATGATCATTACAATGTAGAATATACTATATATTATTGGTAGCTAAACTAAAAATAGCTATGACTAGTTTAAATTCAAACCCCGAGGAACATGGACACTCGATAAAATCATTGTGTTGGCCGGCAGTCCGCGAAAATCCGCGGAGTGAAACGGAAAGTGGGTCTTACTCTTTGAGTGTACTTTACCGAGTAATCTTTGAAATTGCAAAAATACAAAATAACTGCTAAACTAAAATAAATTGTAAACTATGTGGTACTTCAGTTAGTAAGTTTCAATGCATCAAACACATTTATACCAAATTTATGTCAGTTTTCGACAATTTTCTTTTTTTCTTGCAAATTGAGCATCTGGTGTACAGTTGCTTTAAAAACATGGTTTTGTCACATCGAGTTTCTTGTTCAATTTTTTTAAATGTGATTTTTTTATTGCTTTTGATAGGCACTAATTACATTTTTATTGTATTCACTTCTAAATCATTTATTATATGATGTCATTAATGTTTTGTAAGTGTTTAATAAGCTTTTACTAAATCCCAATGTACCATTTAAAAGAAGTTTTTCTCAAGATATTCTTTATCTTGCATTACACGTTGACTTGGGTAGGTTCATGTGTGTATGGGTGCCTGGATGTGGTGATGTACGGTACTCAGTGTGACAAGCTGTGTCCGGTGACATGTGTGAACCAGTCATGTGACCGCAAGACTGGACACTGCATCACCTGCGGGATCGGCAAATATGGCAGCATCTGCACTGATGGTTAGTTACAGGATGAAAAAGTAGCGTTGTCAAACCTTTGAGTATTATTTCCCAAGAGCTTCGTCTACATCTTAATAATATAAATGAAATACATAGATAATGTGTTGTTAATAATTTCTAAATTGAATGTAATATAAACAAGTCAATGTACATTTATCTTGTGATTTTTGTTCGCTCATATGAATTTATGTATGTAGACTGCTTGCCGGGATGGTGGGGCGAGGGTTGTCGGGAAACATGTGGCCACTGCAAGGACTCAAACCCATGTAACATCATCAATGGCAACTGCCCCCTCTCTGCTGGATGTGAGGTGGGATGGACAGGGGCAAAGTGCCTACAGGGTAAGTGAAGATTGTAAATCCTCACATAACCTTCAACCACACATTCAAACTTCTTTGATAAGGTGTGATAATAAAAAAAAAGATTTATTTAAAACTACTTTGTGCAGGTTCCCAAAGAAGCCACCAAATGAATACGGCTGAGAGATCCAACCTTGCCATTGCCCTTGGTGTGAGTGTTTCTGTGGTGCTGGTCATCATAGTCTTGGTGGCCATTTTCTACTGGTGGAGGAGGAAATCCCACGAGAAGACTTCACATAATGAACCTGAGCCAGCTGTGGTCTCCACAACTACTATTGTGAGTACAGATTTCAGATGTTGAGATCTTCAAGGTCTCCACAGCGAGTACAGAGTTCAGTTGTTGGGATCTTCAAGGTCTCCACAACCACTATAGTGAGTACATTGTTCAGTTGTTGAGATCTCCAAGGTCTCCACAGCCACTTTTGTGAGTGCAGATTTCATATGTTGAAATCTTCAAGGTCTCCACAGCCACTGTTGTGAGTACAGATTTCAGATGTTGTGATCTTCAAGGTCTCCACAGCCACTTTAAAGAGTACAGATTTCAGTTGTTGAAATCTTCAAGGTCTCCACAGCCACTTGAGAGAGTACAGATTTCAGTTGTTGAGATCTTCAAGGTCTCCACAGCCACTTTAAAGAGTACAGATTTCAGTTGTTGAAATCTTCAAGGTCTCCACAGCCACTTGAGAGAGTACAGATTTCAGTTGTTGAGATCTTCAAGGTCTCCACAGCCACTGTTTAGAGTACAGATTTCAGTTGTTGAGATCTTCAAGGTCTCAACAGCCACTTTAAAGAGTACAGATTTCAGTTGTTGAAATCTTCAAGGTCTCCACAGCCACTGTTTAGAGTACAGATTTCAGTTGTTGAAATCTTCAAGGTCTCCACAGCCACTTTAAAGAGTACAGATTTCAGTTGTTGAGATCTTCAAGGTCTCCACAGCCACTTTAAAGAGTACAGATTTCAGTTGTTGAAATCTTCAAGGTCTCCACAGCCACTTGAGAGAGTACAGATTTCAGTTGTTGAAATCTTCAAGGTCTCCACAGCCACTTGAGAGAGTACAGATTTCAGTTGTTGAAATCTTCAAGGTCTCCACAGCCACTTGAGAGAGTACATATTTCAGTTGTTGAGATCTTTAAGGTCTCCACAGCCACTGTTGTGAGTACATATTTCAGTTGTTGAAATCTTCAAGGTCTCCACAGCCACTTTAGTGAGTAAAGATTTCAGATGTTGTGATCTTCAAGGTCTCAACAGCCATTTTAGAGAGTACAGATTTCAGTTGTTGAAATCTTCAAGTTCTCCACAGCCACTATTGTGAGTACATATTTAAGGTGGTGGGATCGTCAAGGACCCCACAGCCACTTTAGTGAGTACAGATCTTAGGTAATTTTTTTCAAAAAGGTGCTATAGGTATTTTTTTTCCAAAAAGATGCTATGGCTACAATTTTCTACATTATTTTTTTCATAACAATGAATAAGATGAAGCTACATAAATTATTTTTGAATCTTACACTGAGGTACACTTTCTATGTAAAAGACACTTTGAGCCCAAGCATGTTTGTCATAACTGAGTGTGTCTCATTTTGTTTTACACTTTACCTTAATGCACTTGCTGAAATTTCATGGTTTATTCAGGAGGCCATGGGCAGTGGACTGGATGAGCCAGGTTCAGGGGACAGTGATAGGGACAGTGCCCGCAGTGACACCAAGCTACTTGCAGAGGAAACATCGGGTCTGCGGGTGACGTCAGGTTCGAGTCTCAGGGAGAGCCACCACCACAGACTGTACGAGGGGCAGGTGCTGGTTGGAGGGACTTTCCATGATTGCTGTGTCCGCATCACTCATCTTGGGGGTGAGCAAAATTGTTCTTTCTGTAGTATTGATTTTAGTCAATCTGGTAATATGAACAACTAGAGTGGTTTTCTTACAATAATCTTGGGGTATTTTTTTGTGGTGTGACCATTTGTGATATTGTTAGAATCTGTCACATCTATTTTGCTTTCCAGAAGTAGAGTCAAAATCCAAGGAAGTCTGGAGGCGCCTTATGAATGAGACTGAGATACAAAGGCTGTCATGCTCACACTCAAATGTTGTACAGCTCTTACAAACATACCAAAACAGAAGTAAGTGGTCTTGATTAGGAAGTCTGAGTATAAAACTTGTTGATTTTATTTACTTATTGGTTATAAATTATACTGATATTGAACAAAAAAAACCCTGTTGTTTTAGCATAAACAATACTGTTGATTTTCCTTGCAAAATTCCATTGAATACTAGTTTGTGTTGTGGTTCTAAAGATTTTCCCCAAAAAATATTTTTCCCTTGTCTCCCAAGGTATATTCTGTGTGGCGTTTGATGTGTGTATGAGGAACAGTCTCCATGACTTTCTGCTAGCCATGCCTCCTGGTCGTAAAGGCAACCGAGACATTGTCATTCCACTGACCAAGATATGTGTGGACATTGCAGCTGCACTTAGCCATCTGCACAGTCTGCATGTAAACAGCCTATATTTTCCCCCACAGTGTTGTTGTATGGTCAATTTAGATATCATTATCATTAAGTAGTGAATAGGATGTGTTATCATTTGTAAATATCTGTCATTTTTAGCTCTACTATTCGAAGAATCAGGAGAGCTATACTACTCACCCTGGCGTCGGCGTCGGCATCACACCTTGGTTATGGTTTTGCATGTAAGCACCTTAAACTCATTATCTCAGTAAATACATCAGTTATTGCATTGAAACTTTGGATATGTATTCCCAACTATCTTACATACTAAATTGAGGAAGTAAGATAACAATTATTTGAATATAATGCAAATGATACCGTAGGCCTTTATTATTCGACTTTGAAATTCTGGTTAAGGTTTTGCATGTAAGCACACATAGGTTAATATCTCCGCAACTACTTGAGGTATTGCATTGAGACTTTATACAATGGAAGTCAACCATCCAACCTACTTAATTAACCAAGTTAGATAACTCTAGTTTGCATTTAATGCAAAATAATTGCCCTTTATTATTCGACTTAGAAATTCTGGTTAAGGTTTTGCATGTAACCACATTTAAGTCAATATCTCAGCAAATATATCATGTATTGCATTGCAACATTAGATATGTATTCCCAGATAACACTTTTTTTGAATATAATGCAAATTATGGGCCTTTATTATTTGACTTAGAAATTCTGGTTAAGGTTTTGCATGTAAGCACACATATCTCAGCAATTACTTGATGGATTGCATTGGGACTTTATACAATGGTACTCAACCATCTACTTAAATAACCAAGTAAGATAACTCCAGTTTGCATTAAATTAAAATAATGGCCCCTTTTTTATTCGACATAGAACTTCTGGTTAAGGTTTTGCATGTAACCACTTTTAAGTCAATACCTCAGTGAATACATCATGTATTGCATTGAAACTTTACACACAGGCTCCCATCTATTTAACCTTCTTATTTAATCAAGTAAGATAACTCTATCTTTTATAATATATAATTTTTGCCCCTCTATTATGTGACTTAGAAATTCTGGTTAAGGTCTGGCATGTTAGCACACATAGGATAATATCTCAGCAACTATTTGATGTATTGCATTGAGACTTTATACAATGGTATTCAACCACCCAACTTAATTGATTAACCAAGTTAGATAACTGTATTTTGCAAATAATGGCCCTTTATTATTAGACTTAGAAATTCTCGTTAATATTTTGCATGGGTCAACATTTATGTTTATATCTCAGCACACCATGTATTGCATTAAAGTCTAATCTAACAGTGATCCATGCATGTTTCGCCAAAACTTTTCAATCCTTACATTGAAAAGCGGCAGAATAGTCGAGCACGCTTTCTCTGTGACAGCTCTTGTTATCCGTAAAATTTGTTGTTCTTAACCTCGCAGTTGATGCTTTTTCTATTGTATCTACACAAGTGAATAAGTATTTGTTAACCGTGTTTATTACCTAGTCAAAAACAATTTATTTTAAATTTCTATTTCATATCCAGGTGCTACATCGACAGTTGAGGCCCTGCCATGTGTACATGACTGGTGCAGGGGAGGCCAAATTGGGGGACTTCTACTGGGCAAAGCTGGTCTCTGGTACTGACACCCAGGTAGGAAAAGTGTGAACTAATGCTTGTTGGAAATAGTTATGGTACCAGAAGGAAATAAAAGCTAGTGATTCTGTAATTAGGAAGTCATACATATTGATACAGGTTATCATTTTTTGTATGACCCTTTATAGAAGGTGCTTTACCTGCGGCATATGTTTTGGTTGGCAGCATCCAGCATCTTAATAACTTTAGAAGCCTTTGTCCAATCATCATCAAATTTTCATAACCAGCCATAGCGCTCCAGTTACTGGAGAGTTATCGGCCTCTAAATATAGAAATTACCTAAAGTTGGTCTTGTCCGATCATTAACTTTAAAAGCCCCATTCTAATCATCACCAAATTTGGTCACAATGTGTTTGAAATAATATCTTATACAAGTTTGTTAACAGAAATATTGCGTCAGTCTCTTGACTAAATTCTCTTTTGTTTTAGAAATTACTTAAAATTGGTCTTGTTGGATCACTTTTTTAGGGTCCTTTGTCCAATCATCTCCAAATTAGGTCATAATGTGTATGGGCAAAATATCTCAAACAGGTTAAATAACCAGAATATTTTGTGATAGTTGGTGCTCTTGTTTACTCTATGTTTGAAATAACAAGATTACAACATACCGATAAGTTGCCAAGTTTAGTAAACAATGACCATTACTACTCTGTAACATTCTGGTATCAGCTAAAATGAACAAGAACTACATTTGTAATTGATATGGATTGGGGGTGCCATGACGGTGGTTTAGATGTAAAGATATAGGGCACTACTGTGTGGCCTCTGATAGTGAACATTTGTACTCCAGGTTCCACATCTGATTCATTATATTACCAGTAAGATGTCCACAAAATGAGTTTTGATGAATGTGAGAGTATCAATGTGATATTTCCTCTATGTGTATGTTACAGACAGTAGAAGAGTTTGTGGTGGAGGGCGGAAAGATGCGGCTGGCCCCAGAGACCCTGCTGAACTCACATTACACAGACAAGACCGACATGTAAGTTGATTTCTAAATATTCCATAGTCGAAGGTCAGTGATTGGATTGCATTTAATTTGATGTACTCAAATTCACAAAACAACTGACACTTCCTGGTTTGTAAGAATATATTCCTGATGTATTGATTTATGATCCCAAAACATCTGTTTATTGTTGAGTGTTTATTCAGCAATGCAATCTGTCCAAATATTTTACAGTTTCTTATTTTTGTAACAACACAATAACCAACAGGTGTTTGATTGTCGGCTGAAAGTTAACATGAAACAGTTGCCAGCATCGGTAAACCCTTCTTTGATGTCGTTTGGCACTTGCAGCTCTTATCTCATTAGTATTCATAAATAAAGAGACCGTCCCATTCTCACACAACTATCGTACAAATTTTAAACAATATAGAAATAAAAAGTTAATTTACCATTATGAAATAAAAAGTTACTTAAAACTATAAAACATAATAATTAGTTTCAGTTTTGTGTTGTCTTCTTTTCTTGAAATTTATCACATATTATCTGAAATCCTTATACAAATTAACCCCAGATTAATGCCTTAAATTTCACACAAACTTATGGAAGAGTTCATCCAAAATCCTGACTTATGGAACCAAAAATAGACCCTCCACATACGGCTGAGGTTGACTTATGTCCGTGTAAATACAGTATGTACATGTACATCGGAATGGAATATCATATCAAGTCTGCAGTATAGTAATAATAACGAATAAGAATGGGCACCAACTTTATGTATGCGTAATGCGTCATACTGCTTTCTTTTATTATCCCACCATACCTCTTTATTGTGACCATTGAAAGTCATGGTATCTAGGCAGGTACAGCCGAACCCTGCTGGCTCGAATTCGCTTGGCTCGAATTCCTCTTTGGCTCGAACTAGATGGAAAGAACCGATTTCTTTACACTAAACGTTAACATTCCTGCTTGGCTCAAATTTTCCGAGGCTCGAGGTATTTTCACCGGTCCCTGTGAGTTCGAGCCAATGGGGTTCGACTGTATTCAGGATTTTTTAAGAATTCCATGTCTGCTTTTTAGGAATTTCTTTGATTTTGCAGGTAAAGTAACGTGTCTGAAGCACAGTTCAAAATTCAACCATTTTATGTGTGTAAAACGTAATGTCCTCCTATTGTATAATATGTGTTAATTCAAAACTCTTTTTGTCATGAATTGTGTCATTAGTTATACTAAATAAACATTAGACTTCACAATTATTAATTGTTTAAATTGCCTGTTTGCAGATGGGGTCTTGGCCTGATATGCTGGGAGGTGATGTCAGTGGGGAAGGTCCCGTATGCAGGTCTAGATGAGCAGACGTACAGACAGACAGTGCTTGATGGGTCACGCCCACCCATGTGTGCCTATATGCACATGTACATGTATGTCATCATAACTTTATGATAGTGTATTAGTTTTACTATAAAAGTAAAGTAGGTGATGTGCAGTTCTTTGATTTCATTTGGTGATTGGATAAAATCCAATTCAAGACCATCACATGCAGCTGCTGCACTTCAATAGTGTTAATTCTATTTTGCTGCTATATCGCAAACACCTTGGATCGAACTCGTAGGGAAAAGCTAAAATACGAGCCTCAGGAAATTAGAGCCAAGCGGTAATTATGTCTTCCCCATTCATGGAGAGACATATTGTTTCTTTCCGTAAGGCATTCAGTCATCATAACTAAAAAACGCTTGTACCCAGGAACTTCATACTTGGTATGCTAGTTCTTCAAGACTAGTAGATGATTCCTATTGATTTTGAGATCAGTAGGTCAAAGGTCAAGGTCACTTTGACCTTGAGGTGAAGAAACGGTTTCCGCTCAGTAACTTAAGAATGCTTGCACCCATAATTACATACTTTGTATGCTAGTTAGTCATGACCAGTAGATGACTGGGTCAAAGGTCATGGTCGCCTTGAGGTGAAGTAACAGTTTCCGCTCAATAACTAAAGATCCTTTGTGTCCACGAACTTCATACTTGGTATGCTAGTTGGTCATGTCTAGTTGGTGACCCCTATTGATTTTGAGATTGGTGGGTCTAAGGTCAAGGTGACCTTGAGGTGATGAAATGGTCTCCGCTCAATAACAAAAGATCTCTTTGGGTCCAGGAAGTTCATAATTGGTATGCTAGATGCTCATGACTAGAAGATGATCCCTATTGATTTTGAGATCAAAACGTCAAAGGTCAAGGTTACCTTCAGGTAAAAAAAAATGATGGCAGTGACCTTAAGCTTAAAAATGGTTTATGCTCAATAACCAAATAACGCTTCCACCTAGGAACTTCATACTTGGTATGCAAGTTGGTCATGACTAGTAGATGACCCCTATTGATTTTGTGATTGGTCCGTTAGACAGTCAGTCAGTCCGTCAGTCTGTTCATCACACTTTGTTTCTGCTCAATAAATAAAGAACGCTTGCACCCAGGAACTTCATACTTAGTATGCTAGTCGGTCGTGACTAGTAGATGACCCCGATAGATTTTGATATCAGTAAGTCAAAGGTCAATTCACGATGACTTTTAGCTGAAAAATGGTTTCTGACCAATAAATGAATAAACGCTTGCGCCCAGGAACATCATACAATGCAAACTTTGTTCATATTTTTAAAGATTAATCAACAACACTTTTCTCTTCCCTTTTTTATATGGATGAATAAACAAAACTTCACTGTTGGTTTGTGTCCAGTCCAAAATAACAAATTTCATGTCTATCATTTATTTTTTCTCAGCTACGACCACACAATAGGGGAGACAAGCGCTTTTTCAAAAAAGCAATCTCTAGTTCTTACTATCAGTACATATAAATCTGTCCTTTACAATCAGTTCGAGCCAATGAGGAGATCGAGCCAGGCGAGTTCTAGCCAATGGGGTTTGACGTGATGTGTAAATTGATTGGAATATTTCTTGACCTTTTTTCTAGGTATTGCGTGCTGAAGAGCTGCTGGCAATATTACCCAGATGACAGACCAAATGCAGAGCAAGTTCTCAACCAGCTCCTGGATGTTCAGGTAGAAGTAAGCTTGAACGGATCTTTTAATTTGTATGTTGGAGCAATATCAATGAATAACGTGAAGAAATTGTGCGCTTACAATAGTAAATTGTATGCTTATGTGTTGACTTGATCCTTGTTCATAATTACCAATTGTGTGATGACAATAAAAAAGGAGTTCCATATGGGTACTTGTTTTAGAATTTCCAGTATGGCCAAATTTTTGGATCTACTTACCTGAGGTGGGAAAAAAGTTTTTTTTGCATACCAAAATTAAACCCTGTTTAGTCGCACAAGGTAAGGGCCCTTACGGCAATGAACTAGAGGCACAAACAAACACCACACCTAATGATTCTTGGATAAAATTTTGCCTTAAACAGTGGTAGAGACACAGTTCACCCAACTCAGATAAGTAAATCCAAAATATTGGGCATGCTGGAAATTCTTACCTTGCCCATGGGCAAAGATAAAATAAGTACCCATATGGAACTCCTTTTTTATTGTCATCACACAATTACCTCCCTACTGTCGTCTGTAACATTATGGAAACCTTGTCTTGTGGCAATATTAAGAATGCAAATTAATTATTTCTCACTTCAAATGGAACCATAAAATGTTTTCACGACCATCCAAGAAATAATGCTGCTTCTCTGAACGATTTAAAGACAGATTTGACTATAAACATAATCTGAATCACAGCACGCATATCCATGACAACATCAAATTATCACATATCCAAACGCATTTATTTTCATACGCACAAAAGAGTTCCAGCAATTTATTTTTATTTTATTTTGTTTAACTGAGGTGGGAGAAAAAGCACCTACCAATGCAGCTCATTTAAGATAGGTTCATCCCAACCCTCGCACAGGTTAACCTTATTTCCGCAAAACACCCCACGCTCGGGTCGGGATAAACGTATATTACATTGTCGGCCATGGAAGATACTTGTAATCTTTCCCCTTTACTTTTTTAACTTAGAAATTCTAGTTGGGTTTTGCATGTAATTCAATTTTAAAGTGATCCATGCATGTTTCACTAAACTTTGCAGTTCCTTAAACTTAAAAGGTGTGCAATAGTTGAGTGTGCTTGACAGCTCTTGTTTAAAGTGGAGTTTTGCTTAAAAAGAGATTTGAAGTATTTGTTTTTCTAGACAATGAATCATTTGGCATGGATATTGGCTACAAGACTGGTTATCCACTTCAACCCTAAGGTTTCAACTAGGTTAATGGCTAGAAATTTCAATTTTTCATATATTCACAGGGAAGAGTGTCTGAATCTAAAGAAACTGCCCTAGAAAAAGAAAGGCGCCATGGACAACCATTGAACTCGAGACAGCTGCCAACATCAAAAGAAGATGTGTCTGTAATCCTAAACCCTAAATTTGGTGCACGGTATGCTAACAAACAGTTTCCATTGTATGAAAACCAACATTCCATAAAAGCTGAAGCCTGTGATCAAGATACATTTTCTACCAAACATACTGGTATTCCCAGTGCAAATCCTGGTGCTACCGGCAGACCAAGTGCTAGACCAAAGGCCTCCTACCAGGAGCTGCCACAGAATGATCAGGGAAAGTCATCTGCCCAGCAAAACCCAACCATCCATCATCACCCAACCACCCAGACCCATCATCAACCAACCACCCAGACCCAGCATCGCCAAACCTCCAAGACCCAGCATCGCCCAAATACCCAGACCCAGCATCAACCAACTACCCAACATCAACCAACCACCCAGACCCAGCATCACCTAACTGCTAAACCTCAGCCACATGCTCAATGGGGCCCGATGCACAATGATCAGCAGAGGAAACATGCACCCCTGGAGCATCCTGGACAACTGTCAGCACACAATAAGCAGAAGAATGACAAACTTCAGGATGAATACACCAACCACTACAGTAACCCTTCTGATAAAGGAGTTTACCAAGCTAACTTCTTGATGAATAAACCTGAAAGAAACCGTGATTGCACATCTTCCACCACTCCTCACCAGGCATTTAGGCAGACTGAAAACAGTGTCAAGTTGGCAGACAGTGAAATCTTTGAGACAGAAATATAATGAATCTCAAAATGGCAGTTCCATATAACCTCATTTCCATATCTTGACTAAATTGGAAACTTATCTGTCAATTGTTTATATGTGTGGAGAAAGTTTATTTTGACTATTTGCCATACTATAGTAAGACTTACTGTAAGTGCTTTTTACCATAGGTTGTTTTCCAATAAGCAGATATTTATTGGGAACATGTAGTTCGAAAATTAAGATTAACACCGTTTATGCATGACCACTAATATTTGATAAGGGCATTTGAGAAGATAATTGTGATAATTTATTGATGAGAATTTAATCATATTCTTATGATGTTTCTTTACAAAATGATTTTTTTTTATAAAGATAAACTTTGCTATTTATTCATTTATTATATTTTCTTTTCCATTAAGTATACGACAGCTTTTGAGCATGTGAGCAATTTCCACAATGCAATAAATAAATAATCGGTGCCGAAACTGACGACTTAAAAAATATATTGTAAGACGTTTCATTATAGACTAAAAATGGTCGTTCGAAACATCAGATTACTAGAGATTTTAGCTTGTGCCCCGGCGTCCTGGAGCGATTGCAGTTTTACTGTAATACTTATTTATTTTGTAACTGTATCATAGGACACATCAGCCTGTATTGACCTGTATTGTCACTTGTGATATAATTCTATGACATTTAGTACAGCTATGTAGCCATATTACTTAAGAAATAAAGCATAATGATGAAATTGTATTTATATTTTATCTCCCTTGTTTGGCAAATCAAGAAATACTTTGTATACTTTTGTGCCATGATATTATTGAAAATTATTACTACAGCGCAATTTAACATGTATGTGTATCCAACAATTATATATGAAAGTGTCAAGTTTGAAGTTATATTTTTTACGCAGACTATGTTTATGTGTGACCCTCGTAAACTTTGCTTGTCTGTATAGCCTTAACCATGCGCCTCTAAACAGGCTCTGTGTTTATTGTTTGACCAAGTACTGGGCTTGTCTCTGTAGTTTCCAATGTATTAGTTCAAGGACAGTATTCAGATTATAGATTTGTTGCTGTAATTTATTACATGTTATTTTATATTCAATAAAGGCCCCACAATTTTCATTGTGGATGCTCTATAGTAATCATCTTGTCATGGCATTCTGTAAGTTTCCAATTGTTTTCTTAATAACTTTAAAACCAAAGACATCAGCTAAAAACTTCAAAATAGTTCATCACAGTAACACTTTTTTACCACAAGTAACATAACTGTGATGTGAATATCGATAGGTGTAGAACCCGGTATAAACATATTCAAATTGAACAAGTGAATTTACTTTTTATTACAAGCTTTTGAGGATTAGATGAAATATATATAAAAAAAAAGTTGAAGCACTATGTACTGAAAGATGTGAATGAAAATTGAAACAACGATTACGAGCAGTAATATATTGAACTCGTGAACATTTGAAGAACTATAACTCTGTGGCTTGTGATACTAATTGAGGTAGTGATGCAAAAGAATTTATTTTTCATCAGAGCTTGAAAAGTATGAGATGAACGTGAATCATTAATTTATGCCAATGTTGACTTGTTACATTTTAAAAACCATAACTCTGAGACCTGTTGTTTATAAATTGCTTCCCTGTACAAACAAAGTATGTTTGAAAATTATTCATAACTTATGCCAGTGTTAACTGGACATATTTTAAGGAACATACATTTGTGACCAGTGGTTAATGCTGTGTTTCTTGAATAATTATGGAATATAAAAATAATATTTGAGCATAGCTTTTGGCATGTAGTTTAAAGTGCTAGCTTGGTTTTCTATTTTTGTTTATGACTTGCAATACATGACTGTATTTTGTTTGTTGTAGATTGATGTTATACGGAGCGTTTTGTTAATAAAAGGAATACTAAAACATTGATGATTGTATTCTCTATATTTGTAAATGAGAGCAGTTCTTTTTGCTAATTTCTGTAAAGTTAACAAATATGACAAATAATAACCACGTATTTTATAGCTGTGTCATTTTCCCTGCTTGTTGGAGTAGTTCGTTGAGCAATCTACATTCAGTTTTAAATGATTTTTTGCCAACTTGTTAAACAAGACCACCATGATGTGTACCAAAGCCTGACATATTTGTTGATTCATGACTAATTTGTTGGAATTGGAGTAATGTGTCATTTACCTTATTTTAGTGCTATAAGGGAATAGAGATTGAACTTCTTCCAGTCTTTCACACAATATTAGATTGTAAACCCTTAAACTTTGTACCGATACACATGAAGTCCAAGAAGTGTGCCAGAGCTTTATTATGCCCAACTTCTTATTATGCCCCCGAAGGTGGGCATATTAAAATCTCACCGTCCGTCCTTCCGTCTGTCCGTCTGTCCCTGTGTCCGGCTCAATAACTCGTGTCCGGGCTGTAACTTTCCCTTGTATGGACAGATTTTAAAATAACTTGCCACATGTGTTCAGCATACCAAGACGACGTGTCGCGTGCAAAACCCGTGTCCCTACCTCTTAGGTCAAGGTCACACTTAGTGTTTATTCACAATGGAGTGCTGCATATAAGGACATAGAGTATAGGTTGTCGTGTCCGGGCTGTTACTTTCCCTTGTATGGACAGATTTTAAAATAACTTGCCACATGTGTTCGACATACCAAGACAACGTGTCGCGTTCAAAACCCGTGTCCCTACCTCTTAGGTCAAGGTCACACTTAGGTGTTTATTCACAATGGAATGCTGCATATAATGACATAGAGTATAGATTATCGTGTCGGGGCTGTAACTTTCCCTTGTATGGACAGATTTTAAAATAACTTGCCACATGTGTTCGGCATACCAAGACGACGTGTCGCATGCAAGACCCGTGTCCCTATTTCTTAGGTCAAGGTCACACTTATTCACAATGGATTACTGCATATAGCGACATAGAGGTTGTCGTGTCTGGGCTGTAACTTTCCCTTGTATAGACAGATAATAAAATAACTTGCCACATGTGTTTGACATACCAAGACGACGTGTCGGGTGCAAGACCCGTGTCCCTACCTCTTAGGTCAAGGTCACACTTAGTGTTTATTCACATTGGAATGCTGCATATAAGGATACAGAGTATTGGTTGTTATGTCCGGGCTGTAACTTTTTTTTTGTATGGACAGATTTGAAAATAACTTGCCACATGTGTTCGACATACCAAGACGACGTGTCACGTGCAAGACCCGTGTCCCTACCTCTAAGGTGAAAGATACACTTATTGTTTATTCACAATGGAATGCTGAATATAAGAATGTAGGTTGTCAAGTATGGGTGGTAGTTTCATATGTTCAGAGGCAATTTAAAATTACTTGCCATATGTTTTTGTTTGATCTTTAACTTTTCATGAACTGGCCTTGTTCATAGGTCAATGTCACATTCGGAGGCATTCACATACCATGACAGCTCTTGTTTTTTTATATTTTTTGTCAGTTGCGGTAAAAACGTTCAGACTTATTTTCCCTAAAGAAATGAATTTTATATTTAGACTAGCTGTCTAAAATATTCTGCATTTGCAGCCAATTTCATTAATCAGTTTCAGACAAATTGTCTAAAATGGTAAATAATCTGTTCTCAAAATAATAACAAATGTGACTCATTAGCTCCGCTCTTTTTTGACAAATAATTCTGGCTTCCAGAATGCCATGGCTTTAATGCCTAATTTAAATTGAACCTTAACTCAAAATCAGTTTAAGATACCTCTTATTCGAATGAATCTGGACACATAAGTTTCTAAAGATAATACACAGTTATGGCAGGGCCCATAATAGTGGCTTTGATAATTCTTCGGTTATGCCCTTTTTAATGAAAAAAAAATCAGAAAAAAATATATTTGGAAAACGTATTCCAAGAGACTATAAGTATCTATCATGTGTTTCCGGTACGGATAGAAAAATCCGACCCGAGGGCACGCGCGTAAGCATGCCCGCGGCCGGATTTTTCTATCCGTACCGGAAACACGATAGATACTTATAGTATAGATATTTTTTCTTGCATATCTTAAATTATAAATTTGTTAGAAAAAATGACGTAGAAAACGCACCATTGTTCCATTCACCAAAAAGCGCGCGCGACGTTGGTTACTGACGTAATAAAGCGTAGTAATTTTATATAAGCTTAAACTAAAAATCGCGTATTTTAAGATTAAATATAAATCCCCCCCACAGAGTGGGGAGGGCTTCCTAGGAATGCACTTCGTCCGTCTGTCAGTCGGTCTGTCTGTCCGTCTGGCTGCAACATTTCGTGTCCG
This sequence comes from Mya arenaria, assembly GCF_026914265.1. Taxonomy (NCBI): domain Eukaryota; kingdom Metazoa; phylum Mollusca; class Bivalvia; order Myida; family Myidae; genus Mya; species Mya arenaria. The sequence goes on from NC_069134.1 coordinate 3,537,252, forward strand.
CGCTATAACTTATTTATGCATTGATGTATTACCATATTACTTGGTACAAATGTTGTCCTCATTAACACGATGTGCAGTGACCTTGACCCGAGTCAATACCTCAAAGGCCAAGGTCACACGAGACATTTGAAGGTTAAAGTACACCTTCTCGCATCCGCGCTATAACTTACTTATGCATTAATGGATTACCATATTACTTGGTACAAATGTTGTCCTCATTGAGACGATGTGCAGTGACCTTGATCCGGGTCCATACCTCAAAGGTCAAGGTAACACGAGACATTTAAACGTCAGAACGTCAGAGTACACATGCTCGTGTCCGCGATACAACTTACTTACCCATTGATGGATTACCATATTACTTGGTACAAATGTTGTCCTTATTAAGACGATGTGCAGTGACCTTGACCCGGATCCAAACCTCAAAGTCAAGGTCACACGAGACATTTAAAGGTCAGAGTACACATGCTAGTGTCCGCGCTATAACTTACTTATGCATTGATGGATTACCATATTACTTGGTACAAATGTTGTCCTCATTGAGACGATGTGCAGTGACCTTGACCCGAATCCATACCTCAAAGGTCAAGGTCACAAGAGACATTTAGAGGTCAGAATACACATGCTCGTGTCCGCGCTTTAACTGACTTATGCATTAATGGATTACTATATTACTTGGTACAAATGTTGTTTTTATTCAGACGATGTGCAGTGATCTTGACCCGGGTCCATATCTCAATGGTCAAGGTCACATATGACATTTAAAAGTCATAGTACACATGCTTGTGTCCGGGCTTTTTACATACATTTAGCAGTGTAGGTATGTCAATTCTTACTGGATTTATTGACCTTATACATTTCTATACTTTTAGCAACAATAACTGAATTGATCCAAGAACTCGACCCAATTGCAATTTGTGCCAGTAATCCTTCATTAAGTTTTGAGAGTGTGCCAAAAAATCCTTGACATTGATCATACCTACACTACACACAATATGATTTTTTTTAACAAGTATCCTTTTATAATAAATTATGTTCAAATATCCAAGAACTTGTAAACAACTTGTTTTTCCTATATTCCTACTCTTAACCAGTGGTTGTGTACAAATTTTGGTACCAGTCAGGTTGCGAGAAAAACAAAATATACTAAAAAAAAACGGCCTTGTCAATTTTAATTTAAAGTCTTGCATACATATATATTTGATGGGCTTTATTGAAATGGCATAATATGTGTTTCATAAACCATGCAATACAAAAAATAAGAAGTCGCGCGTTGATGTAAGATGTTTTTTCCAGCACTAGTCACATGACCGGAAACAAACGTCCGGTATGCAAGAAAATACATTCATGTAAAGCAAGGCTCATATTTCTGACTTATGACAGTTACTACTGACTGACTTTTCTAATAATAGTTATGTTCCTTGACATTCTCAAAAGCTCATGTAAAACTTGGCCATAGCATAGTTATCATTCAAAATATTTAAATGAAAGCTTGCGCATATGTTACAAGTGACGATATGCATATGTTGAACAAAGCACATAGGGTAATCTGAATTTAGTAAGTTTTGACTTGCAATGAATGCCCTTTTTTGACTGAAATAGACGAGCGTTATATTTGCCCTGCAGTATTTTTATTCTTGTAATGCTTTTCATTTAATGGAGGAAATTAAGTCTATATATGGGAGTTTGCAAACAACTTCCGGCTGATATAAAGTAGTCAGCATTATACGTGTACCAAGTATATTCTCCTTGACCCACTACTTACTCGTCTTGTAACTTGTGAGCCACTTTCTCAGTTCAAGAGAGGGATTTTCACTGTCAACATGTGCGCTATTGTCTGAAATATTATGAGCAATGACTTACGGAAAATGTGCACTTGAATTCCAACTCACCACACCTACTAATACATGAAAAGCAAACTACTACAGTTTAAGAGGGTTTTTTGTGGAGTTTTTATCTACCTTTTTAGAGTTTACAAGTCGTTGATTACCACCAGAGATTGTACTAATACCCGACATTTTTACTGAAACCCTTAAAACTATGTAGATTGGCATGAGCTATATAAATTATCAAGCTGCTAGTTTAAGTCATCATTTTAAGAACTATTGTTAAAGACATAACCACCGGAATAGTATGGCACACGACCAGGCCATAGTGCACCATCTAGGTTGGTATTGGCATGTAGACAGCGTTACGCAAATATTAACCTAGTGTTGTGACCTTGACCTATAACCAATGAGGTTCAAACATGGTTCAGCATCTGAAAGTAGTAGTGTGACCTTGACCTATATCTAATGAGGTCTGAAGGTTTTTAGCATCTTAACCTAGTAATATGACCTTGACCTATAACTTATGAGGTTCAAACATGGCTCAGCATTTTAACCTAGTATTTTGACCTTGACCTATATAACTGATGAGGTTGCTCACTGGATGTTGAGACAAAGAAGAAATGATAGTAGGATATAATGTTGCGGGACAGACACTAAACACAAGTCACTCTAATCCTTAAAACAATTATTTTTTATGGTCTACTCCAGGCAAAGTTCTGCACAACACCTAGAAGATGTGTTTCAGGGATTTAGAAGGTATGTAGGAGACACAAAATGGCAATGTACGGTGTTCCTATTTCCATTATTGTTGGGGTGGGGGTTAAATGTGCAATTCAACAAAACTTGAACATTGTAAAAGATTTATAAATAGTTAAATACTATCACATATAATTTCATGATATCATCTCAAAAAATAATTTAAGACTGTACAAATGAATTTTGAAAAATAAAATGACTAAAATGAAGTAGTAAAGCACCATTATAAATTCTACAACCATTATGAATAATGGCTAATGCCTGATTAAACATTTACAAATAAAAACCAAAATTCAAAATATGTACAAATCACTACAAAATAATTAATTACACCACTGTTTTACAAAATGTAATTACAAAATTAGCAAAACAAAACGTTCAACTAATAAACATATTCACATACTATATTATGAAATAAATATTTGAGTATTATCAATTTCATAAGAAAATTGACCTTCAAGATTAATGCAAAACAATGTAAATCTTCCACACAAAATACTACACATGATGTAAATAATATTATCTAAATATCAATCCATGATAACTATGTAAGATAACTGTTTACAATTTTATAATACATGCAATGACCAGTATGAATATGTCTCAACAGCAGAACGTCTCAAACAAATATGATACATTACAGAAACAAGCATATACTGGTAAATAAAAAAATAAAAATCACAAATAAGTATTAATTAATTTAAAGTTAACTCATGAAACGACTTGTACTAATTTTAACAAAAATTCAGAAGACACTTTTGTCGTTTTGCCTGCGGTTTGTCCTCCCTTTCCTGTTGTGTATTTTGCACATGAATATGTTGTTGGTGAGACATGCTATGATTTATTATATTCCCTTGAAATGGATTGTGACTTTGAACACTCACTCCTGGACCAACCCATGGTTGATTTGCTTGTACAGGGTGTAATTGGGGTAATGATGTTGGTTACTATTGGAGTTTGTATTCATAATAGTTTGTCCAAGTTGTTCATTTGACCACTTGCCAGCCCCTCTATTTGAAGAAGAGTTCCCCTCTAATAAATTTGGAGTCGCCATACCTTTCTGCTTGGTATTTTTGAAAGACCTTTTCCGTGTATTCTTGGTGGTTTCCTTTTTTGCATTGGCCTTTACATTAAGGCGTTTAGCTTAATGTAAAGACATATTATCTACAGCCTGGCTGCTCTCTGCAATATCATTGAGGCAGATGGTGGAGAATGTTTGAGGTTGAATATTCACACCATCTCCACCTTGGTTGGTATTTGAAACAGGCTGGTTACTCTGCAAGTCGAAGACATCAGTATTTTGTCTACTGTCATTGTAACTCTGATTAGTGAAAACACCGGTGAAAACTTGTGGCCAGTCTAGATAAAGGTGGTAGATTTTACATGACTTCTGGGGAAGCTGCTGTTACCATAGGAACACCAGTACTGTTGAGAATGTTCTGATTGATTAAGACACAAGTTGTCATCAGTGGAACATTGGAACTATCTTTGTTACTTTGATAGGTGGAGTAACTTGCAGAAATTGGTTGGTAACTGCGGTCATTTGCCATACAAGCTAAGCTTCTAGAAGGATGATGTGGCTGCACGGTGGGAGAGGAGAGAAAGTCAACAGTCTGGAGTGGTCCTACCTGGAGTAAGTGATTGTGCACAGCCAGTGGTCGCTGCATGCTCATTGTGTTTTGGATATTGACAGTTTTTGAAGAAAATAAACCTGTTTCTTTTTCTTTATATGAAACATGTTGCGTTTCACTTTTAAGAACAGTGTTTTGCTGACTGGTACTGAATGGTCATACTTTTACATCCATGTCATAATTGCTTCTGTCCCTAAACATTTGCTTTTCTGCTGAATGCAGTTTCATCTTGCTTGTATTATCTTGAGGTGTACGTGTTAACTTATCATAACACACTGACAAGGTGTTTTTCGGTGAAACAATCATATTTAAAGGCTTGACATCATGAGGGTCTTCATAAGTACTTCCTGCATCTTTATTGGTTATAAGTTTGTGATTTTCACCATTACTAGAATCTGACAGTTCCAAAATATCCAAATATGTACAGTGTGTAACACTACCAGCACGACTTTTCGGTCTTGACATTTTCAGACTTGAAAGTCCACTTATTTTAATCGCCTTTTCGGTAACACTTGAGCTAAGGCCACTCTCCACGCTTACATTGTCAGAATGTTGATATGAATCACAGTTTTTACTTGCGTTGATATCACGAACTTTAACACCATCTGGATAGCTCTCTTCCCTATATTTAAATCTGACATTTTCTATAATGCAGTCTGATATGCTTGTTCTACTGTCAGCTGTAATACTGTCCAACCAGCTTCCTTCATCATACTTCTCACTGCACCACTAATGGAGGACACTTTCTTTGTCTTCCTCTACAATGTCTTCATGTTTCAGCCCTTGACTGGCTCCACTTTTCTGACTTAAGGCTACAGTGCATGTCTCTGAAGCTCTTGTAGCATCTTCGAATCCATGCAATGCCAGTTCTGAGTTCAGTGATGGCTCAAATGTTTGCTGTTGTATCCATTTTGCAACTTTCGAATTGTCTTCTATTTGTTGAGTATTATCTTCAAATTCTGCATTTTGCTCAGTAGGAGGTTTATTCACTGGTGTGTTTTTAAGTGATATGAGTGAAAAATCATCATCATCTGGAACCAGCCAGTTTCTGATGGTAGACCCTGAATTTGTTACATGTTCCGTAATTCTGGCTTTTAGATGACCCAGTGTCTTTATTAGGTGTATTCAAAGGCGCATAGACATTTTGAACATTATCAGCACAATCATATTTTCAAAATATTTTAAACTCACTGAAGATACCTTTGTTTGATATACATGTATATGTTATATCGTTAGTCGGGCCCTGATTTGATTCTTCTGTAATGTTGCTGTAATCAGGATTTGACACAGAGAACATTTTCTGTTTGTCAATATTTTCATTACCATAACACTTAACCATTTCTTGAGTAGTCTCACTCAACCGCTTCAAAGAATCATTTGGCACACCATTTATATCTGGTTTCATGTCTGCTAATTGTACATGCATGGAAGAATGTTTACATGGATTTTGATTATTTGCTTTCATCTCATTCAGCTGGCAAAAATATGGAACTTTATCTTCAGCTTTCAAGAAAATATTTGTATGAGTTGAGTTTAAAGAAATACTATGGCAGGAAGACATGTGCATGTCACTTGAAGATGTTGCTTCATCTTTAAATATTTATGCAAAAAGCTTTAAAAACATTATTTTCAGAGCATTAAACTGTTCTACAATCTAAATTAGACTTTGTTTGCTCTTGACCTGTGGAATATATTGCGTATGTTTCAAATCCACATCTTCACAACACCCTAAAGGACTAGCACTGCTGTTGATGTGCAATTGTGCATTTTCTGAATATTGCAATTAACCTCTGTTCACCTCATGATCTGTGTTCAACATTGACCGTGAAGAACCTTTGCTAGATGGCACCCTCCCAACATCTGATAAACAGGATGTTGTTCCAATGTTTACATAAACGTTTGTGAAATTACAATCAGAGTTTGTCCCTGAGATAACTGATGTTCTACCACGGTCTATTCTATCCGTCCTCTAATTAGGACTATTTATTAAAAACACTATGTCTTGACCCCAACATCACCAAATGAAGTTAAGCAAGAGTTCCTATCTGAGTTGGCTGGCTTCACTTGATTAGCACTTGCTTCTTGCGAGTTCAACCAGAATGGCACTGTTGCCAACGGGTATGATGTTTGACTGGCATAGACCGATGTAGGTGCAACAGACTGCAAACTGTTCATGTCACATACTGGTCCAACCTTGTCCGAGCTATCATAACGCTGTACATTCTGAGATGTTCACTTACTACATGTAAGTGTTGTAGTATTTATCATTTCAACTTACTCAGCAGTCTTTAAATGTTTATCTCTGTTACAATCATCAATGTCTCCAATCACACTGTAAAGAACCTCATCTAAAGACATTTCCTTCCGAAAAGAAATCTCAGTACTGCTGCAACTGTTTTTCTTCTTAAAATCCTCTTCAAATTTAAGAAATCTGTCTGATTTCTCTTTCAGCGTTTCAAATGAAGGTATAACAACTCGATCACTATCGACACAGCCTTGATTATCATCAGTATCTATTGCCTGAATTGCACCATACTGTGTCTTTGAATAATCTTTAGCTTGAAAAGACTGCACAATATCTAGCATTGTGTTTTGAATGCATGTCACCTCTTCATGTACACAAGTAACACTCTCATGTTCAATGGTCGTAATTGCAACAGTGTTCTTAAGTTCATTTGACTGACCCTTTAGATTTAGAGTGTTAACAAATTTTGTTATGTTAGGAAGACTCTTTGTGAGATCATTTAATGATCTAAAGTTTTCTGCTGCTTCGACAAATTCTTTGTGTTTCTCACTGTTGATATGGTCACGTAGTGAACACTTATACCAGTGGTCACATGATTCACAGTAACCACCCTTTAACACACCAGCACCCGTGGTTTTCTTCTTGGCCTGCTTGTTGTCATTTTCTTCGTCAGTGTTACACCAGTTTCAAATGGAGAGTCGGTATCACTATAATACAATTTAGGGAAATTCTCAAACTCTTTGAATATTGGTTTGTGATGAGATTCATTATCTTCAATCTTTGTGTAAAATGCAGGCAAGCTTTCTTTCTCATTGTCCCAAGTTATGTATGATATTCCAGCAGTTGGATCATTATCATCATGACATTTATTGTCAGCCTTTACATTTGCCAAATGTTTTCAACTCAAGTTGAGGAACTTGGCAACAGTCTGTGTTTTTATTCCGAGACTGACAGCATTTTGAACCAGGCGTTGGCTATTGGATAATGGTGAAGTTTCTTGGGAGTGGTAAGCTTTCTGCAGCAAAGCTTGACCTGATATATAAGAATGAGAGTATCAATAGTACATGTAACAAAGTTTTTAAGAACTGCAAAGTATTTGAACAATATGTTTAAAACGCTTCAGCCAAAAAAAAAACACAAATGTAAAGACTATCGATCTTTCCCTGTTATCGGACAAAAGATTACAAATATATACATGTATACATCAGTAGGTATTTTTTTTCATTATTTTTATAAAATACTGGTTAGGGACCACTTCTTCGCCCAACCAGTGAATCACGTGTTTAAGAATTTCATAAACTCATTTGTATGAAATATAATATTCTCCCAAAATAAGGAATTGATGACCAACCCAAAATATTCACTTACAAAGAGCAAAGTATTTAGAATTAAAGAAAATAGAAAGAAAATATTTTGTTGTTAGTCGGGAACATTTTTTTGATAGTTTTTTTATTTTTATTTTAAATAACAATTTTCCGAATTAGGGCCATTATTGGTACAGAACACTGTTGTTTCAGTGGATTTTAATAAGCATGTTTGACGCGTGAATAAGGTCTTAAAACAAATATATCACACTGATGTTTCACTATGAAATTTCATTCGAAAATATTCAGCATTTCTCAATAATTCAAGAAAAAGCTTCATTTCCGAGCGAAAAGGAGTCACCTAATCAGAATATGAGCGAGACAAATCGGCCCCTTACCAATCGGCCTACTACTAAATCGGCCCCAAGACGTTTCGGCCCTGACATTTCGTCCCCTTAATTAAATTAACTCGAAACGTTTCGGCCCCTTACTGATTTTCAACAGAGACCCCTTAATTTTACTTTTTATTTTGAATATAAACTAAAAGAAGATTTTTTTGTCAAAGTTTAGTTCAAAAGAAGTTGTAAATGAGATCTGAAAATTAAACAAATAGACAAATATTCATGAAAGAATTACGGACACTACGGACCAGACATTACGGACCAGATTTAGGGACACTACGGACCAGATTTAGGGACATTAAGGACCATCTTCGGAATCTTACGGACCATAATTTAAACATTTTTTTTTTAAATTAATCACTCATTAGTTTATAATTTGTTAATAAATACTTGAATATGAGTGCTCAGTATGACGTTATATCTTCCATAAAACTGTGAAAAATCCCGTGAAGTTCGAATAGATCTCAATATAAAATCTTGTGAAATTCCAAAAGGTGTTAAAGACCTATGCATTTATAACAATTATGTGAACAATAATGAACGAAATTTGAAAGATCGGCAGTTAAATCAGTTAAAAGCAACAGAAGAAATATTTTCCAAATATTTGTTGCAATTCTTGCAAACTGATGTTTAAAACTGGCAATTTCTGTTGCCTTAATTAGTGTTTATTAGCTATAATTGTACCCGTAATTATCGGCGGTATATAACAAAAGAAACAAACATTATACTGACAACCTTTAATTGGCAATCATAAAAGTGTGAAAACCCATTGTAACGGCGCACTTTCACTGAACCCACGGCTCAATACACAATCCGACTGGTAGGTTACATTGCCATTTATCATGTGGCTCAGATTTAGCGGAAAATGAGGTTATGGCATGTTGACATTAAAAACCGGTCGAGTGTAATTCGTTGATCTTGTTCAAACGTAAGTAAAAAAGTTAAAGGTTATACTTGTGGTTTGGACACTAAAAATAAGTCAAAGAATTCGCAGTCAAGACGGAAGCCTATATATGCAACTGCAACCTATCTTTGTAAAAATCGGAGCTGCAACCTATCATTTTCTTTTCGTTCTCATATCTTTTAAAATCATTAATATATTTGTTCACAAATACCCGTACCTGTTATATTTAAACAAAACTTAAGTGTTTTATGTGGTTTTCCCGAACTTTTATCTCATTTTCTACTAAATCTGAGCCAAAATGATAAATGGAACTGTAACCTACCAGTCGGATTGTGTACATGTTGGAAACATTGCAGAAGTGTTCTCGAAAACGGTAACAGTTTCAAGGAAAATATGGATATGTAAATACACACTAGGTAGGTAGGCATATGATAGGCTATGTTAAAATTCCAAGAAACTATCATAATTATAGGTATTACGTTGATTTTCGGCTCGAATCGAGCGTTTTGGTGACGCCATCTTGCACTGAAACCAACCATTTGGTCACGTGGATTCCCCGTCGTGACTGAACCTTTCAATTAAAACAGTTGAAACGGAAAACAAACAAATATGACGATTCAAAGTTTATTTCAGAAAGCAATCGATCACATATGAAAACATTAATATTCACATTTACAATTATAGGATAAACACATATTTCGTTCATTATTATTCAAATTATTATAATATTTTATTAAAAATACATTGATGTTTAACATTGGAATTTCCTGGATTTTTCAGTTACATTAAAGATAATTTTCATACTGAGCACTAATATTCAAGTATTTATTAACAAATTTAAGACCAATGAGTGAATAAATTAAAAAGAAATGTTTAAAAACATTATAAATGATGGTCCTTAAGTTTCTGAAGATGGTCCGTAATGTCCCTAAATCTGGTCCGTAGTGTCCCTAAATCTGGTCCGTAATGTCTGGTCCGTAATGTCCATGGTCCGTAGTGTCCGTGACCCTCATGAAATACATTGATAAGATTGATAAAAAAATCATTCAAATCTAAATTTAAATTTAAACCCTTATTTTAAATAAAAAAAATGTTAAAAAATGTTAATAGTCGTATGTAACCATTGTAAATTTTACAAGATCATTTTTAATAATGCACTTATTACATTACCTGTAAAATGACAGGTATTGTTAACATGGTTATTAAATCGAAACTCCATTAACTTTCTTCAAATATGTAAAACATCTTTTCACATAACATTGATATAATGCCGTACTCAGTTTTGACCATATTAGTCCTGCTAAATTTTACTCTGGGTAAGTGTATTATTTAAATTGTAAGATATTTCAACTTCCTGTTTGACTTACCTGCCTATCTTTTTAGCCTTAGGTTTTGAGTTTATTTATACTCGCATTCGGGTAAGGCCCGTTCGGCGAGTGCTCTCATGACATAAGATTGTTACTCTTTTGTTATGCTTTAAATAAACAAATATTATTACAGATATATATACATGTACTGTACAACTGCAATAACCCCAGGACACCGAGACCCGACCTAAAACCTTGAATTGATGTTTTGAGTTATCCTGAGTTTTCATTTTAGTCTTTAATGAAATGCCTTATATTATATATACTGTATATATGTCGATTTAATACTACTTGACATGTTTTGATATCAAATAATTAATTTCGAAAATAAGGCATGAATTTATATAATTTGCATAGTATTTTATTGCCATATTATGTATGTATGTATGTATTTCTTTAGACCTTGTGGTCAAGGATAACCCGTGAAAGTGCAAGCACTTATTTCCAACGGGGTCCTTTGTTTTTGCTGAAGGAACAGCACGCTGAAGAGACAGTGGTGGGATACAAGGAAGTCCGGGTGCTATACCCTAGCTCTTTTTCGAAGAGACCCCTTGGTTCTTTTACGTGCTCGGTGTAAAGCACCGATACACGGGGTACAACTTTCCTGGGTTAAACCAGTACTGAGTACACCACTTTTCCAAGCACTACCCTTTAAATGCCAAGCGCCAGGCAAGGGAGCTACTTGTACCAATTTTTAACGTCTTTTGGTATGACGCGGCCAGGGATCGAACCCACGACCTCCCGCTCCGTAGGCGGACGCTTAACCACTAGGCCACGGAGACGGTCATTGCATAGACGGTCATTGCTATATTGCTAAGCGAAGTGACAAGAAATTACTATTTCCAGAAGTTTCGATGTTTACCTGTTATGGTAGGGTTACATGTAGTTATGTCTCCCCCATAAATGGGGAGACATATTGTTTTTGACCTGTCCGTCAGTCTGTACGTCACACTTCGTTTCCGCTCAATACTTGCACCCAGGAACTTCATACTTGGTATGCTTGTTGGTCATGACTAGTAGGTCAAAGGTCAAGGTCGCAATAGATATTCACTATTTAATACGGGTGAATTAAACAAACTTCACTGTTTTTGTTCGTCTCCAGTCCAAAATTACAAATTTCATGTCCATCATTTATTTTTTCTCAGATACATGTACGACCACACAATAGGGGAGGCAAGCGCTTTTTCAAAAACGCAAGCTCTAGTTAATTACTCATAATGTTTCTTATAATTAAATTCTCAACATTATCTTCCCAAATGTTGTTATAGTTATTGTTGGTCTTGCGTAGATGGTGTTTATAGGATTTACACCTCATTCATTTTCCTTTCATCTGTCATTGCAATGTTAACATCTTGCGGAAATTTTGTCAATTGTTTGTTTATTATGGAACACTTCTTCAGGAAATTGTGTGAAATTATGACCTTGAGTTATTCATAAGCTTTTGTGTATTTGTGACCTATCAATAGTACCTGGGTGCTCGACTTATTTAGGTTTCAAGTCACAGTCAGTATATTTGATATGAAAATAGAAGGAATAAAGGTTGGGACTTAGCCACGACCTTGACAAATTTGCTTTTCTTGAATTATCGTCTGCAAGAATTATCACAGTTTTACTGAATAAATGAGTATAACAACAAAACTAAAAAGAAATCAGAAGTAGTTCAACCAGGAATAATAAAAAAATGGTTCCTCACATGGGCACACCAGAGGGATTCAGACAAACTGCAAATTGTGTTATCTAAATAAACTCAGCCCTGGTGCAGGGAAATTGCTCAAAATCCTTGAGGTCAGACATATGCAGGGCATCGAAAGTCCATTTAGAACAAAATCAGTCATCAGTATCAGTATATACCTGTTTTATTTTTCAGGTCTTTGCCAGGCCACCGTTGGGTGTTCCAACTGTTTGTATGGCCTTTCAGAACACTGTGTACAGGAAGGTGAGGAGTTCTCCTGCCTGTTTGGCTGTATGCCTGGCTGGGTAGGGGACACATGTAACAGGACATGTTCAAGCTCCAGATGCAGGGAATGTATCATCAATGGAGGCCTTGAAGAATGTACAAGGCTAGTACATATAAATAATATATAATAATACAGACTAACACAGTATTATATATACAAATTTATGGTCATATTTTATTTTATATCGAGTGTGTCAATTGTTGATATCTGGCCGTAATATTAGCGGGACTGCTTCCACTGATCTGTGCATCATCTCTGACATTTACATTACGGGCATAATGCGGAGATGCGTTTACCAAAATATCAAATGCTGTCATTTTCATGATGTTTTGTCATTGAGTGACGCCATGTCAGTTTCTATTCTTACACAATCCGTTTACACAAATGGCTAAGAAAAGACATAGCGACTATATTTGAAATTTCCTGCTGGTCAAATAACCATTTTGCTCTCAAAATACTGTAAATGTCCTTAAAAACAAGCATGCAACAATAGTAGCGCCGATTGTCTTTCTTTGGGCCTATTTTCCAATTCTGTGACATGAACAATGAATACCTTAACCTTAAAAAATGTAATTCCTATTCCTATGAATAGCATTTATATGGCTGCCATTTTAGGACACCTGCTGGCGTCATGCATATACGGAAAGTGGTGTTAAAATTGCAATAATTTGTGTATTGATATATTGAAGCCGTGTTTTCAGTGGACCATTTTATTGACTTACACAACATTGTATGTAAACAGCTATGATGCAGCAGATACTGAATGTTATTTCATGTTTTTCACTCGAATTTAGCTGATTTCAAAAAGTTGTTCTTTTCTATGTGCCCTGCATGTTTGATAAGATGTATACGGTATGCGCTAAATAGTTGCTAAATAGCAAATTGATTTATAGTGACATTTTACTGCTTAAAGCTTATCAAACACTTAGGTTATTGAATGAGAACGAGCATATCTTCACTTGTTCTATTGTATAAAACTATAGCACTATGTCAGCCTATAAGTTTTAATTCATGACAATCATCATATTCAATTTGCTATTCTCATGTTTTTTCAACAAAGTAAAAGTGACATAATCAAATGTGCAAAATTTCTGATTCAGACATATCAACAGGGTTCATAATAATTGGTTTCTTTAGAAAACAACAATTTGTGTGTTTGCTGGTGTTTTGATGTTGGGTATATGTTTCATTTAATTATCCTTGTTCAGGTGTAATGCAGGACAATATGGCCGTTTCTGCAACATAACATGTAACACAAACTGCAAGGGGTTTAACAGCATAAATGACACATGTGACTTCTACGGTAACTGTTTGTTCGGATGTAAGCCATTTTGGAGCGGCCCCATGTGTGACCAACACATTTGTCCCATAGAGCGATGTAATCACTGTGGGATGTCACTTACAAATCATAAAGAGTGCAAGCAATGTCATGAAGGTAACTTCACACACTTCATAATAATTCCCCTCATAATAGACGATTGGTACATTATAGTCAGCAACGTTAACAAATGCAACTTTACAGCCATGTAGTTAAAATCCTTTCTGCATCTAAATGTTGAATCAATAAAGGTCTCTTTTTTAGCTGTACAAATTTTTATTACTATGATGGTGAAGAAAGCATGAACTACCATGAAGGCATTTGGAGGGTAGAAAATAATTACTGTTGTCAATGAGTTCCAGGGGAAAGAACCCTTGAATACGCTTAAGCCCTAAACCCTTTAGGCAAAAGAGACAAATTAACCTCATTATAGGTGACATACTTCCTCATTTCCATTATTTTAATTCTGCATTTGAGTCTTTATTATAACGCTATTTTTAGGATATTTCTGGGAAAAAGAGAGAGCAGTGTGCACACATACACATTGCACTATTACGAACTGTTCGACCTGCAGCTTAAATAAGTGCCATGTGTGTCAATCTGGTTTTTATCCTGCCCTGAATGGAGCAGTGTGTAACTCTTGTGATGACCGCCACTGTAACGGTACATGTAACCAGAGTACCGGGGACTGTCCAGATGGCTGTAAGGCTGGCTGGTATGGACAAGGCTCCTTCTGTAATCTGGAGTGTAAGGTGAACAACTGTACACAGTGTGCCCTCGGGTTCATGAACACAGAACTGTGCCTGCGATGCAATCCTGGCTACTATGTGAATGATGGTGGCTGTACAATATGTCCCGAGAATTGTAAAGACAACCTCTGTGATGTGGCAAAAAGCACTTGTAAAAATGGTTGTAAGGCTGGTTACCATGGTGTCAATTGCGAATGGAATTGTAACAGTGTCTGTGACAATGGGGAATGTGATCCGGATACTGGCAATTGTAGCTGTAAGGATGGCTGGTTTTCTGATAGATGTGACCGGTTGTGCCCCAAGTACTGTTCATCTGACGGTTGTGCCTCATACAATGTCACTGTTGGCTGTGCCAGTTGTGAACCAGGCAGATATGGCAGAGACTGTGAACTGAAATGCAGTTCTAACTGTATGGCTCAACCCTCCAACAACTACATAGACTGCAATAAGTTGAACGGTTCCTGTGTTGGATTGTGCAAGAGTGGATTCTATGGTCACAACTGCTCCACCACATGTCCAGGTAGTTGTGGGGGCAGCTGTGATCAGAACACAGGGATGTGTAATTCTAGCTGCGATATCCACAACTACGGCAAGCTGTGTCCCCCTTGCCCCCAGAACTGTGTACGTTCCCAGCATGTCAATAATAGAACGTGTGATATGGACACAGGGAAATGTAACCTAGGCTGTGTTGCAGGATTCTATGGGCCGTTTTGCAATATAACCTGTGATGCAAACAAACATTGTAAGGACAACAAATGTGATGATTCAGGGAAATGTGAGTTGGAGTGTGACCAATATGGTATCTGTGTGGGTGACTGTCAGGCGGGCTTCTTTGGGCAGAAGTGTGACAAGAAATGTAGCTCTACATGCATGGGTGGCGTTTGTTCGAAGGAATTCGGTAAGGGGGTATGCACGACCTGTTGATTTTCAAATAACAGAGCGGGTATGAACTTGTATGGATAGATGAGACAGAAGTAACAACCCTAAAATATTTTTCATTTGAATTAATGTTATTATTAAAGATCTTAATCTGTTTTTAGCTCGACTATTCGAAGAATATGGAGGGCTTTAATACTCGCCCAAGCGTCCGCATCGGCGTCAGGTTAATGTTTTAGGGCAAGTTGGGATTTTCACTTACGACTTCAATACCCTTCATTCAATTCACTTAATACTTCACACAGTTGTTAAGGGCCAACACATAATGAGGTAATATAACTCCATATGACCCTTTATACAAATTATGGCTCCTGATTGACTATGGAACTTAGGTTAAAGTTAAAGGCAGCGTCAAAGTCACCTTATGTATCGAATCAATTTAGCTAGATTTGACATAAAGTGACCAAACTTGAAATAAAGGAACAGTTTATGGAGACCTTTCATGGGAATTCATTTGAGGCTCCTAGGATCAAGGTCAAGGTCAAAGTAACTATTAATAGAAAAAGGGTTCTTATTGAATAACTTAAGTAAAGGTCTACATATTGTGACCAAACTTGGTATATAGTAAGAGTTTATAGAGACCTCTCCTGAGATTGTGTTTTGGGTCAGAGAGTTATGGTCTAGGTCAAGGTCACTATTGCTAAAAATAGAAAAATGGTTAGTACTGAATAACTTAAGTAAGGGTTGACATAGTGTGACCGAACTTGGTATATAGGACAAGTTTATGGAGACCTTTCATTCGATTGCCTTTTGGCCCCCTAGATTCAAGGTCACATTTTTCATGTGATACTTTGTTCGCTCATATGAACAAATAGAAGAAAGTAGTTGAAACTGAATCTCTTCTGCCAACCATTAACAACCCGGTTTTGTCACACCGTGATTCTTGTTCACTTTTTAATGTGATTTTTTTATTGCTTTTGACAGGCACATATCACATCATTATTGTATTCACTTCTAAGTCAAAGCAGCATAGTCGAGCGTGCTGTCTGACGACAGCTCTTGTCTTTTTTACGATGAGGAAGATTCAATACTAAACTACACAACATTCTTTATCATTTATTATATGATGTCATAAATGTTTTGTAAGTGTTTAATAAGCTCATCCTAAATCCCAATGTACCATTTAAAAGAAAAGTTTTTCTCAAGATATTCTTTATCTTGCATTACACCTTGACTTGGTTAGGTTCATGTGTGTATGGGTGCCTGGATGTGGTGATGTACGGTACTCAGTGTGACAAGCTGTGTCCGGTGACGTGTGTGAACCAGTCATGTGACCGCCAGACTGGACACTGCATCACTTGCGGGATCGGCAAATATGGCAGCACCTGCACTGATGGTTTGTTACAGTATGAAAAAGTGGCTTTGTCAAACATTTAGTATAATTTCCTAAGAGCCTCCTCACATCTTCATGACTATATGAAATACATAGGTAAAGTGGAATTAATAATTTTTAAATTGAATGTAATACAAACAAGTCTTTGTACATTTATCATGTGGTTCCAATGGCAAATGCCCCCTCTCTGCTGGATGTGAGGTGGGATGGACAGGGGCAAAGTGCCTACAGGGTAAGTGCAAATTTTAAATCCTCACATATTTTTTAACCACACATTCAAACGTCTTTGATAAAGCGTGATAATGAAAAAAAAAAGATTTATTTAAACTACTTTGTGCAGGTTCCCAAAGTAGCAACCAAATGAATTCGGCTGAGAGATCCAACCTTGCCATTGCCCTTGGTGTGAGTGTTTCTGTGGTGCTGGTCATCGTAGTCCTGGTGGCCATTTTCTACTGGTGGAGGAGGAAATCCCACAAGATGACTTCACGTAATGAACCTGAGCCAGCTGTGGTCTCCACAGCTACTATTGTGAGTACAGAATTGAGTTGTTGAGATCTTCAAGGTCACCACAGCCACTGTTGTGAGTACAGATTTCAGTTGTTGAGATCTTTAAGGTCTCCACAGCCACTTTAGTGAGTACAGATTTCAGATGTTCAGATCTTCAAGGTCTCCACAGCCACTTTAGTGAGTACAGATTTCAGATGTTGAGATCTCCAAGGTCTACACAGCCACTTTAGTGAGTGCAGATTTCAGATATTGTGATCTTCAAAGTCTCCACAGGCACTATAGTGAGTACATATTTCAGTTGTTGAGATCTTCAAGGTCTTCACAGCCACTGTTGTGAGTACATATTTCAGTTGTTGAGATCTTCAAGGTCTCCACAGCCACTTTAGTGAGTGCAGATTTCAGTTGTTGAGATCTTCAAGGTCTCCACAGCCACTGTTGTGAGTACAGATTTCAGTTGTTGAGATCATCAAGGTCTCCACAGCCACTGTTGTGAGTACAGATTTCAGTTGTTGAGATCTTCAAGGTCTCCACAGCCACTTTAGTGAGTACAGATTTCAGTTGTTGAGATCTTCAAGGTCTCCACAGCCACTATAGTGAGTACATATTTCAGTTGTTGAGATCATCAAGGTCTCTACAGCCACTTTAGTGAGTGCAGATTTCAGTTGTTGAGATCATCAAGGTCTCCACAGCCACTATAGTGAGTGCAGATTTCAGTTGTTGAGATCTTCAAGGTCTCCACATCCACTGTTGTGAGTACATATTTCAGTTGTTGAGATCATCAAGGTCTCTACAGCCACATTAGTGAGTACAGATTTCAGTTGTTGAGATCTTCAAGGTCTCCACAGCCACTGTTGTGAGTACAGATTTCAGTTGTTGAGATCTTTAAGGTCTCCACAGCCACTGTTGTGAGTACAGATTTCAGTTGTTGAGATCTTTAAGGTCTCCACAGCCACTATAGTGAGTACATATTTCAGTTGTTGAGATCATCAAGGTCTCCACAGCCACATTAGTGAGTACAGATTTCAGTTGTTGAGATCTTCAAGGTCTCCACAGACACTGTTGTGAGTACAGATTTCAGTTGTTGAGATCTTCAGTTGTTGAAATCTTCAAGGTCTCCACAGCCACTGTTGTGAGTACAGATTTCAGATGTTGAGATCTCCAAGGTCTCCACAGCCACTTTAGTGAGTGCAGATTTCAGATGTTGTGGTTTTCAAAGTCTCCACATGCACTATTTTGAGTACATATTTAAGGTGGGGGTCTTGAAGGATCCCACAGCCACTTTAGTGAGTAAAGGTTTCAGTTGTTGAACTCTTTAAGGTCTCCACAGCCACTTTAGTGAGTACAGATTTCAGATGCTGTGGTCTTCAAGGACTCCACAGCCACTATTGTGAGTACATATTTAAGGTGGTGGGATCTTCAAGGACCTTACAGCCACTTTAGTGAGTACATATCTCAGATGTTGTTTTTTTTTCAAAAAGGTGCTATGGGTACAGTTTTCTACATTATTTTTTCAAAACAATGAATAAGATCAAGCTGCATGAATTATTTTTGAATCTTACACTGAGTCACACTTTCTATGTAAAAGACACTTTGAGCCCAAGCATGTTTGTCATATCTGAGTGTGTCTCATTTTGTTTTACACTTTACCTTAATGCACTTGCTGAAATTTCATGGTTTATTCAGGAAGCCATGGGCAGTGGACTGGATGAGCCAGGTTCAGGGGACAGTGATAGGGACAGTGCCCGCAGTGACATCAAGCTGCTTGCAGAGGAGACATCAAGTCTCCGGGTGACGTCAGTTTCGAGTCTCAGGGAGAGCCACCCCAACAGACTGTACGAGGGGCAGGTGCTGGTTGGAGGGACTTTCCATGACTGCTGTGTCCACATCACTCATCTTGGGGGTGAGCAAAATTATTCTTTCTGTAGTATTGATCCTAGCTGGAAATAAAATAATTTATTAATTTACTAAGATTAAACATGTAGCAATAATTTAAACAATATATATAAAAATAAATAACAAATTAAAACTGTTCAATATTTAGGTACTCCGAGAACAAAAATGGCAGTCCTTGACTGTGCGGTTAATAAAGTACATTTCAGGCAGACTGGTAGTATTTTGAAAAATACCATTTATATCAACCAATTGGTCTTGAATCATTGTATGCTGATGGAAAATTTTGTAGTTATGGTGCAGTTCCAACTAAAAATATTTCAAAAATAGTGCTAAAAGGGTTCCGATTTAGGTTCTATACCAGTATATTGTTATGCGATGAATTGCGATCCGAACATATCCGAAGATGTTGCGTTTATCGATTGATAAACGCAATTGCCGAAAGGCAGTTCATTTAAGGAATGGAAGTTGTGATGTAAATATTATCTCATGAAATTATAAATTAAATAACAAGAAGAATATTATAATGTTATGTTCTTTACAAGGTAAAAAGAAACTGATTTCTTTTAATAGTTGGCTGTTACATAATATGAAGATTAATATTTTTTTGTGATTTTGTCAGAATCTGTCACATCCATTTTGCTTTTCAGAAGTAGAGTCAAAATCCAAGGAAGTCTGGAGACGCCTTATGAATGAGACTGAGATACAAAAGCTGTCATGCTCACACTCAAATGTTGTACAGCTCTTACAAACATACCAAAATAGGAGTAAGTGGTCTTGATTAGGAAGTCTGAGTATAAAACTTGTTGATTTTATTTACTTATAGGTTATAAATTATACTGATATTGAACAAAAAAACCCTGTTGTTTAAGCGTAAACAATACTGTTGATTTTCCTTGCCAAATTTCCATTGAATACTAGTTTTGTGTTGTGGTTCTAAAGGTTTTCCCCCCAAAATTAGATTTCCTCTTGTTTCCCAAGGTATATTCTGTGTGGCGTTTGATGTGTGTATGAGGAACAGTCTCCAGGACTACCTGCTGGCCATGCCCTCTGGTCGTAAAGGCAACCGAGACATTGTCGTTCCATTGACCAAGATATGTGTGGACATTGCTGCCGCACTCGGCCATTTGCACAGTCTGCATGTAAACTGCCTATATTATTCCCCACAGCTTGTTGTATGGTCAATTTAGATATCTTTCGCATTAAGTAGTGAAAATGACTTGTTATCATTTGTAAATAGCTGTCTTTTTATCCCTGAAATTTGTTGTTCTACTTTGCAGTTGTTGCTTCTTCTGTTGTATCTAAACAATTGAATAATTACTTGTTAACCATGTTTATTATTACCTAGATTAAACAACAACAATTTATTTCAAATTTCTATTTCATTATCCAGGTGTTACATCGACAGTTGAGGCTCTGCCATGTGTACCTGACTGCTGCAGGGCAGGCGAAATTGGGGGACTTCTACTGGGCAAAGATGGTCTCTGGTACTGACACCCAGGTAGGAAAAGTGTGCGTGAAGGAATACTTGTTGGAAACAGTTATGGTACCAGAAGGAAATAAAAGCTAGTCATTCTGTAATGAGGAAGTAAAGCAAGTCATACATATTGATACAGGTTATTATCCCCCGCCTTGAAAAGGCGAGGGGATATAGTAATGGTAGGCGCTATTCCATGCGTGTGTGCGTGTGTGTGTGCGTGCGTGTGTGTGTGTGTCCGTCCGTCCCACATTCATTTCTTTGCATCTCCTCTTACATTTCTCGTGCGATTTCTAACAAACTTTCACAGATTGATGATCATAAAGTGAAGCAGCGCATATTGTCGGGCTTTTGCGATTCGACCATTTTTAATGAGTTATAGCCCTTTGTTTATTTTACATTTAAAAATGGTTTCTTCGCAACTCCTCTTACGTTTTTCATGCGATTTCTACCAAACTTTCACAGATTGATGATCATAAAGTGAAGCAGCGCATATTATCGGGCTTTCCTGATTCGACCATTTTTTAAAGAGTTATTGCTCTTTGCTTATTTTACATTTAAAAATGGTTTCTTCGCAACTCCTCTTACGTTTTTCATGCGATTTCTACCAAACTTTTACAGATTGATGATCATAAAGTGAAGCAGCGCATATTATCGGGCTTTTCCAATTCGACCATTTTAATGAGTTATAGCCCTTTGTTTATTTTACATTTAAAATTGGTTTCTTCGCAACTCCTCTTACGTTTTTCATGCGATTTCTACCAAACTTTCACAGATTGATGATCATAAAGTGAAGCAGTGGATATTGTCTGGCTTTTGCGATTTGACCATTTGTGAAAGAGTTATTGCTCTTTGCTTATTTTACATTTAAAATTGGTTTCTTCGCAACTCCTCTTACGTTTTTCATGCGATTTCTACCAAACTTTCACAGATTGATGATCATAAAGTGAAGCAGTGCATATTGTCTGGCTTTTGCGATTTGACCATTTGTGAAAGAGTTATTGCCCTTTGCTTATTTTACATTTAAAATTGGTTTCTTCGCAACTCCTCTTACGTTTTTCATGCGATTTCTACCAAACTTTCACAAGTTGATGATCATAAAGTGAAGCAGTGCATATTGTCTGGCTTTTGCGATTTGACCATTTGTGAAAGAGTTATTGCCCTTTGCTTATTTTACATTTAAAATTGGTTTCTTCGCAAATCCTCTTACGTTTTTCATGCGATTTCTACCAAACTTTCACAGATTGATGACCATATAGTGACGCAGCGCAATTTGTCGGGCTTTCCTGATTCGACCATTTTTAAAAGAGTTATTGCTCTTTGCTTATTTTACATTTAAAATTGGTTTCTTCGCAACTCCTCTTACGTTTTTCATGCAATTTCTACCAAACTTTCACATATTGATGACTATATAATGACGCAGCGCATATTTTCGGGCTATCGCGATTCGACCATTTTTGAAAGAGTTATTGCCCTTTCTTTATTTACATTTAAAATTGGTTTCTTTGCAACTCCTCTTACGTTTATGACTATATAGTGACATAGTACATATTGTCAGGCTTTGCAATTTGACCTTTTTTAAAAGAGTTATTGCCTTTCTTAATTTTACGCATTTCTTATGTTCCTGAGAAACTACCCTTACCATTGATTGGCTTTCGTTACAAAAAATGTCCCAATGAGGCGGGGAATATAGCTGTCTGTGACCGCTCTTGTTATCTTTAGCTCGACTATTCGAAGAATAAGGAGGACTTTATTATTCGCCTCGGCGTCGGTGTCGGCATCGACGTCCGGTTAAAGTTTTAGGGCAAATTCGGATTATAACTTACAACTTCAATACCCTTCATTCAATTCACTTAATAATTCACACAGTTGTTAAGGGCCAACACATAATGAGGTAATATAACTCCATAGTATCCTTTATACAAATTATGGCTCCTGGTTGACTATGGAACTTAGGTTAAAGTTTAAGGGCAGGTGGGGATATTTATTAATAACTTTTATACCCTTCATTCAATTGACTCTATACTTCACGCAGTTGTTCAGGACCATCACACAATAAGGTTACATATCTCCATATTATCCTTAAAACAAGTTATGGCCCCTGATTGACTTAGGAACTTAGGTTAAAGTTTTAGGGCAGTTAAAGTTGTAGGGCAGTTAAAGTTGTAGGGCAAGTTGGGATTTTGATAAAAGAGACTTCTATACCCTTCATTCAATGCACTTAATACTTTGCACAATTAATGACGACCATCTTACAATAAGATCACATAACTCCATTTTAACCCTAAATACAAATAATGGCCCTTGATTTTTTTTTCTTTTGAATTTCTTTTGACAGGCATGTTTTTATATTCTTAACCAGGTTTTCATAAAGGGAAAACAAGTTATTGGAATGGCTTGGGTCATTGTTCGGGCAGCTGGTGGGAGGCAGCGTCAAAGTCACTATATGTATCGAATAATTTTAGCTAGGTTTGACATAAAGTGACCAAACTTGGAATATAGGAAAAGTTTATGGAGACCTTTCATGGGAATTAATTTGAGGCCCCCAGAATCAAGGTCAAGGTCAAAGTTACTATTAATAGAAAAAGGGTTGGTATTGAATAATTTAAGTAAAGGTCTACATATTGTGACCAAACTTGGTATACAGGAAGAGTTTATAGAGACCTTTCCTAAGATTCTATTTTGGGCCGGAGAGTCATGGTCTAGGTCAAGGTCACTGTTGCAAAAATAGATACATGGTTAGTACTGAATAACTTAAGTAAGGGTTGACAAAGTGTGACCAAACTTGGTATATAGGCCAAGTTTATGCAGAGCTTTTATAGGATTGCCTTTTGTCCCTCTAGGGTCAAAGTCGCTGTTACTAAAAATAGACTACTGTTCAGTCCTGAATAACTTTAGTTATGGTTGACATACTGTGACCAAACTTGATATGTAGGAAGAGTTTATGTAGAACTTACATTGGAATGTGATTACGGCCCTTAGGACCAATGTCACTATTACAAAAAAAAAATGAAGAAAGCAGTTGAAACTGAATCTTTTTCTGTCAATCATAAAAAATCTGGTTTTGTCACATCACGGCTCTTGTTCACTTTTTAATTTGAATTTTTATTGCTTTTGACAGGCACATATTGCATCATTATTGTATTCACTTTAAGTCAAAGTGGCGGAGTCGAGCGCGCTGTCTTACGACAGCTCTTTTTTATATGCTTATAATGACCTATTATTGTTTTGCCTGCGGCGTTCGTTAGGATGGGCAGCTATTAGTATGTTGTCCGATTGATACTGTAAGAATCCTTTGTCCAATCATCGCCAAATTTGGTCAGAATGTGTATATGCATACTATTTTAGCCATGTTCGATAACCAGCCATAGCGCTCTAGTCACTGGAGAGTTATCGGTCTCTAATTATAAAAATACCTAAAACTGATCTTGTCTGATCAATAACTTTAGAAGCCCCATTCCAGTCATCACAAAATTTGTCCACAATGTGAATTGGAATATTATCGTATACAAGTTTGTTAACCAGCAATATTGCTTGAGTCACTCTTTTATAATAGAAATTACTTAAAATCGGTCTTTTCTGATCACTTTTTTTAGGATCATTTCCAAATAAGGTCATAATGTGTTTACAAGTGCAAAATATCTCAGTCAGGTTCAATAATCAGCATATTTGTGACAGTTGGTGCTCTTGTTGTTTTTTTCTGTTTGAAATAATAAAAAGTCTAAATAAGTTGCCAAGTAAAGTAAACAATGACCTTTACTGCTCTGTAACATTCTGGTAATACGCTATTTTAAACAACGACAAATTTATATTGATTGGGGGTGCTATGACTGTGGTTTAGATGTTAAGATATCTATTTCACATTCAAGATGACCAGCGTCTGACCTATCGAACACTACTGTGTGGCCTCTGATAGTGAACATTTGTACTCCAGGTTCCACATCTGATTCATTATATTACCAGTAAGATGTCAACAAAATGAGTTTGGATGAATGTCAGAGTATCAATGTGATATATCCTCTATGCGTGTGTTACAGACAGTAGAGGAGTATGGACGAATGTGAGAGTATCAATGTGATATTTCCTCTATGTGTGTGTTACAGACATTAGAGGAATTTGTGGTTGAGGGCGGAAAGACGCGGCTGGCCCCAGAGACCCTGCTGAACTCACATTACACAGATAAGACCGACATGTAAGCCCATTTCTAAATATTCCATAGTCGAAGGTCAGTGATTGGATTGCATTTAATTTGATGTACTCAAATTTTCAAAGCAAATGACACTTCCAGGTTCAAAACAATAGTGTCTCTTCCTGATATATTATTTTATAATCCATAATTATATGTCTATTGTTGAGTGTTTATTCGGCTATGCAATTTGTCCAAATATTTCACAGTTTCTTATTCTTGTAACAACACAATAACGAACACGTGTTTGATTGTCGGCTGAGAGTTAACATCAAACAGATGCCAGCATCGGTAAACCCTTCTTTGATGTCGTTTGGCACTTGCAGCTCTTATCTCATTAGTATTCATAGATAAAGAGACCATCCCGTTCTCACACAACTATCGTACATTTTTTTTAATAATATAGAAATAAAAAGTTACTTAACCATTATGAAATAAAAAGGTATTAACAACTATTAAACATATTAATAAGTTCTAGTTTGTTGTCTTCTTTACTTGAAATTTATCACATTTATCTGGTTTTCTTATACAAATTAACCCTAGATTAATGCATTAAATTTCACCCCGACTTATGGACGAATTCATCCAAATTCCTGACTTTTTGGACCAAAAATAGACCCTTGACTTATGGCCGAGGTTGACTTATGTCCGAGTAAATAAATGGTATATCGGAATGGATTATCACATCAAGTCTACCTGTAAAGTGATAATTATGAGAAGGAATGGGCACTAACTTTATGTATGTGTAATGCAATGCTTTCTTTTATTATCCCACTATACCTCTTTATTGTGACTATTGAAAGTCATGGTATCGAGGCAGGTATTCAGTATTTTTAAGAATTCCATGTCTGATTTTTAGGAATTTCTTTCATTGTGCAAGTAAAGTAACGTGTCTGAAGCACAGTTCAAAATTCAACCAGTTTATGTGTGTAAAACATATTGTTTAATATGTGTTATTTCAAAACTCTTTTTGTCATGAATTGTGTTATTAGTTATACTAAATAAACATTGGACTTCACAATTATTAATTGTTTAAATAATTGTTTACAGATGGGGTCTTGGCCTGATATGCTGGGAGGTGATGTCACTGGGGAAGGCCCCGTATGCAGGTCTAGATGAGCAGACGTACAGACAGACAGTGCTGGATGGATCACGCCCACCCATGTGTGCCTATATGCATATGTACATGTATGTCATCATATCTTTATGATAGTGTATTGTTGTACTATAAAACCTAAGTGAAGGTGATGTGCAGTTCTTTGATTTCATTTGGTGATTGGATAAAATCGAATTCAAGACCATCACATGCAGCTGCTGCACTTCAATAGTGTTTATTCTGTTTTGCTGATATATCACATACAGTCGAACACCCTTGGCTCAAACTCCTAGGTAACGGCGAAAATACATTGAGCCTCAGGAAATTAGAGCCAATCAGTAATTCTTACTATCAGTACATAGAAATCTGTCTTTTACAATCAGTTCGAGCCAATGAGGAGATCGAGCCAAGCGAGTTCTAGCCAATGGGGTTTGACTGTAATTCTTTGATGTGTAAATTGATAGGAATATTTCTCGACCTGTTTCTAGGTATCGTGTGCTGAAGAGCTGCTGGCAATATTACCCGGATGACAGACCAAATGCAGAGCAAGTGCTCAACCAGCTCCTGGATGTTCAGGTAGAAATAATCTTGAACGGATCTTCAAATTTGTATGTAGGAGCAGTATCAATGAATAATATGAAGAAATTGTGAGCTTACAATAGTAAATCGTATGCTTATGTGTTGACTTGATTCTTGTTCATAATTACCAATTGTGTGATGACAATAAAAAAGGAGTTCCATACGGGTACTTGATTTAGAATTTTCAGCATGGCCAAATTTTTGGAGCTACTTATCTGAGAGGCACAAACAAACACCACATACACACATACAGACACCACAAACCAACCACACACTAAAAATCGTACGTCCTAATGATTATTGGATAACATTTTGTAACGTGCGACGTCAAACAAACACCAACAGGTCCCTTCAGAGAAAAGCATGCTCGACCCTGAAGGGGTTCGCTGGTCTTTATATACACTAACTTTTCTATTCTCACAGATCCCGGGCTTTGCTAATTTGCATATTACCAAGTTAACATACGAACTACGAACGTTCTTCCGTTTATAACGGAATATTATCGTGAACGCACATCCGCCGCCTACAGCGGACCGTTACACTATGAACGCACATCCGCCGCCTACAGCGGACCATTACATTACTTTCCCTCCGAGAAGACTCGTCCCGAGTCTTGGGTCTGGGAATCTTATGGCTAAGGCAACTCCATTCCGGCCGTTGTCATTATCCCACCGCTGCCACCATTTGTAACGTGCGACGTCAAACAAACACCAACAGATCCCTTCAGAGAAAAGCATGCTCGACCCTGAAGGGTTCTGCTGGTCTTTATATACACTAACTTCTCTATTCTCACAGATCCCGGGCTTTGCTAATTTGCATATTACCAAGTTAACATACGAACGTTCTTCCGTGTATAACGGAATATTATTATGAACGCACATCCGCCGCCTACAGCGGACCGTTACACTATGAACGCACATCCGCCGCCTACAGCGGACCATTACATTACTTTCCCTCCGAGAAGACTCGTCCCGAGTCTTGGGTCTGGGAATCTTATGGCTAAGGCAACTCCATTCCGGCCGTTGTCATTATCCCACCGCTGCCACCATTTGTAACGTGCGACGTCAAACAAACACCAACAGATCCCTTCAGAGAAAAGCATGCTCGACCCTGAAGGGTTCCGCTGGTCTTTATATACACTAACTTCTCTATTCTCACAGATCCCGGGCTTTGCTAATTTTCATATTACCAAGTTAACATACGAACGTTCTTCCGTGTATAACGGAATATTATTATGAACGCACATCCGCCGCCTACAGCGGACCGTTACACTATGAACGCACATCCGCCGCCTACAGCGGACCGTTACAAATTTGTTTCAAACAGTGGTAGAGACACAGTTCTCCAAACTCAGATAAGTAGATCCAAAACATTGGCCATGCAGGAAATTCTTACCTTGCCCACGGACAAAGATAAAACGAGTACACATATGGAATTCCTTTTTCATTGTCATCACACAATTACCTCCCTTGTTGATGACTGTCATCTGTAGCATTGTGGAAACCTTGTCTTGTGGAAATATTTAGAATGCTAATTAATTATTTCTCGCTTTAAATGGCACCATAAAAAAGTTTTCACGCACCATCCAAGAAATAATGCTGCTTCTCAGAACTATTTAAAGACAGATTTGATTATAAACATAATCTGAATCACTGCGCGCATATGCATGACAACAACGAATTATCACATATCCAAACGCATTTATTTTTACTACGCACAAAAGATTTCCAGCAGTTT
This sequence comes from Mya arenaria, assembly GCF_026914265.1. Taxonomy (NCBI): domain Eukaryota; kingdom Metazoa; phylum Mollusca; class Bivalvia; order Myida; family Myidae; genus Mya; species Mya arenaria. The sequence continues at coordinate 3,565,455 of NC_069134.1, forward strand.
TTTTGACTTTATTTTGTTTAGCTGAGGTGGGAGAAAAGGCACCTACCATAGCCGCTCCTGTAAGATAGGTTCATCCCAACCCTCGTGCAGGTTCTTTTGCGGAAACTCGGTAAACCTTGTTTCCGCAAAACACCCTACGCCGGCCATGGAAGATACTTATAATCTTTCCCCGTTACTTTTTTTACTTAGAAATTCTAGTTGGGTTTTGCATGTAATTCAATTTTAAAGTGATCCATGCATGTTTCACTAAACTTTGAAGTTCCTTAAACTTAAAAGGTGTGTAATAGTCGAGTGTGCTGTCTTAGTGACAGCTCTTGTTTAAAGTTTTACTTAAAAAGAGATTTGAAGTGTTTGGTTTTCCAGACAATGAATCATTTGGCAGGGATATTGGCTACAAGACTGGTAATCTACTTCCAACCGAAGGTTTCAACAGAGGGTTAATGGCTAGAAGACTTGTTAATAATTAGTCCGTTACTATTTTCAATTTTTTCATATATTCACAGGGAAGAGTGTCTGAATCTGAAGAAACTGCCTTAGAACAAGAAAGGCGCCATGGACAACCATTGAACTCGAGACAGCCTGTGATCCAGTCCTGTGATGCTGTTAGACAGAAACGACCACAAGGGTCGGATGATGTTCGCCATTATAGTCCTGCTAGTAAATCCACTATTGATGCTCACCAAAAACAGCTGCCAAAATCAAAAGAAGATGTGTCTGTAATCCTAAACCCTAAATTTGGTGCACGGTTTGCTAACAAACAGTTTCCCTTGTATGAAAACCAACATTCCAATAAAGCCGAAGTCTGTGATCAAGATACATTTTCCACCAAACATACTGGTTTTCCCAGTGCAAATCCTGGTGCTACAGGCAGACCAAGTGCTCGACCAAAGGCCTCCTACCAGGAGCTACAACAGAAGGATCAGCGGAAGTCACCTGCCCAGCAAAACCCAACCACCCATCATCACCCGACCACCCAGACCCATCATCACCCAACCACCCAGACCCAGCATCGCCCAACCTCCAAGACCCAGCATCGCCCAAATACCCAGACCCAGCATCACCCAACTACTGAACATCCACCAAGCACTGAGACGCAGCATCAACCAACCACCCAACATCAACCAACCACACAACATCAACCAACCACCCAACATCAACCAACCACCCAACATCAACCAACCACCCAGACCCAGCATTATCCAACTGCTGAACATCCACCAAGCACTGAGACGCAGCATCAACCAACCACCCAACATCAACCAACCACCCAACATCAACCAACCACCCAACATCAACCAACCACCCAGACCCAGCATCACCCAACTACTGAACATCCACCAAGCACTGAGACGCAGCATCACCCAACTACCCAACATCAACCAACCACCCAGACCCAGCATCACCCAACTGCTAAACATCAGCCACATGCTCAATGGGGCCAGATGCACAATGATCAGCAGAGGAAACATGAACCCCTGGAGCGTCCTGGACAACTGTCAGCACACAATAAGCAGAAGAATGACAAACTTCAGGACAAATACACCAACCACTTCAGTAACCCTTCCGATACAGGAGTTTTCCCAGCCAACTACTTGATGAATAACCCTGAAAGAAACCATGATTGCACATCATCCACCACTCCTCAGCAGGCATTGAGGCCGGCTGAAAACGGTGTAAAGTTGGCAGACAGTGAAATCCTTGAGACAGAAATATAATGAATCTCAAAATGGCAGTTCCATATATACTCATTTCCGTATCTAGACTAAAATGGCAACTTAGCTGTCAATTGTTTATATTTGTGGAGAAAGTTTATTTGGGCTATTTGCCATACTTTAGTTAATGCTTTTATATATTAATTAACCATAGGTTGACTTCCAATAAGCAGAGATTTATTGGGAACATGCAGTACGAAAATCAAAGATCTGAGAGTAATTTGCCTTGTATATTCTTGTACTCATATTGCAGCCATAAACAAGTTTATGTTTTAATACAGTAAAACTGCAGTGGTTCAAACAAGCGTTCGTTTGAAAACCAGCGATCAGTTGAGGTGAAAGCTAAGTCCTGAGCATTATTCCTTCTATATTCATATAAATATACTGCCGCTGGATCGAAACCTAAATAAGTGAAGGAGTCGAGCACCATTGCCGGTCCTGAATACACAAATCATGCACAAAACCTTATGGTTACCTCAAGGTCATTATTCCACACAATTTTCCGAATGCATGTTCCAAAAAAACAAGCAATTGGCAGGTTTTTAAGTTTTCACAAGTTGTAAAAATTGCAATGACAGATGAAAGTGAATTTGAAACGTGTGAAAAACCGATTAAAACCGTTTATATTTGATAAGGGCATTTGAGAAGATACTTGTGAAAAGTTAATGATGAAAATTTAATCATAATGTTGTTTGTTTACAAAATAAGTGTTCTTTGAAAAGATAAACTTTGTTATTATCCTTTTATATTTTTTTCTTTTCCATTAAGTATACGACAGCTTTTGAGCATGTGAGCAATTTCCACAATGCTATAAATAAATAATCGGTGCCGAAACTAACGACTTAAAAAATATATTGAAAAACGTTTCATAATAGATTAAAATTGGTCTTTCGAAACATCGGATTACTAGAGGTTTTAGCTTGTTTCCCGGCGTCCTCGAGCAATCGCAGTTTTACTGTAAAACTATTTTATTTTGTAACTGTATCATAGGACACACCAGCCTGTATTGTCACTTGTGATATAATTCTATCACATTTAGTACAGCTATGAAGCCATATTACTTAAGAAATAATGCATAATGATGAAATTGTATTTCTATTTGATGTCCCTTGTTTGGCAAATCAAGAAATACTTTGTATATATTTTGTGCCATGATATTATTGAAAATTATAACTACAGCGCATTTTAATATGTATGTGTATCCAACAATTATATATGAAAGTGTCAAGTTTGAAGTTATATTTTCTACGCAGACTATGTTTATGTGTGACCCTCGTAAACTTTGCTTGTCTGTATAGCCTTAACCATGCGCCTCTAAACAGGCTCTGTGTTTATTGTTTGACCAAGTACTGGGCTTGTCTCTGTAGTTTCCAATGTAATAGTTCAAGGACAGTATTCAGATTATAGATTTGTTGCTGTAATTTATTACATGTTATTTTATATTCTATAAAGGCCCCACAATTTTCATTGTGGATGCTCTATATTAATCATCTTGTCATGGCATTCTGTAAGTTTCTAATTATTTTCTTTACAACTTTAAAACTAAAGACATCAGCTAAAAACTTCAAAATAGTTCATCACAGTAACACCTTTTTTACCACAAGTAACATAACTGTAATGTGAATATCGATAAGTGTAGAACCCGGTATAAACATATTCAAATTGAACAAGTGAATTTACTTTTTTATGCCCCCCCCCCTTCGAAGAAGAGGGGTATATTGCTTTGCACATGTTGGTCGGTCGGTCGGTAGGTCGGTCCGTCGGAAGATTAAAGCTTGTCTGAGTGATAATTTAACAATTCCTTGACATCATCAAACTTGACATGAAGATAGGGCCTGACCAGTAGATGACCCCTATTGATTTTAGGGGTCATCGGGGCAAAATGGTAAAAGGATTTTAAAGCTTGTCCGAGTGATTAATCAATAACGCCTAGACCTATGTTCATCAAACTTGACATGGGGGCTGGGCCTGACCAGTAGATGACCCCTATCGTTTATAGGGGTCATCGGGTCAAAGTCACAGTGACCTTGAATAATAAAAGGTTGTCCGATTGGTAATTTTACAATGCCTGCACCTATGGCCCTTAATCTTGATTTGGAGCTTGGGTCTGACCAGTACATGACCCCTATTGATTTTGGGGTTCATCGGGCCAAAGGTCAAGGACACATTGACCTTGAATGATTAAAAGTTGTCCGAGTGATAACTCGACAATGCCATCACCCATGGCCCTCAAAATTGACTTAGAGGTTCGGCCTGACCAGTTAATGACCCCTATTTGTCTGGGGTCGTCGGGCCAAAGGTCAAGGTTACATTGACCTTGAAGGCAAACTCGACAATTCCTGGACCTATGGTCATCAAACTTGACATGAAGGTTGGGCCTGACCAGTAGATGACCCCTCTTGATTTTGGGTTTTATCAGGTCAAAAGTGACTTTTAACACGAAAAAGTTAACAAAGCTTCTCCCAGTGATATCTCAACAAAGCCTGTACCTATGATCATCAAACTTGATTAGGGGGTTTGGCCTTTTAATCTAAGTGGTCATCGGATCAAAGGTCATGGTCACAGTGACCTTGAACGCAAAAAGCTTGTCTGTGTGATAACTTGACCTTGCCTGCACCCATGACCCTAAAACTTCACTTGGAGGTCCATGCATATTTCATTTAATTGTCCAAATAATTCTGACAACATGGCGCTCTGGGGAATAATGTTTGAAAAACATCTCTTGTATTATAAGTTTTTGAGGATTAGATGAAATATATCACATTGTGAACTGGTGTGACTGGTTAGTTTTTGAAATTGTTTAGTTGTATAAAAAAAAGTTAGAGCACTATGTACTGAAAGATGTGAATGAAAATTGAAACAACGATTACGAGCAATTATATATTGAACTCATGAACATTTGAAGAACTACAACTCTGTGGCTTGTGATACTAATTGAGGCAGTGATGCAAAATAATTTATTTTTCATCAGAGCTTGAAAAGTATGAGATGAAAGTGAATCATTAATTTATGGCAATGTTGACTTGTTACATTTTAAAAACCATAAATCTGATACCTCTTGTTTATAAATTGCTTCCCTGTACAAACAAAGTATGTTTGAAAATTATTCATAACTTATGCCAGTGTTGACTGGACATATTTTAAGGACCATAAATTTGTGACCAGTGGTTAATGCTGTGTTTCTTGAATAATTATGGAATATAAAAAATAATATTTGGGCATAGCTTTTGGCATGTAGTTTAAAGTGCTAGCTTGGTGGTCTATTTTTGTTTATGTCTTGCAATACATGACTGTATTTTGTTTGTTGTAGATTGATGTTATACGGAGCGTTTTGTTAATAAAAGAAATACTAAAACATTGATGTTTGTATTCTCTATATTTGTAAATGAGAGCAGTTCTTTTTGCTAATTTCTGTAAAGTTAACAAATATGACAAATAATAAACAGGTATTTTATAGCTGTGTCATCTTCCCTGCTTGTTGGAGTAGTTCGTTGAAGAAACTATATTCAGTTTTAAATGATTTTTTGCCAACTTGTTAAACAAGACCACCATGATGTGTACCAAAGCGTGACATATTTGTTGATTCATGACTAATTTGTTGGAATTGGAGTAATTTGTCATTTACCTTATTTTAGTGATATAGGGGAATAGAGATTGAACTTTTTCCAGTCTTTCACACACTATTGTAAATCCTTAAACTTTGTACTGATACACATGATCACCTGTCCAAGAAGTGTGCCAGTGCTTTATTTAATTCATTTTTTGTCAGTTGCGGTAAAAGCTTCCAATAGTCCAAGAAGTGTGCCAGAGCTTTATTTTTTATATTTTTTGTCAGTTGCGGTAAAAACGTTCAGACTTATTTTCCCTAAAGAAATGAATTTCATATTTAGACTAGCTATCTAAAATATTCTGCATTCGCGGCCAATTTCATTAATCAGTTTCAGAAAAATTGTCTAAAATGGTAAATAATCTGTTCTCAAATAATAACACATGTATCTTATTAGCTTCACTCTTATTTGACGAATAAGTCTGACTTCCAGAATTTATCCTAATTAACTAAAAAAATAATAAGATACCGGTGATTCGAATGAGTCTGGGCACATCAGTTGCCAAAATTAATGCAAAGTTATGACATGGCCCAAAACAGTGGCTTTAATAATTCTTCAGTTATGCCCCTTTTATAATAAAAAAAACATCAGAAAAAAGCAGTTTGGTAAACATATTCCAAGAGACAATACACTCATGTAAAGCAAGGCTCATATTTCTGACTTATGACAGTTACTACTGACTGACTTTTCTAATAATAGTTATGTTCCTTGACATTCTGAAAAGCTCATGTAAAACTTGGCCATAGCATAGTTATCATTCAAAATATTTAAATGAAAGTTTGCGCATATGTTACAAGTGACGATATGCATATGTTGAACAAAGCACATACGGTAATCTGCATTTAGTAAGCTTTGACTTACAATCTATGCCCTTTTTTGACTGAAACACAGCAGACGAGCGTTGCATTTGCCCTGCAGTACTCTTACCTTGTTCTGTATATTAGGCTTGTAATGCTTTTCATTTAATGGAGGGAATTAAGTCTATATATGGGAGTTTGTAAACTACTTCCAGCTGATATAAAGTAGTCAGCATTATACGTGTACCAAGTATATTCTTCCTGAGCTACTACTTTATCGTCTTAGAGTTGCATACCCTTGAACTTAAATTTTACACTTGCAACTTGTAGTGTGAGCTACTTCCTTAGTTCAAGAGAGAGGTTTTCACTGTCACCATGAAGTGCGCTATTGTCTGAAATATTATTAGCAATGACTTACGGTAAAAGTGCACTTGAATTCCAACTCAACACACCTACTTATACATGAGAAGCAAACTACTACAGTTTACTTGGGTTTTTTATGGAGTTTTTAACTACATTCTTTTAGAGTTTACAAGTTGTACATTACCACCAGAGATTGTACTAATACCCGACATTTTTTTACTTATGACCTCAAAACTATGTAGATGGCATGAGCTATATATAAATTATGAAGTTATTAGTTAAAGTCTTCACTTTAAGAACTATTATTAAAGACAACCACCGGAATAGTATGGCACACGACCAGGCCATAGTGCAGCATCTAGGTTGGCATTGGCATGTAGACAGCGCTACGCAAATAATAACCTAGTGTTGTGATCTTGACCTATAACCAATGAGGTTCAAACATGGTTTAGCATCTTAATCTAGTATTGTGACCTTGACCTATAATTGATGAGGTCCAAACATGGTTCAGCATCTTTACCTTGTTTTGTGAACTTGACCTATAAATGACAAGATTCAAACATGGTTCAGCACTATAAGTATCTATCATGTGTTTCCGGTTCGGATAGAAAAATCCGACCCGAGGGCACGTGCGTAAGCCGGTAACGAGGCTTGCCGAGTTACCTGCCACGCAGCGTGCCCGAGGGTCGGATTTTTCGATCCGGACCGGAAAAACATGATTGATAATGTTTCTTGCATATCTAAAGTTATAAATTTGTGGAAAAAATGACGTTGAAAACGAACTTTTGTACAATTACACCAAAAAGCGCGTGCGACGTTGTTTACTGACGTCATAGAGCGCAGTAACTTAAAATGGCGTTTTTTACGATTATTTATTTTCAATTTTAATTAAAAGTCTTGCAAACATATATATTTGATTGCTCTTAATTGAAATGGCATAATTTATTTTTCATAAACCATACAATAAATGAAATAAGAAGTGGCGCGTTGTTGCGCGTGAATCATCTTACATGGGGTATGTAAGATGGGTTTTTCCAGCACTGGTCACATGACCGGAAACACACGTCCGGTATGCAAGAAAATGCTTTGCTCACTGGATGTTGAGGCAAAGAAGAAATGATAGAAGGATATAATGTTATGGACAGACACTAAACACAAGTCACTCAAATCCTTAAAACAATTATTTTTGTGGTCTACTCCAGGTAAAGTTCTGTACAACAATTTGATGAGTAGAAGATGTGTTTCAGGGGTTTAGAAGGTATGTAGTAGACACAGAATGGCAATGTAAGGTGTTCGTTTCCCATTTTTTTCTTGGGGTGGGGGTGGGGACAAATGTGCAATACAACAAAACTTGGTCATTGTAAAATATTTATAAATACTATCACATTTAATTTCATGATATTATCTCAAAAAATAATTTAAGACTGTACAAATGAATTTTGAAAAATAAAATGACTAAAATGAAAGAGTAAAGCACCATTATAAATTCTACAACCATTATGAATAATGGCTAATGCCTGATTGAACATTTACAAATAAAAACCAAAATTCTAAATATGTACAAATCACTACAAAATAATTAATTACACCACTGTTTTACAAAATGTTATTACAAATTTAGCAAAACAAAAAGTTCAACTAATAAACATATTCGCATAATATTGTATGAAATAAATATTTGAGTATTATCAACTTCATAAGAAAATTGACCTTCAAGATTAATGCAAAACAATGTAAATCTTCCACACAAAATACTACACATGATGTAAATATCAACCCATGACACCTATGTAACAACGCTGTTTACAATTTTATAATACATGCAATGACCAGCATAAATATATCTCAACAGCAGAACGTCACAAACAAAAATGATACATTACAGATTTGAGCATATACCGGTAAATGAAAAAAAAATATCACAAGAGTAGGAGGAAAATAATTATTAATGAATTAATTTGAAGTTAACTCATGAAATGACTTGTTTTAAAATTACAACAAATCAATACACAAGACACTTTTGTCGTTTTGCCTGAGGTTTGTCCTCCCTTTTGTAGCCTGTGTCTTGGACGTTAGTGTTTTTGGAGGGAGTTTCCTCCTCAGCTTTCCGCTTAGCATTTGCACAGAACACGAGTTTACAGTCGCCTGTCTTCTTCACATTCCAGTAGTGGGATAGGTCTGACCTCTCATTAGTTGCCGACTTCTGGGTGGGCATTTTACGAAGAGTTATCTTAGTTTTTCCAGTCTGGACAGCATTGTAAGCAACATGGGACCCCAGCGAATGGGGTGGAAAGGTTTGCATTTGGAGGGGCGAGTATGGGGAATGTGAAGATTGTACATTTGGAAAACCAGCATGACCTTGGTAACCGTAGTTCTGGTTGAAGTTGTTGGGCATATACTGGGTGTACAACTGTGGTTGGAAGCCAATCTGGGCTGCTGTGAATTGTCCATGCACATAAGGATGGAGTCCTGCTCCACCCACAGTCATTGCCAGGCCAGGGTGTCCATAGTGCATGGTCGGTGTCATGGGGGAAATCTGTGCATGTGAATAAACATTTTCACCAACAGTTAAAGACTGTTGTGTATTTTGCACATGAATACGTTGTTGGTGAGACATGCTATGATTTATTATATTCCCTTGAAGTGGATTGTTAGTTTGAACACACACTCCAGGTCCCACCCATGGTTGATTTGCTTGTACAGGGTGTAATTGGGGTAATGATCTTGGCTGGTTACCATTGGAGTTTGTATTCATATTAGTTTGTCCAAGTTGTTCATTTGACCACTTGCCAGCCCCTCTATTTGAAGAAGAGTTCCCCTCTAATAAATTTGGAGTCGCCATACCTTTCTGTTTGGTATTTTTGGAAGATCTTGAAATTGACCTTTTCCGTGTATTCTTGTTGGTTTCCATTTTTGCATTGGCCTTTACATTAACGGGTTTAGCTTGCTTTAAAGACATATTATCTACAGCCTGGCTGCTCTCTGCAATATCATTGAGGCAGATGGTGGAGAATGTTTGAGGTTGAATATTCACACCATCTCCACCTTGGTTGGTACTTGAAACAGGCTGGTTACTCTGCAAGCTGAAGACATCAGTATTGAGTCTACTGTCATTGTTGCTCTGATTAGTGAAGACACCAGTGGAAATTTGTGGCCAACCTAGATTAAGGTGGTAGTTTTGACTGGTGGAGAAAGCTGCTGTTACCTTAGGAACACCAGTACTGTTGAGAAGGTTCTGATTGATTGAGACACAAGTTGTCATCTGTGGAACATTGGAACTATCTTTGTTACTTTGATAGGTAGAGTTACTTGCAGAAATTGGTTGGTAACTGCGGTCATTTGCCATACAAGCTAAGCTTCTAGTAGGATGATGTGGCTGCTTGGTGGGAGAGGAGAGAAAGTCAACAGTCTGGAGTGGTCCTGCATGGAGTAAGTGATTGTGTACAGCCGGTGGTCGCTGCATGCTCATTGTGTTTTGGATATTGACAGTTTTTGAAGAAACAAAACCTGTTTCTTTTTCTTTATATGAATCTTGTGGTGTTTCTAGTACAGTTGTTTGCTGACTGGTACTGAATGATCCTACTTTTACAGCAACATCAGGATTGCTTCTGTCCCTAAACATTTGCTTTTCTGCCAAATGTTGTCCCGTCTTGGTTGTATTCTCTTGAGGTGTACACATAAAATTATTGTAACACACTGCCGAAGTATTTTGTGGTGAAAAATTCACATTTAAAGGCTTGACATCATGAGGGTGTTCACTGCTGCCGGCATCTTTTTTGGTCATAAGTTTGTGTTTTTCACCATTATGGGAATCTGAATGTTCCAAAAGGTCCAAATATGTACAGTGTGTAACACTACCAGCTCGACTTTTCGGTCTTGACATTTTCAGACTTGAAAGTCCACTTATTTTTATCCCCTTTTCGGTAACACTTGAGCTAAGGCCACTCTTCTCGCTTACATTGTCAGAATTTTGATATGAATCACAGTTTTTACTTGCGTTGATACCTCGAACTTTAACATCATCTGGATAGCTCTCTTCCCTGTATTTAAATCTGACATTTTCTATAATGCAGTCTGATATGCTTGTTCTACTGTCAGCTGTACTACTGTCCAACCAGCTTCCTTCATCATACCTCTCACTGCACCACTTATGGAGGACACTATCTTTGTCTTCCTCTACAATGTCTTCATGTTTCAGCCCTTGACTGGCTCCACTTTTCTGACTTAAGGCTACAGTGCATGTCTCTGAAGCTCTTGTAGCATCTTCGAATCCATGCAATGCCAGTTCTGAGTTCAGTGATGGCTCAAATGTTTGCTGTTGTATCCATTTTGCAACTTTCGAATTGTCTTCCATTTGTTGAGTATTATCTTCATATTCTTTATTTTGCTCAGTAGGAGGTTTATTCACTGGTGTGTTATTAAGTGATATGAGTGAAAAGTCATCATCATCTGGAACCAGCCAGTTTCTGATGGTAGACCCTGAATTTGTTGCATGTTCCGTAATTCTGGCTTTTAGATGACCCATACTGTCTTTATCAGGTGTATTCAAACTCACATTGTCAACATTATCAGTATCTTCATATTTTCCAAATATTTTAAACTCACTGAAAATGTTTCTGTTTGATATACATGTATTAGTAACATCGTTAGTCTGGCCCTGATTTGATTCTTCTGTAATGTTGCTGTAATCAGGATTTGATACAGAGAACATTTTTCGTTTGTCAATGTTTTCATTGCCATAACACTTAACCATTTCTTGAGTTGTCTCACTCAACCCCTTCAAAGATTCACTTGGCACACCATTTATATCTGGTGTCATGTCTGCTAATTGTACATGCTTTGAAGAATGTTCACATGGATTTTGATTGTTTGCTTTCATCTCATTAAGCTGGCAAAAATATGGAACTTTATCTTTAGCTTTCAAGGAAATATTTGTATGAGTTGAGTTCAAAGAAATACTATGGCAGGAAGACATGTGCATGTCGCTTGCAGATGTTGCTGCATCTTTAAAAACATTATTTTCAGAGCATTGAACTGTTCTACAATCTAAATCAGTGTTTGTTTCCTGTTGACCCATGGAATATTGCGTTTGTTTCAAATCAATATCTTCACAACACCCTAAAGGACTAGCACTCCTGTTGATGTGCAATTGTGCATTTTCTGAATATTGCAATGAACCTCTGTTCACCTCATGACCTGTGTTCAACAATGACCTTGAAGAACCGTTGCTAGAAGGCACTCTCCCAGCATCTGAAAAACAGGATGCTGTTCCAACGTTTACATCAACGTTTCTGAAATTACATTCAGAGTTTGTCCCCGAGATAACTGATGTTCTACCACTGTCTCTTCCATCCGTCCTAGAATTAGGACTATTTAATAAACACACTATGTTCCTGACCCCAACATCACCAAATGAAGTTGAGGATGAGAAATTGCAAAAGTTCCTATCTGAGTTGGCGGGCTTCACTTGACTAGCACTTGCTTCCTGCGAGTTCAACCAGAACGGCACTGTTGCCAACGAGTATGATGTTTGACTGGCATAGACTGATGTAGGTGCAACAGACTGCAAACTGTTCATATCATATACTAGTCCAACCTTTTCCGAACTATCATAACGCTGTACATTCTGAGATGTTCCCTTACTACATGTAAGTTTTGTAGTATTTATCATTTCAACTTCGTCAGCAGTTTTTAAATGTTTATCTCTGTTGCAATCATCAATGTCTTCAATCACACTGTAAAGAACCTCATCTAAAGACATTTCCTTCCGAAAAGAAATCTCAGTACTGCTGCAACTGTTTTTCTTCTTAAAATCCTCTTCAAATTTAAGAACTCTGTCTGATTTCTCTTTCAGTATATCAAATGAAGGTATAATAACTTGATCACTTTCTACACAGCCTTGATTATCATCAGTATCTATTGCCTGAATTGCACCAAACTGTGTCTTTGAATAATCTTTAACTTTAAAAGGCTGCACAATATCTAGCATTGTGTTTTGAATGCATGTCACCTCTTCATGTACACAAGTAACACTCTCATGTTCAATGGTAGTAATTGCAACAGTATTCTTAAGTTCATTTGACTGACCTTTTAGATTAAGAGTGTTAACAAATTTTGTTATGTTAGGAAGACTCTTTGTGAGATCATTTAATGATCTAAAGTTTTCTGCTGCTTCGACAAATTCTTTGTGTTTCTCACTGTTGATATGGTCACGAAGTGAACACTTGTACCAGTGGTCACATGATTCACAGTAACCACCCCTTAACACACCAGCACCTGTGGTTTTCTTCTTGGCCTGCTGGTTGTCATTTTTCTTCGTCAGTGTTACACCAGTTTCAAATGGAGAGTCGGTACCACTATAAGACAATTTAGGGAAATTCTCAAACTCTTTGAATATTGGTTTGTAATGAGATTCATTATCTTCAATCTTTATGTAAAATGCAGGCAAGTTTTCTTTCTCATTGTCCCATTTTATGTATGATATTCCAGCAGTTGGATCATTATCATCATGACATTTATTGTCAGCCTTTACCTTTGCCAAATGTTTTAAACTCAAGTTGAAGAACTTGGCAACAGTCTGTGTTTTTATTCCGAGACTGACAGCATTTTGAACCAGGCGTTGGCTATTGGATAATGGTGAACTTTCTTGGGCGTGGTTAGCTTTCTGCAGCAAAGCTTGACCTGAAATATAAGAATGAGAGCACCAATAGTACATGTAACAAAGTTTTTAAGTATTGCAAAGTATTTGAACATTTTGTTTAAAATGCTTCAGCCAAAATAAAAAAATACAAATTTAAAGATCTTTCTCTAACCCGGTAAGCCACTGTACACGGCATATGCTGCTTTCCGATATCGTACATAAGATTACAAATATATACATGTATACGTCAGTAGATTTTGGTTCATTATTTTTAGAAAATAATGGATAGGGACCACTTTTTCAGCCAACCAGTGAATCCTGTGTTTAGGAATTTCATAACTATCAGGGCTCTCACTAGGCTGAAAATTTTGGGAGAAGTGACTTCTCCCTTCAGTCAATTTAGGGAGAAGTGGGGAGACTTTAGGGAGAAGTGATACTTTTCGTAACCCCTGATACAAAAACTATGCCATACCACACACCTGGTTTTATTCACATTCAAATTGATTGCTATTTATAACAATATAAAATGTTCATAAAATAATGTATCATTTTTGGCTCAGCAAAAGTGTATTTATCAATGTCACATAGTTAATCACCAAATAACATCTAAAATGAAACAAAAACAAAGACAGCTAAGGATTTGAAACAATCAAAATGACTAATAAATTAACTGTCAATATAGTAGGGGGGGCGAATCTTATTTTGGTATGTTCGGGATAGGGTACGAATGTCACATTCAGCTATGCTGTTATTTACTTGTCTCTGGCTAAATAATTTTGTAAATGCTGACATTTAAGAACCAAATGACATTTAAATCACAGTCCTAAGTGATGAAAACTTTACCAATACATAATGGGAGGTTGAGAAATTAACTCGTGAACTTGTTCTGACAAAATAGCGATCTCGCCGATTTTTTTGACATCGTAAACAGGAGAAAAATACTGTAAGTATTAAAACCCTACATAAAGCACAAAAAAAAATGTGTTTACAAATCAATTTTTTATCTTAAATATTTCACTAAAACCAATCAAATATTTGGTGATACGTCATGTTATTGATTTTATTAGCGCCACCTTGGCCCGAGATGGCTATGACCGTCTGCTTCAAAAGCAACAATGTTTAAGATGTCTTGCATTGTTTGTTCAATACATATATCAATTACTTTTTAACTTCATTAATGCTTGACACGATTGTTCATAATTATGTTGCCTTTTCTATCTCATTTTTAACAAACGTATATCATTTGATCAGGATCTTCTCAATGTTCATTCTGATTGATTAACTTTCAAGAAACATCGCCGGTAAGCGTACCGGCGATGTTTTGGTAAACTGGATGACACGGCCCAATTATCCGATTAGGAGATTATTCAATTTTGTGATTGGCTAATTGCGATGTTTTGACTAATGGGACAGTGGCCAAATACTGGCTGATTGACAGATTTACAATGTGCTAAAATTTTCGGCCAAGTCAATGTCGCTTTGATGATACAAATGGGCAAAGTCTGGGAATTTTAGGCGACCACTTCGCCCAAGTCGCCCCCTCGCGAGAGCTCTGACTATTATATTTTATACAAATGAGTTCAAATAAAGCTTTCTAAATTAGGGTTTTTTTTCTCCAAAAATAAGCAATTTATGATCATCCCAAAATATTCACTTACGAAGAGCAATGTATTCAGAATTAAAGAAAATATTTTGTTGTTAGGAACATTTTTTGATAGTTTTTTTTTTTAAATAACAACTTTCCAATTTGGGGGAATTATTGGTACAGTACACTGTTATTTCAGTGGATTTTAATTAGTATGATTGACATGTGACTTAGGTCACAAAATAAACTTACACTGATGTTTCACTATGAAATTTTATTCGAAAATTTTCAGTATTTCTCAATTATTCAAGAAAAAATTTCCCTAACCAGTATGTTTAATAAATTTAAAGATCACTATAAAATATTAAGCTTGATATCTGTAATTATCTTGTACAAATGAGTACTTAAACACAATTATGAACTGCTTTTTTTACAAATAAAACATAGCAAGGTTATGATATAAAATTCAATACAAAAAAAGTAAATCTACAAACCTCGACTAAGAGGTACACTTTTTCCTTTCGCTGCAAAGCCTGCATTCTTATCTTTGAATTTCTTTTCATTGTCATGGCAATCTGTGATTAAAAGACTGATATCTTTTGACAGGAAACTTTCGATAATACCACCTAATGCCTGTATTCTTTGAATAATTTTCGTTCTTTGTGCATTGGATTTTACGTCTATGTAAAATGTTCTCCCTGAAAACGGCAACTCCGCAAAACTCAACTGTCGTCTCGCCCCGAATCCACTTGATTTCGTGCTCATTTCGATACTGATTGTCACTAGAGGTACACTTAACAGTTCTAAACTGATGAATAACACGTTAATAACAGTAATCACATTTTCCTAGTAGTTAATCTAGAAAAAATATGTGTACTTGTATATTGTTAAATTCGCCGCCAGCCATTTAAATCAAGCGTCTAATAAAAAGAATAAGCCTCTGAATCAAAATCGGCCTCAAAGAAAAAATACCAACACGATAAAAAGCTTACGTGCCAAAAGTGAAAAATAAACTTAGGTATGATATTTGTCCAAGTTCACGCCTTTCATGTTTTGTTTGTATTTGTACGTTTATTTTACGACTCTATCGGACAATCCTTTGGTGTCGGCCCCAATAAAGTGAGAGTAGCAGTATTGTTAATTTGTGGTAAATGGGGCTCAAACAGGATTTTACCCGGTTTGAGATACTCTGGTCAAAAGTTTTCTTCATATACTGACCACATTAAACGAACTGAATATATTTCCTGGGCAGATAAATGTATGTACAGAATGAGATCATGAAAGGCGGGATGGTAAATAGAAAGTGGAAAATTAAGTGTCCTTGATAAAATCAAGTGGAAACATTTTCCATTGTTTGATTTTTCAAATTTAGTTTTTGGAAATATTTTATAATTACACAATCACGCCTGACTTACCAACATGATCAATAAATTCAGCCGGAAGTCCGGCTCATTAATTCATGAAATGCAATTACTAGTTATCCATGACGTTTATAAGCAGTTGTGTAGCACCGAGATTATTCGTTCAACAGCCCAGTATTGATATCAGTGAATCCCCTTAAACAGTTGTATTGGAGGCGTACAAAAAAATCAGACGATAAGGCAATTAGATTAAGATCAATACACAGAGGTTGTATACAATACACGTTTTGTTTGTTGTTGTTTTTTTTTTGTTTTTTTTTTTTGTTTTTTTTTTGGGGGGGGGGGGGTCACTAATAGAAGGATTAAACTTTAAACTAGACCTTTAAGGTTTAAGCGGAATACACACACATATATATGTAGATGCTAATTTAAAAAGACGAGCAAACAATATTCATCTTCGAAAGACATTCTGTTTTCAGAGCTGTTGCAGTTCTATGCTAGAATAAAGAAAAAAATATATGCAGTAATACATATACATATTAATTAAGTCATTAACCAAGGCCGGACCATACCATTATATAGATTAATATAGGTGTCAAGAAGAGACCTGGCGATGTAATAAACTTTCAATGTGTTCGTGTTAGTATAATTATGATGTTGGGTGTGTGTGGGGGGGGGGGGGGGGGCGGGGGCAGTTAGGCGTATCAGTCCTCTATGTACTAGAATCCAATCGAGTTATAACACAATTTAAAGATGCACTCTTACTCCCAGAAAAGATTACCCACAATTAATAATATTTTTTTTAATATTCCAAGAAGGCCATAAATGTCTAAAAAAATGGATCTTATGAAGGATACCGAGTTTAATTTGGAAGAAATGAGCATAATACACGGTATTTCTACCTTATGAGACTATCGTAGACCACAGTAAATTTTTTAGCATTCACTAATCATTTAAGACTTTTGCGCTTTCTGCTATTAATCAAAGCGCGAATGCGCTGAAAGACTATCTGCGGGCAAATATGTGAGAGTTTCAAATTTTATTTGAACAATGGGAATGGGTGGAGGGCACATAGATAAAAGTAAAAACTGTGCCGAGGACCAAGAGCGCTTGTACCAACATTGGGCAAGGAAACAAACATATCTATATCTATTTTAATGCGTCTGGTGTCATTTTGTTTATGCAAAATTCACTTCAATCACCGTAATCCACTTCTCTATGTATTTAAGGTTACAATGTATGCCCCTTTCAATCGTTTCTAAAGGGTTTTCGTTGCGTTGATTAGATATCATACGATAGGAAAGTGTAATGAATCATATATATCATTTCCTTTTATGAACATACACGTTTTGTTAAAGGAAAATCACGTTTTTACAAACAACTTCAGCAATAATTCCTTTCAAAATGCACAGTCAGTCAGTCGACGTATCCCCCATCCCCTTGTATTTAAGGTTATAATGCATGCCACTTTCAATCGCTTCAAACGGTGCTTTGATTAGATATCATACGATAGACAAGTTTTATAAACAAACACGTTTTAATTGTTTAGGGAAAATAATTCTATTTTTCGAACAGCTTTAGCAATAATTCCTTTCAAAATGCAGAGCTTATCAGATGGTCGTTTTCCCGCGGTGAGGACAAACATGTGGTCAGTTAATGTATGTAGAAACTAATTTTAGATTATCGGAAATTGTCTGTTCTACGAACGAGAATATGATTGTGCTTTTTCAAGTTTTGTTGATAAATTAATGTTATTTATGTTTTATGTAACTATCTTGGTAGAAATAGTACCAGTGCTTTTATGAATCCTTCGCACTCTTTGGATGTTATACAGGTTTAATCCGACCTACTTTACTTCACCAAACGTATGCATAACTCACTGTCGAATCAGGACATGTGTGATAATATAAATTAAAGCCTTATGTCTAAAACTATGCCAAGAATACACCGGAACGAAGCTTTTATCCAAAAAATATGAAAACATCGTATTGGAAAAGAATACGCCTAAAAGTAATAGAATGAATGATATTTTGTTATTGTATAGGAGGCAATATATATGCAAAAAGCTACAGAAACATGCTCAGTAGCAAAAAGTTTAAACATAAACCCGGTTTAGTGGCAATGGGCAACGCCAAAGACATAGAACACAAATTCACAAACAAGAAACATAGAACAGCACACAACTCTACAAACAGCACAGTGCATAAATACTATATATATATATATATATATATATATATATATATATATATATATATATATATATATATATATATATATATATATATATATATATATATATATATATATATATATATATATAATTGGTATGTTTATCAAGATTTAGCAAGTCATAGTATTTGAAGCATTAGCAACGCGAAAACCGAGATAAAACTATTTTGACATTCAAACAATCATTTTTGTTTCTTATCTCATAGAAATACTATCAAAAATACACCATTACAAATAAGCATGCTTCAGGTTATAATAACAAACCCTGCAGGTGATGGGACACTTGCGATCGGTAATAATTTCTGGAACACCTTGGGCTAAACTCAGAGTGAATATCATTATGTTACCTTCCTACCAGAATCTCCATAAATAATCATTTTGACCCACATTAATCTGATAAATATAGTCATCTAAAAATAGTTATATTCTGCTAAAAATAAAACTCCGGGATACAGAAATACAGCGCGGAAATAGCCGAACAAGCAAGAACTCTTACTCGGACCGCAATACAACAAATCTATGTTTATGGTTTCGACGTCATTTTGCTAAACATAGAGCGCATTGACACCAAAAATTGGTTAAAACGACATGAAAAGAAGTAGTTCTTCGGATTTTGCGGTCTTAAGCATGCGCAGATAGTCTAAAAACAAGGTTACAATTTGGTTATCAGTAATTAATATATTCCATAAATACATTATTTAGTAAGTAGTTAAAGGTTTATCAGTCAAAAGTTATGTTTGTTATACATGTGTATGTATTAGTTTAAACAGTATTTGTTTCAAATTTACATATTTACACCTCAACTTCCATTCCTTAAATGAACTGCCTTTCGGCCATTGCGTTCATCAATCGATGAACGCAACATCTTCAGATATGTTCGGATCGCAATTCATTGCATAACAATATACATGAATTTTTTTGATCCTCGCGTTATTGTTTGTATTGTGTCAGCAGGTGCCGTAATATATAAATAAACATTTTAGAAAGTGTTTAATTGTGATATGTTAAATGTAGTGTTGCCATAAGTGTTTCAATTTTACGTTTAAAAGTGATTTCAAGAGGTTGATCTTTTCCCGCGTTATCGTGACGTCATTTGATAAAACGTTTCCGGTTAAAGTCGGGTCGTTCTATTTACAGAATGGGTAAGAAAGGATTACTGAAAGGTTTTCTTAAATGAAATAAAGTATTTTTTTAACAATTCTTGAATGAAATAATGCACTGTTGGTGTAAATATAAGTAATGAATTGCGGGATTGATGTCATTATCGGGGATATGAACGCAATTGGGCTGGTCAAAGTACGCGTGGAGTCCTTCGGACTCCACTCACTTTGACCAGCCCAATTGCGTTCATACCCCGATAATGACATAAATCTCGCAATTCATTCCTTAGATATACAAGGTATTTTAACAACAATAGGAATACAATAATAAGGATTGGAAAACAAGTTACTAAAAACTTATGTAAATTCCTTTCCTAATAGTTATTTAGTTCAATAGACGTATTTATAATATTCAAATCCGATCAAGATGCTAAAAATAAGATGTGTGATATATTTGCTTATAAACTGTTATCATTTCTAACACATGTAGCTATATAGTAGGTTTATCATCTTATGCATGACACATTGCCCCCGATACCAAACAGAATGATCAAGCATCGAATCTCCTTGAACTTGATATAAACCTCTGCACACACAGAAATATGTCATTGTTTTGTTCAAAAGTTAAGCGATCGTCACCGAAAAGTAAATTATGAATAGTTGGTGCACAATGAAGGTCATTGAAACATCGCTGTCTCTGGGTTGAGTATAAAGGGCATATCATGAGGAAATGGGACGCATCTTCAATTGCGGTGCACGTACATATAGGGGAGTCAATGATATTTTTTCTGTGAAGATCATGGTTAAGCGAACTACACCCAAGTCTTAGACGACAATGCATGATTTGGTTGTGGCGCGAACCGACATTGTAAAGGGGAGATGGTTTTGTGGAGTGTGTTTGAAGTTTG
Source organism: Mya arenaria (assembly GCF_026914265.1). Lineage (NCBI taxonomy): Eukaryota > Metazoa > Mollusca > Bivalvia > Myida > Myidae > Mya > Mya arenaria. The sequence goes on from NC_069134.1 coordinate 3,585,761, forward strand.
TTTTTAAAAGATTGGACTGTTTCCGAGTGTCTTGTTGCTAAAGGAAGGGAGGTCCAATCTCGGACTGTACAAAGCAGTTAGAAATGATGACGCATATGACTGGTTGTGACAAACTGGTAGGGGAACCTTTTTCTAGTGGAAATAACCGAGTCTGGTAGATCATTAATATGACAAAGGAAGAGGAGTTGGCCGAGGACTGTGCCCTGTGGCACGCCGGAGTCAACTGCGGCTGGTTCGGATTCTTCACCCTCTACCACTACCTTCATGGTCATGTTTGTCAGGAAATCTTTTAGCCAGTTGTTTATGTTGCCGGTGACTCCATACAGCTGAAGTTTGTGTAGAAGTTTCTTATAAGGGTGTCAAAGGCCTTGCTGAAATCGAGTATGGCCATGTCAATCTGTGATCTAACATCATGCCTGGAGAGGAAGTCGCGGACTGTTGTGAGAAGCTGGGTTTCACAAGAAAAGCCAGATGGAAAACCGTGGTTTAATGAGGTCAGGATGTTGTTTGCCTCTAGGTGGTCCAAAATATGTTTACGGATGATCTGTTCAAGGAGTTTACGGGATATACACGTTAGAGATACTTGTCTATAGTTTTCGGCTAGGTGTACATCGCCTTTCTTAAATACAGCGGAAATGTTAGCGTTCCTCCAGTCTGAAGGAAGTGTACCTGTATCAACTGAAAACTGAAAGATGGTGCTTAAGTCAGGTGCTATCTGGTTGGCGCAGGTCTTCAATACTAGGTTTGATATCTTGTCTGGTCCCAGGGCTTTGGAAGTGTTGATTCCTGTTAAGAGCTTCTCGACCCCTTTCGTAGTAATGGTAAGAGGGAGACTTACTTCTCTTGAATTTATCTGGGAGTTGTGGGTTGCTATCGTCCCTGGTGAAGACGGACTTGAATTGGTCAACAAGGATTAGGGCCTCCTCTTTGCCATTATTGACTAGCTTTTCTGCCTTCTTGAGGGGTGCCACTCCAACGCTATCTTGTCTTCTGGATTCGACGTACCGCCAGAATGGTTTCGAGTTATTCTCTTCGAGTCCTTTCTGAATAGTGTTGTTGATGTGGTTGACCTCAGCTTTCTTGAAGGCTTTCTTGCATTCACGTTGGTACTGCTTAAACGAGCCCCACTGTTGGGTTTGCTTAACGTGTTTGTATAACCTGAACTTCCGCCTTGTCATTTTCTTTAAGTCTTTGTTGAGCCAGGGCAGTGATTGGCGTTTTTTACTGAGTTTGGATGGAATGTTAGTAGTCATAGACTTCTCAATGCCAGATTTGAAGATGTTCCATAGTCTTTGAACAGAGGTTTGATTTCTACCTGCTGCATCAATAACTGCCTTAGATAGGTATTCCATGTCTTTTTGTATGTTTTCCCAGTTTGCTTTAGAGATGAGGAAGGTCTTACGTGGTTTTTGTTTTATGTACTGGGGGATGATGTTAATGTTCGCCACAACCAAAGCGTGATCACTTATACCTGGGAAAGGAGAAGAAGTTTTTATCAATGAAGGGTTGTTGGTGAAGACCAGGTCAAGCATGTTGTTATCTCGAGTTGGCTGGTTGTGTACCTGAGTAAGGCGGTGTTCAATGGAGAGATCAATCAAAGCTTGTTGTATATACTTCCCTGTCGGCTGCACCCTTGTTGACAACCATATTGGACCAGTCTATGTCTGGGCAATTGAAGTCGGCGGCCAGAATGATGTGTTTTTCTCGTGCTGAAGTAGTTAGTTGACGTAGAGATTCATCAAGTTTGCGGATGTCGTTTATGTTTCTGTGGGGCATATAGAAGGAGCAAAGGTAAAGGTCCTTGCTTTTCCACGTCTTGACCTTCGGCCATACTATCTCGCAATTGGTTGAGAGTTGTGGTTGTGCATCTCTAGTGGCGGTAAACACACCTCCTCCGACACCAGATGACCTGTCATTACGGTGGACTGTCAGCTCAGGTGGGAATATCTCACTTGACTTGATGCTGATCTTGTCGGGGTCTTTCCCAGGCTTCACACCTTTCAACCAGGATTCGTCTCCACATATCAGGTCAGGTTTGATTTACTCAAGCGCGGCGTTGAACTCGGATTTGTTAGTGCGAATGCTGCAGCAGTTGACTGTGAGTAGTCTGAGGTTTGACTGGTTGTGGGGGATGCCGTGTTCTCTGTGGTTGGAGTGATGGTCTGCTGTGGAGTTGGTTGGCACACTGTCGGTGGACGAAGGTCTAAGTCTACGTTTCATGACAGGGTTGATAAAACATGGACTGCTAGAATCAACAGGACTGAAGCAGGAGGAAGTAACTTAGTCAAATGTCGAGTCGACTTCGTAGAGAGGTGTAAAGACGTTTGAAAAATCAAAGTTATTGTAGGTGAAACTGTCTACATTAATACTGTCGCAACGACAACATTGCCAGACGACTGATGGACGATTCAAATATGACATGTCTTTGGTTGGTATCTCTTCACACGACTTGTGAAACCACACGCTGCAGTTGTTGCAAGCGACTCCGAGGTGGGACCAGGTGACTGGGATATTACAAAGGCCACACGGGCAGATGTCCGCATATTGTCCCCAGAAAGTAAAAGTAATAATAAGCCTAGGCAGTGTCCTTTTCTGTTACCTTGTGTGGTATATCGGCGTGTTGGTAAGTTCCGACGAACAGCGAAGGAGAAGTTTGGAATGTACGTGTGTAGTTGAAAAAGAAACTGCTGTAAGTGATGTGAGACTGGACAATGTTGGTTCATCCATATAAGCAATATATGACAGTACAGTAAGAGCAAGCATGAATTCTAGCAAGATGTATTGTCGACGGTTGTTGTTGTCCCTTGACATGGGCGCCGCCATCTTGGATCGCATGTACTTGGTGGATGGTGTAAGGATGGAGAAACTGGCCGAGGGCGGTAACCAGCAGAGTGACCGTTTAGCAAGACATTCTTAACGTGCAATAGTTTACCAGTAACCAAAATATATCAGTCTTTGTTCAAGGAAATGTGGATAACCACTCTTATTTTAATTAATTTTAATCATTTTAACACTCGGATGGAAAACACGTCTCAGACTTGCTTTAGATTTCTCCCAAGTCAGCCCTATCTTATTAAACGGAGGTACATTTGTAGTGTGATATGATTGGTTTGGTCCTTATGTTACATGGGATTGGAGCGGGAGGTGTGTCACCTCCGGAAAGAACATTTGAAAAATTCAGTCAAGAACAATTAATTAGAAATATGAGCGCCAACATTCAGTGAAATTACAACACAGTTTAAGCAATAAGAAGTACATGTAGCTTTGTGTTTAGTCTTTAATTGTATTCCTGATTTTGAAACCACTGGGCTTTGGGGAGCTAAAATTGCTTAAGTACTCCGCTGGTTGTTAAGGTCTGCGAACGCCAATTGTAAGAGTTATTCATTGCTTGATTTGAACCTGTAGCTAAGATGTTTTAAACAAATCCATACTTAAAAGTGACTGATAGGCCTAACTGATCCTAATTACAACTTTTGTTGAAGCAAATTTCTGCCAATATCAACATACTAAAGCTATTTCAGTTTGATATCTGTGTTCAGTTCAGAATATTGATATTAAATTAAAAAAAGTACAATGAGTAAATAAAACCTGGGAGTACGATTGGTATTGGTCCCAGATAAAACTAAACAACACTCGAAAAGTGGTCGACAATAAAAATTATGTTTTTTCTTCTTTTGGGTAAAAATATCTTTGGACTAAATTGACAGGAACCGGAACTTATTGCATATCAAAAATCCAAAATGGCGTGGCAGCCAGAAGAAAATGGATTGAGACAAATTCTACAGCTTTTAAAGGAATCGCAGTCACCAGATAATGCCACACAGAGAGCCGTTCAACAAGTATCCTTTCCAGTAATGTAGCTCGACGTATGGTTGTCAATTGTGTCTGTTCAATTCTCGAGAAATACCATTTGAAAATGCACGTGGTCTTAACGCGCTAAACCAAAAGCAATAATTCTTTTCCTGAAAAATAAGAATTTTGTATCAGAAATTTACTGTTCTGAAACATTCTGCCTATTAGTTTATTTTCTAATGTATATAAGTCTATCAATGAGTTTGTATAATCTTGACTGATTCTGTAGGAAGAGAAAAGTGAAAAAAAAATGAATACCACCAGTCTAATAATATATAAATATATTGCAGAGATCGGTAGGTCATTCTCCCCATATTGGTAGAGATAGAAATAGCTTTCAGTGATCAAGACTAGTTCTCCAATGCTTGGTATATGCTCTAGTCCATATAAAAAGCCGCTTCAGAGCCTTTGACAATTATAGTTCTGGTGACTGTCCATATCCCACTTGTATTTTTCTTAGCCAAGAACAACAAATTCTTGTGCCAAGTATATTGAGCGGTAAAGAAATGGGCACCGGCTAGGAAGTTCAAAAAGGAAATGTTTTGTTGACAGATGAATCAGATTTTTTTTCATGAAACACAAGTGTAATTAGAGAAGGTATTGGCTCAAAATATTTTATTTGTAACTTTTGTTTTTATTTAACAATGTGGTGTTAAATATTGTAGAAGTACAATTGAATTTTTTTTTTTACATTGGTATGAATCAGTCGAGAGGGTCACTGGATCTTCAGTTCAAATTAAAAAAATAAACTGGATTTTCGTTTTTTATTAAACACCAGAAACCTGCTAGCGAAATCACCACTCTCTGCTTATATCAACAATATATCTGTAAAAGCTATGGAAAGGTGCCCTCCAAACAACAATGATTATCAATTTACAAATCAAACTTGTTAAGATTTGTATAATATTGGCCTTAAAGCTGCACTCTCACAGATTGAATGTGCGGCAACTTTTTTATATTTTGTCTTGGAACGAGCCAATTTTTGCGAAAATATTAATGGACACCAATTGTATATGACTGCTGACAAAAAATTAGATCACATATTTTTATATTTAAGTTAATTTTTTTATGTTTTATTGATTTTTCTTAAATCGTTAGTAACGCTTTAAGCCATAAAACATTAATTTTCGAAAGGAAATATGGAATTCTGCGAACTGGTCTTTTGTCAGCAATCTTGTATCATTGGTTTGCCATACATGTGATAATTTCTTGGGTCGATTCCGGGACACTCGTCGTAATGTCAATGTACACTAGGGGAGTTCGGGGGCATGCCCCCCCCCCCCCTCCGGATTTTTTTAAATGGGGAACGTCTGTGGTGCATTTTAGAGCATATCTGGGGCTATTTTAGACGTTTTTTAACGTCGGGAAAATGTACCTATCAGGGTTCGAATTTAACTTTGAGGAGCACCCGCAAAATTTTGCGAGTGCATTTTGAGGCAACTCGCAAAATGACAAATCAACTTGCAATTTTATTATTTGCTTTTTCCCTTATAATATTGTCTAATTAAAGTAGAAATTAACACCTAAGACATATTATGAATATTGAAAAGTATCAATCTTGAGTGACTTGACTACTAGAACTTGTTGATGGCTTATTCAATTTGGGGAGTATGGTATGGAAAGACTCGTCTGATGCTGGCAGCTTTTTGATAACAAAGCTTTCCAATAATTTGACATTGTTCACTTTGTATATTTACCCTCGCCATCGGGTAATTTAATACCGATTTGACAAGCACGCTACAGATTTCATTAAGTCTATAAGTATTAAAAACAATAAAATTATAAATTAAAAATAAAAAAGCAACAGTAAATGTAGCGTGGATACTTTGGACCATGAAATATATCGATCAACGAAGTCTATTCATTTTGACGGTTGGGCAGAAATATATTCAAAGGATGATGGGGTTAACATATAGTGCGCAAAAGCGCTAAATTTAGCCAATGATTGAGCTAGGTGATTTTACGTCATTCGTATTTACTTTGTATTATGCACGCCTCGGAGCATCCCGGAAAGATTCGAGATAAAACTCGGCCTTTTCCGTATTTGTTCTATTTTTGAAAACCTACTAGAGCGTGACTCCGTACTGTCTTCTTTATACCGGTAGTGTAAACATGCCACTTATAGGCTGTTTACACTCGACTACATAGCGGAATTAAGTTCATGTTTATTCTACTTTCCTTTTAACATTTTGTGGTCTAGAAAAAGCCACTCGCAGAATTTTGCAAGCTTGAATAAAAGTCACTCGCAATTTCCAAATGTCACTCGCATTTTGCGAGTATGCGAGGCTAAATTCGAACCCTGCCTATTTTGACTGCCAAGACGTATTTTTTACTTGACATGGTTTTTTTTCCCTGCATTTTCTTGAAAAAATAAAACCACCAGATATTTTCCCAGGCTTTAAATGAAGTGCTAACCAGGAGGATATGCAGTCTTCTTTCAATTTCATCAAAACAGGAAATAAACAACTATACGGGCACCTGTTTTCTCGCGTTTTTGAGAACATGCGTTACAAAATATTTATTTTTTCATCACATTTAAAACGTTTGCAATTTATGACACACAATATTTTCCAGAGCTTTTTTCCGTTTGGAGATGCATATAATTTTGATAGAGACGTGTCACCAATCGGCTGTATAAAGCGATCACGTGACTTACCATGGTCACGTGATTAAAGCATTCTATATAACCACCTGTAAACCCCATATTGTCAGTTTTATATCAGCGAAAATACACGATAGTTCGAAAAAAGTTCAAAACACTAAAATTCCTTATAGACGCGTAAGTTGTTGAAAGTATAACGACGTATCGACTTTGAAATTTGAATGGAATATGGGATGTTTTCCGTGTTTTAATTTTGTTTTTTTACTCATTTTGTCTCTTTCTTTGAACTTACCATCATGCTCGTTTGTTGGTAAAATGTGTGAAAAATATCAATTCATCAATTAAAAGCTATCATTCATAAGACCAAACAAATTCATATGAAAACAATGAATTTGTATAGTACAAGAACCCTCCCCGACTCGTTAAGCACAACAATAGGCCAATAGATCAACTGAGTGATTGATGATGACCTCGACGACACACGTACCAATTAACGGATTAGTGTCAGCATGTCCTGTGTTTTACGACCAGTGTCCCGGACAGGCAAAATAGCTGACTTACATTGGTAAAATTAAGATAATCGATACCGAGATTACTTTTTTCGTTCTTTTTTATGACATTCCGGGACAAACATGCACCCTCCGTGACAGAGATACGATTTCCGGGACAATCCCGGACGTCCGGGACCTTAACACATGTATGGGTTTGCAGATTTTTACACAAAAATGTAATTTGCTATTTCCAAGACAAAAAATAAAAAAGTTGTACAAATGCTAAATCTGTGAGAGGCAGCTTTAAGCTCCCTGCAGCTCAAAAATGCACAGAATTCCATATAATATTGTAAATAACGCACAAATATGGTCAAAATACCTTTAAATATATACGTAAGTACTGAATGGTTTGACTGGAAATGTAACTTCTGAAACATAAATTGTCACAATTGGGTGTTGAAGTTTTTCCATCTTCGATAAACAAGTTTTCCAGATGATTTTCAATGGTTATTTTTATAAAAAATTAGAACCAACTTTCTTTCACAAGAACACAATAAGGTGTAGGGCTGTTATGTCCTTAACATTCTTTCCCAGAAACTAGAGGAGTTGAACAAGTTTCCAGATTTCAACAATTACTTGATATTTGTACTGACAAAGTTGAAAAATGAAGGTGAGTGACAATGATCAAAATTCTTTAGTGATTGTCTTTTTGATTGTTTTATAATAGTTAGTGCGGAGTAAAGGCAAACAAAATCCTGCATTAAATCCAGCAACAAGCAAGATCTCATCTGGCAACAAGCAAGACCGCATTAGGCAACAAGCAAGATCTCTTCTCAGTATTATTTAATTCTAATTTTCCTCAGAACATTGTGATTTCCTGATAAGTATATATATATATATATATAAATTTCATTGATCTTATTCCTAGTCTAGACATGGAGAAAATGACTTGTTAAACATTCTAATTCAATGACACAATTATTTTCTTCCAGATGATCCCACCAGATCCCTTAGTGGGCTTATTTTGAAAAATAATGTAAGAGCCCATTTTGAGAAATTTCCTGCCGAGGTTTCCTCATTCATCAAGCAGGAATGCCTAAACAGTATAGGAGACCCCTCTCCCCTCATCAGGGCCACCATTGGGATCCTGATTACCACAATAGTTGCCAAGGGAGACCTCAGAAACTGGCCAGAGCTGCTTCCTGCACTCTGCCAATGTCTAGACTCTGAAGACTATAATGTGTGTGAGGTATGTATAACATCTTCTCATAACATTTATAATTATGCTTATGTTACTTTCTGCTTTTTTTATAAACATGAAGATTTGAGTCTCCATAAAAATAAGATATTTACTTATACACGCTCACTAATGAAATAACTAGTTGATGCAATCTGATAATCGCAATCTGATAATCAGTCATTATTTGTTTAAAGACAGGACATGCATTGAATATTTCTCTATTGTTTATAAGGGAGCGTTTGGAGCCCTGCAGAAGATCTGTGAGGACTCTGCGGAGGCTTTAGACAATGACCCCAGCAGACCCCTCAACATCCTCATCCCCAAATTTCTACAGTTCTTCAAACAACAGAGCCCTAAAATCAGGTATATGAATTGAAAAAAAAAATAATGTGATAAAATCATTATATTCATATTTCTCTGTGGATTTCTATATTAGAATTTGGTATAGAAAGAAATAACTTGCAACTGTGCTATTTTTGATGTATGCAATGTTTTTTAACTGAGGTCATCATGCTGCTATTTGTTTCTAGGTCCCATGCTATTGCGTGCGTGAACCAGTTCATCATCAGCAGAACTCAGGCGCTCATGGTCCACATAGATGCATTTATTGAGGTACATCTCAGAATTAGTGATGGGAATCGGACACAAAAAATACTATCGATAATCGGTTTATGAAACCGATCAATCAATGATCGATTATTTATCGATTCAATCATTACTTAATTATCTTTGGTCATCATATTTAAGGCATGCAGATACAGTACATGCATTAGTTTTAAGCACCAATGTTCCCTTACAAAATTGTTTGTACATTTCTTTGTATAAATTACATTATTTATTTAGATTGCAACTATCCTTTCATGTTTACAAGTTACTATTATAGAACATGAGAGCACAGGCTCTATTTTTTGTCTTACATTTAGTATTGTATTCATGTGTAGAATAAACACAAAGGAAGATATCAATTTCTTTTTAATAATCAGTCAGTAACAAGTTCAACAAGCAGTTGAAAATTATGTTCTACAAGAACATTTTTTTAAGAAAACTGAGAAAACTAAATTCTTACATGGTAAAAAGTAAATGGTAACATGTTTTTAAAAATCATGATAACAAACATGAAAAGGTGAGAACCAATTTTTTTAACAGTTAAATTACAAAGAAAATTTATAGTAAGGTACTGTAGTGACTTACTAAATTGATAAGACTATGACTAGATAACTTAAATTAGTAACACCTTTACGTTTCAACATTAACAAGCATTAACCAGAAACAAAACATATTTTCATGACATTTTTTTACTTGTAGTCGGTAGCGATTATGTCCATTGTTTCTATAATCGATTGTTCACATTTCACTATCAATTGTCGCTGACGTAGGCCTTTCCGATCAATTGTCGATTATCATCAATCATCGGCACAACACTATCAGATTGATTGTGTAAAATATGATTAAGTTAAACTATTTGTGTGAGTTTAATTGTGATTGCTGGCTGAATATTTACTGTTTTTCAGAAATTGTGAGAAACGTTTTATAACATTGGTCAGTGCACCACAAGTCCGAATGACCCAAGTATTTTTTATGAACCACAATTCCGAATTGAAATAGTTGTTTAAATAGTGGCAGCATCAATGAAGTCACTTGCTTTATCATTATTGCATTACCTTTTCAGCAATAACGTAACGTCCAATAACTAGAATAATTTGTTTAATACGGTAACAATATATATAAATATATTTATATATATACTTGCAAATATATATATATATAGCAGTATTCCAAAGATGTTTCTTTACTTAGAATATAAATGGAATTGAAATGATAATGCGTTCAACTAAAGATTAGTTGAACTGCAACAGGAGTGTAATTATTGCAGTTTGGTACTATGGCATATATTTCACATGTAATTTTTGGCCTTTGTTATTCCAGAACCTGTTTTATCTGGCATCTGATGATGACACGGAGGTTCGTAAGAATGTGTGTCGGGCGCTCGTCATGCTGGTGGAGGTGCGCATGGACCGCCTCATGCCCCACATCAACAGCATCATAGAGGTAGGATATAATTGCTCAGAATGATTGTGTGAAATATGTTGCAGTTAAACTATTTGTGTAGAAATTACTTGATATTTGCTAAAACTGATCTCATGTAAGTTTATATGCCTATATAACTCAAATTATTCTCATTTTTTTAAGGATTGTTTTATTACATTCAATGAATTTGAAAAACAGTGTAGTGTAACATAATAGTAGTTCTAATTTCAGCATTGCTAATTTTTCAGGATTTGAAGTGTTTATAGCACAAGTCCTTAAAAGAAATACGTTTGTTTTCTGTAACCTGATACAGTCTTAATTTTTTACTGGTGACCAAAATGGTATTATTGCCTAAAAATTAAAAGGTCCAATTTGGTGTACCCTGTTGTGATAAAGATAGTTAAGTTGTGTCCAAACTTAACGCTTAGAAATAAATGTTCCCATTTCTGGAATGAATATGCAAACATTGCAACAAAAATAGTTCTGCCTATACGAACAGTGTGTTCATGATTTGTACAAAAATGTATTAATGAACAATCTTTTCTTCTTTTTTTAACAGAAAAACAGATGTTTTGTTTAGGCTGTTATAACACTGATTGAAGCTTGTAAATACAAGACATAAATGATGAAGGGCAATGCCATTTACAGAAATTATATACGGCTTAGGTTTATAAATAGTAATGCTATCTTGTATACATATATTGTCTAGTACATGATGATGCGTACGACTGACGATGATGACACGGTGGCGCTGGAGGCCTGTGAGTACTGGTTGTCTCTGGCAGAGCAGCCCATCTGTAAGGAGGTGCTGACCCCACACATCGAGAAACTTGTGCCCATCCTTGTCAAGGGCATGAAGTACAGCGAGATCGACATTATCCTTCTCAAGGTAGTGTGGTGTTCAGTTTAACCCCGGTGTATTATTTTGGTTTCCTTGTAAAAATTAAATTTCAATTAAATGAATTATTAAGTGGTGTAAATTTACACAAGGATATCTTTTGAGCAAACCTCTTGCACCTTGTGCATTCAATGTTAATCACCTATTTTTATGATTTTGTGCAAATTATACAGACAATGCGAATGTCCGTCGGACATGTCCGGTATATTTCCATTTTGACCGACGAAACTTTTGTTTTGGTCGGTCACAATGTCCGGTGAAAAATTACAGTCAGCACCGTTTAATTTTCGGAAAATTTACTTTCAGTTTCTAAATAAATGTTCAGAGTTATATTTAACTATTATATCATGATTATTCAGCGTGTTAATCCGTGTATCACTATTTGTAAACCCCGTTTCGACATGTTTCTGTTAAAGCCGATAAAACGCGTAAGGTTCCGATTTCAGCTCGTACTCTAATACCTTTTATTTTACGGAAATGTTCGGAAATTACAAAATTCCGTATGTATTTATTTTCGGCGAAGTGGTTCCCGGCAATCCTGTTAATTTATATACCAAGCTGACTTTCTTTCCGCTCTGTTTAACATTGCCAATAACAAGAACTCTACTTTCGTTTTTGCATAAATGTTGTGCCTGAGTTTGACTTGTAGTACAATTTGTTACATTTTATAACCGTACTGTATCTTTAATTAAAGATGAATTAAAAGAGTAAGATCTAGCTGTTCCATGGGTAGACGAACCAGATATGAGTTTTTTTTGGGAGGCAAGGGAAGAAAAAAATTATGACATAAGATCCGAATATTGATTTTTTTACATGATGTTTAGATTTTTGTAATTTATTATAGCACTGTAGGACAAATCTAACCAAAAAGATCTTAACCTGTTATAATGGGGAATTACAAAACTTATTTAAAAAAGAGGCTTAAAATCAAGGTTTAGGCTGATGTAATTGAATACTGTTTGTAACATTGCGACAGGTAAAAATTTGCTGCGACAGGTAAACTTTCAGTGTTTACCTGTCGCAATGTCCTGTGAAGAAGAAAAAGTTTTCGCGTTGTCTGATTATACATAAAGCCTTATTACTAAATTTAAAACTTGAGATATGATAATGAACCTGAACAAATCTATTAACCCCTGTATTGTTTCTTATAGGGTGATGTAGAGGATGATGAAATGGTGCCAGACAAGGAGTCTGACATCAAGCCACGCTTCCATCGCGCCAGGTCACACAACCAGAAACATCAAGGAGAGGTGAGGGATCATGTTTTCTTGGGGGTTAAAACAAATGTTGATTCTTTTGTCACATAATTATGGTAAATATTTGAGATAAGTTGCTGAGGTAAGATGCTAAATGATGACAAAACTTGCACATGATTAAATGAGTGTTTGCTGTGTATTCGTACTGTCTGATAGCAGTTTCATAATCAGGATTCAAAGACATCTTATCAACATACTTAATAACCTAGTTACTATTGTAGATTCTGTTTTGAAAAAACAGGTCTAGAAGTAAGGTCTTCAAGAAAGAAAAAACACCTGCTTTTTGTGGGGGGGAAAATAACCATAACCCAAGAAAGAAAAAACACCTGCTTTTTGTGGGGGGGAAAATAACCATAACCATGACCATGTGTTTCAGGGGGGAGATGGTGATGGCGAAGGGGACTCTGATGATGATGGCATGGATGATGATGACAGTCTTTCGGACTGGAATCTCCGTATGTTTCCTTTCTCAAGATTAATTTTGATCAAGCAATATTGAAATTAATGTACTGGCAACTTCTTTTTTAGCTATTTACAAGAAGTGAATTTATGAAAGTTACAAAGTAGATCTGGATTGAAAATTATTTATATGATGGGATGGAAATATTACTTAAAATACCTGAATTTTAGGTAAGTGTTCGGCAGCTGCTCTGGACGTTCTGGCCAACGTGTTTAGGGAAGACATATTGCCTGTCCTGCTTCCCATACTGAAGGAGATTCTGTTTCACGCAAACTGGGAGATCAAGGAGTCTGGCATCCTTGTGCTTGGAGCCATTGCGGAGGGCTGCATGAACGGCATGATCCCACATCTGCCTGAGCTCATACCATACCTGATCACTTGCCTTGCGGACAAGAAGGCCCTCGTGCGGTCCATAACATGCTGGACCCTGAGTCGATACGCACACTGGGTTGTCGGCCAGCCCCATGAGCAATATCTGAAACCACTCATGACAGAGGTACAAACTGATTGGTGGCTGTTGTCCTGTCTTGAATTTTTTTTTGGTCTTATCAGACCTATATATATAAAAAAAAAATGGATTAGTTATTCAAACATTACTTTTGATTTGGAACACAAAAAAGATGAGAATATCAATGTGCCTTCTGTATATACTGACATCATGATGAAAATTGAACTCTCTCTTACTGATTGTGTTAGGAAGAGAACATTTTGTCTGAGCTGTCAGATCAGTTGTGTACATGTAGGTGAACTTAGCCAATGTATGAAAATATGTTTGAGCAAATTTTAATATGTACAATCATAGCTAATTGAGATTCTGTATCTCCCTATTCAGTTGTTGAAGCGTGTGTTGGATGCAAACAAGCGTGTCCAGGAGGCTGCATGTTCGGCGTTTGCCACACTAGAGGAGGAGGCATGTACAGAACTTGTGCCCTACCTCGGCTTTATACTCGAGACTCTCGTATTTGCCTTCAGCAAGTACCAGGTAAACAAAACCCTTTTTCATGAGTGGGTTTAAGGGGTAGAAAAGCTTTTCCATAATCTATTTTTGGAGAAAATGTTTTATTTTTCTGCATTGTATTTTTTTTTTTTTTTTACTAAATATGTGATGTGTAATTTACAGTTTGAAATCTAAATGTTAAGCATAAGCTGTAAAGCTGTAAAAATAAGTTAGTTTGATGTGATGACAACATTGCACATGAGGCAAACAATGAGTGTCTGCATGTATTCGTACTGTCTGAACAAACTGGCATTATTACTGTTGTTGCTCTTCATATACTTTGGTGTATACAAGACATTCCTCTTTAAGTTTTTTAGAATTTGAGAGTCTAGTCTATGTAGTATGGGTGTGTGATTTGTAAACATCTGTATGGTTTTAGCTTAAGAGGTATGAAAAGTTGCTTTACCCGTATTTTTGTAACACCATTCTGTTCTCATGGAGTCCATCATGGGCGTCATTCTGCCTTCATAGAGTTAAATGCTGAAGACTGTCAAATAATGTTTTTGTACTTAAATACATACAATGCAAACTTTACATAGCTGGAATTTAAACCCTAATATTAATTCAATTAAACATCATTCCTAACATTTTTTTTGTCAAATTCATAGTGTTCAAGATTTTTGCAGCGCAACGCAATGTGCTCTTTTCTCACTGCATGCCATGCCCCTTTCTGCAGCACTCTGTTCGATTTAAAACATTGCTAAAACCCTACATTTTGTACAATTTTTAAGGTGTCAGGCTTATGAATATTCTATTTTATATAATTCCATATGTAGATCTGCTAACACTACATAATGCAAAGCTATAAATAGTTATAATTTTATCAGTTTAGTTCTTATGAAGTCTATTAAACTTAGCTAGTTCTAGGTTTTACTCATACATACCCTGTAAAGTTAGTTTGATGTGATGACAACATAGCACATGAGGCAAACAATGAGTGTCTGCATGTATTCGTACTGTCTGAACAAACTGGCACCTTAATGCCTTAATGCAGACCAGTTTGTGCACCCTTCTCTCTCCATAGAGTTTATTACTTCTTTTGTTTGATTAAAACAAACACATATTCTGCTTTTAAAAACTTATATAACATGAATTAAACACTATAAAATTGAACAAAAAAAAATGCTAGGAATGGTGTTTAATTGTATTAAGATCTTCTCAGCCTAATACAATGTGCCCTTTTCTCACTTGATCCTGATGCCGTGTCCCTCTTCTGCAGCACTCTTGACCTTTTTAAAACCTGGACAAAAAATGTAAACTTTCAATATATTTAAAGGTGTTTCTTTCCCATGATATGAGTTCATTACTTATTTAGAGTTAGCTAGTTCTAGGTTTTACACCTACATACCCTGTGAAGTTAGTTTGATGTGATGACATCATAGCACACGAGGCAAACAATGAGTGTCTGCATGTATTCTGTCTGAACAAACTGATTTTCTTTCCATATTTTTTCCTGTATACATGTTATTTTCTAAAAGGCTCAGTTTTACATCTTAGTTGAGTGAGGGTGGCATAATTGACCCGTTATCCTATTGCAGCACAAGAACCTGCTGATCCTCTATGATGCCATTGGAACTCTTGCAGACTCCGTGGGTCACCATCTTAACAAACCAGTGAGTCAACCTTGTCATTTTAAATATATGGTGAACTAAACAATATTGCGTAACATACATGAAACAGGTTCTGCAAATATTGAGCAGTTGTAGGGAAAGACTTGGATTAACCATTGACCCCGGCTTGTGCAAAATTTGAATCTTGAGCAAGCTGGGCAAACATTTAACCTATGCAGAGTGTGTACGTATTTCGATCAATGTTTGGGTAGTACTTAATTGGCCTTTTTCCTCAAAGCACTTCAAAGGCAAGATGAATATTTCATTGGATATTTATACACTAACTCGCACTTGGATCTGTTATAGGAGTATGTGAGCATGTTAATGCCACCCCTGATAGAAAAGTGGAACGTTCTGAAGGATGAGGACAAGGACCTGTTTCCCCTTCTCGAGGTATGTTGTTGACTGGTCATTTTTAGAATAATCATTGTTTTGGCTGAATAAGAGAAGCATGCAAATGCAGTATGATTCCAGCTGACATGATGAGAAATTGAACTCTCTCTTACTGATACACAAGGAAGACAAATGTTCTCTGATTTAGCTGGAATAAAAAAGTATGCCAAGATCTGATGAATTGTATGGTTGAATTTGTATAAAAAAGTATGATAAATGTCTTGGAAAAAACAAAACAAGCTCAAAATTGTATTACATATTGCCATTGCAGTGTTTGTCGAGTGTGGCCACTGCCCTGCAGTCCGGATTTCTGCCCTACTGCGAGCCTGTCTACAGAAGGTGTGTTTCCCTTGTGGAACAGACACTCGGACAAAACCTGGTGAGTAACTGTCAGAGATACCTAGATGCTGAATTGTTCGCCTTTTGTTGGAACAGGTCTTTAATCTGACATGGAAGAATTAATGTTCTCATGTATGACATCTCTTGACCTGTATGTAATTTACAGGCAAGCATGCAGAGTCCTGATCAGTTTGACCCCCCTGACAAGGACTTCATGATCGTGGCATTGGACCTGTTGTCTGGACTGGCAGAAGGCCTCAATCAGCAGATCGAGACACTAGTGGCCAACAGTGACATACTGAAACTACTCTACCAGTGTATGCAGGTAGGGCACACCTACCATGGCGTTTGGGTAGGGGGCTGGTCTACTCTGGTCTGTTAACTCCATAGTAAATCGTGCCGCTTCTCAATGAAACATTTGCATGTAAACAGTGACTGTTAAAATATGAGAACAGAAAACTATTGTAAATGTGTTTTGCATAATGTGTGACTGTTGTGACTGTTATGTAAGTAAAACTTCCAGTGATACATATAGGTGTCTCATGTGTAATTGTATCAAATTTAATATACATATATGTTGCTACTCCTTTTCTTGCCGAGATGTTTAAACTTTTGGTCATGCTTCATATCAGGACCCGATGCCCGAGGTTCGACAGAGTTCATTTGCCCTGCTGGGAGATCTCACCAAGGCTTGTTTCCAGCATGTCAAACAGTGTATAGGTACGTACACACTGAGGGTGTCATTCATTAGCTGATGAAAATAAAACCTTAATTGCCTCACAATTAAAAAAATATGTGTTCTATTTAAAATCATGCATTTATACTTATGGTTACTTTTTGCTAAATCTTAATAAGTTGATGTGTATGTGTTACAGGTGACTTCATGCCTATATTGGGCCACAATCTCAACCCGGAGTACATCTCTGTATGCAACAACGCCACCTGGGCAATCGGAGAAATCTCCATTAAAATGGGTAAGTACATAGAAGGGGTTTAATTTGTTAAGAATATTTATTAAATTATGTATTGATAGCAATTTAAAATGCAGGTTCAAACACATTATATATCATACTGAGGTTAAATAAACATGTAGTACTGCTGTTGCAACGAGCCATGTACTGTTACCACGAAAGCATGCATGATCTGTAACTTTTTTAAAATGTCCTGTATTTCAGGTCCTGATATGAAGGAGTATGTCCCAGTTGTACTCGGGAATCTTATTGAGATTATCAATCGACCGAACACTCCAAAAACCCTCCTGGAGAATACAGGTGGGTTAAATCTAGCACTGCATGTTCTTTGTTTTAACTTTCGGTCAAGGGAGGATATTAAACCAAATCAAAATTGATAGATAGTAAAACATTGATTAAAAAGCCTGAATGTGTAAACAAAATGTTGCAGTTTTGTTGTAAGATAATGTTTGTACAAACTGATATCATTTAAGACTTTTTACGGTTGTAAATCTTGTTACATTTAGTGTCTTGAGAAGTGATTTGATGGCTCATAATATAGCATGATGTTGAATGTCACCCTGTCATGATACATAGATATTGTTCTGGTATATCAGCCTCTCAATGTAGCAAGCATACATATAACAGATTAAATAAATGGGAACTTGAAAGGTCCTTGTTTAGTTTAGTCTTAATAAGGTCAACTTTTATGTTTTGCATTTATTGAATAATTATTTATGTGACATTAAGTTGTTTATTGGTGTGTGGGTGTATCATTTTAAGGACAAAGAGGTTGTTTCTCTGTTGGAGCCAATGCTTATTCCCTATAAATTATGTATTAATTTGAAAGTATTTATAATATAAAGGGTTGATTCACATAAATAAGCACATGTAACCTGTTTCTTTTGAAGAAAAATAGTTCCACCCATATGCACCCAGAAACAAACTTTACAGGCTGCAAACTCCTATAGTATGAAATCATTTATATTCGTTGGCAGGAAATTTCATGGTTTCCCTAAAAATTACAATTTTGTGGGTACTTAAATTCGTGGTTTTTCGTTTTTGAAAAAAATAAAAAATAATCGAAACTGCTATAGTTCTAGATCGTCTGCATTAACTCCACGCGCTGGCCCGTGATTTCCGTCTTCTAAATCACTCGGTTTATCACACTCGCTAAAGTGGTACAACATGCCAATTAGTGCATATACCCATGTCAATTATCGATTTAGTTGGAAATTTAGGTCATAAAAGAAGATGTACCCTGATCATAAATACAGAAAGGTGAAGCCATTGAATGCCAATTAAGAATTTTGCAAACTGTGAAAATGCCGAGAAGGTCCAAATATTTGAGTAAACAATCCCTAAATTCACTACTGTGGCCTCTGTAACGAATAAACTAGACTATGTACATAACATGGCAATTGAAAAAGTGAATAAAGGGTTTATATTTCGTGGGATCTTGAATTCGTGGCTCACCCAACCCACGAAAACCATGAACATTAATGCCCCACGAACATTAATGATTTCACAGTATCTGTACAATATATATACATGTAGAATGATCCACCCCTGAATGGAAATAGCGTGTGCTTGGTTTGTTGAGTTACTTATTTGTTGTTTTCTTGTTTTTCTTCTTTGTTGCTGTTCCACTGGGGAATGTAGCCATCACGATAGGTCGATTGGGGCTCGTGTGTCCCGCGGAAGTGGCACCCAATCTTCAACAGTTCATACGACAATGGTCTGTAATGCCTTTACCATCTAGTGTACCTCAAGAAGTGTATTTGAATGTTGTATCATGTATCATCAGACATCGCCAAACCTGTCAGACCATCGAGCTTGACTGGTAAAAATCCTGAACGTTAGACAAATTTTAAGACCTGATCGGACCTTCTGTCCGATTAAAATTGGGATGAAAAACATGATTTGGTTTACTATCAGTATTTAAAAATTACTACTTAAATTCCAAAATCTATTTCTGTATAATTCTGAAACAAATGGCACTGAACCCCGGCTATGAAAGAAAATTATCTTCTTCTTTTTTCACGTCATCGGCATTGTCTGATGCATAGTGGAAACAACCAATGTGTGCAACCTGGAATTTAAACTTTTTAATGCATAATGAAATATGTACTTTGGGTTAGAACATGGGGATACTTTGGGTTAGAACATGGGGATACTTTGGGTTAGAACATGGGGATACTTTGGGTTAGAACATGGGGACTTATTATCTGAATAGAAGCTTTATTCACCGTAAAATAGTAGGTTAGGCAACTCTGTCTGGTCTGACTGAAATTTTTATCTTGTCACTAGAAAATTTGAGGTCTGGCGGTGTCTGTATCATGTATCTTGAATCATAGCATAGTGGTGAACATATAGTTAAAGGAACTGTTATAAATTACAGTGTGCTTTCTTACCTATGTTTTAATTTATTTAATGTTGTGTAAGAAACACAAGACTTCAATTATCAACATATGTAACAATTGTGTTGTTGTGTCAATATGATTTTGCTCATTATGAATGTGTCTTAAAAGAGATATTGATATTGTATTTAACATTTGTTGTTTGTATACAGAAGTAATTCAGTATTTGTGTCGCCTGTGGTGCCTGACAGACAGAGGGATTACTCTTCCCAGCGTCACATATGCTTTTCTGATAAAATTCCTTTTGGATGTCTGGTGTTGTAGAATCTTTAAACTTACTATTGACATTGGTCATGGTCAGTAGATGACACTTTGATTTATGGGTCAGAAGGTCAAAGTATATTGTGATCTTGACTATGAAAATGATGGGCACTTTAGTCAGGGGACTTGTCTAATATCATTCTGGTTTACATGTAAGATAAAGTTCATTTTCAAGGCAGTCACTCGGAAATAATCATGCTTCCTTGCTGACACAGGTGTACGTCACTACGTAACATTCGTGACAACGAGGAGAAGGACTCTGCGTTTAGAGGTGTGTGTCATATGATTAGTGTGAACCCTGGCGGGGTCGTACAGGACTTCATATTCTTCTGTGATGCCGTTGCCTCCTGGGTACACCCCAAACAGGACCTCAAAGAGATGTTTTACAAGGTGGCCAATAGATCTTAAATATATGATGATGATTTTATATGTCACATGTATAACACGGTGAATATGAAAATACCCATTGTCATGTATACATTTTAAATTGTCGAAATTTACAGATAATTTATTAAATTTTATTTATTCTTTCTTAGAGAGTAAGAAAGTACATTCAAATGTTTGAAAATAACGAAATTCTTGCATTATTGACTGGAAGTTTGTAAGGCAAATGAATTATTACAATATACCTCAGGCCTGCATCTGGTTTTCCTTCAGAAAATATTTTTATTCATGCTTGTAAGTTGAGCCAGATGACTAACCTCTAACCAATCAAACTGTCATGTGTTTTCAGATCCTGCACGGTTTCAAGGACCAGGTTGGGGAAGACAACTGGAAGAAGTTTTCTGACCAGTTCCCAGTTCCTCTCAGAGAGCGCCTGGCACACCACTATGCGGTGTGAACAATTTCTGGGTATGTGGTTAGCTTTTCGATGCTTAACTATGGTTAACTCATTGTATTGCTCTCAATGAAATCAGTCCCTACATATTTATAAGAATCATCTTTAAGGTGACATCCATTGTAGTTCTTTTTTTTGCTTATGTACAAGTTCTTTCACAACATATAATTTATTACATCTTGACTGTAAAAGTTGTTCTGTAGTTATTTTAAAACACCTTAATTACATGTACTGAGATTTTAGTTCAGTCTGACAAAGAAGATCTCATATATACAGTAAATGTTAACACAAAGTTTATACATGACTAAATTTGTGTATTTCAGGTGCGGGGTATTCTGGGTGGACAAGCTCTATATTTGGGCGGGAGGTGGGAGGGAACTCTCCATTCAGCCTTTCTGGGCTCGCGGGCGGGCGGGTCGACTTCGCGCTGGGAAGGGAGGGAGGGGAACAGGGGGCCGGGCCTCTGTCTACGCGCTGGGGAATCCTGGGATAGCTGCAGGTACACATCGCGGACCTGTGGCATTACCTTCGCGAACTTAAGGGTGGGCACGCGTTTTACTACTACTGGGTGGGAAACTTTAAATTCTCAGCCTGCATAAGTTACCATCATCATCCAGATAGCTCTGCTGTCGGTTTGTTCGTCATCTGGACGTAGGAAGATGCTAGCTTCGGTGTTGAACATCTCCAACACATCAAAGCAGTCTACCATCAGTTACCTGGTCTGTATTGGCTTTGCCATAAAACCATGAAATTACACCAGCAATCATACCAGCAAAATCCTACACCAGCTAATCTGGCATAGAGTTTAAAGAACAGATTGAACTTGCTAAATTGTATTCACAATATAAGCAACTTTGAACGCTGAGTGAAAAAAAATGAACTAAATGAAAATCAACCATAGTGCTAAAACAGACAGAAAGATATCACATTGAATCATTTCATCCTTACTTAGGCTGCAACATCCGTTTTTTGTGCTTTAAGTCAGGAGATAATTGGTTTTGCATGGTCGCGTGGGGAGGTTATCGCATTCTGATGGGCACCTTGGGTAAGTTAGGTCAACTCTGGCATTTTTTTAGGGTAAAATTGGGTGGACATTTTGTCCAATATCAAGCCATGCCTACCAAGTATCTCCTCTTGAAACACACCGAATCTTAGCCAAGACTTTTTTTTATAAAAAGCAAGACTTCATTGGAATAGTGAAAAGAGGTGATCTTTTTTCCTGCAGTTCGCTGTTAGACATCAAAAGCTTGAACTATTAAATACAGTCTTGGTAGAGATTCCAATTAAAGTGTAGTCAATCTTAATAAAAAAATGTATTCGTGTATCCTTCACAATTGTATGGCTTAAAAACATACCTAGCTTTTAATAAAATTGTACGTATTTACAACAGTTACATTTTAACATTGTTGTTACATGCCATATCTGTTTAAAGTATTTTTGAAATACATCAGCTTTGGCTCTGGTATTTCCCTGTAATAATGTTTATCCTGAACTGTTCTGTGGAGTTGTTTTTAGATCAGATATATCATGATCATGTTCAGTGGATGTTTAGACTTGTTCCACACGTTTGTTAAGAAGCACATAGTTACTCATTGATGATGTGAAGTATTATGGCATGCTTGTCCAATCTTACATATTGAATGTGTTTAATCCTAGGTAAAACATTAATATGGCCCCAATTTCTGGAAACATCTTAAGCTTTAGTTGAAGCATCATTATTCATGCAGTCAAATTACTTTGGTTTCCCTTAAATATCTCCATACACTTGTGTATATACAAAAGACGAAAATTAAATAATTTATACCAAATCAAAAATAGTGAAATTAGCTTGATCAGGTCATAAAATTCAGCATGGAAGTGTTGTTACATTGCAATTTACTGAAAGGGAAGATAATGACATTCTACTGAAAGGGAAGATAATGACAAAATGGTTAGGAGATAATCATTTTGTTTTCGATTTTTACTTTTCGATGCATAAGATGAAACATGATAAAATAAGTTAAATGTTTTATTAGCATTTAAGAGTTTCGGTAAAATTGTAGATTTTAGACAGTCTCCTATGTGTAAAATTATCCTGTATGTTCACACCATCATATTTGACATCTTGAAAGATTCTCTAAATTCAAATATTTACTGGAACTACGTGTATTACTGTCTTTATGTATGAAATGGTACCTTAACCGTGTTTGTGGTGATGATGTCCAGTACATGTTGTGGGACTGTGTCTGACCAACCTTGAGAAGGAATCATCAAGTCTTCAAGTTATAAAGCAAGTTTTAAACACAGAATTGCAATGTCTGCATTAAACATTGTTTAGATATTAGTCTTGTACATCTTCAACTTCTTTTTGTAAGCGCTATTGTGAAGAAGTTTTGGTAGTAAAAAAATAATTTCTGTGCGCACCCTTTGTTGAACAGTCTTTCAATGTTATCAAACACCTGTAATTCTTAAGTTAAAAGTCTTTCATTTACTCTGTACTGTTGCTTATACTTCGTTTTAAAAGCATGCATGAAAAATAAAAGTGAATATCATTGTGGATTTCTATTTGTGATTATCCCAATTGTAGGAAGATTTGAGAAGGCTGCTCTAGGCAGTTTTTCTTGCACACCACTGATGCAAAAATCTTGCTTATAACATGTGTGATTGACTACCAAGGCTTAAAGACTACCAAGGTTTATAGTGGTATACATGACCACAAGAGTACTAAGGTTTATTAAATATATATGACCTTGAATATTACTGACCGGACATCTTAAGCCAGGAATGTTCATTATACTTACCCATCAAAAAGGTGCAATAAGAGCAGCTGCAATCATTTATTAATTTATTTTTCCAAATCAGAAGCAGATAATCAAATCAAGAAATACAATGCACTAACAAATATGGTGTAACTGTGTTTGGAAAACAAGTACCAGTATGTTAAAAACAAGTACAAAGTAAAAATCAAACAACATGTATGGTATTATTGTCATGTAGAATAGACTACACATGATAACATGTCACATATTGTTAATACATCTACAGCACCACAAGTTGTTCTCCTTCACCATTACCTGTTACAGGTATAGCCTAAGTCACCTTAGGCAATTCATCCTAAAAGTCAATGAAACAATCGCCTGTGAACTTTTTGAGTATTACAACAAATTGGTTTTAAAAGCTTTTAACACAGCTTTATTGAGAATAGTATTGGTTGTCAGCAACCAGCGGCAGAACTATCCTGGTTGAGACCGTCCATGACTTCCAGGGGCCACATGGCGGTGAGTGCGAGGTTGTGACTGAGGTTCTGTATCTTCACAGGCCGGATCATTGGGATACTTCCTGGCCGCACCAGCTGACCAATGATCATCAGGTACTGGCCTTCCAAATAAAAGCAGAAAATTGCATCAATACAATAAAACCCCCATAAAATAACCACCACTCTTAATCAAGATGCAGTCACTACAATTTTGTAAATTTGATGAGTCACCTGTTAAGTCAAGGTCATTTTGACATTGACCTACTGAACTTAAAATCAACATGATTCATCCCTAAGTCATGATAAATAATCCTACCAAGTTTGAGGACTGTAGGATCTGATTTCTAGGATATGATCACCAAAACCCTGATTTGACTTTAAAAAAGGTGTCGTGATCAATAATCCTACTATGGTAAGTTGGAGGACCTTGGTTCCAAGAGTCTCGTCTTGGCTATATAATTCGGGGGAAAACATTTTATAAGTTACATTCACCAATACCTTGACCTTTAACTTAATGAACCCAAATTCAGAAGGTGTCATCTACCAAGTAAGACCAAAATGCATACAACATTTTGAGACTTCAACAAGTCCTTAAAATTATGAAAAGGAAACAAAAGTATGACACAGACATCCCACAGAGTGATCCCATGTTTCTGCAATGCTTTGCAGGCAACGCAATAAACAATTTATTTGTCATTTGACTAGTTCAAATCACTGAATACTAAAAATTGCTAGTGGCAGACCTATTTAAAACTCTTGTCTAATGATAAATACATATTTTGTATTGACGAGATCAGCTTTAGATAGATAGATAGATAGATAGATAGATTTATTTCAGCATAAAATGTACATAGCATGGAATTAAACACATGATAAATAATATCAGGAATAAAATATATCCATGTTAACTACATTATATATCTAAGGATAACACAAAAAAGGGATTGATAATCCCTTATTTCCATTGTGGTCCTTATATAACAAACTAGTTGACATAGGAAGACATGCTATTAAGAAATTATAATTAAAAAAAAAAAAAAAATCACAGTAGAAGACTGATTATGTATTAATTGTATTGCATATTTAAATATAAATAATATATATGTTAGGTAAAATAAGAAGTATCACAGTGTATCACAATTGAAGTGCTGTTCAAATACTAGATTAACAGAATGTATTCAACAATGGACAATAAAATAAGACATAAATATCCATGAATAATAGGTATGCTAAATTAAAAATGTAAGATTACCTTGGACATGAACCTATCTATTACAATATAAAATACATGATATATGAACAGCCCTAGTCCAACAAATATGTTTTAAGGGAAGATTTAAAAGACTTCAAAGTCTTGCTGAACCTTATTTCCTAAGGGAGATCATTCCATAGTGAGCATCCTCGGTAAGCAAAGGATTTCTTACCAAAACTATTGACCTTTGGATATGAAAAACGCCTACTATCCATAAAATCAGTGCCCTGAGATGTAGCGGACATTCTGAATCTAGTTTTATAATTGTGTGCCACACTAACGGGGTTAAAATGTTCACTTAGATATGAAGGGGCCAATTTGGAATGAATCTTAAAAACATGACAAAGAGTTATAAAATCAACCCTTTTGTCCACAGGTAACCAGTTAAGACAATTAAACTGAGATTTTCCAATGTGGGACCTAGATTCTAAATTTAAAACAAATCTCATTAGTTTGTTTTGTGTGACCTGAAGCTTATTACGCAAGTCTTGGTTAACAGAATAAAACCAGATGGTAGAGGCAAAGTCTAGATGGCACTGAATAAGGGACATGACCAGTAACCTTTTTGTGTGCTGGGTAAGGTACTCACGCTTCCTAAATAAGAATTTTAACCTTTTATTTGCCTTTTTCATGACCGACCTAGCCATGTCCTCCAAAGACAAGCAATTATCAATGGTTGCGCCTAAATATTTTACTGAAGTTTTACATTCAATTGGCAAACCTTTGCAAGTCACGTTTAGATTGCCTTTAGATTTAAGCCTCTGTTTTGACCTGAATAAAATAGTTTCTGTTTTACCCAAATGCAGAGATAGCTTATTACAGATAAGCCACTCACTAACAAGTTCTAATTCTTCAGAAAGGCTAGACTCTAAATCTTCTGTACTTTTGCCTGACACTAAAATTGCGGAATCATCGGCGTATAGGAGCAGCTTATTTCTGACAACAGCTGGCATATCATTCACGTAAATTAAAAATAAAAGTGGACCTAATACTGATCCTTGTGGGACACCACATGTGACCTTTGATTGAGAGGATAAAGTACCAGAGACTGAAACAAGTTGGTGACGGTCGGACAGGTATGAGGAAAACCATCGTGTTGTTGACTCGTTCAGACCAATGGCTTTAAGTTTCATTAGAAGAATATCATGGTTGACCGTATCAAACGCTTTCTGTAAGTCTATGAGCACCATGCCAACAAGATTTCCTTTATCCATATTAAAACGTATGGAAAGTCCATTAGCATATTAATTTTGTTATTAACCCTTTGCATGCTGGGTAAATTGTCGTCTGCTCAAAAATTTCGTCTGGTTTATTCTAAATTTCTTTCAATTTTCTTTAAAACTTTGGGGATATATTGACTGAGTGGCAAACAGCTTGGAACACACGCCGAGTTACTCAGCCTCTGGTCTGGTTCCAAGCTGTTTGCAAAGCCTTTAAAATCCCCATCAGCAGCTTAAGGGTTAATTGTCCACATAACAACAAAATAATTGTCTATCTGTGGTCCTACTGCAGGTCTGGTCACCAATAACTAAGGCAAAACTTACAAAGTACAGAAACCAGTGGGTGTATACCACGTGATAAATTACGTCATATGTGCTATGTCGGAAGGAAACATTTTGCTTAAAATGAAGACTTGAAACAATGTTTCATTTAAAATGGTGAAGAAATAGTAAAGTTATCTTTGTTTGAAGTCTTCATTCAAAGCAAAATGTTGCCTTCCGACTGGAATCAGATCGTTAGGCATGAATATTGCCAATCGTGCCATTCTATTGTCTGAGCTAGTTTAAAAAAAACAACAACACATGCTTGAGCAATGAACCACCCACACATGTTTTCCTTAGAATGCTTACCTTTAGCAGGTGTGGATGCGTGGAATGGGATTTTAGAGCAACCTTTCACTAGGGCTACTGCTGTGGTGTCATCTATGAGAATACTGTCTCCATTGTCTCGCGTCTGAAAATCAGAATATATACTAAAGGTTGGCAAGAAGAATTGATAATTTTTAAATTCAATAGACCTATATCCGAAACACATAATCCAGCATTTTACATTTGCTCACAATTTCAATCAGTATATCACAAATTTTTCATAGAAAAAGAATAATTCTGATATTTAGAAAACATGATTTTAACAAATATATTGGAAATATTTCAACATCTTTAAATTGAGGAATTACTTTCTGAACCAATATCTGGTTATTTTTAGTAAACGTAAGACACAAAGTACAGCCACATGTAGGTTGATAAGCAACAGGTCATTTTTGGTTTGACAATGCAATTTGCACAAGACCAGCCCGGAGTGTTTTTACATCACAATTTACCTCTATAACTACCCCTTGAACTGAAAGCATGGAAAACTCAACACTTCTCTCTTCACATTCCGCAGTCCATATTTTGCTGACTGAGGGATCTTGTGACTGGACTGTGGTTTTGGACGATTGTGCACATTGGCGGCAACTCAGCAGGTGGCTCAGGAAGAGCTTCCTGGCTGGTCTGTCAAGGGTTGTACTCATGGCAACAATGCTACATCACTTGCAGAAAGAGCAGGCTCCCGACTTCATTCAAATCTAAAACCGATAAATGTTAAAACTTATCGTTTATTCTAAAAACACCAACAAGCTTAAAACACTGCTACTCTACAATTAAACAAGTATTGACTGAAAAAAGGCTGTATTCTTATCAAGATTTTTTTAAAACTTGGCGGGAAGATTTGTTTTCTAAAACATTACAGGGACTCATAGATAGCCTCAAATGCATTTTCCATTCACCAAACTTCAAAACACTTGAAATAATATAAAATATGTTTCCCCCAATAATTTTCATAAAGCCAAGAACATACGAAAATTTCAGCAAATCTTGTTAAATTTGGAATGGAAATATGAAAATCTGCTATCTGATCTTTTGTCAACAGTCTTTCCTCACTGGTTTGCAGATATGTATGCAAAAATTGGCCAATTCCAAGACAAAAAATTAAAAAGTTGGAAAAACGGTAAATCTGTGAGAGTGCAGCTTTAATATCTTGGACAAGTTCTATAACAAACCATATCGCTTAAGTCACACCAGAGTTATCACCCTTTATTTATAGAAATTACCTAAAATTGGTCTGATCCAATCACAAACCACTTATCACCAATCTGGGTGTCCTAAAAATAAGATGGACATACATGTATTTAGTGTCAGTTGGCGATCTTGTTTATTCTGTATTAGATCTCCAAAAATGTTATTTTAATGATATAAGGGTTATAGTCACTGATACAAACACACACACACACACGTCAATTGGTAGTAGCATCGAAGCTCAACCAAAAACTGACATTACACACAGTTAATATGAGTAACCAATGTGCAGGCTTTAAAGGTGTGCATTAAGCGTTTTCCAGACGGACACTACAGACCATGGACATTACGGACCAGACATTACGGACCAGATTTGGTCACGCACACTACGGACCATGGACATTACGGACCAGACATTACGGACCAGATTTAGGGACACTACAGACCAGATTTAGGGACACTACGGACCAGATTTAGGGACATTACGGACCATGATTTATAATGTTTTTAAACATTTTTTTTTTATTTATTCACTCATTGGTCTTTAATTTGTTAATAAATACTTGTATATGAGTGCTCAGAATGATGACACATGACAATTATCTTTAATGTAACTGTGAAAAATCCCATGAAATTCGAATAGATCAATGGTTCAGTATAAATTCTTGTGAAATTCCAATGATAAAGACCTATGTATTTTTAATAAATTATTATTATTATGTGAATAATAATGAACGAAATATGTTTTTATCTTATAATGTACCATATTTCGGAACCTTACGTACCATGAACTAAACATACTATTATTAAGTATGCCTTGCGCTCGTTGTATCCACTGTTCTAGAGTTGTTTATGCAAACCACTGCACCATGGAATGCGACATGTGAACGTTGGCTGCATCTACGCTGTGGTACAGGTATAACCATTGCCCAGTATGATGCCGCGAACCTGGATGGTACTGAGTTAGAATTCACGTGCATTACGTGTACTGATGAAGCTCGACCAGAGGAGTCTATGGAAGTCCAGCTGGTGTCGTCAGACGGTTACGCCTTCATTAAGAAGAGGACCTTAGTAAAGGGGACGGTTGATTGGCGTTGCAGCATCAGAGGGAAAGGCAGTGGCTGTCCAGCTACGGTGAAACAGTTTGGGTCTGAGTATCGAGTCGCCGGGGGAGCCCACAACCATGAGTCCAAGCCCGGACTCTTGACTGCCATCAAAATTAAGACTGAGGTAGGTTTCAGTTGCCTTATTGTATTCAAATATTTAGGCCGTGTATCGGCTAAAGCGTAAGGTCTTCACGCTGCCTCTACTGCTAGCAGGCGACATCCCAGCAGCCTTCAGAAAGATAGAGGAAAAGATGGACGCCAACGATGAACGAATGATCTCCTTTCTTCATTATGTCAGCAGCACGTGGATCCAGAATGAGATGTGGCCAGTCGCTTGTGGTCCGTCTTCGGCCACTCTATCCATACCAATAACAACGTCGAGGGTTGGCATGCCAGGCTCAATCGACAGGCAAAGATGGGAAACCTGCCATTCTACCTGCTGGTAGAACTCCTGTACAGAGAGGCCCATGAAATACCCATTATGTGCAAGCTTGTTAAGGAACGGAAGTTGTGTCGCTACAAACACAAGGCTTCAACCTTGACACAAGGCCGGCTCATGAAGCTTTGGGCGGAGTATTCTGCCAACGAATTGTCCACAAGCAGTCTGCTCAAAGCATGTGCGAGTCTTTATGGGCCAGTTTAGATAAAAATGGTGGCTTTGGTGACATGTGCTGTTTATTGTTTTTGTTGTAATGCAATCGTGATTCATGTATACACTGATATGTTCTTATATGTGCTCGATTTATTTTGGGAAGTGAACTGTTTGGGAAAATATTTCTTCTGTTGCTTTTAACTGATTTAACTGTCAATCTTTCAAATTTCGTTCATTATTATTCACATAATTGTTTTACTTATTAATTTATTATAAATACATTGGTCTTTATCACATTTTGGAATTTCACAAGATTTTATATTGAACCATTGATCTATTCAAATTTCACGGGATTTTTCAGTTATATGGAAGATAGTTAGTTGTCATACTGAGCAGTCATATTCAAGTATTTATTAACAAATTAAAAACCAATCAGTGAATAATTTAATAAAAAATGTTTAAAAAACATTATAAATCATGGTCCGTAAGTTTCTGAAGATGGTCCGTAATGTCCCTAAATCTGGTCCCTAGTGTCCCTAAATCTGGTCCGTAATGTCTGGTCTGTAATGTCCATGGTCAGTAATGTCCGTAATTCTTCCAGACGGGACCAAGACAAATCGGCCCCTTACCAAATCGGCCTACTACAAAATCGGCCCCTAAGACGTTTCGGCCCTGCCATTTCGTCCCCTGAATTAAAATGACTCGAGACGTTTCGGCCCCTTAGTGATTTTCAACAGAGACATTTCGGCCCCTTAATTTTATTTTATTTTTTATCTTGAGTATAAAGAAAAACATTGTAGGTCGTCTTATAAAGTAAATGAGATCTGTAAATAAGTTGTAAATAACATCTTTAAATTTACAAATAGACAAATATGCATGAAAAACATTGATATGACTGATATAAAAAATATAATTAAAATCTAAATAACTATTAACCCTGATTTTTAATATAAAATGTTAAAAAATCTAAGAAAGTTTATTTGTTATAACTGTTAATTATTAATTGATCATTAAAGACTTCAAAGAAAATGTGTCTTTGAACCATGCGTTCTTTACAAGGCAAACGGTAAGTGTTGTGGGTGTGAAAAAGACATTCAAAGACGTGTGAATGAATAATTGTCTTTATTTTTTTAATGTTATTTGCAGTTGATTAAAGATTTGAGTAATATAAACACCGTAAGTATATATATTAAATCGTTTCTAAAAGTGGGTACCATTTGTTTTAAACGTGTTGCTGTGCTACTGTTAAATTTTCGTGTTCCTTGATGAAACTTCAAATGAAGTATCCGCTCTAGACGCCAGGATCATGGATGAGTGGGACTCATACGATTCGCATGATGTCACCTGCGAGAAATTTCCTGAAAAATGTTGGTGCCATCTATGGCGGGCGATAGGTGTTTGGTCAAGACTGATGTTAGACAATGGACATGTCATTATACATAATATTAGCAACATAGTTATGTATAATATTTAAAGATTATTTAAAAAAAATGAAGTTTAATTTTTTTTCTTCAACTCTATTTCGTTTTATAAAAAATATCTCATGAATAAATCTTTACATATTTTCAAGTGTACAGATATTTTCTTTAAATCTATTTTTATCTATACCTTTGTATGTATGTATATAGCTTTGTCTATTAAAATAAAAAAAATGAAATAACATGTTTTTTACTTATATTTAGAAATAAAAAAATAAAATATAAATAAGGGCCGAAACGTCTCGGTAATCAGGGGCCGAAACGTCTACGGGATGGGGACGATTTGGTAAGGGGCCGAAAAGGTAATCGTTTGAGATAGGGGCCGATTTGGTAAGGGGCCGATTTGTCTGGTAGCCTTCCAGACATACTGCTATTCACATATATCAGTTTACAAATTATAACAGTTAACCATATATTTTTGCTGCCCTAGTCACAACTCGGTTCTCAACAGAGCTCTCTGTGTATGTTGATAAAGGAAAATGCAGTTGTGCTAAATGCATACTTATAATATCGAAGTGAAGACGCTTCGATTTCGGGAATGGCAAACGGTCGCGGCTTAGGTCGCGTCTCAAATCTATACAATCGAAAACATCTCAAATATATTATGTTTCGAATTAATTAATGAAACACAATTGTTATCCACATCGTGTACTTGTCTTTACAAATAATGTTTGTGAAATTCTCAATTTAGGACACAATTTTGATACGGAATTTTCTTCTGAAACACCGGCTGTAGCTTACATCAACGAAATATTTTTGAAAAAACAACTAATGTAATCTGAATTTATTGTTTGGAGATCTGTTTTCAAACTATTTTTTTCATTTCTCTTGTTTTGGCTAGTTTAGTTTTATTCGAACAAGTAAAAATTTCATAATAAAATATATATTATTTTATCTTCAGTGATATAAGCTTTTGAAAAAATGTCAGAAAAAAATAGTGAAATAAATTCCAATTCCGAGAGGCAGGGATGTTCACACTATGCTCGAAAATGCATGTTTGTGGTGAGTTTATCATCAGACTTGTTTAGAAAGTATTGCCTGGCTATTAATGCAAGATTGGGATTAATATTATTATAGAAATATTTTCAACTTTTCTGACTCAGTCAGTCAGTGTTTGGTCTGAAATGGTACAAAGGTATTAATGTAAATTTATAACAAAATGCTGACAAAAATAACTTTTATGCACTAAAACCTGAGTACTACATCTGTCCTTAATGAAAAAAGCATCACAACGAACTGCCCCAAATCAAATTTGATCACAGGTTGCACTTGTGTAACCAAAGAAATCCTGAAATACTGTTCATTTTTGATAAGCTCATCCGAATTACGGACACTACGGAACATGGACATTACGGACCAGACATTACGGACCAGATTTAGGGACACTACGGACCAGATTTAGGGACATTACGGACCAGATATAGGGACATTATGGACCATCTTTGGAATCTTACGGACCATGATTTAAACATATTTTTTTTTAAATTATTCACTCTAAGTTTTTAATTTGTTAATAAATACTTGAATATGAGTGCTCAGTATGACATTATATCTTCCATAAAACTGTGAAAAATCCCGTGAAGTTCGAATAGATCACTGGTTCAATATGAAATCTTGTGAAAAAGCAACAGAAGAAATATTTTCCAAAACAGTTTATTTCCCAAAATAAATCGAGCAGAAATATTTTCCAAAACAGTTTATTTACCAAAATAAATCGAGCACATATAAGAACATATCAGTGTTTACATTAATCACGAATAAACAGCACTTGTCACCAAAGCCACCATTCATATTTAAACAGGCCCATATAGTCTCGCACATTCTTTTTCGAAAATTTGTCGTAATTTGAAATCTATGTTAGTTATATGTTTACCAAGTTCATCATCCAATCTTATGAGAAAACTGTAACATACCTGGACTTCCATAGACTCCTCTGGCCGAGCTTCATCATTACACGTGATGCACGTGAATTCTAACTCGGTACCATCCAGGTTCGCGGCATCATACTGGGCAATGGTTATACCTGTACCACAGCGTAGATGCTGCCAACGTTCACATAATATGTCGCATTCCACGGCTTGGTGGTTTGCATAAACACCTCTAGAACAGTGGATACAACGAGCGCAAGGCATACTTATAGATATAATAATTATTCAGTTTTGTGGCAGAGGAAATTGTGAGGATGTAAACCTCAACTCTTGCTTTAAATTAAATAAACGATGTGTGTTTGTTGCAATTCTTGCAAACTGATGTTTAAAACTGGCAATTTCTGTTGCCTTAATTAGTGTTAATTAGTTATAATTGTACCTGTAATTATCGGCGGTATATTACAAAAGTAACAAACATTACACTGACGACCTTTAATTGGCAATCGTAAAAGTGTGAAAACCCATTGTAACGGCGCACTTTCACTGAACCTTTCAATTAAAACAGATGAAACGGAAAACAAACAAATATGACGATTCAAAGTTTATTTCAGAAAGCAATCGATCACATATGGAAACATTAATATTCACATTTACAATTATAAGATAAACACATATTTTGTTCATTATTATTCAAATCATTATAATACTTTATTAAAAATACATTGATGTTTAACATTGGAATTTCATGGGATTTTTCGGTTACATTAAAGATAATTGTCATACTGAGCACTAATATTCAAGTATTTATTAACAAATTTAAGACCAATGAGTGAATAAATTAAAAAAAACAAATGTTTAAAAACATTATAAATGATGGTCCTTAAGTTTCTGAAGATGGTCTGTAATGTCCCTAAATCTGGTCCGTAGTGTCCCTAAATCTGGTCCGTAATGTCTGGTCCGTAATGTCCATGGTCCGTAGTGTCCGTGACCTGCTCATCCCATGACCTATACAATGATATACAACACTGACACCATTATGCCAGACGTGAATTCTGCCGGCAGTAGGTAAAATCTAAGCTCTCCCAACGAAATCTACCACTCTTGAAAAAAAAAAACCCCCAATATTTTTGCCTTTTAAATTCCTTCTAATGCACCAGTCAATTGTAACCACAGCCCCCCATGGTCCAGGGATATACCAGGAATAGCCAGGGAAATTAGCCATGTTTTTACCTTTCAGGTGGCCCCGCAGTGCCGGGGTGAATGCGGTAGACTTGTCTTTGCGCAATATATAGCGGGGAATAGGCCTTACCTAGGGTCCCCTGGGTGCAGGGGCATTTGGCGGGGATTTTACCATCAGTTCTTCCTCGCAGGCAGGGGATTTTAATCGAGATTGGCTGGACCCAAAGTTAAAGTCCCCACTATTCCCTGGACCTGGGTGGGCCGTGGTTACAATTGACTGGTGCATAAAACCCTCAAATTTCTATCAACCATGCCACATAATCTGTCAGTCTAAAGAAAATGCTGCAATAAGCAACTTGTCAGCCAAGATTGTTTTTTAGTTATGGCATTAAAGACTGGCGTCCAACTAGTCAGCCTTCTTTGTTAATCTTATGGACATATTATTATGCTTTCAAAACATTTAAAAATAACATTTCCAAAGTGTTATTTATTATCTTGAATGCATTAAATTTTACGGCATTTGAGTGTGAAAATTAATATGTATATGTTTACACAATTCTGCAGTCGTCTGCACTTACACTCTGCACTAGACCGGTTTGGGAGTTTAGATTTATCAGCTCCTCTACTAAAACAAGCTTTAGTGTTGATTTAATATTAAATTCCAGCAAAATTAATTTAATCAATCAAGTTGAATTGTTTCAATTTCTTAAAATAAATAAACAACAGTATTGTTCAATAACCTTTAAAAGAAAAAAACAAAAACACACAGACATTTGTTTCTCTACCGTACATGAAATGGGCATTTCTTTACTTGTATATATATATATATATATGCTTTTACATATTTGTATCCGTTGGTATCTTTTTGTATGAAATACTGTATGTAGCGAAAACATGTTTTATTAAGATATTTAAAGGTGAGATTTTAGGGTATGGTATGATAAACACTAAAAGAGGTACATCCACACGTACTGTCCCAGCTGTACATGAGTTGAATTATACAATTGATATCCCTAGCTTTTTTCAAATCATCTCATTTAAAAATCAAATGATACACACTCTTGAGAAAATAACTGTGCAATATTTCTTCATGTTTTAATGTTATTAAGAATAAAAGAAATTCATAGCAATTATTTTTACAAAACACTGATTCCTGATCCGTCTGAAATATGTAGATTGTACATTAACTTCATGAAAAATTTCCACAAATACTCATTTATGTGGGTACATTCTTAGAAATATGAAAACAAACTTGTAAAATCAGAGCAACAGTGTTGCAAAAAATATTTTATGCTGTCTTGCCATTTGGGCATAAAGTTGTATATAAATTTGTCAAAATTCTTGGCAGACCTTGAATGCTGTATATTCTCAAATAATTGTTGTTTGGCACACTATGGGAATTGGAAAAAAAACATGTAAAACTAAGTCCATATTTATTGAATTTGTTCATACTTGATTGCAATTAACATAAAATACACGAATAAAAATGCACCAGCGAAACTTTGGACTCAATTTTCTCACAAATGACTTTGCCGACTTTGTACCCTTTCCTACAGGCGCTGTCACATATTAAGATGAAAATGTCTGTCAGAATGGTTTTGATATTACTCGTTGATTTATCCTGTTATGTCGTTAATCTGTGCAAAATGGTTATAAAAAGGCTTAAAACGTTAGGTTTGCCTTGTTAACACATAACTAGCTGCATAGTGAAGCAAAAACAAATGTTAACTGTTACATATTTATGATTTCAGTCGCCCTGCTGCAAGAAGTTCTACCCGTGTAGAATATGTCATGATGAGACTGAGAAGCATGAGATTGACCGTACAGCAGTACAGCAGATCAAGTGTATACAGTGCTCTCTCATCCAGCAGGTTTGTGTTATCTTTAATCAATTTTGATTTTATGAAAAGCATTCTTAAAACCTTTATCACTTTCACTTTTTCACATATTTATTATATATATATAATTCATTTTATGTATAGGATTATTTTAATATATTATCGAGGTATGTTGCCAAACCATTTAATGGTACCAGGGTATGTTGCAAAACCATCCTGACATTTCAATGGTATGTTGCACAGCCAGCCGGACATTTCAATGGTATGTTGCACAGCCAGCCGGACATTTCAACGGCATGTTGCACAACCAGCCTGAAATTTCAACAGTATGTTGCACAACCAGCTTGACATTTCAGTGGTATGTTGCAGGTCCAGAGGACTTGTGAGGGTTGCAGCATTGTGTTTGGGAAGTACTACTGCAGCAAGTGTAACCTGTTTGATGATGAGGACAAGGGCCAGTTTCACTGTGACAAGTGTGGACTGTGCAGGTATGCTCACCCTTCTGGCAGGATGTTGAAAATTTGTTTACCTGATCATTTTTGGACATAAAACTAGTGAACTGGTTATAGTGTTACTTTATCAATATCATTAATAGCTTTCTCACTTGTTAGTTTATTTATAGTCCTAATCCTTTTATGCAACACATATACCCAGTATTATACAATTATACATGCATGCTTGTTATACATTATGATAAGAAGCTTTTTCAGGTGAAGAATTATTACTAATTAAATTTTCAAGCTAAACAACAAATTTCTAGGTATTGGATGAAAAGGCAACACACTTATGTTTCTTTTTTGATTATTTTATCATACATTAGATAACTTTAAGACAAGCGCTATCACAACATGACATGTGCTGACACTAGATGTTGAGTTTTGACTTCCACAAGTGTTAAAAGCCTGTTAAAAATCAATTGTAAGTCCAATTTTCCTTTTGTGATTTTATGAATATTTTAACATGTTTATTCAGTCACCTTCACCTGCTTGCTAATGTTTCATATTTTTTATGTTGTATTTTTTATGTTATAGAGGCAGTTTTCAGTAATGGATATTTTATATCAAGGATAAAAAGCCACACATATCAGTGAAGCTTTGTGTGCACCCTTAGTCATTAAGCTGGTATGGTTTATTACAGCAGTGGTGTTTTTATCCCTATATCTGTACTTCCCATGATTGCAGGGTTGGTGGGAAGAGCAAATTCTTCCATTGCGACAAATGTGGCATGTGTCTCTCCACCAAACTTAGGGGAAAACACAAGGTGAGGAGTAGTTGGTACCAGTTTGTCATCTTAATTGTGAGAACGGCCATAAACAGGTATCAGAGCTGAGGCAATATGAATCATCCATGAAACTATTTCCAGTACCGGTTGAAAGGAGACACTGACATCTCAACCTTTAGAACAGGCAGTGCTGGCATCAGACATCATCACATCTGCCTGTCTGTCAATCTATCCGGTTTGTGTCTGGTCCATTCTTTCTCATTCATGGTCAATTTTTAAAATTATTTGGCAGAAATGACCATCAAAGCATGAGGTTGTGTTGCGCAAGACCTGTGTACCTACCTTCAAGGTCACAGCAACCTTCTTAACTGAGAATGTGTTGCCATATAAGCCTTACTGTTAATAGTTTGTATCCCGTCCATATCTTTCTTATTCATGGTCGGATCTTAAAATTATTTGTCAGAAGTGACCAACAAACGTCTCACCCTTAAGACTGATGTCACTACCTTCAAGGTCAAGGTCACAGCAACCGTCTGAACTTTAAATGTTTGCTCTATAAGGCTTATTTTGATGGTCCATATTATTGTCTTACAATTTCAGATTTTAATATTATCTGGCATTCTGACACATGGGGGGTGGGGGTGGGGGGCTATTAATCACATTCTGTTATAGCTCTAGTTGTAACATTTATAATATGCATGTCTTCACCTAATTAAAAATAAAGGCAGGTAGGCCAAAAAGGTATAAAGAAAAGGACATACATGGCAGTTTCTTTGTTCTCATTTATGCATTATCATATTTCGGTTTCTTCATTCATAATGTCTTCTATGAGTGTAACCAGTCTTTTATGAGAGTGGTAACCAGTCTTTTGTAAGAGTGGTAACCAGTCTTATATGAGAGTGGTAACCAGTCTTTTGTGAGAGTGGTAACCAGTCTTATATGAGAGTGGTAACCAGTCTTATATGAGAGTGGTAACCAGTCTTTTATGAGTGTGGTAAACAGTCTTCTATGACAGTGGTAAACAGTCTTCTATGACAGTGGTAACCAGTCTTCTATGACAGTGGTGACCAGTCTTATATGACAGTGGTAACCAGTCTTCTATGACAGTGGTAACCAGTCTTCTATGACAGTGGTAACCAGTCTTTTGTGAGAGTGGTAACCAGTCTTCTATGACAGTGGTAACCAGTCTTATATGAGAGTGGTAACCAGTCTTCTATGAGTGTGGTAAACAGTCTTCTATGACAGTGGTAACCAGTCTTCTATGACAGTGGTAACCAGTCTTATATGAGAGTGGTAACCAGTCTTCTATGAGTGTGGTAAGCAGTCTTCTATGACAGTGGTAACCAGTCTTCTATGACAGTGGTAACCAGTCTTCTTTGAGAGTGGTAACCAGTAGATAGAGGTCATACCTTGCAATATGAAGCATTTAGATAAATTACAATATTTCAATTGATGCATGATTTTTAATGAAAGCTTACCTTATAAAAATGGTAAAAACAGATTTTTTAACATAACACATGCTTCATGCTTGTTGTGTATGATTTCAGTAACGAGTGTTGTTGGTGCAGTAAATTTTACATTATGCTTCACCATCAGTCATATTCATTGAGGCTAACCATGTATTTATGATATTTCAGTGTATAGAGGATAGTTCTCGTCGTAATTGTGCGGTCTGCCTAGAAGATCTACACACATCCCGTATTGATGCCCACATCCCACCATGTGGCCACCTCATTCACAGGTAATGCTGGCAGGAACCACCTTGATCAACACGAGTATCTGCTTAAAAAAAACATACTAATATATGTAAGACCAAAAGTAATTTCTGAGCATTAGTCTTTACGGGAGATTTTGAAATAATTACTGTTAGTCAGAAATGGTTCCCATTTGCAGGCATATGGCATAAATCATAACTTATGATGATAGGGGAAAACCCAAATGACAGATCTATAATAAAAAAAATATCTTAATGTAATTGTAAAATGTATAGTAAGTTTTGGATATTAAAGGCTTGTTTTAAATGATGTATGTTGTTGTTTCAGAGAATGTCTTACACAATGTCTGAAAACAGGGTGAGTTTCTCCACTTCCTTTAATTATACATAATATATAATTATATCATACTGATTTTAAATTAACCTGCCCGAATATGATGACTTCAGAACTAACTTTGCACTCTCCTTATGAGGCCCATTAATCCTATTTTGTTGACTTTTTTACGAAGCATATTACCAACTGCAAGCGGTCTTAATGTTGTTAATATTATATTGTTGTTTTTTTTTGGGGGGGGGATGGGTTACCAGTCTCAACAGTTTTGGATCATTAACTTGTGAACACGTAGGCCCAAGGACCCCAAAATTAGAGGGGAGGTTGGTCATGACCAGCAAATGAACAATCTTGATTTTATGGTCAGTGGGTCAAAGGTCAAGGTGATGTTCTTGAGCTGAAAGTCTGTTTCTGATCAATAAATGACAAAGGCTTGGGCCCAGAGACCTCAAACTTGGTAAGCAGGTTGGTCATGACAGCAGATGAATGCTAACAATTTTGAGGTCAGTTGGTCAAAGGTCAAGGTTGTGGTGACCTTCAGCTGAAATATTTTTTAATATCAATAACTGAAGAAATCTCAGGATTAGGGACTTCAAACTTGGTAGGCAGGTTGTACATGACCAGAAGATAAAGCCTATTGATTGAAGGGTTTGTCAATCAAAGCTCAAGGTGAAATTAAGGATAAAATTTGTTCCTGTCCAATTGCTGAAGAATGCTCACTTCCGTGGACCTCAAACTTGGTATTCAGATAAGCCCTAAAGATTTTGAGGACAGTGAATTAAAGGTTAAGGTCAACAACTGATAAATGCTTGAGCCTAGGAATCTCATACTTGGTAGGCAGTTTAACTACCAGCATAACCTGTGTTGATATTGGATACCAGAATTTCAGGGTAAACATGTTACAGCCATTTGCATACTAGTACATCATTCAATTAAAAGTTATCCAAGGTAGTTACAATATTCATTCTCTTTAATATAAAATTAAATTTGTTCCATACCATATATTCTATTCTAGGTTTTTATTTAAAAAATTGAGTCCTGGCAATAATTTCTGTAACATGTTTTTTAAATGTTCACATACATGCATCTTCAATAATGCCAAACAGTCTCATTCAAAAGTATAACCGACATGAGTTGACATCCACTCAATCTTTCAGTGACTTTCCATCTTCATGTTAATCCTTAGCTCTTTAATAATGTTAGGGATCAATATTTTCAAACTTCATGGGAAGGTTTTCAGTTTTATCTTTAACAAGGGCACCATTAAGTATCTTTTCTGCAAATTTTTTACAACCTCAAGAATCTGTATTTCATTCATCGAAATTGCAATTGTTAAAACAAACCGTACTACTTTTCTCCCCCACCAGAATCTACTTCTGCCCGACATGTGCACAGAGCCTGTTTGACATGAAGGAAGCATGGCGCAACCTGGACGAGGATATTGCCAACACTCCCATGCCGGAGGAGTATCGCAACATGCACGTTGGAATTCTGTGTCGCGACTGCCATAAGGTGAGCAAGAGCTGATAAATCATTTGAAGAATTTTAAATAGTATAGAATTTTAGTATAGAAAAAATAGAAAATATATTTTTGCAATGACTGTGACTGGCAAGTCGTTTAATAGTTTCCAATTTCAAATCTATTGGAATTTTGGCTAAATTAATACCTGTTCTGCAGCAATTTTAATGGTTGTAATTAGGAATGAATTAATGAAAAACTGCTAGTTGGTATTTTAAGGCATTGGCATTTCTTTTCTATGACAGGAAAGCAGTGTGTTGTTTCATGTGATCGGCCTGAAGTGTTCGGAGTGTGGCTCATACAACACGTGTCGCAGTGCAGACCCGGAGAATGGTGCCCAGGGAGATGCACCTGCTGCCGAAAACCAGGCAGAAGCAATTGCTGCCGAGAACCAGGCAGAAGGCAACTCAAACAACACGGAACAAAACCAGGGGCTGTCTCAAGACAATAATGCTACTGACAATAAAGAGTAGAAACATTGTTAAAGTAGAAAAGAAGTACGTTAATTTAACATAGATGAAAGATGCTAGACGTTTATGTAAGACTCAAATCAAGGCCCCTCAAATGTAGCCAATTTTTTCCTTAACTGACCAGCCCCTGAAATATCACTGTGGTAATCTGCTATGCCGGTTTATGTACATGCTGCGGGACTAAGGTGTCAGTTGACTGAAACAGGAGAAACCTTGATCAATAGATCAAAAATGGGTTTTAAATTAGTTGAGTCAGGTCTTACCATGATGAAGTGTCAACACTAAAAAACACCAAACGAGCTTTACACGAAGTGTACAAACCTATATTTATTTACTTTTATTCTGAACTTGATTAAGCTTGAAAACCTGTAACCATATCAGTATCTTTAATTTGTTTTGATCAGTTTTATCAGAAAAATAAAGTAGGGACCACTGCCCCCATCCCTCTGCTGGACAAATTTAAGGTACGGAATACAATCTTGGCCACATTTGTGAGATTAATCTTGGTTTTGGGGCTGGGCCCAGATCTGAGTCGAACATACATGAAAAAAAGCATTCTATTTTCCATGCTAAGAACACTATGGTGGGTCTGATATGCCAAATAATGTTTACGTGAGTTTTGTTAATACCAAGTATCAAATATTCAATCCCCATGCAGAGTTAAAGGGTTAAGACCTCTGTTGAAATGATATCAAAGCCTTCTATAGCCATTGCAACATACTTCTTAGTATTTTAATGCAAAAACCCAACTCCACAAATGTACAGCATTCTGAAATTTATCCTTTTCAATCCTGATTTACAGAATAATACTTAATCTTTATCATCCCAGTCAGCAACATTAAGCAATTCATGATCTCATTTTGGGAAAACACATTTCATAAGCAAATTGTCATGTACTTTTTTTTTTAAGCTTCAGTTGTCAAAGTGTTGCACCACAAAGGAGCATTTTTATTAACTAGCGGAGGTCAAAAAAAACTGAATTCCTGCAGATTGATAGAAGGAGTGGATGGATGAATATGTAGGCTATTTCCAGTATTGACACCATTTTTGTGTCTGTTGAGTGTTCAGGTATACATGAATGTGCAGCCCAAGAACATGAACTGTTGAGATTATGATTGAAAATAGGTGTGCAGAAAAGTGTTTTCTACAAGAATGTAAAATTGTCGAATCAAAACCCCTTTTAAAGTTTATATTCTTCTTGATTTCTTAAATATGATCATTTTACTGCTTGATTTATTTACTATTATGAGCAATTTTACCTGTATCATGGATATTTTTATAGAAGTTCACATGTTATGTTAGTTTTATAGTTAGGATGTAGAATGTGATATATATATTATCTATTTAGGCCCATATAAATGATTCAGAATCATGTGCCATTACCAGCTAGACTGACCATCAAAATGGAAGGAAACTTTAAATGTTGTTATATTGTCTTTAAATCAGATTGTATATGATCGGTGATGAGATGTCATATCATGCACAATTTTATTCAACAAGTCAAGGTAATTTGATAGTAACGAAGACTTCGAGTAGCTTGCTAACTTAGTCCATTGATAAGTTGAATAAAATTGTGTATTTTATGACAATTATTGAGAGAAAGAAATGTATAGAACCCCCAAGAGCTAAATACCACTGAGCCATTACATTTTACGCTCCAATGAGATGTAGAAATGTAATTTCTGATGGAGAATTGAATCACATCTGATCAGTTCTAGTTAAAAAAAAGATAAATATATTGACATGAAATCAATTAAAGATGACAACAAAAACAGTAAAATACCAACGGAATTTGCTTTCTTTTACATCATGAATCACACTTGTGTTGATGATGTCAATAATACATGTCAATCCAGGTGTTTCAAGGAAATTTAGAAATCACACTCATTTGATTTCATTTATATATTATAAAGTCTGTTGAAATGATATCATACAAAGAAAAAGAAAATAATATGATGTATGAATTGCAGAAATATAAGTCCTTAAGCAATTCATATT
Organism: Mya arenaria; assembly: GCF_026914265.1. Taxonomy (NCBI): domain Eukaryota; kingdom Metazoa; phylum Mollusca; class Bivalvia; order Myida; family Myidae; genus Mya; species Mya arenaria. The sequence goes on from NC_069134.1 coordinate 3,629,253, forward strand.
TCCAATTAATTTTACAAATATGTGGAATGATATCACTTGAAGACCAAATGCAACATTACACATGTGTAATTCAAAATTATTTGTAATGGTTATGTTCAACCAGAATTGGGCCGTTATGCGGTGATGAATTTTTTTTTGCAGTGTATTTTCAGTAAGTGTCAACAAGACAATGTCTAGAGAATTTTTGATGTAGTGTACAGAAGGCTCGTACAAAGTACAGAATGTAAATTTGTTGCTTTAGTTAATTGCTTGTTCATATTGTCTTCCATATTGTGAGTATTGTAATAAATAACTAGTTTTCATTTGTATTTTACCAACATTTGAAGTGTTTTTATGAATACTAAAATTTGTTTTGTCCGGTGAATTCTGTCTGTTTAATAAGTTCACTTTTCTTGTGTGCAATGTACGTTTATTATGTCTTCAGTCATGCTAGTAGAGGTTTAGACTGGGTCTGTCAGAAGCATGGCCTTCTTCTTTGGCTTCAGTCATGCCAAAAGTACTTGAGCTAGATACTGTTGAAAGCATGGCCTTGTTCTATGACTCATGCCAAAAGTGGCTAAGAAGGAGTCTGACTAAGCAGTGCCAAAGTTTGCTCAGACTGAGTCTGCAGGCCTAGTTATATCACTTTAGTCACCTTTTTAAACATAATTTTAGATTATCTGAGCATTTTAGCTTGACTTTTCGAAGAATAAGGAGAGCTATACTACTCACCCTAGCGTTTGCGTAAGACCTTGGTTAAGGTTTTACAAGTAATGTTTCACCAAAACTTTGCAATCCTTAAACTTCAACGCGGCAGAATAGTCGAGTGCCCTGTAGCTGTGACAGCTCGTGTTCATTTTATTTAATTATTTTTATAATTATTTTTTATGCTGAAGGACATAATTTGTCATGTCTTTTATAGATGGCATTATCTCAAAGATATAAGAACTAGATCTTTTATCCCAAGAGTAATTGATTTTTAATGTCTGTATACTTGAGAGATTGGCTGTCACTTGTACGTAACTTGGATAATTCTTGGATTGTTTCTTTTGTCTGGTATAAACATATAAATGATTTGATTGGTTAATAGTCATAATTGGACAACTATTGGCCAATCAAATCACATTTCAACTGACATTGACCAAACCAAAGAATTAACAAGTTTTATGCAATTAACTGCTGTATTAGTTTAATCATATTTGATAACTTTCATAACAATTGGGTTGGGCCACAAGATTTAAACAACATTAGAAAACAGCCCTCCACATCATTTTGGCTATGTATGTTTGCATTGAGGTGACACATAAATTATAATTTAATAAATCCGTCTAACATGCGACTGAAATCTCCTGTTGATTGTTGTACTAAAGTTGTGTTCAATGCCATCTTTTTAAAGGTAAAATATTAGCTTGTGTTTTATGTATATGTATTTTTTTAATTCTATGTTTAGTTTCTGTTTTTGTGCAGGACTATCCGCTCATAATATGGATGTCCTTTCCCTTTACACCCAAAATATATAATACTTCAGTCAAGTCTTCTTATCAAACATCCCGGGAAATTCCATGTTTGATATATCCAGAGTTTGTTTTATCCGTATCTATTGATCACTTCAATCATTTAAGATGTTTTTGTATCAAAATTAGTTTTAAAATGTTTTAGGATCTCTAGTTGTGTTGTATTTTGTTGATGCCTTTGATGTATTTCAGCAAATAAATCTTAATGATTGTTTTTATTGCTTTTCCCTTTATTTCTAATATTTCCATAATATTTAAACCCAGAATAGTGTGTCACTCATCCATGTCTGAGCCAATCCTGACAACATGGGCATGATTTGATAACACTTGGTGAGGATCGCAGTAAACACCATTGTTTGAGTGTATAGTATTTAAGTATACATTTTAAAATTATAATTTTTCATAAAATGTAAGCATCCTTTACTTGTATGCAGGGCGGATCAGTCAGAGTTAACAGCAACTCAGCTTGCCCGAAGTGTCAAAGGTCAGATAGACATTTTTGTGTACCCTCGAAAACTCTTCATGTGCTTGAAGCATTTCAAATTTACATGGCACAAATGATCAACACATGTTCCATTATGTGACTGGAAGGTCAAGATTGCAGTAAGTGTTCGAAATAACTGCACAAAGTTAAATGAGGAAAGTTTGATTAATTCATTTTCACAGTTGCACTTTGGGGTTAAAGTGAATATAACAGCATTGTTCAAGAACTTTGCAACAAACAGATATATTTTGTAATAACTTTGTAATAATTTTGTAATAACTTGGCACAGATTTCTTCATGCAGTGTGTGTTCATGTTCCAGCCAAATCAAATCGGTGCCAATATCATATTTAAGGGTCAAATACCATTTTTCATTGGAAGCATTTTAAATTAAAACCAATGTCAACCAGCATCCAGCATACCTCATTACAAATAAAAGCCTAAGCTTGTAGGGACATGTTCGACCTATAAAGCTCTGGAATGAAGAAATATATAACAGAATTAGGCACTTTGAACTACCAAATAGTGAAAAATAACAAAAATGATTTTCAAGTATGTTCATGTCACATATATATATATATATATATAATTATATATATATATATATATATATATATATATATATATATATATATAGAGAGAGAGAGGTTAACAACTTCCACTGCAGTGTTGCCAAAACTGATACTTAGGTGTTGTTAACATACATGCATTACAGGTTGTTGTTTTTTTTGTCATAATTCAACAGGTTTTATCCTAATAAAACATGGTCAGAGTATTTGCCAGCATTATAATTAAGGCCAGTGTGAATATCTGTCATTTCTGATAAAAAAGTATGGTACTTCTTTTCTGTGTTGTTTATACACATCAGTTGATAATCCAATTAAGCTTCCGTGCAGGAAGGGCATTATTACTGTAAACATGCTGATAAAATTTAACCAAGTGATAACGATTGCGTAAATGATAAAACATATTTTTTTTAATCCCGGGGATATTCTTTACCCCCCCCCCGGTGGTGGATTAAAATTTCAGGGAATTTTTCCCCGCGCCGGGGGATATGCCATGTATGAAGTAGGTTAAATATTTCAACAATGTGTAAGTTCCTTTTTTACAAATTCACCAGTGGTCATCAAATCTTCAAGAAACTCTCAATACAGGTGGCATGGAAACTCGCTCTTGAGACCATCATGTGTGGATTACCTTTTAACCAGAAAATTGTATCTCACTGTTTATTTATTTATAAATTTATTATACAAGCCAATTCTACACCTGGGCAGAACTATCATTGAACCCAGGGCTTCTTTCAGCATATTCTACAGTGGATCTATAGCTGATGTTTCACATCCAATATTTCAGACCTCAATATCTAAGGTATATGGCCTGGTTTCAGACCTCCATATCTAAGTTATATGACCTGGTTTCTGACCTCAATTTCTAAGGTATATGACCAGGTTTCAGACCTCCATATCTAAGGTATATGACCTGGTTTCAGATCTCCATATCTAAGGTATATGACCTGGTTTCAGACCTCAATATCACAGGTTAGGTATATGACCTGGTTTCAGACCTCAATATCTAAGGTATATGACCTGGTTTCAGACCTCAATATCTAAGGTATATGACCTGGTTTCAGACCTCAATATCTAAGGCATATGACCTGGTTTCAGACCTCCATATCTAAGGTATATGACCTGGTTTCAGATCTCAATATCTAAGGTATATGACCTGTTTTCAGACCTCAATATCTAAGGTATATGACCTGGTTTCAGACCTCAATATTTAAGGTATATGACCTGGTTTCACACCTCAATATCTAAGGTATATGACCTGGTTTCAGTTCAATATCTAAGGTATATGACCTGGTTTCAGACCTCAATATCACAGGGTAGGTATATGACCTGGTTTCAGATCTCAATATCTAAGGTATATGACCTGGTTTCAGACCTCAATATCCAAGGTATATGACCTGGTTTCAGATCTCAATATCTAAGGTAAATGACCTGGTTTCAGACCTCAATATCTAAGGTATATGACCTGGTTTCAGACCTCCATATGTAAGGTATATGACCTGGTTTCAAACCTCAATATCACAGGTTAGGTATGTGACCTGGTTTCAGATCTCAATATCTAAGGTATATGACCTGGTTTCAGACCTCAATATCTAAGGTATATGACCTGATTTCAAACCTCAATATCACAGGTTAGGTATGTGACCTGGTTTCAGATCTCAATATCTAAGGTATATGACCTGGTTTGAGACCTCCATATGTAAGGTATATGACTTGGTTTCAGATCTCAATATCTTAGGTACATTACCTGGTTTCAGACCTCAATATCACAGGTTAGGTATATGACTTGGTTTCAGACCTCCACATCTAAGGTATATGACTTGGTTTCAGATCTCAATATCTAAGGTTAGGTATATGACTTGGTTTCAGACCTCAATATCTAAGGTGAGGTATATGACTTGGTTTCAGATCTCAATATCTAAGGTTAGGTATATGACTTGGTTTCAGACCTCAATATCTAAGGTGAGGTATATGACTTGGTTTCAGATCTCAAAATATAAGGTATCATAAATCTATGCATGGTTTGAAACCAATTATCAAATATCAAAACACTAACCTTTCTAGTTGGGCAAAAGTTGGTAACTTACTATTTAATCTTAGCATAATCTTACGCAAACTAAGCTAATAAGACTATCCACACCTTTGAAGGATTTAGACATAAAAAACTCTGACAGAATGTTATATGTTTAATATTTAAGATAAATACATTATGCCTGATTATGAAATAATCTTACCGCTACAGACTACACTCCGAACACAAGTTTAAACATAACAACATGTATCTTTTATACAATTATGACATTAATCTTTTTAACTTTAACAAGGTTATGCATAATCGACCCATTGGCAGGCAGTTGTATAATATGACAGGAGGGATGAAGACCACACATTCTTATTTGAATAGGTACCTGGTATGCAATAACTAAAACTAGACATTAATAAGATAAAATACCTGCAATGTAATGGTAGGATTACCAATACCATTTAAGTTTTGTTTTAAATTAATTCAAGAAAATATATTATTAAGCACATACAAAACATGTAACTGATAAAAATTAGGGCAAATGGCCTTTTATTAATTTATTATAAAATATGTTATAATTCTGACACTGTGAATGTCCTCAGGGACGGGCAATATAAAAATATTCATGTAGCTATGATTTATACACATAATTAATAAATACAAAAGCAAAGCTTCACAGACACACTAAATGCCAACACAAAAGAACCTCAATAAAATTCTGTCATATAAATATACAATCTATAACATTCTGCTGCAGAAACAGGTGAAATATGCTTCAACTCTTCTCGATTTGTTTATGTAAAAACACACTGTTCTACTACAGTTCTACTACATGAAGCAAACATTTGAGGCCACACAGACTTGACAAGATCGCCAGCTCTAGTCTGTTGATTATCTGTTTTCAGTAAAAAAAAAGGCCCATAACATTTAAAAAACATTTTAAAGCGTTAAAAACCAATGCCATCTTACCCTCAAGGTGACTTTAGTTCTTGTATGAAAATCCCAAATACAAGGCATTTGGTGTAAACTTCTTGTGTTTTAAAGACACTTGGAAATTATGTACACATATAACATGCTTCTTCCTTGAAAAGTTTTAAATATTTGTTCAGATGACATCTTTAACATTTACAAACACTGGTAATTTAGATTTATTTGTTTGTGCTATAATACAATAAATATTTGCAAATATGCAATGACAACAAAGGTTTTGACAATAACATGACTTTTTTCCTTGAAAACAGAACTTATGAGCTGTAACAAGAGACATCTTCATAAGATTCACTATTTTGTACATGTATATAAAATGGCAGTACAAGTTGATGTTTCTAAAAGATAAATAACAAAACAGGATTGAATGCTCCACTGTTACAGTAACACATATAATCGATAAACGCTCTCGAAATAAATGGTGTAATTGGAAATAAATAGAATGACTTTGAAAGACAAATCTTTTGACAATATTTCACATACAACCACAACCAATCTGGACAAATTATCCTTATCACAGTAATATATCAACAAAAGCCAAAATGTAATGGAGTTATATTTGTTCTGTACAATTGCATGAGCTTAAACTTCAGATATTGGTTTAAACCAGTAAATACATGTCAACAGTGTGAATAAATATAAAGTGAAGAACTATGAATATGCATGTATATTAGGAACTAATGATTCTTAAAAATAATGATCATAACAAAAAGTGGTAACTAAGATGCCTATTTAAAAATGATATTTAACAAACTTACATTAACCAAAATATTACAGGACTTTGAAGCATAGACTGTGTAAAGACTTTTAAGTGAGCATAAATGGATCCCACTGCTTAATCACTAATGTGATGTTGCTGTGTCAGCAGTAGAACTCGGCTTGGCTTGGTCAAGGCAACCTGTACATTCAGCACTCTGTTATTCATGTATACTGGAAGTCAAGTGTTGCTGTTCAGTCCATGTGGAGTGTTTTTTAATGTCAGCATTAACATCATTTTGAGAGTTCTCTGCATTGTATTCTTCAATGGCAATGTCTTCACATTTTTCACTGTTGCCAACATGTTGCTGATCTTCAGTTGTGTTGTCAATATCTGCCACTATTTTATTTTTATTTTCATTGATGTTATCAGAGACGTCCTTAACATTATTATCTCTTTGTTTCCCAGGACAAATATTCTTTGAATTTTGTTCACAACTTTTTGGTGTACAGACAGGGGAGCCCTCCATGGGATCATATGATGAGGTAAGACTGTAAATAGGTGTGCTCGGAACATAGTGAGGTCTCCTTCCAGTCCCATGCGAGTTGTCTGATGATTCACCTGAACTTCTAGGCAGGGAATTACCATCACTTTTGTCATATGAGGATGTCTCTTTATCATAAATTGGAGTGCATGGTGCATAATGGGGTGTTTCTTGATTAAAGTACTGACTGTATGATCTTGTGTAAAGGTCATTAGTAACTGGAAATAAGCTCCCTACATTTATCACAGGTACATCTGTTTTATAATCAACATTTCCTGTAGCATTCACTTCCTGATTGCTATTTTCCTGTACATTGCTGTCAGAACAAAAGGATTTTTCTTCAAAATTATCTTCATAGAGACTTTTATCAATGTTAGCATCCTCAATAGTGGCATCTGAGTCCCCATCAACATCAATATGTTCAACAGTTTCACCATCAGATTCATCAGCTATTTCAAAGGTTTTGTGGCTTTCAACAACAGAGCATTCAATAATGTCATCTTTGTCACTGTCAACATCACTCTCACCATTGTCTACTACCACATCAACATCACTGTCCGAGTCCACTGTCTCTTCAACATCTGTGATATCTTCAACATCAACAACATCAGCTGAATCTTGGGATTCAGGCTCGCGGAGAAAGGCATGATCACAGGTTATGAATGATCCTTCACCTACAACATATCTATCCCTGTCTGATTGACAAGGTGTAGACGGGGACACCATTAGATGTGCTCCTTGACTAGAAAGGAAATTTTCCGCATTTCTTTGTATATCATCTGTCCTGCTGCCATGTTCAAGACCAATGATGACAGGCTCGGTTATATCTTCCACACATACTTTTTGAGTGTCACTTGAGGTAGATGGAGCACTAACTTCATTAACAACATCTATATCAGAGTCATCAGATACTGTCTCAACATCTATAAATTGATGATCTAAATTCTGGTGTACTAAATTTATAAGAGGTTTTCCTTGATCTCTTTCTGTGCTTGTAGGAGAATCGTAAGCATTTACATTATGAGGCTTCTGTTTCCTCATGTGTTTTTGAGATCCATTACTGGCGGAATTTTTCCAAGGAAACTGGCATGGTCGGCCAACAAGGCTTGAGAAGGAGGGTAATGTTGACTCATTATCAATGTCTGTACATGAGCTGATATCACTGGACTGAATTTTGTCTTCAGTAGAATTTCCTTCTGCTAAACTGTTTGTCATCTGCACAGACAAAATGTTTGAAGTATTTGCTGTTTTACTGGACTTTTTATGACCAAACGGATGCTTCTTGAACTTCTTAAGGTTGAAGACATCATTAGGGTTGACCAGTTTATTTGGATCAGTGTTAAGGGTGACTGGTGAATGGTTGACGTCTGGTTTGTCGTTGAACAGGGAGCCAATGTAGTCATTGGTGGAGATAGTCCTGTTGATGGATTCTATCTCCTGGTCAAGGACAGCTGCCTGGGTGGCTGTGATATCATTAAATGCTACGTCCGGCACATTCAGAGTGCTATCCTCTTCCTCTTCAGGTACCAGTTTACTGGTTCTCCGTTTGCGGTGTATGCCTTTCTTTCCCTCAATTGAATCTTCTGGCATTGCTTCCGTGTCAGAATTGCTGTCAGCATCAGAATCACTTGTAAAACAAGGTGAGTGAACACTGTCATCCATACTTTTACTTTCTTCAGTGGCATTTACTGCTCTAGGGCTTTTAAAAGACTCTTCCGTGGTAGACGTATTGCTGCTTTGTTCCTGTTTATCCTTCTTATGTTTTTTCTTTTTTGATTTGTGTTTATGTTTCAAGCTTTGTAAATGGTCTTTCTCCTTTTTGTGTTTCTTGTGTTTTCCACTTTCTTTTTGTTTGTGCTTCTTTTTAGATTTTGAGCTCTTCTTTCTGTATTCAACAATTTCAATACTTGACCGACCTGTTTTTACTTTATGCTTCCTTGAAGTGATTGAAAAGAAGCTTGAATCAGTTTCCTCATCTGAGTCTGATTTGGATGAAGGTTGTCTCTGAGGCTTATAACTGTGACCATGTGATTCATCTCTCCAAAACATACTGTCTGTGGGGGTATATGTGGGATGGGACTTCAATCTTACTTTAATTGGCAATCTAGCAGACCTTGGAACATCCTGGTCAGGGGAGGAAGACTGTGATTCTTGTGAAAAGCTTCCTATTCTAAGTCTTATATTTGGCGATGTTCTGACAGGCGAGCGTGATCTTGATCTTGAGGCACTTCTCATTGTCACCCTTAGAACTGGTGACCCTGCCTGGCTTGCACTTTCTGTTCCAGCGTGAGAATGCTTCCTCTTTTTATGCTTTTTAGGCCTTGATCTTTGTGGCTCATGTCGCTTCTCTTTATTAGTGTCTTGACCTTTGAGATCATCACTTCTGGTGTCCTCTCTGTTCTTTCGATGTTTTCTCTTCTTCTCCCTCTTCATTTCGTCATCCCCAGGGTATGAGGTGCCAGTGATCATCACATCTGAGTCAGAGTCGGCTCCGGACGACAGTCTGATTGGACTCCTCTCATTCCAGGGCTTTTCCACATCAACGATTTCCACATCGCTGCTGTCTGAGTTCGTATGGTTGATTTCCCTTGGGCTGCTAATGGGTCTACTGGTACAAATCGCCCGTACTCTGTCATTCACCATGCCATACACATTGGGAAAACTAGGAAAACCACTGATGTACTGGCAAGGTGGGAATGCTGGACAAGAAGTGGTGAACAAGCTGACTGGCTGCATGTGGGCTGGTGGTGGGCTGGGAGGCCGATATGTAGGAGAATCCCATCCAGATGCAGATGGTGGAGCAAACAGATCAGACCTGTAAATAACATATGAATCTTTTACTAATTTCTAAAATTAATCATAACCCAACTTTTTTTTAAATGAAAGTGTAACTAATCAACTAGAATACAAGTTCTGTATCATGTAGCATGTAAGAGGGATTCTAAAAGCTGATAAATGTCAATCAAGAAAAACAGCCCGTTTGAGTGTGAGGAGGTCATGCCCAAAGCAGGGTAAAGTGGCCTAGACCTATTTTGAAATTGATTCCGAAGTCATTTGTATTTATTTCAAGGTACTACAGAAACTTGTACCAGAAATGATGAAATCCACTATTTTTTAACATCTTGCTATTTATGATTTCACCTTGAGATCAGTCATATATAATAATGATAATAAATATTTCTTCTTATATTTTCTTGAGCACAACTTTTCAACTCTCAGCTTGTGGTATTAATACACTGCTGTCATTTTGATTGTTTTCTACTCAAAATACATATAACATTGTTGAGAGACATTCCCTGCCTTAAACATAAATGCACCTTTTTCCTGTTCATTTACCAATTCAGAGAAAAAAGATACAGCTTACAGTGCTACATAACTTGTGTTTTAACAAATGAAATGATTCTTGCTATCTTTTAATCTACTGAAAATTCATCCCAGGTATATGTAAAATTTTACATTTAATATGTGAGTCTTAATTTACGCTGACAATAAGGAAGATATTGGTTTTGTGTATTGCAAAACAGGCACCTGTGTGAATATTTTCAACGGAAATCATATTAGAATGGTTTTGTAATATAACAATGTTTTTTCAAGATTTACGGTCATTCATGTTAAGGAACATTACACAAAATGACTAGCACTGGATTACTTTAAAGTGAAAGATGTAGGTAAATGTAAGACAGATGGTCATTCTGATTAGTATAAAAATGGTTTGCATCAAATATGTTATGTAGAGTGTAAATTTAGGATTTGATTCATACTTTTGATTCATTTAATTCAGTACCAAGTAATGACCTAATTTTGCAAATCCATAAGTCACTTCTCAAGAAATTTGCACGCAATTGTTTCAATTGTTTCAAGTATTTAAGAAGCTTTGTTGACATGCTACAGCTGTTTACCAGTGCATGTAATTGAAAATACTGCAACAAAGTACCTTTGGTTTCGCACATTTTGGTTGTGAAATAACAACTTTGTTATGCAAAATCTTCTGAAAGTTAACATTGATTTTCTAGATTTAAAGTTGTTTTTTAATTTTACATAATACAGTGTTGTCTGTTTGTTTTAATTGTTTTAAGTAAAAGATATAAAATATTTCTCATGATTTAAGGAGAGCAATCTGTTATCAACATTTGATATCTGTGGAAAAGAACAGAGGAACGGTTAGTCATGATATACTTCATGAAAGGAATAAAGTACATGGAAATATATACATTCATTAAAGTAACTGAATACATCTGTTTAAGAAGTTTCTTTTTATCATATTTGTATAAATTCATCATGGCCCCATTGTTACAATTAATTTTGAATTGAAATACATAAAATCCTTGTTCTTCTACAAGTGTATTTCACTTTTCCAAAGCCCCCTTCTTCTCCATCAATATTTTCACATGTTAATTGTTTATGTACAAATAAATAGAATCTTCAGTTCATTGTGAGTTGAATGAGAGATGTACAATTAAGTGACATTACAGTCCATGAACCACTTATGATACTTTCTAAATGAAATGTTTACAAGATCACTTGTTTATAATTGTAAAAACATCAATTAGTTTGTAAATATTTTTATTATACTCGATGAAAACAGGCCCCAACCCGAAACTTCTTTAGCTTAACAGGGTTAAGTAGCTTATTTCAATGAGGCAAAATATAAGCTTAAGTTTGATTTTGTTGAATGAATTATTATTTTTTTTTGTGATTATCATAAAAATAACTCCTATTTAACAACTATAACCTCTTGAAGAAGTAAATATTATGCAAATTATATCAAAACTATTGAGCTTAGCAGTTTTCACTTTTTAAGATCAACTGAGTTACGGCAGATGTGCCTAAAATAAGGCTTCTTTATGGCTATGTACATGTACATATGTTTTTGTGAAAAGTGTATCATAAATTGAGCAAAATTTTGAAAATGAAAAATAAATTTTGATAGGCCATAACTTTTAAGCTCACCTGTGACCAGTAGCAGCTGTAGACAGATCCTCCTGAGGGTATGAGCGCACAATAGGTGGAAAAGTCCCAAGGAAGTTTGATAATCCCATGGGGAGGGTGAAGTCGGGCGTTAGGGAGCTGGGGCCAGGGCGGCTAGGGGGAGGGGGCGATGAGATCACCATCACATCACTGTCATTGCCATCATCCTCTCCTGCTGGGGAAGAAAACCAGCATACTTTTTAGTATAAATCAAAAGCAAATGTGTTTACTTTTTTTAAAAACATCCTTTCTCAAAGAATGTGTAGATATAAATATTTTGTAAACATTTCAAATAATAATAATTCAAAAGCATAAAATATATTTGATTAATTGTTCAAAAACAGTTAGTTTTACTAAATTACATTTTTGCAGTAGAATTTCTTTTCGATTTAATCTTGAACCAAGTTTTTAATAAACATATTCTAGGAGAGAGAATGGGATTTTAAAAAGAGTAAAAGCATATCTATGTCTTTCAATAACTTTTGATGCTATGTTCTAAGACAAGTTAAGATTGATATTCAAAGATTTCAAAGGTCTGACTTAAGTATTTTTGTGCAATTGGAACTGTCCAAAATTGTTGTCTCCGCCAAACATGAGACCATGTTTTTAAATTTATTGATTGTTCTACACAGTATTAAATTTATTGATTGTTCTACACAGTATTAAATTTATTGATTGTTCTACACAGTAGGTAATTTATTGATTGTTCTACACAGTAGGTAATTTATTGATTGTTCTACACAGTAGGTAATTTATTGATTGTTCTACACAGTAGGTAATTTATTGATTGTTCTACACAGTAGGTAACTTAATGATTGATCGCATTTAAATTTGTATGACTAGGCAAATGTAAATAAATGTAAATGCAACTTAGAAGTGTTTCATACTGCTTTATTTTTAAGCATAATATATTTAAGTTATCTCAATAATCAATATGATTATATCAAGATCATAATTGAAAGGGCGTGTATGTTCAATTAGACTTACTCACAATGCCTAGCTATCAATTAACACTTTGCTTTTTTAACCGAGAAAGCCTAGCCTGAAATTGCATGTCACATATAATGTTCTACAAAAAAAACGTTATACACAAACAAGATAAGTATATGCACTTTAAAGGAAGAACAGAAAGCCTTGGACTGGTTTAAAGGATCTTAGTCATAACTTTAAATACATCACAGTCCCTGATTAACAAATGGCAACAAGGCTATTTTTATTCATTTCCCTCTACTTTCTTTTCAACACAATAATGTCTTGTGTTTAATTCACACGTTCAAATGTATTGCAAAATCATTGAAATTTTAACTGATGACTCTTTTTTTGTGAACCTAGAGCCTGATGTATAAGCATCTTGGAAAATCTATCTTTAAGAATGTTTTATTTCAGTATACTGATTCAAGTTATTATAACTAAGGAATTTTAGCCAAGAAGACATCATTAATAAGAATCCTGACAATAAAAAAAGAACAAAATATTGATTATTATCAATATATTGGTTTCAAACTGACATAAATTTTCCAGGTTTTAATTTCAATAGATCAATAAACATGTTGGTAGATAGAATTTCTTACTCAGTTGATGGTCAGTGTCAGAGCTTGAGTCGATATTGGGTTCATTGCTGGCTTCATACGAGGTGTTTCGGTCATATGCTGCCATGTGGTAAGGTGACCGTGCAAAGGCCAGGAACTCGCGCATGAAATGCCTGGTGTGGCGGCCGATGTATGGTAACAGGTGCTGGTAAAACTCCTCACTGTCAATGGCGTGCCGCGTGATTACACCCATGATCATGTCCAACACAAATGCCACTTGAGATCCATGTCCCTGTACAATAATATAAATTCAGTTAGGCTTTCTGTATGTGCAAAGTGCATTAGACTACATAACAAGAGATTTTTGTCAAACATTATGCCCCCCCCCCCCCCCCCCCCTCCCCTGAGCGCCATGTTGTCAGGATTTTTTGGCCAGTTGAATGAAATATGCATGGACGGAAATGACAGCTGACTTGTCATTGACATTGGATACCTTTGAGGCAGTTTTAAGATTATGACCATTCAAAGTGTGAGGATATTAGGTACAGTTTTGAATCATGTTCAGATGATGACTGATATTTGCAAATCAAAATGTATCCTCTTGGCAGGGGGGAATAAGTAAATATGACGAAATTGTAATGATGAATATGAGTTATAACCATGACCTTTGACCTCAAAATCCATAGGAGTCATCAACTGGTCACCCAAAACCTAAATGTCAAGTTTTAGGGTCATGGGAGCAGGCATTGTCAAGTCACACAGACAACCTTTTTTGCGTTCAAGGTCACTGTGACCTTTGACCCAATGACCCCTTAAATCAAAAGGGGTCATCTACAGGTCAGGCCCAACACCCAAGTCAAGTTTGAGGGCTATGGGTGCAGGCATTGTTGAGTTATCACTCAAAGAACATTTTCGCATTCAAAGTCACTGCGAGCTTGACCTTTGGCCCGATGTACCCAAAAATCAATAGGAGTCATCTACTGTTCAGGCCCAACCTTTAAGTCAAGTTTGAGGGCCATGGGTGCAGGCATTGATGAGTTATAACTCGGACAACCCTTTTATCATTCAAGGTCACTGTAACCTTGACCTTTGACCCGATGACCTCTTAAATCAATAAGGGTCATCTACTGGTCAGGCCCAGCCTCCATGTCAAGTTTGATGATCATTGGTCTTAGCATTGTTGAGCGATCACTCGGACAAGCTTTAAAATCCTTTTACCATTAAAGGTCACTGTGAACAAAACCTTTGACCCGATGACCCCTAAAATCAATAGGGGTCATCTACTGGTCATGCCCAACCTTAGTGTCAAGTTTTGTGACCATACATCCAGGAATTGTTAAGATATCACTCAGACAAGCTTTGGACTACCGACGGACCGACCGACCTACCCACTGACATGTGCAAAACAATATATCGCTCTTCTTCGAAGGGGGGCATAATAAAGATAACCTGACTCATATGTTATTAATCATTCACATCAATTAATACTTAATGAGTATTTCTATGCACTTGTCAGACAAGACCTAAGTCAAACCTCTAACCTGAAGCAGAGCATTGAGTTCTCTGTTGAGCCAGGGTACAAGCCTGTGGGTCTGGGCTGGGTTCTCCCTGAAGAAGGTGGCTGATGTTTCCCGCACTCTCCTCCGAGTCCTCATGCTGTCCTCCTTCAGCCTCAGTCGCTGCAGGTAGACACTGCGTCGGAACTCGCTGTTGGCAGGTTGGCGGAGGCGGCGGTAGTTTGGTATGGGCAAATGTCGAGATGGCCGCTGTAGAAGTCGACTCTCGATCTCCTGGTGGATGTTGGAGGCCAGGTCAGCATATCTATGGTCTGTCACAGTCGTCCTTATGGTGAGAACAAAACTAAATTAGTGAGGAGTTGATGAGTTATGATACAGTAAACAGTTAGTGAGATATGATATACTGAGCAGTTTATAAGTTATGATGCAGTAAATAGTAATAAGTTATGATGCATAGAATTCATAACAGTTAAACTGCTATGTGCAGTATTGATATAAGATTTTATTGCAAATGAATTCATCTATGATGTTTATAATAGTATTTAGTTGAACCACTCAAAAGCTTAATTTTCAAACAGGACTAATGAAAATGTTATTCATTTATATTTACATACCTGTACCTGAAGCGAGCACCCGGTGGGACAAGGTCCCACATATGGTGCAGGCTGGTCGGCAGTCTCTCCTCCGGCTTGGGAAGGTGGTACTCCTGAAAGTCATCATATGAGCGCACACTGTGGACAATACTGCTGAACTTCTGCTTGCATAGGGGACATTCTGCCTTCACCTTAGACCACTCCATAAGACAAACGAAACAAAACATGTGATAGCAGCTGTCTGTAAATGACTTATTTTCCAGTTTACTCAGGCATATAGCACAGTTGGGCTCTGGGGATGAGTTCGGAGACCTGGTTGAGTTTGTAGCCCCATCAGGATCAGAGCTGGACATGGCGGTGGGAACTTGAGAGCCACCTGCAGATGTGCTTGTACCATCCCCACCATCTGTTCCCTGGCCAGGATGGCTCAACTGTGTAGACTGGGTAGAATGGGGACCCATTCCTCCCACACTCTTTGATTTTCGTCTCGAAGGTTTAGAGAGAGCTACAGATTCCAAGGTCTCATTTCCAACTTCTGTCCTTTTCTTTGATGCCGACAGACTTGATTCTTCTTCATCAAGCTGAATTCTTTTCCGCCTTTTCTTTCGAGGGCTTTTCCTTTTATCATTATCCATTCCTGAAAAGTGAAAATAGTCATAACCTAAATGATACTAAATAGTATACATGTACATTGAGAGTCACAATTTAAACCAATCACATGGAAAGGAGAACCCAATTTTTTATACAAAGTTTTATGAATACTAGTATTCATCTAATTTTGATACAGTTTAACAATATTTGTTGTTATTCTGATTAGGTTTTCTCTCAGTAAATGGCACAAGTCAGCTATAAGTCTGCATTTTTTTTTTATTCCACTCAATAACATATATCTCAAAGAAGTTGGCGACCGATACAGAGACTGTCGGTGCAGGCATCTTCATGTTATCACTTAGGACAAGACTTTGGTCTTCAAGATCATTATGACCTTGAGCTTTGGACCTTATGACCCCAAAATCAATTGGGTTTGTCTTCTGGTCACATTCAACCTACATGTCAAGTTTGAGTACCACAGGTCTATGCTTTTTTTAGTTATCACTAGGATTAGTTTTTCGCATTCAAGGACACTGTGGCCTTGACCTGATGACAAAAAAATTGAATAGGGTCCATCTACTGGTCACATCCAAACTTAATGTCAAGTTTGAGGGCCATGGGTGCAAGCATTGTCAAGTTATCACTTAGGCAAGCTTTACACAATCAAAGTCGCTTTGACCTTTTACCTGATGATGTCAAAATCAATAGAGATCATCTGGTCAGACTCAGGCTCCATGTCAGGTTTGAGGACCAAAGGTATAGGCATATTGAGTTATCAGTCAGACAAGCTTTTCAGGTTCAAGGTCACAGTGACCTTAAACTTTGAAACCCAAATTAATACGGGTCATCTTCTGGTCAAGTGAAACCATCAAGTCAAGTTTTAGGACCATTGTCACTGTGACAAACTTTTCGTAATCAATATCACCATGACCTTGACCTTTCAGCCAATGACCTCAATATCAATAAATGTCATCAACTGGTCATTCCCCACCCCCAAGTCTAGGTCCAGGCAAGTTGTCAAGTTATTACACCTGGACAAGCTTTGGTCTACCGACATACCAACCCACCCAGATGTGCAAAGCAATATACCCCCTCTTCTTCGAAGGTGGGCATAATTACTTAGATTAACTGTAGATCCCTTGGAGCTCACTGGACCAGATATTGCCTGTGCAAGTCAATATATAACAGAAATAAAGATAATGTTAACCTGATATTGTAAAATGCACTCAGTGTGGGGCTCAAAGGGGTCACGGACACTACGGACCATGGACATTACGGACCAGACATTACGGACCAGATTTAGGGACACTACGGACCAGATTTAGGGACATTACGGACCATCTTCAGAAACTTACGGACCATAATTTATAATGTTTTTAAACATTTTTTTTTAATTTATTCACTCATTGGTCTTAAATTTGTTAATAAATACTTGAATATTAGTGCTCAGTATGAAAATTATCTTTAATGTAACTGAAAAATCCAGGAAATTCCAATGTTAAACATCAATGTATTTTTAATAAAATATTATAATAATTTGAATAATAATGAACGAAATATGTGTTTATCCTATACTAGTAATTGTAAAAAGCGGGGAATCCACGTGACCAAATGGTTGGTTTCAGTGCAAGATGGCGTCACCAAAACGCTCGACTCGAGCCGAAAATCAACGTTATATCTATAATTATGACAGTTTCTTGGAATTTAAACATAACCTATCATATGCCTACCTACCTAGTGTGTATTTACATATCCATATTTTCCTTGAAACTGTTACCGTTTTCGAGAACACTTCTGCAATGTTTCCAACATGTACACAATCCGACTGGAAGGTTACAGTTCCATTTATCATTTTGGCTCAGATTTAGTAGAAAATGAGATAAAAGTTCGGGAAAACCGCATAAAACACTTAAGTTTTGTTTAAATATAACAGGTACGGGTATTTGTGAACAAATATATCAATGATTTTAAAAGATATGAGAACGAAATGAAAATGATAGGTTGCAGCTCCGATTTTTACAAAGATAGGTTGCAGTAGCATATATAGGCTTCCGTCTTGACTGCGAATTCTTTGACTTATTTTTAGTTTCCAAACCAAAAGTATAACCTTTAACTTTTTTACTTACGTTTGAACAAGATCAACGAATTACACTCGACTGGTTTGTAATGTCAACATGCCATAACCTCATTTTCCGCTTAATCTGAGCCAAAATGATAAATGGCAATGTAACCTACCAGTCGGATTGTGTATTGAGCCGTGGGTTCAGTGAAAGTGCGCCGTTACAATGGGTTTTCACACTTTTATGATTGCCAATTAAAGGTTGTCAGTATAATGTTTGTTTCTTTTGTTATATACCGCAAATAATTGCGGGTACAATTATAACTAATAAACACTAATTAAGGCAACAGAAATTGCCAGTTTTAAACATCAGTTTGCAAGAATTGCAACAGACACACATCGTTTATTTTAATATATGCTCGATTTATTTTGGTAAATAAACTGTTTTGGAAAATATTTCTGCTCGATTTATTTTGGGAAATAAACTGTTTTGGAAAATATTTCTTCTGTTGCTTTTAACTGATTTAACTGCCGATCTTTCAAATTTCGTTCATTATTGTTCACATAATTGTTATAAATGCATAAGTTTTAACACCTTTTGGAATTTCACAAGATTTTATATTGAGATCTATTCGAACTTCACGGGATTTTTCAGTTTTATGGAAGATATAACGTCATACTGAGCACTCATATTCAAGTATTTATTAACAAATTATAAACTAATGAGTGATTAATTTAAAAAAAAAAATGCTTAAATCATGGTCCGTAAGATTCCGAAGATGGTCCGTAATGTCCCTAAATCTGGCCCGTAGTGTCCCTTAATCTGGTCCGTAATGTCTGGTCCGTAATGTCCATGGTCCGTAGTGTCCGTAATTCGCTCAAAGCCATGTCTACCACAACACTAGCTCAGTTTAAAAATGTCATAAACTCTCCATTTTGACGTTTTAATCTGCAGTAAAAAAAAAAAAGTAGGTAGGGTCGGGCAACCTGCACCTAATATATTTTTGCAAAGCTACGGCCAGGCTATTTATTCCCAATGTGTGAAGGGCTATATTGTCTGTGTCCATGGAAATGACTGTAACAGGGTATTTGGCAATTAACTGTAACTCAATCATCAGTCATCAAATATGAGTGAGGTCAAGTATAACAAATAATTTTTGTCAGTACTTGCAACCTGCAGACAGCTAATTAAAGTTTTATCTCATAAGTTGTCTTTAAGATCCACCAAGTTGTGTGTCCAGGCTAACCAGAAGCCTGGACGGCATTTTAGAATGACTAAAGAAAACAGCTGATCTGTTTAAAATTAGATACAATTTAAATATATATCATGTACATCTTATCTGAATAAATATTTACAATTACCTTTTGGAAATTATAACAATATTGACAGTTGTATCTCCTTCACACGACCAGGACATCTAAATTACAAAACGTATATGTTTACTCATCATTTTGTGGAAAAGGACGAATATTGTGACGGAAAATAGAACAATACGAATGTAATCTCAATGTGCATTGGATGAAATGTAAATACATTGGCCAATGGAATGAAGTTTAAGATTTTTAGGGACAAATCATTAATATTTGTTATGTACAAAAATATATAACGTTTATTTCACCAGTAACACATAGCCTCTTTATTGCTTTTATTTTTGGTAATATTTTTTTCTTGGTACAATCTTTTATATGAAGCAATATATAAAGGTCAATAATAAACCAAATAATTCCTCAGCTGCTCCCATTCAGGAAATCCAGTCCCATTTGACATTTCCATTTATCAACGTTTTTCTTTCTTCAATGCAATTAGAATTTTAAGATATCGTCAAGAAAGTTATGTTGAAATGCTTAACGACATTACTTAATAACAGTTTAGAGTCTAATGTCAGTGCTACTGCCTTTAGTTATGTTTATTCTGCAGACTATCAACACTTGAACAAATCCTGCAAACTAGTTACGTATACATGTAAAAAGTTGAAATGTTTTCCACATGTTCAATGGAATTAATCATTGAAGTTTGAATGATCACTGTTATCTGGGTATATTGTTGTTTTGCTAAAAATGTCTTCATTCTTGTTCATCGTCTTGACACCAAATTCTGAAGATGTACTAGTAACATGCGGAAAAAAGAAAACAGCCAAGGATGATGAGACTGAGTCCAAAGATGATCCAAAAGTCAAAGAAGAAACAGAAGAGAAAACAGAAAATGGAAATGAGGATGCTGCTGGTGAAAATGAACAAAAACTTGATGGAGATGTAAACGGAAATGAACAGAAGGATGGTAAATAAAGTGCTGAGGATGCACTGTTAAATAATATTATTTATCTTTTTTTTTAAGTTTCATGATTTAATTTGATTTTCCTTGATTTACATATGGTACAGTATCATTCAAGATACAAACACCTTTGTTTCACGTCAGATGTACATAAATTTAAACACTAGCTTGCAGAGCTATTTTTAAAAAAAATGCAAATCAAAGAACATAAAGAACCACGAAGATAATTAATTAATGCATTCAAATAAGATTAAAGTTAAACAGTATTAGCAAACTAGTTAAGACTTAGAATAGTGTCAAATTAAATGATTGTAAATATATAAATTCTAAACAGATAGAACATTGTAAACATATGAATCCAAAATGCAAAACATATTGATACAAAAGCAGATTTGAAAAGAATTAAATACAAATGCAGCACAAAGCACATGCTATTTTAGGAAGAAAAAAATGTTGGATGTTGAGCATTCAAAAAGCTACATGTACATAAATAGAGTTTAGAGGCAAAGGGTTTAGTACTTCTAAGAATATTCTATAACTTAGACATTTACACATACAAGTATTCAACACTACCAAAACAAAACAACATTAAATTAAGAGTGGTCTAAAAAAAATAATGAATTGAGAATGAAGATACATATTGCTCATTGTATTAATTTAACAAGAAATACAACTGATATAATGATAACAGATTACATAAAAGAGGTAAAGATTATAGCAGCAATGTAAAGCACTAGTTAGTATCTTAAACAACGAAGAACAGTGTTGTTTAAAATGGCACATGGAACACTTGAATTTTAGTCCTGACCCGGTGTTTTTAAGTCTTTTGAATTCTTTAATTTTGTCTACTTGTTCAGTCTAAATATATTGGAAGGTTGTTCCACACCTGGGCAGCCTCAAACAAAATGAGTTCTTGCCATATGTGGAAATTCTTACCCTAGGAATGTCACCTGTGTTTACAAAGCTGAAACTTTATGTAGGTGTTTTATTAAATTAAACAAGATCATGTAAATATTCTGATGAAATACCATGTAAGCACTTTCAATAGCAATTGTTTTAATCCTTCCTGTTTGATGGGTTGACAAATTACAGCGATTCAATAGACCTTCCTAAGATTTGTTAAATCATTCGAAGGGCCCTTAATTGCAGTTTTCCTAATTTTCAGAGTTTTTCTTACCATAAAAATGCCCAATGATAGGTCATAGGACAATAGTTAAAATTTAATAAAATAAAATAAAAATAAGAAGTCTTTCCAAAGAGAAATGCTGAGAAGACTGTTCAGTTGAGTTCCCTCCTTTTTGCAAAGTTGTGATATTTGTGTGTCAAATTTTAACATGTAATCTAGTTCCACTCCTAGAAGTTTGACGTGTTCATCACATTGTATTGTGTTGCTAGATATAAGGGCATGAGATTTACATGATGTAAGCTACCTTCTATCCAGTGGCTTTAGCTTTATCACTAGTGATATAGCTAAAGCCTATTTAAGAAGGTAGCTATAATCATGTAAATCTCATGCCCTTATAGAATGTGTCCTATCACCCGGTTCTTCAGCCAACAAAAAAATTATTATATAATGTGTTGAGGTTACATTATACTATTAAGTTGTGCCGGAGGCCCCGTATTTATTACTGCCCGACACATTTCGACTGCTGATCAGGAGAAATGTGAAAGATATACTTACCGGCAGGTGTAAGGGGTAGGATGGTGGGAAGCCGTGCTTTTTTTTTTCCTAAAAAGGGAAACGGAAAAAAAGATGTTTAAGGCTATGAATAGATTTATTCAGATCTTATAAAACGTCCAGATTTAAAACAGTTTTAATTCAGCTCAGGTGCAGATGGCATCTTGGCGAGGATCCTCATCGTTACGCTCTCTAGTCATTTGATGTGGTCCATGACTGTGTGAATTCCTGTGTTTCCAGGTTTGGATTCGTCAATGAATTCTTCATCAGTGTAGTGACATTCTGCTCCAAGGATGAGTGCAGTCTTACTCCAATCCTTTGCAGGTTGTCCAGTGGCAGAAGAGAGAAGCATTCTTTTTGGATCTTCTATCATCTTCCTGACTCCAATTTCCAGATCATTACCATTCTGTCCGACAAAGAACCTGATGAGATCAAACATGTTCTGCTTGGCTCCATCTGTGTTGGTAGCATCTATCCAGCTATAATGTGGATGAGGTTTCGTCGTATACTTGTACGAGAATGAAGGCCTAAAATCCCTTGCTCTGACAGTTTTTCTTTTGTAGAGCCTGTTCAGATCTCCTGTCGGATAAGTGGAAGCAGCCTTTGAGAATTGATCATTGCTGTCAAAGATGTACATACAATCAATACTGTTGTACTCCTTGGTCGGTCTTCATGTTCAGGGGAACTCTTGCTCTTTGGTTCATCCAAGAGTAGGCAATGGTATCCTTTTTGTTGAAATTACTCATTTCACAGGTAACATCCAGAATCTGATATCTTTCGTAGGCATCCATTTCGTATATATTACCAATTGTCCAAAGTCCGTCGCTTGTGTATCTCTCAACAGGAACGGATGGATCACGTAACATTTTGTATCCGGATGACTTCTCACAAGTACCTGGTGATGGTAGGCCACTCTATTAAAGTTAATAGTAAGGACCTTAACTGCATCTGAATTGAACCTCTGGTGTATTGCCACTAGATCTGACTTCCTGTACGGGGCTAGTCGTCTCCAGTATGATAGTTGAATGATCCAACTCCTCGTCTGACATCTCCTGATGTTTCTTTGTGTTCCTTTTTTAATACCAATTGACATAGCTTGAAATTTATCTGAGTTTGCTTGCATTTGATTTAAAGAGAACCAGTAAAGGAGTTGATTGCTTTCTGATTCTAGTGTTGACTTTACAACATCTTTGTTTTGGTGCCAGTAAGAAATTGTGTTTTCATCGCTCATCAGCATAATTGCTGGTAAAAAGAAATATATCGGTATGGAAATGTTGAAGATCAGAGGCCCTAGTATGGACTCCTGAGGGACACCCTTGAGAATGTGTTGCCATGTGATTGTGTGGTCGCCTAATTTGACTCTTTGTTTTCTTTCTGGGATATTTCAGTAGTTTTCAGTAGACCACATGATATCTCTGTGAGACCATAATACTGGAGTTTGTGAATGATGAGGTTGTGTTAAACACCTACATACTTATGGTTATCAAGGTAACTTCCAGTCCTCCACAAGCCTTAAAAGTGTAGTGAGACATCCAAACATCGACATAAAAGCAGCAAGGTATGGGTTGAAAATGTCCAAGCGTGTAACCAAGTGATCATGTACGATTTTTTTTTTATAGAGTTGGTAGAATACTGACTGGTCTATAATACGTTTTAATAAAAGGGTCATACTTCTTGTATAAAGGTGTCACTTGTGAAAGTTTGAGGTTTTCCCTGGAATTGACAAAGTTTTGTCGTAGTGTTTGCCATGTTGAGCAATGGGTGTAGCTAGTGATTATTTCCCTGCTATAAAAACTTCAGGTGGTATTCAGTCGACCCCATTACCGTAGCCTTTTTTTTATTGAGATTGTGGATAATATTTTGGACAGTGTTTTCATTGACAGGTTGAAACTCAAATTTGGAGATACTTTTGCAATTGGCTTGTAAACTTTGATGCTTATCGTTAACCTCAAAATTACTGTCAATACCAACACTTTGAGCTATGCTTATATAAAATGAGATTAGATTGTTGGCTACTTGTGTTCGGATTCTCATTCAGAGAAGCATTGAAGTTTTATAATATTGCAATAAAATGTATATTTTCATTACAAACATATAAAGTTATGTATATACAATTCATGCAATGTACATTTATATAAATGCCAATTTAATGTTTTTTCATTGAAGTTTATTGATATATGGTTTAGTTTTGTACAGTTGATTTATGTCAAACAATCTTGGACTAAAAATTCACTATTAAAGACTTGAAATATGGTTTATCGTGAAAAATTGAAGAACACACACATGTCTTCATAAAAAAAAATTCAACATTAAAACATATTGTTGCATTCATTGGGATGGATGTACATAGACAAAGCTTTGATTACATGGTTACTATGTGAAGTCTGAGCTGAATTTGTGAAGTATGACAAGTTAATAGTTAATATGCTTCTACTGCAGTTATTGTGTAAATATTCATATTTTATTATTTTCATATAATCTGTTTTTATTTGTTTTGTGTGAAATAGACAAACTGTGTAAACTCTGCTTAACTTGAAACACATATATGTTCATTTATCCATTAATCTAATGTTTCAAGTGAAAAACTGCTCCAATTTAACCCAATGTGTTGATTAACTTGACGGTGAAAAATAAAATGTCAGATACAATTATCCAGATTTTCAACCTATGGAGAAAACACTCATCCAAAGAAACACAACATTCCTTCAAGCAGTTATAAAGACTTTGTGATGTTGTGGTACGGTGTGAGCAGCTTGGAATTTAATAAAGCCTACATTTTTTTTTTAATGTTACAGTACTAAGCCTTAAATTTGAATATTATTCAATTTGTTATTGGTGTACATGTTATTTGTTGTTGCTGTTTTCACAATATGAAACACTATTTTCAGGAGACGGTAAAACTGACGATAAAATTGATAATAGTTTGAAAGAAAATGAAGTGATTGAAACTGGGTCAGTTGGTTCAGAGGTGATTGATGAAGGGACAAATGTAGACCTCGCAGAGGTCAAAGTTCGTGTAGATGATGGAGAAGATAACACTGAAAGCAGTAAAGAAGCCTCTGGTGATGAAAGTGAAGCAGACGAGAAACAAGTTGGCCGCTTCCTTGTGAAAGTGACTGAAGGTATGATTATGAGAGTTTGATGAATTGATAGTGCAATTCCTTCCTTGTAACAAAATCACAACAATGTTAAGAGCATAGGATTGCTAAAGTTTTCCATGAATTTTAAATATACATATATTTATAATATAATGTACTTCATATTATCTTAATGCTGTCTTTGTCATACCTTGTATTGTTTTTTTAATTCTTGATTTTCATTTTAAACAGAAGGCTTTCATACATCATCTGTCTGAACATTTTTGTTGTTGAATATTTCCAAATTTTTTTTATCCAGACAAGTCAGACAATGAAGAAGGAGGGAATGTTGGAGAGGAGGACACTACAAGGTCTACTTCCAGCATGACGAGATCTGTCAGCTCAAATAGGTCCCTCAGCCCACTTAAGGCGGTTGGTTCCAATCGGTCCATGGAAAAGATTGCAATGGAGACAAAGATCAGTACAGCCGAAGTTTCGGAGGAGACACCGACAGGGGAGAATACTTTGACTGAGGTGGAGTCTGGGGAGTTAACTCCACTTGTCATTTTAGAAATGCCACTTTATAAGGTAGACTATTTTTGTCATAAATTAATTTGTTATTCATTCTGAACAACTGCAGTTTAACACTGCAATTGCACTGTTCCAGTTCTGATTCATTTTGTAAAATTTATTACACCAATTCAGACACTACTTCAGTTTTCGGGAAGGAATGAGGAAGATGACAGTACACAGTTACAAACTGTTATTAAATCAGGTCTCAATTTTACAAAAATACAAATACACCAATCTTAATCTCAAATGTAGAATATGTTGATTGAAAAATAGAACTCCTAGAAAAACAATTTACTGCAAAAAATGCAATTTGTACAACTCGTTGCTTTTTAGCAAATACTCATATATGAAAAAGCCCAAACTACTAAAAGTTTCAATAAGTTATAGATAATGTAAATAATTTACACTGTTTTTCATCGTGTAGAAGGTGGATGAGATGTTGGAGTCGTTTGGAATCACGACAATAGACAGGGAGGTGATAGGAAACAGCAAATACAGAAAGGTATTATTCATTCAATGAGTTTTTTCCTGTACTTATATGAGTGTTTGGATAGATAAAATAAGATTTTGGTATATGTTTGGAGTTATTTAAACAAAACAAAACAATGCACCAGAAACATGAGGAATTTTCCTTGATAAAATTGTTCTGTAATTTAAAACATGACTGTTTATAATATGTTGCACCATTGTGTTAACTATGAGGTTAATGTTGATGTGATTTTTTGCGAAGTTGTAAATTAATGGACAGTGCAGCCATAGAATTATAGGTGTTAGATAAAAACATCATTAGTTTTATAAAAGTTCTTTTGTAACCTTTTTCATTTGCTCCTTATTTAGCTCGCATGAAAGAAAGTAAGGTATTATAGCCGCGGTGTTTTTGGCAGCTTGTTGTTGGCGTGCAAAAACTTAACCTTGGCCATAAATCAAAACATGTTCAAGATATTCAAGTGAAACTTGGTCCACATGTTGGCATAGACAATACACACATGTACAGCAAGGCCCAGAACTCTGGCTTTAGTTTGCTTCACCCCTTAATGTTCATTAACTCCATAGCATGCCCTTATCAATGCTGTGGGTTTTACATTGTGTGTTTGTGATCCCCAGTTCTCATTCATCCTGGATGACAGTCAGATGTGTGAGAAGGTGCTAAACAAGCTGGGAACACTCGGTGTCGGCTCTGTCAAGGACTCATCATTCAGGTAGGGCGCAAACATGTATCATGTATGGAAGGATCTGGCAGCAGGTTCTTGTTGTGTCTTCCTTTTTTTTTTTAAAGTCTAAGCATTGTCATGGTACCAGTATTGTCTCCTCATTGTGCAATTTTTCTACCTTGGCTCTAGTTTCAAAACATTTTAAAGATATTCACATGAAACCAATGACACATGTTTCTAGTGACACCATGCATGTGTGTAGCATGATCATAAATCTGGCTCTAATCATGTGTCAAGTTATGTCTTTCAATTACCTGAGAGAAAACAACGGCAATTTCAACTGCTCACAAAGCTCTATACAGTCAAAACACATTGGCTTGATATCGCATGGTTCGATATCCTCGTTGGCTCGAACCGGATTATAAGGACCGATATTTTTACTATACCTACATATAAAATTTGATCCACTATTTAAGGTTACCAATACCGAAGTGAACTCCACTACTTAAGTGAATCACTACCTAAGGGAACCACTTTCTAGATGAACCACTACCTAGGTGAACAAACACTTTAAGTAAACCACAGCCTAAATGAACTGCCACCTAAGTGAGCTATGAGATAAAAAAAAAAATCATTTCTGTATTTTCAAACTGTTGCTATGGAAGGGAACACCCCTCACACTCCCAACCCCTGTATCATGTTGAGACAAGCCATGACATGTTGACAGATATCTCGAGTATCTAGGCGCAATTCCAAATGCTATAGGTATGTCCCTTTCAAGCTGTTCAAGACACATCTTGATAATTTCCTGTTCTTTTAATTGGGTCTGATTTAAAAAATACTTTTACATACCTGCAAAATACCTTCTGAGTAACTAATTACGACTAGGAAAGACGATAGATGTTTTGGGTGAGCAAAATTAATTTTATACTTTTTATTCTACCTGAAAATTACAGAGTCTTAGTATCAAATAAGATATTTCTATAAGATGTCACTACCAACATATTATGTTGTTGGTTTTTTTCATAACAAACATTTGGCATTTTATTTAAAATATTTATTTCTCTCAATTGCCATACAAATGTATACAAAAGGCCATATTTTAAGCACATGACAAAACTTGAAAAACAATAGGTGCATAGCATGGTGGTTTTGTTTGTCAATCATACATGATAACTGTGAATGGTTGAACAATTTTATGATGGTTTGGGTGTAAATAGAGCTACATCCAGATTGTGTGGTCTAGGGTCTTAGAAAGTGTCCCTGAGGTGTAGCTGGGAAGATCAGTTTTAGAGAGCATCCCTGAAGTTTAGCTGAGAGCCCAACATGTTCTCTTCTAGCCATTGGTCCACTCTTTCACTCTGGGCTACTGTAAACCAGTTCTTCCAGTCACCAACCTCACCTGGAAAACAAGTGGGCCAAACAATCACTCAGAGTGGGTTATTGTCCAAAGTATTACAAATTGAACAAATTTATCCCAACAGAGCAATGTTGACAACAGTAACAAATTTCATTAATTTCTAATACATGAACTTTAATTTCCCTATACAGTAAAACTGTGATAGTTCAGTCAGGAAGTCATTCAAGATCTGGCGATCGGTTGAAATCGGGGCTTAGTCCCAACCATTATCCCTTCTTTTTTTCATATATAATATACTGACAATGAATCGAAAACTTATATCTGACTAATGCAATAATATGCACTGTCATATTCCAATGTTACTTGTTTAGAAAATGTGTTTTTTTGTGAAAATAAACTTTGCTATTTAATTCACTGTTTATTGGTTTTAACTTTGACATTTTCACATTATGTATACGACAGCCTTTGAAAATATGAGCGATTTCCACAACGCAATACATAATAGGTTCCGAAGTAATCAATTGGTATGATGACTGAAGACTTTAAAATTACTTTGTAAGACATTTCATAACAGACTTGAATTAAACTTGGGTCATTCTTAACATCGGATCATTGAGGTTTTAGCTCGGGCCTCGACAACCTCGAGCAATCGCAGTTTTACTGTAGTTTATCATTGAAACTCCTGCTAGTAAATCACATTATCTTACATCACAGTCTAACGAATGTCCTTTAAGACACATAGCATAACTATAAAAATAGAGGACATGTCAATCTGTCATTTGTGTTCATTGATGAGCTATAATTGCATAATAAAATCATTGGCAGTTCAGTGCAGCTGTCCTCAAAAGGTGTGTAATACCAATAAGATCATACAAGTCTGCTAATATCATTGTGAATGTTCCGAGCAATGAGCAGAATTGGTGTTTCTAGAACAGTTTGTCTGGAAGGAAATGGATGGTTTTGTCACGTTATATTGTTTAACTAACACTGTACAAACTCCAGTGCTGCTCACCTTTCCTGTACATGTCCACCTCTGTATTAAAGTTGTTCTCCTTGATTTCTTTGTTAGCTTTCTTCATGTTAGTGAAGTGGCAGGCCTCGGCTATCTGTTTGAACATCCCTTCATCTTGCCCTGTCTCCAGAAACTTGTCCACTTTTGCTATTTCTCTAACAGGGTCCTGTGGTTAAAAAGTGATGGATATCGATTTAATGATGATAATATGTACATTAATTTTGGTGTTTCCTCAGAACTTTATGGTTATTCCAGCTTTGAAAATAATAAATGAAATGCATATCGGCACTTGAACTGCAGAATGTGCTGTGTCACAACATACTGATGCTGTGTCACTTTGTGCTGGTGCTGTGCATTAATGTCTTATCCACAGGCCTGATGCTAAAGTTGGGCTTTGTTAGGCCTCCATTATAAAAACATTTGTGTGTAACAAAAAGATTTTTATTCAATTCAAGTCCATGTGCATTATTTGCCTAATGCTGATGCATTTTTTAATTTATTGAATGGTAATTATTAAAGTGCAAAATTAAAATGGTAGCTTGGCATCATAACAATGAAAATACCAAGTTTAAACTTAGTAAGCATGTATCAAGAAAGAAACTGACAGTGATTGCACCTCTTTAAGATCCTCAAAGTAAATATTTAAAACATCGCCTGGGTTGTCGTTGGTGAAGCGTTCCCAGCCTCGTACATACTCCGCCCACGAACAGAAGAAATCTGCAAGAGACAAACCAATGGTCACTATTGTGTAGCTTAAATCTCATGGAAAGTAGTTTGTGACAGAAGTGTATCATCGGCTTAGCGTGTTACAACTTACTAGTATGTGTATATGGAATTTCTTTGAAAACAAGCTTTTTACGTTAAAATGATTGACGTGATGTATTATATGCATACGTATTCCATATGATCCAATCATGATGGGTAGGAAATCGTCAAATGTCTCTGCTCCATATAATTTGAACGTCTTTAAGTGGTGGAATGCAGAAACACAGATATCCTTAAAGTTCCTCTGCACATGGATTATCTTGATACCCTTGGAGATGACTCTTTTTGGGGTCAAGGTCACAGGGTAGTGGCAGTTGAGAACACGAGGAGAGGGGATGCTGTTAACAGTTTCCGGGGGACGGAAGTCAAGGAAGGCAGACTCCTTGACTCGTTTGTCATACTCAGGGATTCCTTTGAGCAGCATCTGGATGATTTCCCACATCCAGTGGGTGCCTGGAGGGAACGGTACATCATGTTATTATCATAGGCTATATGTACTTATAGGTGCAATCAGCGCTTGTTGTTTTAAATGCTCTTTTCTTTATACAAAAGCCATTTTTTTTATATTAAATATTGCTAAATTTCTTTGTTTACCTTATAAAACATAATTTGTGTAACTGCACGTCTTTGAGGTTTTGGAATATTTGTGCATCGGTATAGTTGTTGAAGCTTGGAATACACTGAAAGCACATATAGGTTACATGACATTTTACGATGGTTCCTTTATGATTGTGTGATGATCATCCAATCAAATTGTGAGTATCATCCTACCTGCCTTAGGGTAAGTAGCCAGATAGATGTCATCGTCCCTGATATCCAGGTTCAGTACTTTGTCGATATGGGCATGTAAGTCATCCCCGGGGATTTCCACCCCTGACCTGCAGGTACATGAAGATGTTTACAGGCACAGTAGGGATATGTTTCTCTTTGGCTTCGGGAAAGAGGCCTTAACCTTCTTTTGTTTAGAAAAATGATACTTAAAGCTTAAAGAAGTAAATTGAGAATTAAACTCCGATGATAGTTTCAGATGAAAAGACGCCTGTAAAATTGCACCTTTAATCAATAGTAAAAATACATGTTAAGCTTTACTGGCCAAAGGCCATAAGAGGTTATGACATGGCATAGTGTCTGTCATCAATGTAACATTATCCAGGCCTGTGTCTGTAAACAAATGCTGAAGGTGATACAGTATGAAGTAGATCTCAATCAATCTTTTGAAACCTATTATGAATAGAAACAAAACATGATTATGATTGAGTTGGCACACAGCAAATACAGACACTGATTTAAATGAAAGATACACACCAAAATCATCTTTGGTTAAAATGATTAATATCATTCCTTAAACTTGACATGTATGACATACATACCAATATGATATTCCTTTTGCAAAGATGGTCTCAATCTTCCCTCCATCTGGCTTTTCAACTGTTAACTTAGATGTCATGATTTATCACTTAACACATGGAAACACTTGCTTAAGAACCTCACATACAAGAGTACATGTTTGTAGCTGCTTTAAGTCTTGCTCAAGTTTGATAACACATCCCCAGCTTGTTTATCTCTGATGATACTTTCCATTTATAACTGTTCTGAATTTTATCTCCACAAAACTAGGATAAGATTTACTCTATGCCCTTTATCCTTAAGTACAAACCATTATGATTAAAGACACAACAAGCCAAGTCTTGCACCATATTCCTTGTTATGTGGTTTGAACAAATATTTATATATAATTTCCCCATTATTGTAATGTATTCCTGTGTGGGGTAAGGTCCATCTTATATGATATTAAAAGTGAACCTCACTCCGCCTGGTCACTTATTGGAGGTGTCAGAGGCACCTGGTCACTTATTGGAGGTGTCAGAGGTGCCTGGTCACTTATTGGAGGTGTCAGAGGTGCCTGGTCACTTATTGGAGATGTCAGAGGCACCTGGTCACATATTGGAGGTGTCAGAGGCGCCTGGTCACTTATTGGAGGTGTCAGAGGCACCTGGTCACTTATTGGAGGTGTCAGAGGCACCTGGTCACTTATTGGAGGTGTCAGAGGCGCCTGTTCACTTATTGGAGGTGTCAGAGGTGCCTGGTCACTTATTGGAGGTGTCAGAGGTGCCTGGTCACTTATTGGAGATGTCAGAGGCACCTGGTCACATATTGGAGGTGTCAGAGGCACCTGGTCACTTATTGGAGGTGTCAGAGGCGCCTGTTCACTTATTGGAGGTGTCAGAGGCATCTGGTCACTTATTGGAGGTGTCAGAGGCGCTCATCCATATTGATGAAATATAGTATTGGTCAATTGAATTATTAACTGACAACCAGTGTTATGTTATTTGCATGAAAAGATGGGAGTTTAGCTGTGATTTAGCTCTCGCAGCAGTATTTGCTCATCCTTTATTATCATCATAGTATTTTGAAGCTGGTTTGAAACTCACTCTTCTAAATTTTGTAATGATTGCTTATTCATCTGGTAATTCATTTTTTTGGTAGGAAACTGTAAAAGATGTTTCCTTTATAGATTTTGACAAAGAATGATGAACCGAACATAAATTGATTTCAGCTCAATTCGATGAAAGAAATCAAAATGACCCATGATCATTGACAGGAAAAATAATACGTGTTCGTATATACATAGCAATCTGCAAGTCATTACATGAAACAAAGGTAGATTTAGTATTTAGGAACACAGTATGGTATATTGTAATGAATACATGTGTACATTTATTTGATTCTAAAGAAAATAGATGTGAATTAGACCTTGAAATGTCATTAGTTATTACATTTTCAGAAGAAAATACAGTAAAATGCCATCTATAAACATGCTTAAGCAACAGAGTAACTGTTGGGGGTTTTATTTTCAAAGCTCTATATACAAATACAAAAAGGTTTTCAACTATATTAACATTCTTTCAGCTCAATGGTTTTAAACATGCTTGGATTTCTACAATAATATCTGGGCAGGTATCTTTGTCTTATTTCGAGATACAAATAACATTCAAAAAGGAATGCAGTGTGATGTTTGCATGTTTCAGTGTGTTTCCGTCCAGCCTATACAATGGCTACAAGCCTTGTGAGAATGAGGAGGACGAGGAGAATGGAGGAGGGGTGTCCACCAATGCAGATCTACTGTATGTATATAGTAGTGGGAGTGTTTGTGTGATAGTGGAGTGGGAGTGTTTGTGTGATAGTGGAGTGGGAGCGATTCGAAGGATGAGGCCAATGGTACTACAACTGTACATTAAAGTATAGCAGTATGTGTGAAAGTGATTTGGGATCTCATGTTAATAAATCGCCAAATAAAAATTAATAAATATTCTTGGCATTTATTCTTAAGGCACCCTAGTGGAAAAATTTAACTCTGTAAGTAAATATTGATGAAATGCCTTCTGGTTTCAGGGCATCAGCGCGTAGGTTGCGGAAACAGTGAGTGTGAAATCACCACTCACGACTTTGTTTGCTGTTGAATGAAGACTGCTGTGACTAAATATTCTTTTAATAAATATACCATTGTTCTTGGTTTTCTTGGTATCATAACATTATGGGATTCATACTTTAATAATCACAACATAGATAACCGTAGACTGCCCAATGAGCAATCAAACTTATTCCACATGGAACTTACAATGTAATGATACCCTGAAACTTTAATTTCTGAATGACACACTACCAAAGTTGCTCCATTTATCTAATAGGTTTCGTGCTCTTTCAGTGACCCTGAATTGGAAAGGTATGGGCATGGTGCTCGTACTGGGTAGTTTGCATGGTTACTGCCTTATTCTCCTGCACCTAAATAATGTCTGAATTGTCATACACCAGCTTACCATAGTACTAAGCAGATCGTGTTTACTAATTGTACAGTCATGTTTGAGCCATCTTATCAGCGCTCGTACCGTACAGTCACTTTTGTATTCTTGGTTGTAATGAAATCAATTTGGAACAAGAAGTTTGACTGGAAATATTACTCTAGACTTGTTCTTTTGTAAAAGCACAATTTTTAATTTCATTTCTGAGACTCGCTTTGTATTTAATTGAAACTTGTGATCTTACAACATTTTGCATACACTCGCTGATGAGATGAGCCCCTTGTTCATACACATATAGTCTTGAAACCACAGGAGTTTGAAGGTGTTCTCCTATATTCTATAGAAAAAAAAATAATATAAAACTTAATGCATAATTTATATCATATATGCAGCCCAGTTTTTCTACTTTTAAGGAGATTATTTCAAGCCCCTGTGATTAAACCATATTCATGTTATTGTAACATTTGCATACTTTTTCTTTATGAGGTTGAGGGTATTTTTTTGCACAATTTAAGTGCCTTCTTCTCTATTAACTTGTCCTGAATGCTTTTGTGTTGTAGTTAGTGTGTTTCAGCAGTGATGTTGTTAAAGTCATGCAAAAAAATTAACCTTGGCCATAATTCCAAAAATTGTTCAAGATTTTCAATTGAAACTTGGTAGACATATTGCCAGCGAGAGTATTCATATGTATAGCAAGGCCCATCACTCTGTCTTTATAATTGTCATGATATGCCTCTTGATAGTTTGAAAAATTAATTCAATCTTTACTTGGCCATATCTTGATAACCAATCTATATATTCACATGAAAGGTTTTACACATGTTACCAGAGACAATATCTATATGTGTAGCAGTTCTAATTACTCTGGTTTTGATATGTATCGAGTTGATGCAAAACAAAATCATTTATTATTATGCATTATTATGTTTAACTCATTTGACATTAAGAAAACATGATTTGTGTGCAGATAAAAAATAGCATTTCTAAATGGAATTTTTCAAGTAATAACTACATAGTCACAAATTTCCATGTTGAAAAAGCGCCTATATATCGCAAATATTTGTTTTTATCTGTACACAATTCATATGTCTTTATTGATTGATAATTTAAGTGAAATAAGTAAGCATAAACATAATAATGCGTTAATAAATATAATAAACATAATAATGCGTTAATAAATATAATAAACATGATAATGCGTTAATAAATATAATAAACATAATAATGCGTTAATAAATATAATAAACATGATAATGCGTTAATAAATATAATAAACATAATAATGCGTTAATAAATATAATAAACATGATAATGCGTTAATAAATACAATAAACATGATAATGCGTTAATAAATAATTTTTTATATAATAAACATAATAATGCGTTAATAAATATAATAAACATAATAATGCGTTAATAAATATAATAAACATGATAATGCGTTAATAAATATAATAAACATAATAATGTGTTAATAAATATAATAAACATGATAATGCGTTAATAAATATAATAAACATGATAATGCGTTAATAAATACAATAAACATGATAATGCGTTAATAATGATAATGCGTTAATAAATATAATAAACATGATAATGCGTTAATAAATATAATAAACATGATAATGCGTTAATACATATAATAAACATGATAATGCGTTAATAAATATAATAAACATGATAATGCGTTAATAAATATAATAAACATGATAATGCGTTAATAAATATAATAAACATGATAATGCGTTAATAAATATAATAAACATGATAATGCGTTAATAAATATAATAAACATGATAATGCGTTAATAAATACAATAAACATGATAATGCGTTAATAAATACAATAAACATGATAATGCGTTAATCGTTTATAAATATAATAAACATAATAATGCGTTAATAAATATAATAAACATGATAATGCGTTAATAAATACAATAAACATAATAATGCGTTAATAAATATAATAAACATAATAATGCGTTAATAAATATAATAAACATAATAATGCGTTAATAAATATAATAAACATAATAATGCGTTAATAAATATAATAAACATGATAATGTGTTAATAAATACAATAAACATAATAATGCGTTTATAAATACAATAAACATAATAATGCGTTAATAAATATAATAAACATGATAATGTGTTAATAAATATAATAAACATAATAATGCGTTAATAAATATAATAAACATGATAATGTGTTAATAAATACAATAAACATAATAATGCGTTAATAAATATAATAAACATAATAATGCGTTTATAAATATAATAAACATAATAATGCGTTAATAAATATTTTTTGCATCAACCTATATTGTGAAAAAGTTACTTAAGCTTGTTATGCTTAAGTATTTACACGGCATTGAGTCCCGAGGCCAATAAAAGACAGTTTCAGTAACAAGTTTCAAGTTGTTTTCTCAAATTAGCATCTTGCCTTTGGCCATTTACCAATAGTATAGACAATTATATGGCCAAAGCACTACGAAGCACTATATACACAATATTATTAATTATTAGGTATAAATAACACAATAACGAGCATTGTACATATTTAATATGATCCATCTAAACAGATTATACAGGTTGAGGGTACAATTCCTAACAGGATACATATCCCAAACGCCTGTTAAAACATGCATTGTTTACGGTGACCTTTAATTTGATGGTCTAGATCATCTTGAGTTTCATAGCATCTGAAACAAATCTTTGAAACAATCAGATTTCATGTTCTGCAGTCTCAATGTAAATAACGTCAAGCCTTTAAAGACCAGTTGTGTTTATCATATACATGTATGTTCTAGGGAGAGCTCGTCCAGGGAAGTTTTCATGAAATCCATCAAGTCACGACTTGTTGTACAACAGGTAGGATAATTGTTTGCGCCTTCTTATAGATTTGTGTATTCTGAATTCACTTTTAAACAAATGATCTGTATTTGGTCAAGGAATACCACATGGACAAGTTCTAAAAATACAAAGTAATAAATAGCAAGACAGAAAAGGAACACCTTACATCCATAATGATGTAGCATATTCATTGATTAGGTTTTTGTACTGCCTGCAAATCATGGCAGACACATAGGCTAATTATGTCCACCAGCAGCATCTGCAGTATTGTTGTTGGTGTCACACATTCATTTCTGATCAATTACTTTTGAATTATTTGTTGTAGAGTCGTAAACATAACATAGGTCATGGTCAGAAGATAACCCTTGCTGATTTTGGGGTCAGTAGATCAAAGCCCAAATCCATGGTAACCATGGAAAATGAAAACTTGAAAATGATGGGCACGACCAAATTGGCAGAATTCTAGTTGACATAATGTATTGTTTTTAACTCCAAGGCTGTGAACACTGTAGCAGCAAATGCCCAGTTCACCTTGCATGTAACAGTTATTTCAGTCCCCAGGTTGTGAACACTGTAACAGGGAATGCCCAGGTCAGCTTTCATGTATCAGTTATTTCAGTCCCCAGGTTGTGAACACAGTATCAGGGAATGCCCAGTTCACCTTTGATGTAACAGTTATTTCAATCCCCAGGTTGTGAACACTGTAACAGCTAATGCCCAGTTCACCTTTAATGTAAAAGTTATTTCAGTCCCCAGGTTGTGAACACAGTAACAGCAAATGCCTAGTTTGTCTTTAATGTAACAGTTATTTCAATCCCCAGGTTGTGAACACAGTAACAGCAAATGCCTAGTTTGTCTTTTATGTAACAGTTATTTCAGTCCCCAGGTTGTGAACACTGTAACAGCCAATGCCCAGTTCACCTTTGATGTAACAGTTATTTCAGTCCCCAGGTTGTGAACACAGTAACCGCAAATGCCTAGTTCACCTTTGATGTAACAATTATTTCAATCCCCATGTTGTGAACACAGTAAAAGGGAATGCCCAGTTCATCTTTGATGTAACAATTATTTCAGTCCCCAGGTTGTGAACACAGTAACAGCAAATGCCTAGTTTGTCTTTGATGTAACAGTTATTTCAATCCCCAGGTTGTGAACACTGAAACAGCCAATGCCCAGTTCACCTTTTATGTAACAGTTATTTCAGTCCCCAGGTTGTGAACACTGTAACAGCCAATGCCCAGTACATCTTCAGTCCCCAGGTTGTGAACACAGTAACCGCAAATGCCTAGTTCACCTTTGATGTAACAATTATTTCAATCCCCATGTTGTGAACACAGTAAAAGGGAATGCCCAGTTCATCTTTGATGTAACAATTATTTCAGTCCCCAGGTTGTGAACACAGTAACAGTGAATGCCCAGTTTACCTTTGATGGACAGTTATTTCAATCCTCAGGTTGTGAACACAGTAACAGCCAATGCCCAGTTCACCATTGATGTAACAGTTATTTCAATCCCCAGGTGGTGAACACAGTAACAGTGAATGCCTAGTTTACCTTTGAAGGAACAATTATTTCAATCCACAGGTTGTGAACACTGTAACAGGGAATGCCTAGTTCACCTTTGATGTAACAGTTATTTCAGTCCTCAGGTTGTAAAGACAGAAACAGGGAATGCCCAGTTCACCTTTGATGTAACAGTTATTTCAGTCTCCAGGTGGTGAACACAGTAACAGCCAATGCCCAGTTCACCTTTGATGTAATAGTTATTTCAATCCCCAGGTGGTGAACACAGTAACAGCGAACGCCCAGTTCACCTTTGATTACTTGCTACTCATTATTCTTGCCAGGTAAGTTTTTGCTGTTAT
This sequence comes from Mya arenaria, assembly GCF_026914265.1. Taxonomy (NCBI): domain Eukaryota; kingdom Metazoa; phylum Mollusca; class Bivalvia; order Myida; family Myidae; genus Mya; species Mya arenaria. The sequence goes on from NC_069134.1 coordinate 3,667,721, forward strand.
AAGATTTGTATGTTATGATCACTCCAGTATTTCTCTTTCTTCTTTCTTAGTCTCCCTCATTATCAGATATATTTGCTAAATTCTTACTTTAAATGCATGCATTTGTATTTAATTACTGCAGTTTTTCATTTTTACATCATTCATTCTTAACCAGTAAAGGTGTTTGAAGTATTTCTGGTTTGTTTTGTTTTGTAGCAGAAGCAATTTTTCATATTTTTGCACAATCAACATACATTTCATTGCAAGAAAAAGGATGATTGAATGTTCACTTTTTTCTGTGGAAATGTTTAAATTGCGTTGAAAACACTGTAGCTAGGGTCCATATTACACACATTATTTTGTGAAGCAGAAGCATGTATTTGATTTCAGTTTGATATCATGTATGGGCCTGGTAGAGAGCAGCTCTGTTGTTTTAGTTGCCAGCATGCTTATATCACCACTTATGGTAAGTGCTCTCAAAGTGCTCACAACTCAGGTATGACAATCATTAAGCTGTCAATAAAACCTATTTTTGTCAAGTCCTGGCAAGTATTAATCTTACTCCTAATGCTAAATAATTGAATACCTTTTGAACAATAATTTTCAATAGTTCAATAATGAGTCATCCCGTAAGGGCAGTGGTTAGTGAACCGCTTCTCACCTAGGCAACCTGGGTTTGATTCCTGGCTTAGGTGCATATGAGTGTTGTCACCATGCCGGACAAGTAAATTACCTCTTGGTACTCAGGTTTTGTCCACAACACAAGACCCCATTCTCACATAACATTGTGCCAACAGAAGTGATTAAAGAACCGGATTCACATCATTGCAAACTAAATAAGTGTAAACAATTATCAGTTACCTGCTGATATATATGGTAAATCACCTTAAAGAATGTTGAACTATAGTAGTACAACTGATATACCATACCACAAATTGTTATATTCTGTTTAAATAGGGACCAATCCTTGCCACAACATTTGGTCAGGTGATACAGAACCACGGGCTCAGAAATCTTGGGCTCAAGTCAGAACTGAGCGGCTTGCTCATATGTATTTTTGTTGGTAAGCTTTAATTAACTGTTTTATTTATATGGCATACAATATCATTGACATCAGGCTCATTTGCTTAATATAAAACAATATCTATTGTTGGTTTGTGAAAGTTATTGTATATCATGGGTAAGGATGAGTATGTGTTTGCAAGATTCAGATAAGCAGTGAAATATTTATTTGAGCATTGGCAGTTATCAATCAGGCTGAAATGCAGATCCCACATTTTGGTTTCTTGAACAGATGTCTGGAGGCATGTCTATACTCCAAAGTAACAAGTAAGCAAATAGAACATGTGTTATGTATTAAATGCAATGTCTATTCAGGTTTTGTGTTTGGGCTAGTGACAGGAAGTTTTGGTCTGAAAGGGGCAGTTTGGGGCAGCTCTGACCAGTGGCCTACACAGGAGATGGCCAGCAGGTAGGCTGGAAAATATACTGCTTGTCCAAGTGTTTGCTGTTTTAGTAAGAACATATATCTTTGTACTAAATGCGATGTCCTTATCTCTATTGATCTCAATTAACTTTGTGTCAAATGTTGAAGGTCGTTGTATTAGAATTACATATTATCACAATTTCAGTGCACTGATTGAGTCCAACTCCATAATTTTACTTTTCATGCCTAAAGTCTTCAATATGCTACCATTTTCAATATGTTTGTGTGTAGGGGAGAGTTGAGAGCCCTGTGGGTAGGAATGCTGATAGCAGTGCCATCAGGTGCGGGTGTGGCCCTCTCTGTGCTTGGTGGGAACGCCGGGTCCCTGGTGGGCGTGGCAATATCTGCCTCCCTTCTACCCCCGGCCTGCAATGCTGTATGTGCCTAGTGTGTTGTTGGTTTAAGAAAGCCTAATTGAAATAAGGAATTAACTGAAAGTGACTGATTTCATACATAACTTGACATGGTCCACACACTTCTCTCCGCTTCCTTTCCTTTTTGTATCTTAAGTAACTATAATTATAATTGTTATCAGATATAGATTTGAAATGATACAAGCTCATAAAAAAACCTTAACGTTTTATATCTGATTTCACTTTGAACAGTTGACTGTTTCAGGGAATGTTGTGGGCATATTCATTCCTTGCAGCCATCAGTCCACCAGAAGTTGTCCAGACTGCCACTACACTACTCACTACGGTAACTGTAATGGTTTCCATGGCAATAAGAAGAAAAACATATGCTGACTTGTCTTCCTTGTTGGTTTAGCACAAAGTGGACCATTTTGTTAATTGATACTTGATTCAATATGTTATCCACTTGAAGTCATTGTTAGACAGAGATTTAAGATATTCCAATTGTCCAATACATTCAATTACTGAACTGTACATGTATATTGCAGGCCATGCCTTTAACAACTGCAATGATTGACAACATCACAATAACAATAGCAACCAACACCACCATCAGCACCACAGCTCCTACAGCCACCAACCCGACCCACTTGGCCTCGGAGGGCACATGCCTTGCCCTGGTAAACAATGCGTACGTGCCGGTGTACAGTTGCTCGGTTCCCCGGGAGGCGGCAATGCTGGGAGCCATTAGTCTTCTCCTCACCATCCTCAATATACTTTGCATCATTGCGATGGGTGTTCTCGTACTTCGGGTAGGTGGGGCAGGCTTAGCTGCATAAAAACTCTTGTCACATAAAGTGAACAGGCATGCTGTCAAATGATTAACATGATAGATATTATGTATGAAAATTGAAATAATTATGTACACTAACAGAGCAAATAAATAAAATAAGAAATGTTCCATTTGTGATACTTGCAGGTGAATTATTATACATATTTACTTGTTTGATGCATGTGATTTAAGATCAAGGAGGTTGCCCCAGAGACAGCAGGCCCTATCAAGTCTTTCTTCTCAGAGGATATACATGTAAGCATGGCTTCTCGGAATTACTTCTGTCTATGCAGAGGCAAAACCTTGAGTGGAATTGCCACATCCTTTATAAACATTATTCTGAGTATTAACCTTACTTTTAAATTAAAACAAAACAAGTCCCTGCTGGCATCACTAGCTGACTTGTCTGCCAACATTTGATGAACTGATCAAATCAGAATGTCTGTTAAATGTTTATGGGCATACTGTCTACAGAGTGTTATATGTAACACTTGATTGTATTTTATTAGTTAACTTTTTTAGAGGATCCATTTAATTGAAGTATGTGATGTACAATTTTCAGGATCGCTGTATATGCAAGAAGGAAGACACACCTTTTTATAGGGTTTATAACCTTTTATTATTTGCCCAGGTTGCGAGGTCGTACAACACCACCCAGAAGGGTGTGACAGGAAATACACTTGGTAAGCAGCTTCTGTCAGAGTGGAGCCTGTACAAGGAGCAGCAGGCCCAATCAGACCAGGACGGCTTGAGCAAGGAGATCGGGGTCGTGGAGTTTGTCAACCAAATAAAGGTATGTGTAAATCTAAAAGACACACAAATTATAAAAGTTGTAAGTCTGGTTGATTCTAGTCCAAGAAATTAATGATAAGAGATTCTTGATCCTCAATCTCCCAGTGTGTGTAAGATATAAGTTCAATAACTTTTACTTGATTGAATTGAATGATCAATTACTGTAGTCATGTCTTATCTGTAAATATCATGTCATTGAGAATTCCATTAATTATTTATCCAGATAATAAGTCAGTATCCACTATCCACTTAAGAAAATGAATATGCCAATTATTGACCAGTCATTACATCAGTCTGGAACATATTATTAAAGTACATCTCTGCCTGTTTGTTTTGTTTCCAGGACATAGAGATGTCCCCATACACCCAGCATCTCCTCTCCAATCTGCCCAACCGTTCATCCTGGGTAGGTTGCTCACTGATTTCATTCCTAATGAAGATTCAATAAAGAAGTTTGAATTATCGACTGTTTGTTTGATTCTATTATAGAATATATAATAATAATTCTTTCATTTTTAAAATGTACTTGTCATTTATACCTTATAGAATTATTATACACATTACACACTATAATGATCCTCTAAAATTGTTCTGACACTAGACCTTTCAAAACAAGGATTTGCATACACGGCCAATTTCAAAACTAGGGTTACTCAAAACATTGGGTAATTCAAGCTTTTAGTCTGACCCGAGACTCCTTGAGTTACCACCAGTCTACTGTACATGTGTATTTACTTTTATGATATTGCAAATTCTTTATCCCAATAAATTATAATAAAAAATCTCTTTCATTCTTACATTTATTTTAATTAATGTCGACATACTTGACTTCTATATGTAGGCTGTGCACAATGAACTCAGTCCGGAGTATGATATGGCTGTCAACCGTTTGAACGAACAGCTATCCAAGCACCCCTCAGTCTATCTCGCAGATGCATCAGTGACCGACCAGCGGATCAAACAGGCTTATAACACCATACACCACATTCCAGGACAGCAAAACTCCATGGGGGCTGAGTTTAGGAGACATCTGAAGCAACGAAGTTCTGCACGGAATATGACGCCTGTATCAACAGTTTTGGAGACGGTATCTGAAACGTCCCTGAACTCCAATAAGAATGAGCAGCCATCTGTAGCTCCAACTGCTGCCTCTGGAAGAAATCTTCTCAACTTTACGAGTAACAAACTGTTCAAACGTAGGAAGCCTCGCGTTCAATTCAAGGAAGGAGAATCTGACTCCTTGGTTTGAGCTATATGTTATAACTTATACTGGGTTGCGGACAAAAGTGCACTTTCAGTTCTGCTGTGTTTTGGGGTTATTTTCTGTTAATGTTTTTAGCATTTATTCATTACAAGACTACTTTATGTGTTAATAGTTTTCATTGGTTCATTTTAAACTTATTTCTAACATGTAAAATAATAAATTTAATAGATCTATAATCTACATAAATATATTTTTTTAACAAAATTTGTTTTCTTTTATATGAAGATGTCATACCCAGTTATATTTATATATATATATATATATATATAATCATTTTCTTAGATGTTTAAGAGCTCTTGTAACAGAAATAATTTCAAATAAAATGTCTGGGAATTGTAGGAAACTCTACCACAGTATTTAAGTAGTTATTCCTGTCATTTGTAATTCTACATTAACATTGATTGTATTATCAGATGCTAATGCCATGTGGCTGAGGTATACATTCAAGTGATGAATAGCATGTTTGTGTGTATCAACCTTTTCTATGTATTTATGATGTATTTATGATGGATTTTATTCATCTATAAGCATAGCTATGAGACTCATTGATGTATAACACATTTTTTAACATTCACTGGGTAACTTAATTTTTAGAGCATGAATGGTATTTGCTGAAGTCTACCTAGATCATTAAGTGGTAGATGATGATTTTTTAAGTCATATTGAACATCTTTAATGTAGACTCAGAACCAACAAACTAAATAGAATTTGTCTTGTTGTATAAAATTGGCATTATTCATTCAATCTGTGATTGATGTTTTTCATCTGTTATGATATTGCATTAAGCTGGAATTTGAACAATTTACAAACTGACATGCTGAATTCAAATTTACCTGTTTTAACTACCCCGATCTTGTGATATTGATTCTCACGTTTTTTTTTTGGGGGGGGGGGGGGAGGTGAGAGAAAAAAGTTGAGGTATTGTGGTTGCCTTGGTGTTGTTGTTGTAGGTATCGGTGTGAAAAATATAGAACCTTGACCATAACTCGGAAGATGTTGCCAGAGACAATATGCTCATGTGTAGCAAGGCCCATAACTCTGGCGTAAATGGTTAATAAGTTATGCCGTTATTTTGAATGAAAAGAAGAACAGACGAGGCAGTGCTGTTTGCTCAGTGGTGTATTTGTTAGGGTTTCTATGTCATTCCAGCTGAATGAATTTTTGTTATTTGTTTGTTCACGTTTCATGTAGGCATTGGTACTTGTCTGTTGTTGGTGTTGATTCTTGGTACATGTTTGTTGTTGGTGTTGATTCTTGGTACATGTATGTTTTTGGTGTTGATTCTTGGTACATGTTTGTTGTTGGTGTTGATTCTTGGTACATGTATGTTGTTGGTGTTGATTCTTGGTACATGTATGTTGTTGGTGTTGATTCTTGGTACATGTTTGTTGTTGGTGTTGATTCTTGGTACATGTTTGTTGTTGGTGTTGATTCTTGGTACATGTTTGTTGTTGGTGTTGATTCTTGGTACATGTTTGTTGTTGGTGTTGATTCTTGGTACATGTTTGTTGTTGGTGTTGATTCTTGGTACATGTTTGTAGTTGGTGTTGATTCTTGGTACATGTTTGTAGTTGGTGTTGATTCTTGGTACATGTTTGTTGTTGGTGTTGATTCTTGGTACATGTTTGTTGTTGGTGTTCATTCTTGGTACATGTATGTTGTTGGTGTTGATTCTTGGTACATGTTTGTTGTTGGTGTTGATTCTTGGTACATGTTTGTTGTTGGTGTTGATTCTTGGTACATGTTTGTTGTTGGTGTTGATTCTTGGTACATGTTTGTTGTTGGTGTTGATTCTTGGTACATGTTTGTTGTTGGTGTTGATTCTTGGTACATGTATGTTGTTGGTGTTGATTCTATGTACATGTTTGTTGTTGGTGTTGATTCTTGGTACATGTTTGTTGTTGGTGTTGATTCTTGGTACATGTCTGTTGTTGGTGTTGATTCTTGGTACATGTCTGTTGTTGGTGTTGATTCTTGGTACATGTTTGTTGTTGGTGTTGATTCTTGGTACATGTTTGTTGTTGGTGTTGATTCTTGGTACATGTCTGTTGTTGGTGTTGATTCTTGGTACATGTCTGTTGTTGGTGTTGATTCTTGGTACATGTCTGTTGTTGGTGTTGATTCTTGGTACATGTTTGTTGTTGGTGTTGATTCTTGGTACATGTTTGTTGTTGGTGTTGATTCTTGGTACATGTTTGTCGTTGGTGTTGATTCTTGGTACATGTTTGTCGTTGGTGTTGATTCTTGGTACATGTTTGTCGTTGGTGTTGATTCTTGGTATATGTTTGTCGTTGGTGTTGATTCTTGGTACATGTTTGTTGTTGGTGTTGATTCTTGGTACATGTTTGTTGTTGGTGTTGATTCTTGGTACATGTTTGTTGTTGGTGTTGATTCTTGGTACATGTTTGTTGTTGGTGTTGATTCTTGGTACATGTTTGTTGTTGGTGTTGATTCTTGGTACATGTTTGTTGTTGGTGTTGATTCTTGGTACATGTTTGTTGTTGGTGTTGATTCTTGGTACATGTTTGTTGTTGGTGTTGATTCTTGGTACATGTTTGTTGTTGGTGTTGATTCTTGGTACATGTTTGTTGTTGGTGTTGATTCTTGGTACATGTTTGTTGTTGGTGTTGATTCTTGGTACATGTATGTTGTTGGTGTTGATTCTTGGTACATGTTTGTTGTTGGTGTTGGTTCTTGGTACATGTTTGTTGTTGGTGTTGGTTCTTGGTACATGTTTGTTGTTGGTGTTGGTTCTTGGTACATGTTTGTTGTTGGTGTTGGTTCTTGGTACATGTATGTTGTTGGTGTTGATTCTTGGTACATGTTTGTTGTTGGTGTTGATTCTTGGTACATGTTTGTTGTTGGTGTTGATTCTTGGTACATGTTTGTTGTTGGTGTTGGTGTTGTCTTCATGTTGGGATCTATATAGAAGAGGCATTTGTTGAGAAATATACAATGAATTTTACAGAGGGCATTCTACTGTATTTAAGAGCAGTGTCTCATGGAGACAGCTTCCTCACATGTCAACGTATACAAAGAATTTTTATTATTTTTCAATTTTTCAGAGAAAATCATGTTGCATATATACAAGTTGAGTTACAATCAAGGTGATATATTTGGAATCTTGATGGCATTTTATATGTGTAGCTATTGGGTATACAAATGATATTAAGTGTTGTTAATTTTCCCCAATATAGTTTTCACCAGTTCAACGGAAGTTACTGTGTCACTATTTATATACATGTACATGTTTTCCATATATAGGTATATCCACAGGGAGTTCACTCAATTTATAGCTTGACTATTCGAAGAATAAGGAGAGCTATACTACCAACACTGGTGTCGGCGTCACACCTTGGTTAAGGTTTTGCATGTTAGCAAGTTTAAGTCATTATCTCAGTTAATACATTATTTATTGCATTGAAACTTTGGATATGTTTTCCCAACTATCTAACCTACTTAATAAATGAAGTTAGATAACACTGTTTTGAATATAATTCAAATAAAAAGCCTTTATTATTTGACTTAGATTTTTGGTTTAGGTTTTGCATGTAAGCACACATAGGTCAATATCTCAGCAACTACTTGATGTATTGCATGGAGACTTTTTACAATTGGACTCAACCTTCAAATCTACTTAAATAACCAAGTTAGATAACTCTAGTTTGCAATAAATTCAAATAGTTGCCCTTTATTATTCGACATTAACATTCTGGTTAAGGTTTTGCATGTAACCACTTTTAAGTCAATACCTCAGCGAATACATCATGTATTGCATTGAAACATTACACACAGGCTCCTAACCATTTAACCTTCTTAATTAATCAAGTACCGTAAGATAACTCTATCTTGCATATTATATAATTTTTGCCCCTTTATTATGCGACTTATAAATTTTGGTTAAGGTTTTCCTTGTTAGCACACATAGGATAATATCTCAGGAACTACTTGATGTATTGCATTGAGACTTAATACAATGGTACACAACCACCCAACCTACTTGAATAACCAAGTTAAATAAATGTATTTTGCAAATAATGGCCCTTTATTATTAGACTTAGAAATTTTGGTTAAAATTTTGCATGTAACCACATTTATGTTAATATCTCAGCAAATACAAATTGTATGTATTGCATTGAAATCTAATCTAACAGTGATCCATGCATGTTTCGCCAAAACTTTTCAATCCTTAAACTGAAAAGCGGCGGAATAGTTGAGTGCGCTGTCTCTGTGACAACTCTTGTTAGTCTTTAAAATATATATATAGGGTAAAAAAATGAGAGAAACCCCCATGGATATATCATGTTTTCCCTATACACTGTGTATATCATGTTTTCCCTATACACTGTACATTGTGTTTACAGTAAAACTGCGATCACTCAAGGACGCCGGAGTCCGAGCTGAAACCTCGAGGAAACCGATGTTTCGAACGACCCGAGTTTCAATTTTTCTGATATGAAATATCTTTCAGTGTATTTTAAGTTAGAGATTGTCAAACTGACTGTTAACTACGACACCGATTATGTGTTGCATTGTGGAAATCGCTCATATGTTCAAAGGCTGTTGTCTACTAAATGTAAAAGAAAAAAACAATTATAAATGAATAAATAGTTATGTTTATTATACAAAAAGCACATTTTCTAAATAAGCAACATTTAAATATGACAGTACATATTATGGCATTAGTCAGATTTAAGTTTCGCAAAATCAAGAATTGATGATTGGCACATCTTGTCTGTCTTGCGAAACTGTTCAAACTCATAATTATCTTCTCAAATGCCCTTATCAACTTATAGCGGTCATGCGTAAACAGTGATAAACTGTTTTTCACACCTTATGAAATTTCCTTTCAGCAGTCGTTGCAATTTTTACAACTTGTGAATTTTTTAACATCTAGCTATTGTTTGTTTATTTTGGAACAGGCGTTTGGGAAAAAGTGTGAAATTATGACTTCGAGGGAGCCATAAGGTTTTGTGCATGATTTGCGGACCGGCTGTTGTGCTCGACTCCTCGACTTATTTTGGTTTTGATGCAGCGTCAGTATATTTTATATGATAATAGAAGGAAAAATGTTCGGGACCAAGCTCTGACCTCGAGGGACCGCCGGTTCTCGAATGACCGCCTGTTCGATTGACAGCAGTTTTACTGTATCATGTTTTCCCTATACACTGTACACTGTGTATATCATGTTTTCCCTATACAATGTACACTGTATATCATGTTTTCCCTATACACTGTACACTGTGTATAGCATGTTTTCCATATACCTGGTATATCATGTTTTGCAATAGTTATATTCCCTGTTTGTCAGTATTATCTATTGGAATGTTGTCCTGTTGTAATTCTGATTCTTAAATAGTATATTTATAGGTTTAATTGTGATGGCTAGTTATTGTAGTGTTAACATTTAAAACATATTAGTTTTATGTTGTTTTTATGGTTTGAACATAATTTTATCAACTATAGCTTTTTTATTGATTGTAATTAATACATGTATCCTTTTTCTTTTATTCTTTTTCACAACTTTCATGGATATTAACATTTACATGTAGAATGTTAAAATATGACGTACACCATTACATGAACAGTGGGTAGAAACATTTTCACCTTTGTGTCTGTTTTCTTGATGTCACATGTTGCATGTGACATTAATGCATGAACAGAGTGATCGAGAATAGACTTTTGGATGTACAGGCCAAAATTCTTCCACTAGTGTTTGGATTAAGAAAAGGAAGGAGCCTTGCTAAATTAATTCCAGAATTTGGACAGCATTTTACAGTTGTCTTTCTTGTGCTATTTTCAACAACTTGAACAGAGGCAAGATGAATTCCATCAGGTCATCCATACTGGAAATGTATCCAGATTTTCTGTAAGGTATTTGTATTTTAAACATGAAAGAGATCCTTAGACTTGTCATATTTGAATATAAGTTATATTTGAAATGTTTCTAATTTATGAATAAAAGGATTGATTTAACAAATAAATATACTGGTCATATTTTATGAGTGCTTGGTAGCTGACCAGCCAATGACTGTGATTATCCTTTATGAGGGGTGCTATTTTAACGAGCTTATTGAGTGATTTTTCATTTTCATAAGTATCACGAAAGATCAGTATTGATATAAATAACACAGTTATTTCAGTGTATTGATGCAATATTGTTTGGTACAGTATGAACAGCATGTTAGTACCTACTAGAATTCAATAATTTAATAATACATGTATATACTTTTGTTTCTGTAGTTGTTTATTGTGTTACTCAATGTTACTAAAAAACACTAGTGTATTATTATTATTATGCCCCTATTAAAATTTCTGATGGGGGGTGGGGGGTGCATAATGTTTGAATGGGGCGGGGGGGGGGGGGGTGCATAATGTTTGACAAACATCTCTTGTTATTATTATTACTATTTTTAATTTTTATCATTCTGTCATTGTGTTTTAACTGGATGTTTGTTTCAATCATTACAATGGTCTGATCTAACAAGGCCTGACACAACCATGTATGTACATGTAAGTATATAATTCAAGCCACGTATCTGTTATTCAGTCGTATGATTTTCTGTGCCCAACAGGTCATTTACGTTGAATGACTACATTCATTTATGAGTAATTTAAGATTATGAACAAGTTTGGTTTATTGTTGCTAGCGTTATATCTTCAGGTAAATAAATGCATTTACGGAAACAAATACATTGCTCTAATGTTTATTGTATCTGTTCAAATGAGAATGACTTGTGTGCAAACACTATGTATATGAGAGTGAGGTACAAATGTACACATAGTGTAAAACTGAGAGGGACAGTGGGTAGAACCATGGCTGATGACGAGCCCTTACTGAGTGGACAGATGGTGGCATTATGTGACGGATGACAAGCGCTTAACACTGCCTCTGGATTGGTTCATTTTTGTCATGAGACGTTAGTTGACGCAATATAGTTGCGGTCACAAGCAGCCGCCGGCGTCGGACGTTGCTTTTTAGTATGTGTTATTTATACATAGAGGAAACTGAAATAGATAGGATTAGTTTAAAATTACCTGTGGTAAAGCTGCACTATAATATGTTTGTCATGTTCGTTGCAAAATTGCCTGTATTTTTTTGGCGTGACTGTCGTAACGCACTGTTACCGTGACAAAATATGTGTTACCGAGGCGAGGTGGCCTGAAACTATCATACCGAGTGTAAGAGAAGATAACAGACCGAAAATCCCATTACAAAAGAAATCCGGAAAAATGGAGTTTGGCACGAGGGATACGGGCCGAAAGCGGGGTAAAGGGGCTGAATTAGATCCCTCTTGAAATTGCGTTCATTGCGTCAATGTACCTACTGTTTCTAAATGCAAATAACAAACAAGCCCCTAATCCTGATTTCAATATTAATCACGAATGCTATCATCCTGGATTACTAACCGGCTAACGTGTGCATACGTTTTTAAATGTTAACACGCGTTTAAAGAATAAGTAATAAATTCAATATCATGAGGATAAGTGTATAGCCCATTACCGATATGACTAAGAATAACGGTATTTTCTCTCGAGTTATTGCCATCCTATTGCAAAAAAGTAACTGTGCTCTGATTTTCTCTTATATTTGAATCATTTTTAAGAGATAGGTTTAACATGTGACAATATACCCGGCAAGTGCCAAGTTTAATTGCTTATTTATATAGCGTAACGACAGCTAAGACAACACGTCATTTACAATAAAACCTGGACGTCATTTACAATAAAACCTGGACGTCATTTACAATAAAACCTGGACGTCATTTACAATAAAACCTGGACGTCGTTCAACCTAGATATTATATGATTTTGTAATCTTTACTTCCAGAATATTCTTCTTTATATATAAGGTGGTCTTATAATACCGTTTCATAAAGTTTTATATAATTTGTTTGCACAATGCCAGTCGAAATACACAGACTGTCAGTGACCTGTGTGTTTTTCTGGTTTCCGTATACAATTATATAAATGTGATAATTTGTAAAAAAAAACAACAACAGGAACGGGTTTCCATTAAGTTTAGCCATTACGCTGTATTCCTCGAAATAGTTTCAGGAGTCTGTTTTCGTTCTTTTATGACTCACAATATGTCAGTGCCAAGCCTGACTTCAGCACCCTTTAAACTGTTAAAATCGCCGATAATCATTTCTCATATACTGCAGCAGATCTAGACGATCATATCTAAAATCAAATGAGTTAAAAGGGGGAATGTGAGCATTTAAGCTTCTATGTAATAATGTGTTGTGCGGTTCCAAAGAGCGAAAGAATCTTCTAGGTATCTATAAGCTATAAATACGCGATGTGACTGATATATACGTGATATCGGTCTGACAGGTTTCCTTCCTATGTATATGTTTGATTGGCATGATAGACGGGATATCTGAACTAATGTCGATATGTAAGATATAAATAGTAGAACTTCAGAAGTTGAACTTGACGGGAGACGCCCGAGTTTCAAGGTGGCTGCCAAACTTGTATGGATGATTCAGAGAGTCCGGTCATATTTAATACACGTATGGCAAAACTTTTCAGGGCACAAAGAAATACTTTCTTGAAAAACGATGTTAAGTCAATATCCAGTGCAAAGGTGACCCTCTGAGTTCTAGGTCAGAGGCCTGTTGAAAAAAGCACTGGTCGGTCGGACAATGCATACAACATGCGTGATATACGAACACGAGACAATGCTATCCTATCCTGTGACTCATATGTAGAAAAAATGGGGAAACGAGTGCAAATCAGTGTCAGTTTTCTTCAGTATTCCCAGTCGGACTTCAAGATTTTTCAAGAAACAAGGTAACACTGCACGTTACCGCACGGTGCAATCGCACTGTTACATATACACATGTATATATATGTGACAGGACATGTACTGTAGCTCGGTCGACGACCATACCGTGACTTGTTGAATCAACTACATGTATAGATGAACATCACTTATCAAATCATATTTGCCTGTGTTTGATATGTAAACAGTATATATAGCTTCTTCATGTCGTGTCGGCGCCCCAGACGGGTCAGAAGGCGGGCCGTGACTTTGGAGGACAATCAAGTTTCCGTCAGCCGCGAGCATCCCGGCCGCTGTGCTGCGATCACGAAGTACGAGTGCGCGGGCGTTTTTGTTTTTTTTTGTCAAGCTGAGTTGCAAATATAATTTGCAATGATTATAGTTGCATGTGTATCACCGCCAACTAAATGTTTGGCACGCATACTAGGGACTATGTTCTTTACCGATATAACTGCATTGATAATGCAATTCAGTGTTTTACAATTAATGCGTTGTCGGAGCAAGTGTGGGTTTTTTTGTATAATAACTATAAATGCCGAATATTTTATTTAATACATAACGTCGATTTTCGTCATTGGACGCATAAGCTTCCCGAATGAACCGAGTGCCAGCATATAAGTGCCCCTTTGTACAGTGCATGTCCCACCAGAGGGGCGGATACAAGAGTTGGCGTTTGAATGTGCACTGGGCACTTTCAAGTGGAGTGCAACTAAGAAGGTATACGCCCCCTTTACGAGGAATTCGAAAATAAATGCTTTTAATGAGTAAATTAGCACTAAGGTCGTTTCAAGAATTGAATGGCTTAACCATTATATCTGCAATAGTGCCCACGTCTAAAATCCGTTACTGAACCAGCGTCTCCTATCGGTTTGTCTTCGGAACTTTTCCTTTTTGTAACCGAGTCCCAGCTACGTTAGTTCAAGGTCAATGTTTAAGTCCGGTTCGGAATATTTGAGATCATCATGTGTCTTGCCTCGAGGATTTCGAAACGACGTATTGACGACTCGCCCGCAGAACATTACGGCCTTCTTGGTTCTCGCAAATGTCGCACTTTGTGGTGAATTTTACAAACAGACCAATTAAAATTCTATCAACTATGCTTCCCTTGAAGATGAAAGGCGATTTAGTCCGATCGATTTGGCCAGAGAGCCATCTTTTGTAGCAGTTCTTTGGTTTGATTTCATAATGACTAAATGTACCCCTACTCCAGTTAACTGGCTTTAGGGAGTATCAGTCAGTTCCGTCGACTATTGGCAACCTGACAGTCATGGTTATTAGTATACTCAAGTATTTGCGTCATACTATAATTAACCACAGTATGAGTTGGCATCTTCCCATTATATTCAATCAGGCCGAAAAAAAAATGTCCGTTTCGGGTAACCCGACCCTACCTATAAAAATGCGCCGACCCTAACAATTTTTACCGTTTCTGAGCCAAAATAATATTCGTTAGCGAATAGAGTTACGAAGGGCGGATAAATGCAGATTTTAATCAGAATTATTGTGTATATGATAAAACAAAGTCAGGCAATGACAGTAATGTAGGAAAGACTGTCATGTGCAAGAAAACACTCTGAACTTACGACAGATTTTGAAAAAAAAAATCCCTACCTACCGTACCTAGAAATTTTGGGAAGGTTACCCTAAACAAACATTTGTTTTTGGCCTCATTATGAAAGGAGATGTGCAGCATCTATGTTCGCTTTTGTTGTAATATAAACCTAACCGTGCGTAACTAGGCAAACCTAGATATTTTGTTTACGTTTATATGCTGATGTAAACCCGTTTACTAGTTTGCATGTTCTTATATATTTAGAAAATATTAAAGCTTCATTAAAACGCCTTTTTTAAACAATGATTATTTTTAAGCTGATGTTTTAGTTTACAGGTGTTTTTGGCTTCTGCCGATTTCCGTGCAAGAATGTTTCTGTTAATAGCATCGCTGACTCAAGTCTATCGCGGTATCGGTGATAAAAAAGCTATCTTGATTCTTTCCAAAGCGTTCAAGTGCAAAATACGGATTACTCAATTACTTAATATTCTAGGAATCTCTTGACTTCAAAAAAATACATGACAGAACAAATACTGAGTTTTCGAATTGTATTCTCTTCTTTCATATAACAACGGTGAACCAAACAATGATGATTTACCTCATTAAACAATATGTATATCACATCATGTCAACGCAAAGTAACAACAATAGACACTAAATATACTCATATCAATCAATACATATTCAAACTAAAATGACATAAAGCTTTAAGTGGTCTCAAACCCTTTAAACACTGCCATTTTAGTCATTGAATTGAGACTTTTTAATGTACAGTGCCAGAGGTCTTGTGCTAGTGCCAGCATAAACATAAAGCAAGTCAAGAAAGCATTTCACTATGTCGCCAACTTCCAATCCATAAAGATGGTTGACAATACATTTATATTAGGCACAGAAATTAACATTGTGAAACTGGTCAGACCACTTATAAATAAGAGACAATTTAGTCAACATATTACGTCTCTTATTAGGGTGGTTTAAAATACATAAATAAAACAAGAAAAAAAATAAGTGACATTGACAATAAGAAGAAAAAAATCTCTTTTTTTAACCACCCATATAAACAATTTCTACAAATAATGTCGAAAATGAGCACAGAAATATCATATGCTTTCATATTACCGGTATAATAATATAGGTTTGCATTCTTTTTGTCTTCACAGAAAACAATTTAACAGCTCCGATTCTCATAGTCATAAAATTGTCAATGATATCCTATTCTGTGATAAGCATATACTACGTATACAGAACTGCTGTTCTTGCTCCACTATTAACATTGGGGACTATGAAAATCTCTTGTCTGCTGTTTTGCGAAACTGCAAGAACTTTGTGATGAGATCTTCTTAGAGGTTCCACAAGTTCATGCACAATGCCCAAATGAAAAAGAAATGAACGATGTATGCAACACTGTATTCCAAGCCTCTAAGAATCTGGCAGGCAGTCTGATAAGATTTCTTTGGCACTTGAAGTCATCTTGCTAGGAAAACTAATGTCAAATTCCACAATCAAATCCCCTCTTCGTGATGACTGTTTCGGCTGAGGAAGGCCCTCCCCCTGAATACGCTTTACGGAGTTGGGCTTGATAATCTCGTGCAACCGGAGAGGAATCTTCCGACCGTCTATGGTGGGTACTTGTAATGTGGTTCCACACAATGCCTGAAATGACAATGAAGGTAATTTTTAACTTAACATTTTAGATTTTTGACCTACAATAAAATCTGACCTAGACTCAGTTCATGAACCATACATGTAGCTCCAGATAAGCAGAGCAGATGCATAATTACGTTATTATAATCACATAAAAATATATTCATTGAAAGCACTAAAACAATGACAATTCTTTAAAAACAATGACAATTCTTTTTTTATGATTTAATTATGTATACTCTTAAGCGCAGAATATTTATGATTATGCATTTAAACTTACCTGTTTTAGGGAAATTTTTGCCTTGTACCGGATGTCAGTACCATCTCTGGTAAACATTGGGTGTGGCTTATCCTTTATCACAAACACTATATCTGCTGGTACATTATTCGGTGTTTGGTCACCTTCTTTTGGAAAAGTTATTTTAGTTCCAGCTTTCCAACCTGACTTTACATCAATTGTCAATATCTTGTCCTCCATTCTTGTTGATCTACCATCAGGGTTCAGAACTTTTCTGGTAATTTTAAGTTTCTTTGTGCACCCTTTGTAAATGTCTTCTAGTGACACTTGTAAGTCTCTAACAACAGCATTGTCCTGGTGTTTTCTGCGAGGCATACCATGCCCCATACCACCACCACCAAACCCTCCAAATCCAAAGGGATCATCATCGGTTTCCATAGATTCCTGGCCACTCATTCCAGGTCCGAAATGCGATGTTCTGAACCCTTGCCCTTGGCCATGTGGACCCCCACCGAAACTGAAGAAGTTCTCGAAAGGATTTTCGTCACCAAAGAACATTCGGAAAGTTTCCCTGGGGTTGCCCTGGTAGGTGTAATGAGCCCCGCCATTGCCACCACCACCCCCGCCGCCGCCACCAGCCTTCAACCCATCCTCACCGTACTTGTCATAGATCTCTTTCTTCTGTTTGTCACTAAGCACATCATAAGCTTCCGAGATCTCTTTAAATTTATCCTCTGCATTGGGCGATTTGTTCTTGTCGGGATGATATTTGAGGGCCATTTTTCTGTAGCCCTTCTTAATTTCTGCTTCCGATGCATCCCGCGACACACCCAATACCTTGTAATAGTCCTTACCCATATTAAAGGCACACACTAAATGTTCACAACAAAAAATATATTGCAGTCTCCTTATTGCTCTTGTTAATATTTGAGTTGATGTGGCGCAGCTGTGGGTTTTAAACACCAACAGAAAGAGAAAGAATGTTCTCGATTTTTCCACTGTTTACGTCACATCCTCGAGAATCTTCCAATGAAATCAGAGACAAAATATTTTCCACCAATGAAATCATGCAACATATAAAGGCTACGCCTACATCTGACATATTTTAAGAAGGAAATTCCCATGACCTATATTTTTGACAGCGGGGTTAACAATTATAAGTATGCATATAAACATTGAATCGAGCATTTAATTGGAAAAGAAACGTTTAAAAAAGTTAAATATAATTTCAATAAAGATTTTATGTTATTTATTTGATCATATTGAAACAAGGACATATGGATTAGGTTGCGCGCGGAAATTAGTCTTAAATTAAATCTGCTGTATGTTGGTATGCCTCCCTAGAAAAAGCAGACAACAATTAAAAAGCAATAAGGAAAATTACCTTTACATGTGTTAACTCCCTTTACAATAATTCGCTTTTGGGGCCGTATAATTACTTGTTAATACCTGGGACCAATAATAATCGTACTGCCAGGTATTACTACTAATAGGTTTTGAGTCTTTAAAATGCCAAAATGACTTGTAAAAAGAAATATCAAATAAAATTGCATTGATGCTTTTAAGATATAGATAAAGATAAGATAACATATAAGGGTTATTTAAAGTCGACAAGGTGTAATACAAATAACAGCTCACAGAGCTTTTTTAACCGACTATATCTTAACGTAATGTAGAAATATAACAGATATATTATGACTATAAAATAGTAGGAATAGTAAGACATGAATAGTCTCAGCATACATAACAAACGCATGTAAATGTACCTTCTAGATGGCCCGCAGTGCCAAGTGAATGCGGTGGTGTTGCTTACCTAAGATATTTGGCGGGGATTTTACCAGCAGTTTATCCCCGCGGTGCGAGGATTTTACCTGGGATTGGCTGGACCGAAAGTCAAAGTCCCAGCAATTCCCCGGACCTGGGGCGTGTGGTTACAATTGATTGGTGCCCAACGACGGTATAAAATAGTCTAATAAGACTAAAACAAGGTGCTTGAGACCAATATATTTTTAATCAAGTTCAACTTGAATAATGTTAGACAAATATATAATGAGTAACATAAAAAATGTTGATATAATGTTGGCCTTTTTCTGATCTGTGATGCGCTCCTGGTAAGACTGTAATGGCTACTGGTGCGTTAGTCGCCTGTGCGGATGTACTTTTCGGCGGTGGTGTCTACAAAGTATTCTTGGATATTGTACATCATATGCAGCATGCTGTGTCTACGTCGCTGTTCAAAAGTCATCCAGTTGAGGCAACTTGAAGACCGTTTTGGAGTTCTTGGCGAGTAGTTATCTGCGCTGTACCTGCTCAATAGGTTTATATACAGCCTGTTAATAAGGGTCCTATACAGTTGAGACATTTTCTAGTACTGGTCGGACCATTACTTTGCAGGAAACTTCCTTAACTGGTGGCGTGCATTCCTTGATAGGAAATTGGATATTGAAAAGCATCCATTTTCTTTTCTTTCATTATCATTTCTCATATCAGAACAGTAAATGCTTTATTTAGTATCACTTCATCAGAACAGTAGGCGGATCTCTTACTCAATAAGTAGTGTACAATTAAATTACAACGATATTCACTCCTAAACAACATAGCACAGGTATAGCTTTTTCTGATCTGTAGTTCTTGTTAGCAACCTACATACATGTATGTTAAATGCATGATCTGTTCTTTTTCTGTCTACTTGCATTTTTTTACTGTGTTGTTTGTATTACTATGTAGTCTTGCCTTAATTTGCATTGTTTTGTACTCTGGCATTATTTTGCATAGTTAGGATTTTGTATTACTGCCTTATTTTGCATTGTGTTGCTTGCATTATTTTGTCTTTTGGTAAGCTGCTTTAGAAAATATCATGCATGTCTGTTTATCTTGTATAACCTTGATACCTGTAACCTAGCATTATTGTGATTTTCTGTGTCTTTTGGTTAGCTGCTTTAGAACATGTCATGCATGTCTGTTTATCTTGTATAACCTGGATACCTGTAACCTAGCATTATTGTGATTTTCTGTGTGCATATTGTCAGTAATTATATAATATTCAATAATTTAAAGCAAATGATTTAATTCTATTTCTATGAGTATCATGCTAATCAGGTCACTTCAAATCTTATTTGAGCTGATATTTTGATTTCTTAGGCCATTTTTTAAACACACACACTTGTGTCATTTACAATTTTTTTTTACTTGAACTAATATTTTTTTAAGCTCTTTTAAACCTCTTTTGGTAAGATTACCATGTCTCCTATGGTTTTGTGCTGTAATTATGTAAGTTTTACTCTCTTGTAGCTGCTTTATATATGTTATCCATATACATTTGTTAAATAGTCGGTATAAAAGCTCATCAGAGCTTATGTTGTCTATATATCTGTCTTGCCGACTTTAAATAAATCTTATCTTATCTTATCTTACCTTTGGGTATATCTCGGGTAGTTGTGAAGTTTAACAACTTTCAGGGTAAATCTTTGCTCTTGAAATATTATTTGCTTGTATTTTTGTTCTGTACATTCGCACACGTCCTGTTTTAGGTTCTCTTATGCAAATATATGTGTATTAATGTTTGGCACCACTGCATCTTTAAGTATATTTTCAAACCCTGGAGCAGGGAAATTGTACTAAACCCCTACATTCTGTAGGTTCGGAAATGTTCAAGGCATCTCAAATCCACAGATACTTGAATGTATGATGCAGATCCCAACAGCTGCCCCTGGCTAACTGTACTTTAAAAAGTTGCCTGTGGCCTCCTTTGGGTAACATCAGTCTTGACCCTGAAAAAAAATACAACATTTTATGGGCTGCTTATATAATCATAGACAAGTCATGGAACACAATTCAAGTATTAAACATGATTTGTCGACGATATTTCAACTTTCTATAAAATCAAAAAATCCACTAGGGTTATAAAATAGCCAATAAAATGTTGTACTTTTTGTTTTCAGGGTCAAGCCTGATTTTACCCAACTGAGGGCACAGGCAACTATTTAAAGTAAGCCATGGGCAGCTGTTGGGATCTGCATCATACATTCAAGTATCTGTTCTCAAATCCATTGGAACCAAAACTACCAGACCAAGGTGTGAAAAAAACCTCAAAGCTAATGCTACATTTCGTCTTAAAAATAATAGTTATAATCCATTGTTTTTAAGTATTTCAAAACTGGCCCGCAATTATATATCTCCCTTATCAATATGTTAATTTTGTGCATTGTCCATGATTGGCCAGAATTATAAACACTCATGTATGTACATGGCGAAAAATACGCAAAATTCAAAATATTGTCTGCTCCATCAAAATGGCGTCGACAAGGCACATGGATGCGAGAATGGATGATCCAGATAATTTGGTTCCTAAACCAAACATATCTGAGATTAAAAACAAAATGTTTCGTCAAGAGATGTATCGTAAAATGAAGATGGAGAAGAAAAAGGTAATCTGATTTACATTATAGAAATCGTACACTTGGGACACCGACATGGAACTAAACAAACTTGCATAGTATTCGGACAGTAACTGTAAATATTATTTAGTTACTGTTACATGTTCATTTAACTGGTTTGATTTAGAGTGTGAGACAGACGTTTTTCCACTGTAGAAGGGTATGCACAGGCATACATGTCCCTAACATTGGTTGCACATGAATATATTTAGCCCTTTAAATACCCAGCCGGCTGTTACATTGAGGGGACCCACCCTGTGCTCATAACTTAATTCAGTGGCGGATCCACAACATTCTAAATGGGGAGGGGCACAACTAATTATAAATATATTAAACTTTTTTGAATGCATTATTTTAATCATATAATGACATGGAATTAAAATTTGCCTTCACTGTCAAAGATGTTTGGCGGGTCAATTGAATTAAAAACATAGTATTTACTAATCTAAAATAAACCTTTCAAAAGACAACAACGATATCTTGCTGGTTTGGGGAATCAAACCAGGGTCAACGGATTAACAGGCTAAGTCGTTAACCACTCGTCTACCTGTGACACTAATATTTATACTGTAGAAATGCTATATAAACCTACAGTACTGTATATTGATTGCACTCAACGATACTGTACAAAGGTACACCGGATGTCATTGTCATTTAAGTTAACTAAAGGAAAAACAACTTGACAACAAATTCAAAAAGGGTTTCAAATAAATTATTACGTATAAATTTACAAAGGCTCTAGCATAATTCCGAGAACTAGACAATAATAAAGGCCGAAATGGAAAGTTTCAAGGCGGCAACGTTTTGAATTTAAACTTTGGTTATATGCACATCATGCACACACATATCTTGTTGACACACGGTGACATTATTAAAAGCAATGACGAACATAATGTGCACATGTTAACAGTTTAAAACAACTTTATACCATATTTCTGGTATATGATATATTCTGAACACAGTTAACTTATGCGTATAACTGCAGCCATATTTGTCTACTTTTGATCAGCTGTCTGAGTAAAATGTGGCGCTGATTTTTCATTATCGAATGTTAGGGACTCGATGTCATTTTCATGAGTCTTTTTCGTGTCGTATACTATATCATACTCGATAATCAGGATCAACTATTTATTTGCTCAAATGCTTATATAAAAATTTAAATTGTGACAAAACAACTTATTTGTACAGTTAAATCAATGAAGATGTGCCCCCCCAAAATCATTACTTGCAAGCCCGCTGGGGGGGGGGGGGCATGTGGGTAAGTGACTAGCTTTACAAAATCACAATCTTCCGTATGAGGCCCTTAACATGTCAACCTTTAATTGTGATTATGGTATATACTGGGATTTTTCTTGGGTTTTTCTGGTTGAACGATTTATCTACATTGGTTTTTTTGGGGGGGGGGTAAAGGGTTGGTCCTGTCAACGCAACTGCGTCAGGGTTTGAATTTAGCACTCGCACACTCGCAAAATGCGAGCCTAAATTGAATAATGCGAGTTGAATTTAAAGACACTCGCAAAAATTTGCGAGTTCAAAATTTGCAGCAAATATGCAATCCTTAAAAAAGATATGAACATAATAGAAATGCCTACTTTCGTTTTCCGATAATCACACAGAAATTGATGACGTAGATTAGGGTTATGGGCACAGGCAGGTACTCGTTACTATGTGGCAGGTTCCGTTCTATGTATTTTTGGTTTTTTCGTTTCCCTTTTTGGTGCGGCGGTATTTAGTGATAATCGCATCGAGACACAGTCTGTATAATGATGAGAAGCAAAAAGATAAGTTTTTTATGCGTGTTGATTTTAAAATCGCAGACAGCTGATGGCAATGATAAACCAGTTCCAAACAAAGAAGCCAAAAACTGTTTCGATGTGGAAGAGGGAGTTGAACATTATATTGACCCTCAACACAGATGATGAAAGGAATGTTTTTAAAATATTTCGCACATACCAATACTGGCCTAATCAAGTCTTCCTCAGTATGTAATGTCAGTGTTACATATATGATGATATTGTTTAATGTACATGATAATTCATTAAAACAATTACACTATACCTTAAACCATTGTTTATTTTATACAATATATACTTTTTCCTTGCAAACACAAAGGTGAGTGAGTGCCTGGTTTTGCAAGTTAAAAATTTTAGCAAATAATTTGCGAATAGCAAAAGTTGAATTTGAACCCTGTGCGGCCTGTGTTTGTAAAGGGTTATTATTTTAGTTGTCCTTTTTCCTCAAGATGAAAAACACTCACACTTCACAAATGTTCAAACCTCAAGCCTGAAGATCCCGGTTATAAATACAAATGCTTTTGGAATAAAATGGTATTGAAATCTTCATCCTTTAAATTTGCTAAGCTCTTAAACACCCAAACATATATCTCTTAAACACCCAAACATATATTACAGGGCACATGTATAATGCTTGCTAAATATTGAATCTTGAATTGACACGAAATTTAACTTTTTGCAATTCTATGTTTTGGACCTTCAAAACCTCTTTGCCACGTCAGATAGACAATGGTAGATGGCAAAGTCCTTGAATGATTATATTTTTTATTCTTCTGCCATCACAGGCTTGAACCCAAAAGAACACATGATGAAGAAAGTAAAAAAACACTATCAGCATGGAAATTCAAATGATATCTGACTATACATTAAATATCAGGTCATTGCAAAACAATTTATTGTCATTTTTTTTCAGATGAAAATCAAAGAAAAGAAGAAGAAAATGAAAGAAGCAAAGGCATCAGGGGAAAAGGTTTGTTATTCATTTACTTTTGCCCTAATGATTTAAAATCTATTGGTGAGTCCATGATTGAACAGACCTTTTGAGTCTGTTTGTTGTAGGATGAACGTTAACATTACATTATACCTAATGACTTTGGAGTTAAAATAAATATCCATGTCCATCACTTTATTTACATATTCCCTTAACATATACAGGTTGTAAAACAAACTCCAAAGACCATAGAGTCTATGAGAATTCCTGATGAGACCATGGTCAGCGCCGAGGATGAAGAGGTATGCTAGAACAAAGTTCGTTCATTTGGACTGACTCTTAAAATGTATTTATTTAGATGAAGCGTTATTTTTACTTACATACAAGTTGTAATTAACTTAAAAATACAACATTTGAAAATGACTTTTACAAGGAATAAATAAATGAAAAAAATAATTTGAAAAATAGGAAATGTTATCAGGAATTCTAAAGTTCAGGTTAAATCCTGAGATTATATCAGACTTTAGATTATAGTACAGTTGTTAAGATTATCATTTGCATCAAAAACAGGAGAGCCTTCAAATGAATATAAATGACTTTGGAAAAAATTTCAGAAAGGGTCAAAACCCTTACCCTGCTTTAAGCATGAATCCCTCATACTGAAACAGATCCCCGGTTATATTTCAGGATTGACAATTATTAGCTGTTAGAATCCCTGATGTTAACTTATGTATTTAACAATTTATTTTTTTGGCACCATAGGAAATAATGCATATGTTACCTTTCAGTAATAACTTTTTATTGTTGAACAACAGGTTCGCTTGGATGAAGCTATTGATGAGATGGCCGGCTATTTTAACAGGGAAACCACACCCAAGATCCTTCTCACCACTTGTGACAGGCCAGGCGCTGTATGAACACATTATTGGCACTAATTCTACATATCTTTGAACCTTTCATGTTTAGTTAATCAATCAACATTTTGCAAAATGAGTCTAGGTAGGATTTAAGGTCTGTTTTGTGAAAAAAATAGAATAACTAGTTTTAATACATTTTGTCTTTATTGAATTCAAAAGGAACATGTCATATATGTTGTCTGTCATATACTGAGTTTTATCTTTAGACATACTACTGAACAGCCCTCATGTACATTGAACATACAACTGAAGTCTATCTTTGTTTGACAGAGGACAAACAAGTTATGCAAGGAGATCAAGCGTCTTCTGCCCAACACAACCTTGTTGTACAGACGTGGCCTTGACCTGAAGAAGGTCATTCCCCAGGCCCTTTCTCGGGAGTATACAGATCTCATTGTCATCAACGAGGACAAGAAGATGCCCAGTATCCTTCATGTTAACAATAAACATTATCACTTCTCAGCATAATGCAGGAAATCATGGTAATAAGGATTAGTGTTTAAATCAAACAATAACACATATTTCAGTTGCATTTAAAAAAATAAAGTCTTGCAAAAAGGTTTTATACTGTTTCTTGATGTTTAAATTTGATTTTCAGGCAAGTATTAGACAGTTTAATGAGACAGCTGTTAAAACAAAAAGAATAAATGCAATAAATATGCTTTAGAACCAAAGATATACTAGTATATTGTTAGCTGTATTGTAGCATCATGCTTTACTATGTTTATTGACCCTTGACGTGTTGTCTAGATGGACTTGTTCTGTCCCACCTTCCAGACGGCCCAACAGCCCACTTCAAACTCTCCAATGTCAGGCTAACCAATGAAATCAAGGTATAAAATGCAATGGATTAATCCATTTTGTTTTGTTGCTACTGCTGAATGACCCATTCCAAAATCTCTCCAGTGTTAGGCTCAGCAGCAAGGTCTAAGTAAGTTGTAGTGACAGGGTTATTAACTAAGTTTTTACAAAGTGAAACCTTGTTATTAGTTCACCAGGTTTTCACAAAGTGAAACCTGGCTATTAGAATGAAGAACTTCATTTTTTAGATGGACTGAAGGGCTGGGTCATTCCCACCTATGGTATCGAATAATTTTAGTTATGTTTGACATATAGTTAGCAAACTTTGTACATTGTATATAGCAATAGATTATGGCAACCTTTCATGGGATTGCATTTGGGGCCCCTAGGGGCAAGGTCGATGTTACTAAACATAGACAAATAGTTGGTACTGAATAATTTAGGGTTGACATATTGTGACCAAACTTGGTATAAAGGAAGAGTTTAAAGAGGACCGTCATGGATTTACGTGTAGTGCCCGTAGGGTCAAGGTTAAGGTCAATGTTAGTAAAAATAGAAAAAGGATGCTACTGAATAACGTTAGATAGGGTTATTTTCATCAAAGTTGGTACATAGGAAGAGTTTGTAAGACCTTTCATGGGATTGTGTTTATAGGGTCAAGCTCAAGGTCACTGTTACTAAAAATAAAAATAGTAAAACAGTTGGTACTGAATAACTTTAGATAGGGTGGACATATTGCGACCGAACTTTGTATATAGAAAGAGTTAATTGATACCTTACATGCGATTGCGTTTGGGACTCCTAGGGTCAAGGCTACTGCTACTTAACATTGAAAACCAGTTGAATATTAGTTGGTACTTAATAACTTAAGTTAGGGTTGATATATTGTGACCAAACTTGGTATATAGGAAGAGTTTATGGGGGCCTGTCATGGGATTGCGTTGGGGCCGCTAGGGTCAAGATAAAGATCACTGTTACTGAATCTCATAAGGAAGGCTGAAGTTCTTCAGTCAATCATTGGAAATCTGGTTTCGTTGCATTGCGGCATTCCTTGTATTTGATATAAATAAAGCATAGTCTGTGTTAGTTTTATTTTAATAGTTCCTTCATTAATATAGCAGTATGACAAAAAACTGTTTAAAAGATTTGAAAAGTTTCCTTTCAGCCTCATCTTTCCTCTCAACACCGTATGTCATATCAAATCAAGATTACACAAAGTTGCTCTCATAATTTGTTCAAAAACATTCTCTTTACAATTGTCAATAAATTAATTGTATTTTTTTTTTATTTATATTTCGAAAACCTTAATTGAAATTGGTTTTACAACCATAAGCATCCATTTTCACTATTGCATATAGATGGTCATAGCATATAGACAAAAATTACAATTATGACAGGATTTGGCAACATTTAAACAAAAGTTGTCAACATTTCAATGTTTATTAGGGTTATTTTGGTTGAAATCTACATACTTTTGAACAAAACAGTTTTTTGCTATCATAATCAGGGAGAAGGGTCATGAGAAGCTTTCAAGAGGCCATATCAACATGCTGTAGATTCTGTATTTCTCCATAGCCGGCATTACCCATAGCCGCCATTACCCATTTATGTATTTGTATGCATATCTTGAGAGTCTGAAAAAACCAGGGAACCATTTCAGAATGCTGGTGAGATGACGGGCCACAAGCCAGAGGTGATACTGAACAACTTCAACACTCGTCTGGGTCACTCTGTGGGACGGATGCTGGCATCCATGTTTCCACACGACCCCAACTTCCATGGGAGACGCGTCGTTACCTTCCACAACCAGCGAGACTTTGTCTTCTTTAGGCACCACAGGTAAGAGCTCATATATTTACAAATATTGATTTGCTGTGTAGATCTGTTACAAATGAACAAAGAAGGTGTATACTTTTGAAAATCACCTTAATAATCATTTTTTTAGTGAAAAAGCATGTATGAGTAAACCAGTAGCAAAAATCACAACTCTTATCTGTAGGAATGTAACATGGCACCAATTATTTTGAATTTGTTTGTTCACCAGGTACATATTCCGGAGTGCCCAGAGAGTAGGTCTTCAAGAGCTGGGCCCAAGATTTACCCTCAAGCTAAGAACACTTCAGAAGGGAACTTTTGATTCAAAATATGGAGAATACGAGTTTGTTCACAAGGTTTGTATATCAAGCCCAATTGGTTCATGTACAATATTTTATGTCAGAGTTATTAGCAACTCATACCGGTAAGTATCCACATTGAAAAATGTAAAAAAGTTATTAAGTATGTAAGAACACATTTCAAATGGCGCTGTAATAATTAACAAATGTGACATTGCTTTAGCAAAGTCTTGCTTGATTTGATCAGATAAACATGAAAGGTGAGAGAGGTCTTGAGGTATACCTGTCTGTATTTCACCAGAGGTTATTGATTTCACCAGAGGTTGTGGATTAGAGCCCCAGTAGGATATGAGTGGTCTTGTGGTATACCTGTCTGTATTTCACCAGAGGTTGTGGATCAGAACCCCAGCAGGATGAGAGTGGTCGTGTGGTTTTCCTGTCTGTTTTTCACCAGAGGTTGTGGATTAGAACCCCAGCAGGATGAGAGTGGTCTTGTGGTTTTCCTGTCTGTATTTCACCAGAGGTTGTGGATCAGAACCCCAGCAGGATGAGAGTGGTCTTGTGGTCTTCCTGTCTGTATTTCACCAGAGGTTGTGGATTAGAACCGCAGTAGGATGAGAGTGGTCTTGTGGTCTACCTGTCTGTATTTCACCAGAGGTTGTGGATTAGAACCCCAACAGGATGAGAGTGGTCTTGTGGTCTACCTGTCTGTATTTCACCAGAGGTTGTGGATTAGAACCCTAGCAGGATGAGAGTGGTCTTGTGGTCTTCCTGTCTGTATTTCACCAGAGGTTGTGGATTAGAGCCCCAGCAGGACGAGAGTGGTCTTGTGGTCTACCTGTCTGTATTTCACCAGAGGTTGTGGATTAGAACCCCAACAGGATGAGGGTGGTCTTGTGGTCTTCCTGTCTGTATTTCACCAGAGGTTGTGGATTAGAACCCCAACAGGATGAGAGTGGTCTTGTGGTTTACTTGTCTGTATTTCACCAGAGGTTGTGGATTAGAACCCCAGCAGGATGAGAGTGGTCTTGTGGTATACCTGTCTGTATTTCACCAGAGGTTGTGGATTAGAGCCCCAGCAGGATGAGAGTGGTCTTGTGGTCTACCTGTCTGTATTTCACCAGAGGTTGTGGATTAGAACCCCAGCAGGTTGAGAGTGGTCTTGTGGCCTTCCTGTCTGTATTTCACCAGAGGTTGTGGATTAGAGCCCCAACAGGATGAGAGTGGTCTTGTGGTCTTCCTGTCTGTATTTCACCAGAGGTTGTGGATTAGAGCCCCAGTAGGATAAGAGTGGTATTGTGGTATACCTGTCTGTATTTCACCAGAGGTTGTGGATTAGAGCCCCAGTAGGATTAAAGTGGTCTTGTGGTCTTCCTGTCTGTATTTCACCAGAGGTTGTGGATTAGAACCCCAACAGGATGAGAGTGGTATTGTGGTATACCTGTCTGTATTTCACCAGAGGTTGTGGATTAGAACCCCAACAGGATGAGAGTGGTCTTGTGGTATACATGTCTGCATTTCACCAGAGGTTGTGGATTAGACCCCCAACAGGATGAGAGTGGTCTCGTGGTCTACCTGTCTGTATTTCACCAGAGGTTGTGGATTAGAACCCCAGTAGGATGAGAGTGGTCTTGTGGTCTGTTTGTATTTCACCAGAGGATGTGGATCAGAACCCCAGTAAGATGAGAGTGGTCTTGTGGTCTACCTGTCTGTATTTCACCAGAGGTTGTGGATTAGAGCCCCAGTAGGTTGAGAGTGGTCTTGTGGTCTTCCTGTCTGTATTTCACCAGAGGTTGTGGATTAGAACCCCAACAGGATGAGAGTGGTCTTGTGGTCTACCTGTTTGTATTTCACCAGAGGTTGTGGATTAGAACCCCAACAGGATGAGAGTGGTCTTGTGGCCTTCCTGTCTGTATTTCACCAGAGGTTGTGGATTAGAACCCCAGTAGGATTAAAGTGGTCTTGTGGCCTTCCTGTCTGTATTTCACCAGAGGTTGTGGATTAGAACCCCAACAGGATGAGAGTGGTCTTGTGGTCTTCCTGTCTGTATTTCACCAGAGGTTGTGGATTAGAGCCCCAGTAGGATGAGAGTGGTATTGTGGTCTACCTGTCTGTATTTCACCAGAGGTTGTGGATTAGAACCCCAGTAGGATGAGAGTGGTCTTGTGGTCTACCTGTCTGTATTTCACCAGAGGTTGTGGATTAGAACCCCAACAGGATGAGGGTGGTCTTGTGGTCTTCCTGTCTGTATTTCACCAGAGGTTGTGGATTAGAGCCCCAGTAGGATGAGAGTGGTCTTGTGGTCTACCTGTCTGTATTTCACCAGAGATTGTGGATTAGAACCCCAACAGGATGAGAGTGGTCTTGTGGTCTACCTGTCTGTATTTCACCAGAGGTTGTGGATTAAAACCCCAGCAGGATGAGAGTGGTCTTGTGGTCTACATAGCTGTATTTCACCAGAGATTGTGGATTAGAGCCCCAGCAAGTTGAAAGTGGTCTTGTGGTCTACCTGTCTGTATTTCACCAGAGGTTGTGAATTAGAGTCCCAACAGAATGACAGTGGTCTTGTGGTATACATGTCTGTATTTCACCAGAGATTGTGGATTAGAACCCCAACAGGATGAAAGTGGTCTTGTGGTATACATGTCTGTATTTTACCAGAGGTTGTGGATTAGAGCCCCAACAGGTTGAGAGTGGTCTTGTGGTCTTCCTGTCTGTATTTCACCAGTGGCTGTGGATCAGAACCCCAGTAGGATTGAAGTGGTCTTGTGGCCTTCCTGTCTGTATTTCACCAGAGGTTGTGGATTAGAGCCCCAGTAGGTTGAGAGTGGTCTTATGGTCTTCCTGTCTGTATTTCACCAGAGGTTGTGGATTAGAGCCCCAGTAGGATGAGAGTGGTCTTGTGGTATACATGTCTGTATTTCACCAGAGGTTGTGGATTAGAACCCCAGCAGGATGAGAGTGGTCTTGTGGTCTACCTGTCTGTATTTCACCAGAGGTTGTGGATTAGAACCCCAGCAGGATGAGAGTGGTCTTATGGTATACATGTCTGTATTTCACCAGAGGTTGTGGATTAGAGCCCCAGCAAGTTGAGAGTGGTCTTGTGGTCTACCTGTCTGTATTTCACCAGTGGTTGTGGATTAGAACCCCAGTAGGATGAGAGTGGTCTTGTGGTCTACATGTCTGTATTTCACCAGAGGTTGTGGATTAGAACCCCAGCAAGTTGAGAGTGGTCGCTTGGTACAGTGTATATGTATCTGTTTTAAAGTTTCACCAGAGGTTGTGGATTAGAACTCCAGCAAGTTGAGAATGGTCGCTTGGTACAGTGTATATGTGTCTGTTTTAAAGTTTCACCAGAGGCTTCCGATTAGAGTCCCGACCAGGGGGAGAGTGTGTGTTTTTTTGCAATTTATAAGTGTCTGTTTAAAGTTTCACCAGAGGTTGTGGATGAAAATGTCCCACAATAGGCCTGTTTGTTCTCATGGCTACTCAAAAGTGGAACATTTCAATTGTGTTTCTACTATGGAAACGGACCATGATTCATATCAACCATCATATAAAGCTCCTTTTAAACAATTTTTTTTTTATCTAGAACTGAACTAATGAACATTGTATCTTTGGTTTCAGCGCCACCAGATGGACACAAGTAGACGGAAGTTCTTCCTGTAACAGGTTCAACCTGTCCATCTCAGATGAAAGTGATTGTGAAGCTAAATGTATAAATATGTATATACTCATACCATTGGCATGGTACATGACTGTATTTTGTTTTGGTTGTATGTTGTATTGTTTGATTAATAAATATGCAGTTTTAATTTAGTATTGTTCTGAGAAGTTTGTCTGAGAAGGCTCTGTACTATGGATGAGAACAAGTGTGTGTATTGGTGCTGCAGATTCTTTAAAGGGCTATAACTCTTAAATGCTTTGCCCGATTTTACAAAATACACTGATCAGAATGTTCATTACCATAAAGATGTGTAGCTCCTTGCCCACACAGCATTTTACAGTTGTTACCACAGAAATATGAGTAGTTGAACAAGAGTTCCTGTTTTACAATGTTGAATAAAGGGCACAAGTAAATCTTTTAAAGGTATGGCCAAGTTAAGTAATCCCCAACTGGCAGTGGGCATAACTTAACAACCATTAAAACCAGAGATATTGTCCTTGCTACACACATGTATTTTGTCAATAGTAACATTTTGTTTACGCCCCAATATCAAGGTTCTATGTGAATATCTTGAATGGCTAGTAAGTTATGGCCAAACAATTTGCATGACTTTCCAACTATGAAAGGACATAACTTGATAGTTATTAAACCAGAGTTATGGACCTTACTGTACATGTGTATATTGGCTCTTGCAACATGTAACGAGTTTCATTCAGATATCTTGCTATTGCTAAGGTTATTTTTAGACATTCAACAACGATGACAAAAACAGTAACAACAGCAGACAAGCTAGACTTTCTACAACTGTTAAGGGGCTAACTGGACAATATTAAAACAAGAGAAATGGGCCGTACTACATTTCAGTATTTTTTTCATTAGTAACATGAATACCAATTTTCATATGAACATCTTGAATGGTTGTAAAGTTATGGCCAAGTCAGTATGTGCTTGACTTAAAAACTATCAAGGGGCATAACTTCACAGTAATCCAAGTCAGAGGAATGAGTCTTGGTACACTTATGCATATTGTTACAACTAACATGAACAATGTTGACGACAATATCTTGATTTTTTTCTTGAAGTTGAGTTGACAGTCTACATACACCTACTAATTACAAAGCCAACTAGAGCTGATGACAAATCCTGTTTTTGTGACCAAAGGAATGGATAGTACTAGGTCAATCTAACCGAGTGCAACACTGATAATCAATGGCTCCTTGCAGTCATACAATGTGAATGTCATCATACATCAAGTGTTCTAGAATGATTATCCTCTTCAGTAGGTTAAAATAACTTAAAGGGGCTGTACACCGTATGTTAAAACGGCGAAAAAAGAGAGAAAATTGTCGAAAAATGACATAAACTTGGTATTGATGTGTACAATATATTGGAACTTAGTAATACTAATTTTAAACTATGTGTTCAACTTACTAACTGAAGTACCACATAGTTTAAAATTAGTTTATTTTTCGCAGTTTTTTCGTATTTTCCATAAATAAAACATTACTAGGTATGTCTACCTAGTAGAATTCATTCCTTATGCGTGATTGGCTAGTCGATGTTATCACATGAGATGACCATGTTTGGTATATAGCTTAAATATTCCAACTGTTTAGAATAAGCCTTCGTAGCACAGTGGATACAGCACTGGTCTGCAATTTTGGCGACACCGGTTCGATCCCGGTCTCCGACTGGACTTTTTTTGTTAGTATGTTTTTTTACAATTATTATAAGAAAGAATAAAACATTTTATTAAATAATTGTCCTGAGATTCGTTACAGAAAAAAACTTTTTTTGGTGCCAATCTGGTGTACAGTCCCTTTAAGTCCATAATTTTGATCACAAAATGACACAACCTTTTCATAGCACTGACTGCAAATGTTGTCTTGCCAGAGAAGATAAAAATGATCCACTTGATAATGGTGAGAATGCTTCAGATAAAGATACAGGACATATTAAATGATTGTACATGAATGCAGAAAAAACTAACAATTTTATTTCCTTTTATTTTCTTTAAACAACATAATCAAAAGTGAATATCTAGAATGTCATAGAAACAGAATAACTGGTGAGGGTGAGTCGTCTTCCCTTAAACAAATTGCACTAATAAATCCTTTTAAACTGAATTTCAGATAAAACAACCATTAAAGAAGTATTAAAATCTAGTAACTGAAAACAATTCTCAAATAATCAAACTCTAGTTAGTAGATAAAGGAATACAGGTAAAAACAATATATTGTCAATATATTAAAAGAGAATAGTTAAAGGCTTCATTATGAAATCACTAAATGACTAACATACAAATCTGGTGGTGGAAGATTAAATGTGTGGTAGATGGAGATGTCATTATCAAAACTATAAACAAACTTCAAATAAGGGTAATAATGAGTATAAAAAGCACGTACATGTACAAACAGCATTGAGCAGGTTCAAATATCTTGTACGCTTTCAATCTCTTAAATGCACAATGATGATAAGGCGTGAACAGCTGTGGATTCACTCATAAAAGGTTTGTACGGCTTAATTTTCCCCTACTTCCTTATTCTGATGAACACTTTGTGAACAAATCCATTAAACAACTGTGAAAGTGTCATACACTGGAAAAAACACACAACCATCCTCCCTATGTGTCACTTATCAGTGCACACACTGACTTGGAGGTACAGTACCAGTGACTGAAGCCATTGACACATGATCTTACAAAACAGGCAACTGGCATGGAGGTCATCACTTGACCTGAGTGTTGATTCTTAACAATATTGCAAACTTTGCCACTGTCCAACAAACAAGTACCACTCTGTGTCTCATCATCTGATTTTGGAGAGGTGTGCTATGGTCTGGTCCCGGGGCACTATGCTTGACTTCTGGGATTTCTTCTTTTCCTTGTCCACAGAGAAGCACTTCCACAGTCTGAGGGTCTCGTCAGCCCCTGCCGACACCACTGTGGTCCCGTCCGGTGACATGGCCATGTGTAACACCCGTGATGTGTGACCTGTAATGTACCAACAGATGATAGTTATACATGTAATAATTTCATACACACGTATTTCAAGCCAATGAAATTACTTAATGGCCTTCAATAAGTACCAAGCATAATCATTTAGAAATGCATCACTTTAAGTTGGATAAAAAATTTAATATCAAATATGATTATTAAGAAGAGCTTGCTTCGTCAGCTCAACATGGGTTAAAACACTTCAAAACTCCTAAACATTAATTCTTCGAGCAACATAATTACATCAGCTGAAAATAAACCTAAACTTATTCCCATTTTTAGGCTGTAGGCCGCTAGGCCTGCAGACTTCAATAACCATATCTCGGAAATCGCATTGGCAGATCGACATAACATTTTTAACTTTTAGCGAATTAATGCGCAAACGGGCATATCAACCCCAGCGCGGTTAGAACTGCGTGGGTCAACACCTAATTTACATTAACATTTACATCGAAAATACCTAGTAAGCAATCTGCTCTAATTGTTACGCACTGCATTCTGCATATTGATCAGCTTGCTAAAAGTAAAGTCTTCAGTCTATGTTATGCGGTTAATATAGTTTGGAACACTGCTTTTTCGTCATATAACGCACTTGATATATATTTTGATATCGACGAGTTACAGAACGCAATATAGAAAAGCAGAATTCGCAAATAATTGCAAAATTAACGCTTACTGAATCAAATAAATACATGTATTTTATACCTGTGTTTAGATTTTACTTCAGCCGGGGACCGATAATATCTACATATACAATGTGGCCAAGAATAGAATGTGGGTAATCAAATTCAGACAGGTTTATTCCCCGGAAATAACCTCTGAGAAGTCATTAAAAGACGGAAAAATATGGATCGTATTATGATGCTATAAAATGCTAATTAGGCGTAAGATATCAAACCATAATGTTTTAAATAAAATGATGATAATTCATTTTATCCTACAATCAGTTTTTTCAAGTATAATTTCTTAAATTTCCTAAATTTAGCCTAAATCGGCTATTACTTGACATTTTTATTGAGATTATTAGTTTTTAATTGTTTTTTTTAAAATGTGTGTCGCATAAAACCATTCTCCTGTGTAAGTACATACTAACAACCTTTTAAACATTTACTAAATGAATATTATACACTTTTACAATTAAAATCAAACCGCGTAACGCGTTGACAGGCTATTTACCTGCTACAATTTTTGTAATAGTCATGTAATGCCGAATGAAACAGAAAGTATGTGAATATTTCTAAGTTTGTCTCAGTAATTTCAGTCCAATATCTTGAGCATGTAGCATAATGCATATGCATATTTAAAAACAAAACTGATATAAATCTGTTAATTTTGTCCACGAGTGACATATGTTCAGGGCATTATTAAGATACATGTACATAAAGCATACAGGGAAGAAATAGTATGTGGGTGATTCGATCCAGAGGTATAAGGCGTTGTAGAAAGAAGCTTTAAACATAAACCTAATTAATATGTCCAATGCATTTTGTTGGGATGCATTTGGTAAAGCCTGCATACCCTGTTAGTAAATTAAATACACCTCAAGTCAAGTTTGAATTGTAGAGTAGATTTGACTAAAAACTCCTTAATGCTTTATCCGTGGCAGTGCATTGTTTATGAAACAAAGGCTCCATATAAGGTTTTATATGATTTTGAGTATAACTCCATATCTTATAAGTAACTATTTGGCGTATTCCACATTTCAAGTAACTTATACTTCATGATCTTATTGGGAATCAACATTAAACATAAAAGTTTTTGCGAAGGGAATTATGAGCGAGCATATACTATCTTTAGATGTTTATGTTGATACATATGTTTTACAATTACATGACTTTACTCACAAAATGTTGCAGGCTGAAAGCCATTCAACGCTTTAAGCACTTTGATTCAACATTACCTGTGAGTTCTGCGACCTTGGTCATGGCTGGGTACTTCCAGATGGTGAGTTGGTTGAGGGCAAAGCCGTGACTGGACACCAGCTCCTTGTACTCCTTTGACCACTGCAGCGCACAAACCTGGTGCAAGGGAGAGTATATATAACGGACATATGGCACAAGTAGACCAATATCATCATAGAAAAAAGGATTCGAAGTTCATATTAAAAGCATACCAAACATGCTGTATGATCTTGAATATGGCAATCACTGCTCTTATCACTTTGTTGAACCATACATACATCATTTTTTTAATATGATAAAACTTAAATCTGAGCAGCTACAATACTTGTATATACCTGTGACTTCGTGTCTACTGCGTTGATGCAGGAGCCGACACTAACATTCCAGAAGCGGATGTGTCGGTCAGCCGTCCCCCCTCCGCTGGCTAGCACATTGTGTTGCCATGGACACCAGGATACAGCCTGAAAAGTTCATGCAGTATTGGAGGAAGTTATGACATACAATTAAATGTTTGAATCAGCTTTCAAGTAATTACTTATGACAAAACTTCAAATGAACAAATCTTCAAATAAACAATATTTCACTGGCTTAATTGGAATCTTAAAAGTTTCTAAACAATCACTAATTCATTTGTTAAGGAAACATAATTATTCTTCACTGTTTTGAGCTGGTTTGTAATGACGGCAATTCACTTTACCTTGACAGCAGCCAGGTGCTGAGAGAATGTGTGAACTGGCTGAATGGCGGAAGGGGAGGCAGTGAGGTTCTGGGCTGTCCACACATTGAGCAGGTTGTCGTTGCCCCCACTGGCGAGATGTTTCCCGTCGGGCGACCACTGCAGCCCGCACACCTCCTGGCTGTGCCCTGTGAACGTGCCCACATGGTGCTGCGCTACTCGCACATCATGATGGTGAATGGCCCCACTTCGAGATCCACTATGTAACACAGTCAGATATCAAGAGTAGATGGCTAATACATAAACTATTTTCCTCATTTGGTAAAAATGCAAAATGTTTCTTAAACATATATTAAATAATCTAATACATATATGTAACTTCTTTGATGTATCTATATCTTGAAATATTACTCCATGCAAAGCTTATTTGAAGAGCTTACAAGTTGAAAAATTTGACAATTAACTTATTCAAAGTTTGGTCATTGCTTAATGAGGGTATTTTTAATAGTAATATGTGAACAAAGTCTCATGGTATAACATCACCAAGGCTATGATAATGACTCACTAGAAAAATAATGATCTCAAATGGCATGTACAGGAGTTTTACAGCAACAAATAGATTTTATTGACCCTGACATTGAGACTTTAACCATACCTGCTGACAACATATGAGTTCCAGGAAAGAGAGCCGACTCGTGCCGCGTGCCCCGCCATGTTCCTCAATCTTTTCTGTTGTGCTACATCCCATAACTGAAATACAGGAAAAATAGAAATAAAACTGTATCCATGATTGTGTACATCCTAATCATTAAGTGCCCAATAGACAAATGATCTATAAATTTAGGCTTTCCAAATAAAATTGTGCAAAATGTTTTCAACCGATATAAGACAAGGTCTACTACAGCTCCAGGTTGATCTTTTAATTATAAAACTTAGTCCATAAAAAATATTATGACTGACATATAGATATGGTTATAATGGTGATGATTGATGATAAGTCTAATTTTTGCCCTTAGCCAGTGTCAAACATTTGTAGTTCAACGTAGTTCTTCATTGCCTCTATCTGAGTGACTTAAACATGTACAAACTATTGACAATAAGACAATCACCACTGAAGATTTGTATCAAAAGACAAGATAGAGCCATCAAGTACCTGGACCTCTCCGGCACTGGTGCCAACACCTAGGATGTTTCCCTCCGCCACCCAGGCGACAGCGCCGATATAGTCCTCTGGTCCGTCAAGCTGGAGAAGCTGGTTTATTTCCCCTGTAGCAGCATTCCACAGGTACACATGGTTACCCAGGGCAACAGCTAGGTGGTTGTTCACAGACCAGTCCAACAGGTTCAGGTCTAATGTACGGAAAGAATGGGCCAAAATCAGAATTTTGTTTAAATTTGTTTCATTTAGCCAAGATAGTTACTTGAACTTAATTTTAGGATACAATAACATGTTTTTCATCATTATCTTGAAAATGATTTCATTTAATAAAAGTCCCAAAACTCTTTAAAAGGAGAATGTAACACAAACTATACAAAAAGAGAAATAGTTTGCCAAGCAAAATCCTCAAATAA
Organism: Mya arenaria; assembly: GCF_026914265.1. Taxonomy (NCBI): domain Eukaryota; kingdom Metazoa; phylum Mollusca; class Bivalvia; order Myida; family Myidae; genus Mya; species Mya arenaria. Next base: position 3,706,452 of record NC_069134.1, read on the forward strand.
AGGATTTAAGATTGTTAAAGACATCATTGATCAATGTTTAAGCAAAAACACTTCAAAAATCATTTAAAACTTTTTTAACATCCAACAGTTATTAAACAGAAAGTATTAAATATTCACATACAAAATAAATCATAGTCTTTAAATTTATTTTCAACAATCTAATTCACTGGTAAGGTAGCTCAGTGCAAGCACTTACAATAATCATCAAGTATCTCAGGGGCATCTAAGATACGCTCGGGAACCTGGGGAATATTCCTGATGGTTTTCTTAGCTGTGCTGGCAGGAGTTTTACATGTACTGTACAGAACCTGAAGTGAACTCTGGTGACCTGTAAACAGAGATATGAACAACATTTCAGTTTCGTTATCATATTATTGGCATCACCACGTCAGCTGCCTGAAGTATCACATGTACTGTTATGAGAATTTCGGATGCCTAGTGACCCCATATTATTGTGGGAATCATTTTAAAGGTTTAGTTATATAGAGGAAGAATACATAACTAGAACTCCGCGAGTCGGATGTGTCGCCTGACGAATTATTTACTGTCGACATTATAGCTGTTAGATTGGCATTTTATTCATTTATAGACAATGATGTTGCCATTTAACTTTCAAGTGTAGGTGGCATTTGATAGTTTACGAGATATGCCACGGACAAAACCTAAGCAAGAAAATTAACAAAGGGCAATAACTCTAAAAATATGGCAGCAAGAGTAACGGTTCTTGTGCACTGCACTTGCCCTCAATGAAATCTATCTAGCTATGAAGTTTCAAGTTGATACCTCTTATATTCTTCAAGATAAGCCCCCGGACAAAACTAACAAAGGGCAATAACTCTAAAAATATTGCAGCAAGAGTTACGGTTCTTGTGCACTGCAATTGCCCTCAATGAGATCTATCTAGCTATGAAGTTTTAAGTTGATACCTCTTATATTCTTCAAGATATGCCCCGGACAAAACTTTAGGCATGAAAATTAACAAAGGGTAATAACTCTAAACATATAGATGCAAGAGTTACGGTTTTTGTGCACTGCACTTTCCCTCAATCAGATATACCTACGGAATAAGTTTCAGGTTGATACCTCCTATAGTTTAAGAGATATGCCGCGGACAAAACCTAAGCAAGAAAATTAACAAAGGGCAATAACTCTAAAAAAATATGGCAGCAAGAGTAACGATTCTTGTGCACTGCACTTGCCCTCCATGAGATCTATCTACATATGAAGTTTCAAGTTGATAACTCTTATATTCTACAAGATATGCCCCGGACAAAACTTTAAGCATGAAAAATAACAAAGGGCAATAACTCTAAAAATATGGAAGCAAGAGTAACAGTTCTTGTGCACTGCACTTGCCCTCAATTAAATCTATCTACATATGAAATTTTAGGTTGATACCACTAATAGTTTAGGAGATATACCCCGGACAAGTGAAAATGGGATGCGGACGGCGCCACCAAAGCCGCCGACAAAAGTAACCCCTATATGTCGTCTTTTCAGGCGACACAAAAATGACAATGAGTTATCGGCAAGCAATACCATTTGAAATGATACCAAACTTGTAATCGGTTACCAGGCTCCCAAGTTTGATTAACATCGTCACATGTTTAAGGTGTTCCACATGTAACATCATCAATTAACCTAGTTTACTTCCATAGACCTATTAAAGGAAACAAACTTAATCATATTCTTTTGAAATATTCTAGTTATTTCCAGTCAAAGTTGAAAATGTAGACTAAATGATGCATTTTGCCAATCAGAAAGGTTCTGACTTCCTGACCGCAATGGTTTAAAAAATCACTTATAAATCTGATAGAGGAAATTTTTCCAAAACATTATACCTTCTGGAGCATTTGGTAGATTGCCCTTGTATGAGATGATCTTCTTGCTGGCCAGGTCTCCGTTCAGATTCTCACTCATCACTTTCTGGTATTCCAGCTTGCTGGGACTCATCATTTCGGCATTCTCACTCTGTTGCTGGCTGTTAGTGTCCTGGTTTATCATGAAGTGGCCCAGGTCAAACTGTGTTGTGCTTCTGTTAGGGATGAATCTGTCACCTCCATTTGGAGTCTTTGCACCTTTTCCTGGCGTCTTTTTTCCTGAATTATTTACATGATTGATAGAGTTTAAAGGCAGATAAAGCAAAAAAACAACAACTAAACCTATCACAGTCGTGATAAATACCCCTTCATGCCATCTGGACACAGGTAGGGTTAATGAAGAGTTTTGGAATTAAGAGGTGAAAAGTAAAAGAAATGGCAGGTACACTAAAGTCCATGCTAACCAACATTCCTATGAAGTTTCAGGAGTATAGGTGTAACACTGTTGGTGCTACATACGGTACATATTTTTCAGACTATTACTTAGTCAAAGGCAATAACTCTAGATGGACGGAATAAAATGTTAAAGAAATGACAGGTGCATAACAACCCCATGATAACGAACATTCCTTTGAAACTCCTTTTAGTTCTACCTGTAAAACAATATGTTCAGACCATTTTTTACTAATTAAAGGGCCAAAACTATTGTTAGACATAGTGAAATGTCACAAAAATTGCAGTGGCATAATTTCCAATGCTAACAAGCATCCAGATGAGGTTTCATGTGTGTAGATACTTTTGTAGTTAAATGCAACAGATATTGTGACCTGATGTGACATACACAACTGTTTTAAGTCCAAACATACTTTTGGGGAGTTGATAAATGTTTATTGCTTTTGTTCAAGCAATGTGTATTTCAACAGAAATCTGAAAGTTCAGTACTACAGAGATTTGTTACTCTGACTGTTGTCTCTAAAACAGTGAACACAAAAAATAAGTACCTCCTGATTTTGGAGTTTTGTGACTGTATCCTAGAGATCCATTTGATGAAGGTGTCTTTGACATTGACTTGTTGTTGATGCTTGCAGTTTTGACAGGAGTTTTTCCCAGCCCACAACTTGCGTTCAGGCTCATGTTGACAGACTGGTTCCCTTCCTCTCCCTGCTTCCTCTGCCACCGCATCGCAGGCCCTCTGTTTATTGGCCCATCCAACCTTAATGCGCTTGCCAATTCAGTCTCAAGGGAAAAATGTGACATCGCTTCTTTCACAACGATCACTCTGATCTTAAGTTTTTAAAGTACCTTAAAAATAGAATTCACAGATAATTACATTTGACTTTAAATGAAGCTTATTCAGTCATTAACTGAAGGATAGACCGAAATAACTTTTTTGAAAGGAAAGATATGAAAAAATTTCTTAGCCTATAATGGACTATAATACCTTCTGCTTCTACAACATCATGTCATGTGTGAACTATTTTAGATTTGTCTGTATTTCAATGATGCAATCCTTGGCCAAAATTTCAACTTGGCAGCATTTTGTAGAATGATGTTAGCTGAAAGCGTGATGTTATGAGACCTAAATTGGGAATCCCTTAAAAGCCACAGAAACGCTGCCTGTATCACTAAGCTCGACAAGACTATTTATCATCATGTTGAAATATGCTCATCCGCCCCACTTAGAGAATCACAAAACTCCACAAGGGGACACAATATGTTATTTACCCATCTCTCAGCTAGAAAATCAGCACAGCTCCTATCCAGCATCAATAGTTCTCTGAAACCATCTACCATGAAACGTAGTCAACCAGCCTACTCTCAATGGGTTTCAGTTAGCTCTGAGTGAGACTCAGAGGCATCTTAATGCTCGGTGTCTGTTTTTAATCTTCTTTTAAACAAAGTGAACCAAGACCAAAACACAGCAGTCAGAAAAGCATTTTGCATTTAAAACATTCAAACATTGCCAAGTGTAAAAATTTAATATTTTGAATGCTGTTAACCACTTCCACCATTAAAGAAGACCTGGGAGGAAAAGTGTGTCGGTGTGGGGCTTGAACCCACGGCCGCCGGAACACTTGCATGGCCCTCTAACCAACTGAGCTAACCCACTGTTTCTAACCCAGACCCACTACACTCCTACCCCCATTAACTTTTTAAGGCCAACCAAGAAACTTCTGCTGTTTACCACTGCCACCATTAAAGTAAACCTGGGAGGAAAAGTGTAAAATGCACTACAAATGTAAAAAGCCTTTCAAACTGCTGTGTGCGCTCAGTTTTTTATCTCATTGCAAGAATGCTAAAGTTGAGTCAGGCCATCTATTAAGATGATGATGATGATGAATACAAGAACAGCTTTCTGCGGCAGACCATACAAGACTGGACTTCCCTTCCTTAAGACCTGGTGCCAATCATCTCTGTAGACAGCTTCAGCACCGCTCTCCTGACATACACAGCATAAGCTGCACAGGTGTTGTTTTTTTATTTTAATTGTATGCCAATTTGTATTGATTTTACTGCTTTGATTGCTTCACTTGCCTGTGATGCAGTCATGAACAATTTTCCAAATTGTCAGAGTCATTAACGATATGTTATTCCTTGAAGTTATGCAGACAGGGTGTTGAACCATCTAGTTACAGAACTATATCATATATCGTACATATCTCTTCGCTAACTCATAAACTCCAGCCATAACTTTTCTACAGAAAAAGTTTTTTCAAAAGGATCAGGTATCCTAACAAGAGCACCGCGGAGTGGGTGCCAACGCTCGTCTGATGAAATTCCAAGTCGAAAAGGGGGGATAACTCAATATTAATTAAAGGCAAAATTATATGACCTGCTATAAACATGCATAGTGTTAATAGGAACACGTGTAGCAAGTTTAATGTGAAAATGTTGAACGGTTTTTGAGTTATGAGGTAAGGTTAAAGTTTTTGGACGACGACGACGCAGACGCAGACGCAGACGACGCCGACGACGCCAAGGCTATCACAATAACTCGACTTTTTTTCTTCGAAAAACAGACGAGCTAACAAACCCCTAGAAGGTGTAACACGAATTATACAATATGCTGTCAATATCAAAAATATCATTTTATCGCGAAATTGTATGACAAATTTAATCATAACGTTGCCTCACTGAACTATTTACTTCGTAGTAGTGTACAGTAGCAAAATTGGTAACTTACGATTTTGAAATTTTTCCTTTATGTTATAAATTATTGTTTTTATTTAAATGTAGTCATTTGTTTACAATGTTTACCGTAATGTTGCGACAGGTTGGGTCTTGATACACAACTTTTGAATACGAGAGATCTGATTGGTCAATCGACGAAAAATAAAAGCAATGATTGGATAGAAGATTTCATCAACGTTACATATTCGTACTCAACATTTATAACTTACATGTATTTCGCTTCATTTAAATATACACCATATCGAAAAAGGAGTATAGGCTATACCGATAATTCAAGACACCTAAATATATTCAAATTTGAATATTTTTAATATTCAAATGTCTATATTTTATAGGGTTGTTTAACAAATAGCCCTCATATGATTCTCATGACATTGTGTCGGAAATAAAAATCTTGAAGAAAATCGATACTAATTTTACAAGCAGACAGAAATTTAAACATGTAAGAGCTATTGTAAACATGTTGAAAACATGTTGTATACAGTATTTTTTTTAAATGCAATGCACATACCATCTTTAATAAACAAAACAAAGCACACAAACGAATTAGTATACAACCTCTAGACATATTATGCCGAAAGGGGGATGGGACGAGCATCCAGATTGAACCCATTGTATCTTTCCTTGCCGACTTTAAATAAATCTTACCTAGCTATATATCACTATTTACACAAGTCATTTAACGCGAATATGAATTCACTTACATGTGTCACTCTCATTCACTAAGTGGCCATAGTATACGCTTTGTATACACTTTAGTCATCGATAATTCGTAGCAGTGACCACTTTTTCTATTTTTGATAACATCACCCTTGACCATGACCAACAGGACCTCAACTTTAATTGCAAGCCGGTACGTCACATGGGCTAGTTAAACACCAAATTTCATAATTATAAAATATTCTTTATTACAGTTATATATATTATTGCGCGGAAATCGTTTCCTACATTTATAAGCAGCGGGCTTGACCGTGAACCCGACAAGTCCAAATACGTCCCGCGGCCAATATACGTCTTTATATGATATTTCAGTATATTAACCAAGTTTTATCAGCATATATCAATCCACTTTTATGAGCAGAAACCACCATTTGATGCCTGCCCACGCACCGGAGATTGACCCGCCTTTCTAATGACCATGTTACCTGGCCGTAACAGCAATACAAGTGTGAACAAACTGGCACCTGAAACGTCGTTTACAATTTATCGCAGGGTATTATTTTCTGTTTAAGACATGACTTTGCTTTAAGAACATTTACTTGAAAAGTTTACAGAAGGCAAGACACTGTAGCAGATCTATATTTGTGTGTAACAATGACGACAGGCCGACAGGATATCAAGTGGTGAAAGCTTTTCAAAATCCGTCCTCAAACTCAAAGTTTTGTTGAAATGAATGTATTAACGTCTACAAATTTCTTATCGTGACATTTTGTTGCGCTGTATTTATTTTTGAGCTCATCGTCTTGCAACAGTGACGTCGACTCCCGTGGCTCATGTTCTACCGTGATTATGACGTCATCCTCCGGAAGTGCTATATTCTGATGGTCGAGAATGCGCAGTTCCGCTTTGGACAGATGATGGACGATGCCGGCTCCGAAAGCATCACCCAGCACGTTTACCGCCGTCCGAATTCGGTCACTAAAGAGACAAAAATGTACGACAAAATATTTCTGAATCTTAAACATAGATTTATATCACGGATTTTGTATACATGTATATTTCGACATCACCGACCTTGCTAAACTGGCGTCTCCTCGGTAAGATAATCCTTTACCAGGACGTTAGCCTTATTTGTAATGAAAGATAACCAACATACTTTATGTGTTCCACCCCGGGAAAATAGTACGGGCTCGGCAAAGATTCCAATCCTTGTTAACTGGCAAATTAAAACCGCTAAACCAAGGATCCGGCTCAGATAAAGAACTTATAAAGTGTCTTCACTCTGTTTTACTCCTCATCAATTTAATGCGCATTTTGTCAAGGCCAATCGAGTCCAGTAACTGGTTGGTAAAAGTTAGCCAAGAGGTCTTTTGATTGGTCAACATTTATCCAATAGTTGCTAGTAACCTATAAACTCATTCAAATGTGCAAACTAGTCAAAAGATAACATGTGGAGACTGTGGCTGTGGGTTAAACATAAGTTAATTAACCTTATAGAAATAAAACTAAGAACATTTTGCAATATAACAAACATACAGCAGCCAATCGACAGCAAGGATGAGCGCCACGTCGTCCACGGGGAAACCGACCGCCGACAGCACGATAACCATAGTAACAAGACCCGCCTGGGGTACGCCCGCCGCCCCGATCGCAGCCGCCGTCGCCGTGATGCTTGGGAGGAAATGTTTGCACAATTGATTAAAATTATACATTACGCTGCGTATTTGGTAGTTGCATTAAAACATTAACGTGAACACGCCCTTGGTACATAACTTACCTACATGTGATTAAAATAGTCACATGAACATGCATTTAATGAATCACTTCTTATATACTAGTATAATCCTTTATTGCCTACCTAATGGTGACGATGCGGCCGATGTCCATGTGGAAGCCCCGCATCTGGCCAATGAAGATTGCAGCCACTGCCTCATACAGCGCCGTGCCGTCCATGTTAACGGTTGCGCCGACGGGAATCACGAACTTCACTACACGCGGATCCACGTGGTTGTTTACCTCCAGACATCGCATCGTCACCGGCATTGTCGCAGAACTTATGAATAAATTAAAAACATCTCGTAATAGTCGACATAACCACGACACATCATCATCATCGTCGTCGTCATCGTCAACGTCGTCGCCGTCTCGTTCATTCATTGTGGACGAAATTAAAGCCGTCGTAATCCCAACTGGCATTGTATACATGCTATATTCCATAGCTGAATGAAACAAATTGTTACACTAAAACGAATTCTTACCTAGAGGAGGTAGCAAGCGCAGTCACGAGCGGCTCCAGAACGCCAAGCAGGTATCGGTAGGGATTTTTACGGACCACGGCGAGATATATGAGCGGCAAGGTGGCACCCGCATGAACTAACAGCCCGGCCGTGACCGTGAGGAAGTAGAAGCTTAGCTGCTGGAAGGTCCGCGCCAAATCCTCGATCTCCACGAGCTTGGCGGCTATGAGGCACAGGATGCCCACGGGAGAATACCTAGTGGGAATGAAAGGGATGGATGGAACACATTGTTGCCCTTTAACTGTGACAGGGTTACTGTAATACACACGTGCTTTGACGAGTGCCATAGATCATACTTATATATACAATTTGTGACCTAAAAACGGCATTGTTACATTCCGGTTTTGATTTGGCCATCCCAACTCTGAATAAAATCAATACATGTATATACATGTAAATGCGTAATTTATGCGACAATTTGAACTGCGAACGTTTTACCCTTTACATTAAGCTTTTTATGTACAATGGAAATTCATGTATTTAATTTTATTGCTTAAATAGCAGGTGCTGAGTGCACGGCAGTTGACTTTTGGTAAATGTATATAGACCATTATACCAGATAACCAGCTGCACGAGGCACATGGTGGCGTCACAGACGGCCTGGGCGGCGATGAGGATGGGGCGACCCCGGTCCCCGAGGTGGCCGGTGACGACCCCCAGCAGGATGGAAAAGACCACCAACCCTAGTACGTTCACCCCATCTGTCTTCACCGGAACGGGATCGTACACGGACGGTACCGTTTCACCACCTTTGAATGATGTACCACTTTGCTTTTTCCATGCACTAAAAATTAGTTCATTCTCCTGCGGAATTCGATCAGAATTTCATCGACTTACGAAAAAAGTGAAAATGAACTGCGACCAGTATACTGGTGTTTTATATTAATAAATTATAATAAATTTTAAAAAAGATGTTTCAGTATTTTCGTCGCGAGCAAAGATTTGATTGCTTACCAGTGTCGTTTTGTACCGTTGTCATGGAAACATTAGTTCCATTTGGTCGTAGAACTTGCTCCGTTACCGTCTGCCAATAAATAATCATTGCAATTTTAGGAAAAGTACTTTGGCTAGAATGTTGGTCTCATCATTTAAACGTATCGGGAACAATTATATTACAAAGCAAATGTATTTCCAACACTGGATAGTGCATGCACACTGATAAATAGAAGGGTTGAGTTCGTCATTTACCTTTCGAAAGCACATTTCCACGATATTGTCTGGAAAACACTGTCTGCAACAGACACAAAGTATTTCTAAATTCAATTGTATTCAAATGAATTTACAAATAATTTAGGACTAATCTGACGCGAATTTGAAACAGTACCATGGGATGTTTGAAACAATACAATGGGATGTTTGAAACAGTACCATGGGATGTTTGAAACAATACAATGGGATGTTTGAAACAGTACAATGGGATGTTTGAAACAGTACAATGGGATGTTTGAAACAGTACAATGGGATGTTTGAAACAGTACAATGGGATGTTTGAAACAGTACAATGGGATGTTTGAAACAGTACCATGGGATGTTTGAAACAGTACAATGGGATGTTTGAAACAGTACCATGGGATGTTTGAAACAGTACCATGGGATGTTTGAAACAGTACAATGGGATGTTTGAAACAGTACCATGGGATGTTTGAAACAGTACAATGGGATGTTTGAAACAGTACCATGGGATGTTTGAAACAATACAATGGGATGTTTGAAACAGTACAATGGGATGTTTCAAGACTACTGTTTCCTTGAGGTAAGTAAGTAATCATAACACTGATTGAACATTTGTTTAGTTTAGTGTACTCTGTTTACCTTATTAAATCCAGAAACGTGTCCGCAGTGTTAACCACAGTTACGTCGTCCTCTGGCGTAACTTCCGGTTCGCCGCCCCTGGTCCCCGGTTGGATGCTCACGCACAGAATAATGCCGAGAACCACGGCTGCAAGTGTTGTCATAAGGTAGTACACGACTGCACGCAATCCGATTTTCCCCGAAGACTGTGTGTCCAGGGATGCCAGGCCGGAGACCAGGCTTGAAGCGATGAGCGGCACGATAAGGAAACTCAGCATGTTCATCAAGAGGTCGCCCGGAAATCGAAGGTAAATTATCTGGCGACTTGAGAGCGGTGGGTCCAGGGAGCGGAGGGCTGCCCCGACACTGGCACCAAGCACAAGGGCCAGCACGAGACACACGATCAGCAGCTGTCTCCTCAACACTTGCAAACATTTTCCACAGCGGCCTGCAGTTGATTGCTTTTCTGTGCTAGTCTCTAGGAGCGGTTGCCTATCCATTTTGTTTTAATTATATTTACCAAGAAATGTACACATGTGTTAATAAATAAGTGTTTTGTTGACATAAACCTTGTGTAGTTAATTAAGTTTAACCCATGCCTTCATCAACATCAGTTCGTATCATTTTGCTGATTGTTTATAACACTGTCACTACCACTATCAGAGGAATCTACATACTGAGATAACGGGTAGCTGCAACTTCCCTTAAAGCTGCAATCTATCAGATAGACGGTTTCGTCATTTTGTAAAATCAAATGACTCAAAATCTGCTTATTATGACATCATTGCATTCAATTCAGACGTTTAAGATAACTTACGATAGAACAGATATCAATTGTTTTGAAGAACTGCCCCAAATTTTATTTTACTTAAAGCTTAAGAAAATCTTTTAGCAATAAATCTATGCTTTCTGAAATTTTACCAGCAGTCTTATATCACTGGTTTCCACACATTTATGGAAAAAAAATCGTTCCAAGTCAATAAATATAAAAGTTGTCAAAAAAGTGAAATCTGTAAGAGTGCAGCTTTAAGGCGAATGAAAGAAGTATCATCGTCATCATCGTCATCATCATCATCACCACCACCACCACCACCACCACCACCATCGTCGTCGTCGTCGTCGTCATCATCATCATCATCATCATCATCATCATCATCATCATCATCAGCATCATCATCATCATCATCATCATCATCATCATCATCATCAAGTGCGGTCAAGATTACCCGAACAGACCATGCTAAACATGGTAGAGTTGTTAAAGTTTTCTTGAAAGGAGAACAAATACAAAAAAAGTTCACTTCAACATTTTATTTTAGTCAAGATAAATTTCAAAACAGTCAATTTCAAAGTGTCATGATGAAACACTAAGACAGCGAGTGTTCGCTTATAGACAGGTAGTCAAAATATATAGTACATTTCTCCACAGTACAATACATATACATAATCTACATAATAATATAATATTGCACAATATCAATCCAGTTTAACAATAGCATTATTTAACATTTATAAAGGCAAACATGAGAGACTGTGTTGTTCTATAAGGTACCTGTCCCGGAGGTAAGGCTCTAACTTGATTCCTTTAACACCATTGGTATTCAATGTATACGATGACTCATACAAACGTTAAAAATGCGCATAAAACATAGCAAAACAAACTTGGAATGTTCATCTCTGTTCCATAATATATAGATTTAGGATTACGACTAGCACACTTGTGTCCAAATACAGGCACAGAATTCATAACATAACCAAAAAATAAATAGAGTACACATTTTTAAATGAGATGAATTATTAATAATTATAGTCATTCGAATAGAAAACAGGAAATAATGTTTGACTAGATTAAAACTGACCACAAACAAATTATACATAAAACAAATTATGTTATAATAAATAAATTAAAAAAAAAAACATCAATAGCGTCAAATACGAACAGATGAATTCTTAATATTATAAATACGTGTAGCCAATACACGGACTAGTAGGGCGAGAATTTGGTAGAACTATTATAAAACATTGCACTTTTCAAACAACAAACACCTCATAACTTATAACACGATCAAGAGAAACGAAAACGGACATCACAAAAGAAAAACAGGAATGTCGGCACGAGACAGCTGGCAGCGTCTGGAACCGAACCGAGGCTAACCGGAAACATGACAGAAATCCGCATCCATGTTTTTTGTTACCAACCCTGAAGGGACCGATATTCTCTTGAAAATCAAGTACTCTTAATCTTAAAAACTATATCAGTTAGTTCTATCCTTACTTGGCCTTACATTGATGTACATGGAGACTTTTCCCATCCTTTAAGATTCCGGTCACGACCCCGCGGCTTTGCGCGTGGCTCGGCATAGCAAGGCAAATATGGGTCACTGCTTTGTGTGCAAAATCATGCACAGTCATTGAAATAAATTTACAATAAATATACCCAATATGTACAAATAATAGGCGGAGCAGAGACAAACAAATAATATAAAATAAATAGTGTACTAAGTATTATCTATCCAAACAACTGACTTTCAGTCTGCCATTCACACAGAGATCAACACGGCTGATACAACACTGTCAATCATGCACCTTTACAGATAATTGATTAATAAGAAAATATATCTCCATAGCTTGAAGCATCACATGCTATAACAGTGTGGATTAGCACAAAAAGGCATCATGTTCAGAGACAACCTTTAAAACACTTCAAAAGTACTGAGTACAGGCAAAATAACGCCTGACTTTCTGATCGCTTCTTCTTCCCGCCGTTAACTCATCAAAAATGTTTCAAAATTCACCATCAACATAACAATAACTCAAACAATCAAAATTAAATAAGTCACTTCCGGTATAAAATGATGAAATCATTTCCAGTCAACTTCAATTTTGCTGCAAGAGAAGCTGTTCGAGCTCGTCCGCGGACCGGTAGAGGAAGGCGGCGGACTCCCGGTACCCGGAAATGAGCTGCTTAATTGTGGACACTTCGCTGGAGCTTAGCTGGCTCTTGGAAGATTGTTTCTTCATGCTAAGATCTGTTGGACCTGGAATGATTGAACAGTGCTTGTAACAGATACAATACGATTTTAATACTGATAGCATTGACATTTAAATACCAAATTTAACAGAAATGCAAAATAGAGCGGAAACCATTCAGCTTAGGAATACATTGATATAAAGATATTACTAACAATTACCGTTCTGTAGTCCGGTCGGCTGAATGGGGCTGTGGAGGACGGACGGATGATGATGGGCCGGATGCTGGTACCCGGGGAACCCTGGCCGGAACAATCCGTTGCCGTTCGTAAAAAACGGCGGGAAATCCGGAGGCGGTCGGAACGCGGTCGGAGGCGGCGGATGTCGTATGAAGTCCGAGGAGGCAGCTGAGACCGGTGTGTGTCGGTCCACGTGGCTGGCAGTTGACGAGCTTGAAGTCAGAGCTAACTGGCTGGAATCGCGGTCCTTGATGTCTGCCCGTGGAGGGGGTGGAGACGGCTGAGCTGGGGACGGGGTGCCCTTTTGGGGCGTCTGTGCACCGATGGCCGGGGGATGGTGTGTGATTGGCATAGCGCTTGCCTGAAGTGAATATGATATAAAGCTTTAACAAAGTTTTGTAACAGAACGATATAGGCTGTAGTACTTATATACCTACATTGACGGTTTTACTGAGTGAATAAAAAATACGAATTGCCAGCTACAAATATTTAAATTCCATTTACGGCTAGACGCGCTTGCCTCCCATTTCAAAGGCTGTGCTCATATGTTTGCGTTAGATTATGAATCTCACGGTTTTGATACGTACTGAATTATTTCGTATTCAAATATGTGTATAAAATGTTATCGCAATAACATAACGTGTCTTACCGGAAGTGGTTCGAGACCCATGCGCATGCGCTTAGCGTTGATGCTCTCGTTCTCGCAGGCCTGGGCGAGGTAGCTCTCCGCCGCTGCTGACGTCAGATGGGGAGGCGTTGGTCGCAACTGAAATACACCGTCATTAAGTCAAATTCACGAATAAAATCATGACTTGATATCAAATACATTCTAAAATGTACACATTCATATTTTTATGATCGTTGTTTTCAATATATTGATATTTATACAAGGGAATCATTGACCCTAGATGGAGAAAGGCTGCTGCGCAGACGACATATTACTGTATGAATGAAAAAAATCTAACCTTATTCTGGAACATGTATTTTATATATTCTCTTTAATTTGCCTCAAATCAACAAACATTTGTTACTCATATTTGGTAATAAAACTTATGATATTTGAAAAGCTCGTTAAAACATGATTCATGTAAAAGTAGTTTTTCTCCATTTGAACGAAATTTAAGAAGTTGTTATACAGCCTAAATCATTGCTAATTGTGGTGGTAAATGTCATTTATGTACCAGTTTTTGTAAATAAACAATGTGGGTTTGCGCCAGGCGAATTCGGTATTTAGTTATTGATGATAGAGAGTTAACGTAAATGTAAAAAAATATATGGTAAATCTTTTAAAACTCAACAATATCTGCATTGTCTGACAATTGGTAATGATTGTTTTGGCAAAAACGAAACATGAAGTTAACCAGCAGCAGGCCCGAATTTCTCGAAACTTCTTAATTCCCTTTAAACAGAATTAAGCTAAGCTCACTATTTTTGTTTTTCAATAGTTTGCGTAATATTTACTTTTGTTAGAGCTTTTAAACTTAAGATAGGAATTATCTGTATGATAATCACAATAAACCATTTTTCAATTATCAAAATTCAATTTAAGTATGTATTTTGGCTAATTGAAATAAGCTACTTAAGCCTGTTTAGCAAGAAGTTTCGAGATATTGATATAAAATTGGAGTTTGACTAAAATTTCCTGCAAAAGTAATAAATTTATAGTCTCTTACAGGTTCCCATCCGTTTTCTTTCGATCTGCGCATGCGCCTACAGGATTTCAAGTATGTCCGGATTCGTTTCCGAGAGCGCTCGTGGAATTCCGGAAACTGGCGATCGCAGGCGTCAAGGATTGCCTGCACTTTGTCCTTCGGTTGTTTGGAGATGGGCACGTTCCTATCTAGATTTTCGTCCACAAACAGACGGCAGAACATCTGAAAACGGCAATGTAGTGGTACAGCAATGGAAACGGCAATGTAGAAGTGCTAATGTGGTCGAAATATCTCTCTTCGTTTCTTTATTTCGACAATACTGCCCTCCATTCCGTATTTGCATACATTACCCCTTTATTTATATATATATCCATGTTTCCATATAATGATCTGATTTCGTTATTTAGATACCATATGTGTAACAACCACTCACATTGAACGATTTCAGCCTTTCTGGGTCAATGTTGGATCCCGGCGGTACCTTGTCTTCATCATCGTCGTCGTCGTTATCATCGTCATCTTTCGTGAGGGAATCGTCGTTGGTGCCCGTCTCACTCGCCTTCGACGACGTCTGTAAAACAAGTACAACATTAACCTTGTCTGCATGATAAAGACCTTACAGAGATATTGTAAATTATCTTAAATTAAACAGTTTTCGCAGCAGGCCTGCTATAAACTCGGTTCGGGCGTACATTGACTCACTTTCAAATACATTGCTTGTATATTTGTCATGTAACTACAATTTGACGTCAGAGTTATGAATTCCTGGAAAGAGAGCGGATGTGTAAGACTAGACTTATCGTTGCATCTGGGCGTCATTGTTGTATTCCCATTCCGCCAAGTCCCTACGACACAGGATTGATTCACGCTTGGAAATCCTATTCGGGTATTTATGATATTTAAGAATCTAGATGTCATAACCGTAAACTAAAGAATAAGATTGAACCACCTGTGTGAAATAGTAAACAAAAACATAACTGAATTGATTTGAACAACACACAATTATACATGCGCACACACACGCACGCACGCACGCACGCACGAACGCACACACACACACACACACACACACACACACACACACACACACACACACACACACACCGCACCTCCAAACCCACCTCCAGACTATCCTCGTCACTATGGCGACGCTTTCGCTCCGGATGGCCTTTGCCTTCATCCCGGGAAAGGGGTGACAGTGAGCTGGGCGTCCCCGTCAGGTTCATCGGGAACAGTTCTTCCGGAATTGATGGCTTTGGGGTATCAGCTTTTGGCGCCGGACTCACAGAGCCATTCTTGAAATTCGTTCTCTCTGAAAATGTAGAGTAGCTTTGATTATTGACTCTATTTTGCTTTATTATACTTTCATGCTCATGATTTTGTGTTTGAAAACACACGTCCGAACCGGATTAAAACTAGAGAACAAGTGAGAAAGGCGCCAAAATAAAGAAGGGCGGACAATTAAACATTCGGCGCTAAGAAAGAGTTCCCTCCCTTGATAATTATTAAATTTTCTCAAAATTAGTTAAATTAGCATACATGTTGAGAACAGGAGAACATGTAATTGCTTTTTCCTGTCTGCCAAATGTTGCCTCAATAAAAAGCCTCTGGATCGTTTAAAAGCTACGCTGAGAGGACATATGGTGAAATATGTATTTAGCATATTTATTATTGTGAGAAAGTAGCATTTGGCGACTTATAGCCGGTTTCGACATGATTCCCAAACACATTGACCCTCTGGGATCTTTTTGGTTCTATTAATGTTCCAAATCAGTTTTGTTAAGGCAGGAATACTATCGTGTGTTTCTCAGGTGCGACAGCGTCTCTGAGATCAATATGGTGACCGGGGCTGACAGGTTGGTGACCGAGACTCCTGCCTGATAAACGCCAGCTTTACTCTGACAAATGTGAAACTGAGCTTGCCACTAAGGTGCTGTATTGATCTCCAATATACCTCTATCACCTTACCGGAGAATTTGTGTCCCCCTAGATACTTAAAACGTGCCATTTGGCCTTTGATACCATCGGGTGTAACATTTTCAAAATACTTTATATGGTGAAAACAATTATGGGTTTGAAAATGATATTTCAAAGACGCACGCTATCAATCCAAGCTGTGGTTTGGAAACAAATCGAGGGGACAACGATATGTTTTATTTAATAAAGTTTAAATCATTGAATGGCACTTGGAAGAACGACTCTCCATAAAACCATTATTGTATAAATACCTTATTCAAACTTCCCTCAACCCACAAAAGCAATTAACTCTCAATTTGGGCTGCTCAAAGAGCTATTCCAATATTATTCACTTAGTTCTTTCCTACAATTTATAATAAGTCTCATAATTTCGGTGACTGGCATCAATCCTCGCGTCATATCTCCATGGCAACAGGCGCTCAGCAGGTATCAATCTGTGTCACTCAGGCGCTTTGTGTCAGATTTTAAAGCCACCAATTTTAGAGACCACAAGAAGGCCGCGGCCTACGGAACTTCTGGCAGCCGATAAGAGGCTCCCTGTTCACTGTGGCGCCTTGGAATCTGCTTAGTTGACAAACTTCTATCGTGCAGCATTCACCTTCCGTCTCAACATAAGGGACCTAGCCGGAAGTTGGCCGAACATAGTTTCAGTATTCATTCGATTTGATTGACCGTTTGCCTTTGAGTGTCATAAAAGCTAATTTTTGAAATAAGTCTTCCCAAACAGTTTAATACAAGTGCAGCAGATAAAGTTCATGGTCGTTTCGGGGAAAGACTGGTAGGCTGTAACCGTGCAATATTGCGACTTCTGCAGCTTAATCATCAGTGTCACCTTAGCATATCCGGGCATTGCCAGGAATCAACGACTACGAGATTACCGCTCACTTTACTGTTGCGTCTCAGTTTGTCACAGCAAAATGTGGACAATGACAAATCTCGATGAATTATGCATTTTACAAACCCCTGTTGAACTAAGCTCTCGAAACGGAATATGAGACGACCAGATTTGACAAATCAATATGCTTCCTACACCGCGATTTTGAGGTCTAAATTCATCAGATTCCCTCAAGAAATTCCCCCGAAATATGTTGCTCCTGTTTATGAGTGAAACACGCACCAGATTAAAGACAATATGAGCTGACATGGACAGATCGGTGAAACCTTACCCAGCCACTTGACGGCCTCCAGTAACGACATAACGCCGCTTTAACGCTGTTTTAACGCCGGTAAATTCCCCACCAGCCGCCTTCTGATCGGATACAATTTCAAATCGTATTAGTATAAAAAAAGCGTGGTCGAACATTGTTTTGGGTGAAAGTTTAAGCATGAATGACAGTGCATATTCACAACTAGCTGCCTGGACAATTACAATTTCAAACCTCATTAGCGTTTCGATTAGGTATGGATTCCCCATTACAGTTCCTTTAGTTGTAACAGAGATACTCCTTTTCCATGTTCTCATTTATTGGTTCTTATTCAGATTTTAAAGGGACTCGCTCTTGTTTTGGACCAACACTTTTTTCACAGTAATGCATCTGAAAACACTATTATTATAATAATTTTACTCTTTAATACCGAAATTGTAGATTTTTTTTATAAAATGTAAGTATAAAACCCCACAGGTTTTAGTGGAGAGAGAACCCATGCCGGCATCGTAGACTTCAAAGACAATATTTGAGCATATATATCATGCTATACATGTATTTGTTAAAGGGTTCCAGGTGTCAGTATTTTAGTTTTAACAATTCTTATGATTTACCACACTTTATTTCGTCATAAAAATGAGTGCATTTTACAAAACATGGGCGAGTCCCTTTAAGCACGATCTTCCTCTTGCCACAGGCACACGTGTAGAGCGAGGCACCACAGGCCCAAACTTCTCGACAGTTCTTAAAAGCTTAAGAAGTTTATTTCATCTAAGCCATTTTTTTTACTTTATCTTGATTTTATTTAAAACAAATAAGTTTATCGCGATTATCATGAAGATACATTCCGTGTAAACTCCAATTGTAGATATTACACACTGCAAGTCATCTTTGCAATAAGGGACTTAAGATGTTTTGAAAAATTGGAGCCTGATCCACAAAGGTCTAACCGATAAACCACAAGCTGCGTCGGGTTCGCGTCTGCGCGGCTTACCTGGTACGCCTTTTCATGTAAGGTCTTACATTAGGACTTCCATGTTCTGTCAGAGCCTGAGCGCAATATGACGATCCACATGTAAACACCATTTAACTTTTACCTTTGACTGTTGGCTGTTCTATCATGACGATGCAACGAGAACAGGATTACAAAGCAGGATCATGTGCTTACCTGTTTTGTCGGTCTTGGGGCTGGAGGGGTCACGGGTCGGGGAGGACCCCGTCTCAGTGCTCATCTCACTGTTCACGCTCGACACGCTGTCCTGAAACATGCAGAGATAGTTCATACAAACAGATAGAAAACTGAATACTAGAATACAACATACACGCGCCCCATTGGGTGTTTCCCCTAACGCCTTGGTAGCATTTTTCATGCACGTGTGTCCAAATTACTGACTCCAGATCATACTATAGTTTACCGTGAATATAGAAAATAAAAGGTTATCACTATAATGTATACTATAAGACAAATGACACAGTTGAATCATGTATATTGTGTAAGTGTTTTAGATGTCGCCAAGTATATAGCCCTTCCATTGAAATTGTTGGACATCAAGTCCTGAACATACAGGGAGGATAACGCGTTTGTCCTTATATTGAGGAATATATGTTAGTTCTTCATATGTTGATATTAAGAATGTATATATTTAAAGATATACTAAAGAGAAGATGATACACTAGAAACATTACTATCCTTAAGATTTTGATGTCCTGACCAGTAAAAATGATTCGATTAAAGCAATGTTTTATACTTTGCCTTTAAAGCTGCACTCTCACAGATTGAACGTTTTGACAACTTCTTTATTTTTTGTTTTGGAACGAGACAATTTTTGCGAAAATCCACAGAAACCAGTTATATAAGACCGCTGACAAAAAATCAGAGCGCAGATTTTTATATTTAAGTACAAAAAATTATGTTTTATGCATATTTCGTAAACCGTTAGTATCGGTTTAAGCCATAAAACATTATTTTTTCGAACGGAAATATGAAAATCTACGATCTGTTTTTTGCCAGCAATCTTATATCATTGGTTTGCAGATATTTACGCAAAAAAAATGCACTTTACAAGACAAAAAATAAAAAAAAGTTGTTAAGATGGTCAATCTGTGAGAGTGCAGCTTTAAAGAAAGAAAGTGCTTTTAAATGAAAGTTATTAATATACTGATATTACCTCGAAGTACTCGTGTGTGTAACTGTAACTGGTTCTTAACTAAAAGTACACTCTAGCAGATGTTACAGAAAACTGTACTACATGTCCGTCAGGCACTTTACAAGCTCTTCCGAGTTTATATTAAGGGAAACTCAATGCTGATCCAATCGTAAAATTGAACAGGTGGTGAAACTGATATTAAAACTTCAAGAACTTTTAAAATCCATAAAAAGGAAGTTGTGAGTGATATGTTTTCCTACTAAACACATGCGTAACAATGAGATGGACGTGACTATCCGCCATTTTTATTAATATCAATTGTTCATAAAAAAATGTTGTCACTTTAACCACTTTAAGTGACTGCCTCCAGCAAGAGATAATAACTTCCCATAACTCCACCAAATTTTAGTCGATTTAAAAAATATCTTCTACTTATGGCTTCAGTTAGATAACGTTTTTTAAAGACATCTTAAAACCAAAGCTACCATCTCCTTTAATATTTTTCATTGCGACGTCAAAATCTTACCATTACACTTTTTACGCTTTATATATGTCCCATATAATCCCAGTCACAGTTAATACTGCGATGATACTTAGAATGTTATTATTTATGAAACCAATGCGTCTTATTGTTATTGTTTTCAGCATCCTTGAAGGATGCGTATGCACTTGCAGTTGATATTTTTAACGCCTTAGCTTTGATATCATCTTTCATTTCGGTGGCCAAAATTGTTCTATAACCGGATATACTAGATGACGATTATGTGCACGAAGAAGGTTATTAAAATGCATAAGGGCCGATACAAAACACACTCAGAGAGTCTGGGTCCATGATTACGAACAGTCTCAAGTCTGAGATACAAAACACACTCAGAGAGTCTGGGTCCATGATTACGAACAGTCTCAAGTCTAGACTCACACTCAGAGAGACTGGGTCCATGATTACGAACAGTCTCAAGTCTAGACTCACACTCAGAGAGTCTGGGTCCATGATTACGAACAGTCTCAAGTCTAGACTCACACTCAAAAAAGAACTTTTATCAAATTACAAAAAAGTCATCTTCATTCCATTCGTTTCACAAAAATAAATGTAAATAATTGTACATTTTAAAATTGTTCAAAGTTTATTTTCAATGCATATCAAGAAAGGAAAGTTACAATGATATGAGGATTTGTAGTTTTGCCACTTGATTCTGAAATTAGACTTGAGACTGCTCCGATCATTGGGGCAGGCTCGTGTACGCGGAATTGATGACTGGAGTGGAGAGGCCACAAGTGGTCCTGCATGATACTGGGTCGATGTAACTCAGAGAGGATCTGCATGACTATCAGATCATATCAGAGTTTCACTTCCTAGTCGAAAGAAAGTATGTTTCAGGTCTCAAAATTACCGGAGTAACCGGCACCATTGGAGGCAAACAGAACACTAAACATGTGAAATGTGTGCGTCTTCATTCTGCACATATGAAACACGCGCGTGTTCATGTCGACATCAAAGTTCTCTCGGTATGAATGCATGAATCACCATTGTCCAAAACCGGACATTTTATTCACTCTTTCGAACTACCAAGTCTACATTATTTGACATTTCAATAGTCGTGAAACCCATTATGACAGAATATTACAATGTCGATATTTGATAAATACGATAACAAAACAGCGCTCAAAAACAAGCCAGCTGTCGCCAATATCGTTCTAGACGAAGCGCTTGAGGGGCGAATCAATTAGTCGTGTTCCCCTTATTTAGGTGTGGAGAGTCACCGGCACAAAGGGAAATCGATAACCAGTCTCCACTGTTACCTGGAGAACCCAACATCCAAAATGGCGGACCTGCTGGTACAAAGCACCGTGCAGATTAGGCAAGAGTCTCCACTGTTACCTGGAGAACCCAACATTCAAAATGGTGGACATGCTGGTACAAAGCACCTTATTAAGGCATTGTTTTATTTAAAACTTGTAAAATTGATAAATTTACGATTTTTATTACCTTATTGTTTTTACATTTCTCTAACAAATTTCTCATCGTACATAATATTGACGTTACCTAACAACCCAATGGCACCACACCTAAACAGTATAATTTATTTTCACGAATATTATTGTTGTATAAGGGCAATTTTTGATCTCTACGATCTATGTCTCAATATCTGAAAATAACATGCAATAATGGTTTGCTTGTTGTTGTTTTGCTTAAAATTTATTTGACTGATGTAAATCGTGTACTTGATTTGAACACGTGACACTTACATATTTACTGTGACTGTTGTTTTATTATTTCACTTAGGAAAGCACAAATGTTGTAATGCACTTAAAATTGTATTCGATGTCATTTACTAAAACCAATGAAAAGAGAATAACTAGCAACAGAGATCGCGGTTAAACGCGAAAGGGGGATTGCTAAACGAGGAAAATTACTTTGCCTACATTTTGAAGGTCAAGTGCCGACATCGCATTGTCTCAATTGTTTTTAATCGCTCCTTTCTTCCTTGTTCTCGGTTTTGAAAGTTTAAAGTATTTTTTATTGTTGAAGCATCGCCTAATTCGAGAAGAATTGGTGTCTCATGTGAGCTCGTGAACGGCCAAACAAGGCACTCACTACTTATATTTGTTCACAAATAAATCCTATTTCCTTTCCTGCTATCGAGTGTTTAAATCCCCAAACATTAAAGACGGCTTTTAATTAAGTCTGAGTAGTATTTCGCGTTATAATATGATATATGACTTGAAAAACTCAACTCAACTGAAAGCACATTGTTGTTAAATAATCAGGCTGCATGAAAAGCAACAACATGAATAACACATATATAGACAGCGCATGCCAAAAGCACAGTTTGCAGATAATAACTAGTTAAATACATTCAGTTATAAGTACGCACAAGTACGGAGCAAGTACAAAAAATTGGCTTACTATAAACTTTGTATTTATTTTCAATACTTCAAACCATCAAACTATGATTTTAATCTATTACACAAATTGATATGCTTTCTCCCTGAACATGAAGTAAGAGACATATAGTGAGTCAATGTTTTAGTTCACCAAATGTCACGTGCATTACCATAACAACGTGGTGCTGATATGCATTACCTTATTGAGTTGTTCATGTGTACTCGCAACACAACGTATCCAATCCTGTATAAATGCACGCTGATTTTCAATAATTCGTCCAAATGACAACCGAGAATAGTTAATTTATACATATTTAAACCATAATTTTGTTATAACAATGTCAACTACAAAATACGTTTCATTTGAATGAATACAGTTATAAACCACCAAAATTATTACTTCAAATGCCTACCTGCTAGTATTTATCTAACAGGTCCAAAACCACAACAAGTTATTTTAAAATGCTCACCAAATGAAACAAAACAGAAGACAGTTCTAATTTAGAAATCCCCCAAAGGAAACAACCATTCTGGAAAAACTAGATGACAATCCTCCAGTAACATATAGGAACAATATCATAATAAGCTGATGAAAGTCGATAAAGTATAAGACGCGCATGTGGGTACTGTCATACGGTGTTATGGCTGTAAAGTGATCAATTATAACAAGTTAAAGCTATACATCTTAAAATGTTACCTCCACAACCGGTTTGTCCGTGGATTCCTGATCAGGTTTGGACATTTTGCACTCTGGTAATATCATTTAAACACTTTCCTTTGTACACGAAGCACAATTAAAGTTTTAAACAAGTCTCCAATAACTTGTCCAAAACTAGACAAAATTTCGCTGAAGGCACTCCACAAACTATTGACCGTGTTCAATGTTGTAAACCTTTGTTGAAATTAAAATTAATAGCGTTTTTTATGAAAATGAGCGTATTTTCACCTTTACAACACCTGTAATGTACTTGATATTCATCATATCCAATATCGGAAAAGCAGTAAACAGCTAAACAAGCGAGCGAGCTTCTTCAGCATCGCAAGATGTTTCCCATCTCATCAACCAATACGAACTAATCATCACGGTCATAAAAACGCCGAATATGGGTGCGAGCAAGCTGTTGAACGAATCGGTAAAACTGGTCACGTGACAGATCGCTCTGTCTCCGCAGCCAAAATGCGGCCTGGTGACAGTAATAGCCAAGAGAGGGTCGATAGAGTGCCGCCGTATAAAAACCGAGCAAACAATGTCTAAATTATTGTTCCAATTACTATTTGACACTTGTAATACGAATAACGAGGCATTAGAGGGGTACAAATTATGGAACAATTTTCCAAAATAATCATTTCTACTTTGTTCTGTTTCATGTTGCCATTTTCTGCCGACTACAGACACACTATTTTATCGTTCATATGACGCGTCATAAGTTTAGAGAAATATATTCTTAAGTTATGTCTACATTCGACCAGTGGCATTCTCTGGTCCGGTCATAGTTGTAATAGTTGGATGACATGAAGTAAAACCTGAATGATTAAGAATGGCGGAATGAGTGTAGCGAACGAGTCCCTCTTAATCATTAAGATGTTTCTTCAGGTCATCTTAATGAATAGAATAAAACCTCATTGACTGACACAATGTCAACGCCAAATCTGACACAAGGAGAGGGTATCGGGCGGACCTTTAAACACCAGCTGAAATTCTTAATGATTTAGCCTGGTACTTAATGATTGCGTTTCTGCAATTTCATTGGCTGAAAATGAAGGTTGTATTCTAAAAGCTTAGAAATAAGTAACGGGTTGAGCTAGGTTTTAGTCAAATAATAACTTTCTTTTAAAGTACTTGTACATAACGTTAGACAAAACAAATTAAGGGGACATGAGTTCGAATGCTGTTGTCGTTAAGTCAATTTCATTTTTAACCTTTTTACATAAAGCTCGTTTCCATCAATTAACTAAAGATTCATTGCAGCGTTAGGGCTTTATGGCATCAGCATCATTGTGTTGAAGGTGCATAGCTGCTGTGAATTTTGATTGATTTATTCGTTTAGGAATTTATCCCGAAATAGAGGTGATAATACCGGGCCTAGACTAGAGTCTTCGCGGTACTCTTGGCTAACCACTTGTGGAATACTTTAGCAGAAAGGCATCATCTGCTGTCAAACTTGGGTTTATTCGATAGCAGTATTATGATTATGATGTACGTCAAACTTCTCCAGACGACACTTCATAAATACTCTATAAATGTCGTCGTGAAAATCCGGCGTTCTTTTGGTTGTTTTGGGATCACGTGGACGTCTGTGTTGCCAGGCAACACGACTGACAAGAGGCGCATTCTGTGACCCATCAGCTAAATTTAGCGTATTTGAACATATTGATTCCAGCTCACTCGTGCCTGGGATTAAGTTCCCCCGAATAATAAAGGCACCTTGTGACAAAGCCGGTACTCCTGTTGTGAGGCAACTTCAAAGAGCCCAAGGTTTAAAGTTAAGCTACACTGATAAATTACAATGCAAGTTCTGGAGAGAATGCCAGCCATTCAAGCTGCATCGATATGGGCGATGTTTTCGAATGGAATGAAATAATAACAAACCAAACTCAAGTACGGGCAGTGTCATATAGTTATTACAGTTATACCAGTATGGTTTAGTTTGTAAGTGTTAAAGAGAAAATAATCAAGACTATATTATTAAATCCTTGTGACCATCAGGCACCGAACGAGTTCGTGACAACAAAATCTACCAAGGGAAAGTCAAAACAGAGCTGCTCCAAGTCTTGTGAAGAATCGAGGTTGGTGAAAAGCAGTATCAAAATATCTTCTAAATGGTAAGTCTTCATCCCATGGCATTTCACCAAAACGACCTTGACCTTAACTGGTATGGGCACAACACAATAATGTTGCACAGCTTTTTAACTGCTTGTCGGTACTTTCCTTTCTGACCGGGAAAACGGTAGTACACCATGAATTACGTGGTCAGTCGTTGTGTACTATAATTGACGGGGCCAAGTGACTGCGCAACCCGTCGTGTATTATAATTAACGGGGCCAAGTGACGGGGCAAGCCGCAGAGTATGATGAATGACGAGGCAAATTGCGGGGCAAGACGGAGTGTATCATGAATGACGTGTTAATAACATGGCAAACCGGAGAGTATCATAGAAGACGAGGCAAATGACGGGGCAAGACGTAATGTATCATGAATGACGGGTTAATAACGTGGCAAACCGGAGAGTATCATAGATGACGAGGCAAATGACGGGGCAAGACGTAATGTATCATGAATGACGGGTTAATAACGTGGCAAACCGGAGAGTATCATAGATGACGAGGCAAATGACGGGGCAAGACGTAATGTATCATGAATGACGGGTTAATAACGTGGCAAACCGGAGAGTATCATAGATGACGAGGCAAATGACGGGGCAAGACGTAATGTATCATGAATGACGGGTTAATAACGTGGCAAGCGGGAGAGTATCATAGATGACGAGGCAAATGACGGGGCAAGACGTAATGTATCATGAATGACGGGTTAATAACGTGGCAAGCGGGAGAGTAACATAGATTACGAGGCAAATGACGGGCAAGCCGAAGAATTTCATGAGTGATGGGTTAATAACGTGGCACGCGGTAGAGTAACATAGATGACGGGGCAAATGACGGGCAAGCCGAAGAGTATCATGACTTATGGCTTAATAACGGGGCAAACCGTAGGGAATTATGTATAACAGGGCAAATGACGGGGCAAGCCGCAGTGTATCATGAATGACGGGTTAATAACGTGGCAAGCCGCAGTGTATCATAAATGACGGGTTATAATAACGTGGCAAGCCGCAGTGTATTGTGAATGTCAGTTAATAATGGGGCAAGCCGCAATGTATCATAAATGACGGGTTATAATAATGGGGCAAGCCGCAGTGTATCATAAATGACGGGTTATAATAACGTGGCAAGCCGCAGTGTATCATAAATGACGGTTTATAATAACGTGGCAAGCCGCAGTGTATCATGAATGACGGGTTAATAACGTGGCAAGCCGCAGTGTATCATGAATGACGGGTTAATAACGTGGCAAGCCGCAGTGTATCATAAATGACGGGTTATAATAACGTGGCAAGCCGCAGTGTATCATGAATGACGGGTTATAATAACGTGGCAAGCCGCAGTGTATCATGAATGACGGGTTATAATAACGTGGCAAGCCGCAGTGTATCATGAATGACGGGTTATAATAACGTGGCAAGCCGCAGTGTATCATGAATGTCAGTTAATAATGGGGCAAGCCGTAGTTAGTATATACTTATTTATTTTAGCTCGATTGTGGCGAAAGCTGATAGCCTATATAGAAGCACCACTCTCGTGTCCGTTTCCTGGGTAAAAACCAGTAATGTGTCCTTTTTGAGAGGCCATGAGAAAGTATCCCTATAGGGGAATGACGTGGCAAGCCGACGTGTACGTGTATCATAAATAAAAGGAAATGACGGGGCAAGAGGTAATACACCATGACTGATGGGTTAATGACGTGGCAAGCCGACGTGTACGTGTATCATAAATAAAAGGAAATGACGGGGCAAGACGTAATACACCATGACTGATGGGTTAATGACGGCGCAAGCCGTAGTACCAGGAGCGGGACAAGGATTCGACGGAAGAGGGGTTT
The DNA here is from genome assembly GCF_026914265.1 of Mya arenaria. Lineage (NCBI taxonomy): Eukaryota > Metazoa > Mollusca > Bivalvia > Myida > Myidae > Mya > Mya arenaria. The sequence continues at coordinate 3,733,885 of NC_069134.1, forward strand.
ATCTTTGGGGCGTAAAATATTGACTTGCGCCCCTTCCTCAGAACCGAAATTTATTTGGTTTATAGTGTTGGCATGGGTGTTTGGAGGTAGTTCCCACGACAATTTAACAATTTCTAATCCGTAATGGTGCATCTGTGTGTATTTTATTACTTTTTTCTCTTTTATTGAAATAGAAAGTAAACTTGGACGATTTTAGAGGGGGCACAGGATCCACCTGTGAGTACAACATAAATGACGTGGCAAGCCAAAGTGAATCATGAGTAAATGGTAAATGACGGGACAATACGTAATTCACCATGAATGATGGGCTCATAACGGGGCAAGCCGTGGTGTACCATGACTGCACACTATTGACCATTCTGTATATTCTTAGTAAATGTAAATCAGACTCGACTTACCGGGATTGAGGCTTTAAAGAACATGACTAGTTTGTATATCATATTCCACAAAATACACACAAAAAGCATATTAGAATAAAAAACAACTTGTAGTACATTTGCGAGATAATATCGAAGACATTCTTTATTAATGGGAATTGGCAATAAGCAGCAAACCGATCGTGTCACATTACATCTCTATACTTGCTATATGACATTGAATCTGTTCCTGAAGAATGCCTCTCATAGTTTTCATCATAAATTGACGTCTCAAGTCTTCGAGAGTCACAAAGGTGGGGCCTTACAAGAGGCACTCGTATATTAGGCACTGGTATTGATTTCGGCTCTTCACGGGGGAATAAGAGCATCAAATTCCCAGCGACAGGTACTGTATTATCAAACACGAGATAATGACACCGATCAATATGGAAGAATTCTAAACGATAATAGCAGCCGCCAAAATTTAGCTATTGATTTCTGGCCAGGTAGGCAAACGTGGAGCAGCTTCAGCAACGTGATAGCGGAGATTCCGAACCTACTGTCACCAAAATTTATGTATCGATTTTTGTTAAAGGTAATGAGAAAGTCTGGAACTTCACAAGATTGGAAATTATTCTCCCCAGCCAAATTTGTGTATCGATTTTAGCACAGGTAGTTGCTCACGGGCGAGGGGAGGAAGCATAAAAAGCCGTGCCATTAAAGGCTGCCTGTGGGTCACATGATGCCACCGCGTATTTTCCGAATTTCTCTATCGATTTAAAAACCAGGTAATTTGAATGCGACTATTAACTTGTTAAAATGGGTGTCTCGGAACAACTGCTATTGATCGCGTTACCTCTGTAGATGCCTAATAGTGAGAATTGTAAGGTAACTTCTGGCGCCTCAGTCGAATCGTGCTTGTCAATCGTCTTACCACGGCCGTATAAGCACATGCAATATTCATCATTTGATCTATGAATATTTTAATCTCGATGATTTCTGCCATACAAATTCCTCAAGGATACTTGATTTATTCTTCCACAGTGTTGTCTAGACTAAACAAATTATTTGAACGCATGACCAAATTTTGTACATGAAAGAAACCAATATTTAAATAAGTAACTTTTCTTACCTGATGCTTTTTGGATGTTTCTTTTCTCGCACGATAGATACAATTAAGTTAACTAACACTGACAGACCTGTACCCAAAGTCAGCAAGGGTGTCGGGGTGAGTTTTTTAACATGCCTTTTTTAGTTTTTTTTTTATGTAGACTTAATCATCGAGAGAAAAAGGTGTAGGCAGCTAGATGCTATATACACTCGAAAACCCGTTGACGTACTTCGTTTAGGATAGTCTTATTTTTAATATCAGCTTTAGACTTACTCAAACTCTACTGAAGGACTATGAACATATTTTACTCAAGTTACTCAAAACGTCAATGGAATTATGATGAATAATTATCGTAAAACTATAAGGTGCTTCAAAGGCAAGACGATATATTTCCCATGAAATACTTTTGTGGTAGAATTTTGCCAAAAGGAATCGTTTATAGAAGAGTCATTTACAATCAACTTCACTTGGATAACAATCGGTTGACCGGGTTCAATACTTTATGATAGCCTGCGACCTGTCGCTTTGTTTTATGCTCGAAAACATTTGTTCCGTTCCAATATAACAGTAAATTATCGCCATCAATGGCCCATTGTAGGAGTAATAAAACTGCCAGCCAGAAAACCAGCGATTTGGCCTATGCCACTTATTGTGTGGCACTTAAGGGAGGCAAATGTACCTGGTGCGAGTGAAAGTGTACTGCAGAGTTACGGTTTGGGAAATTAATAACTGGGGAATAACTCTCACTTGTATTCAATCACAGGTTCAAGCGAATTGTTTCCCATTTGACAACAACACAGGATACACATGCACAGACAAATTGAACATTCAACAATGTCTTCTATTCTACGTGTATATGATTGTTACATTGTTTACTGGCACATTAAGATGCATTCATAAACTAATATGAGAGTGATGTGTAATAACCCACCTCGTCGTCCATGTAATGGGAGGGGAGGTAACCCGAGTTTCTCATGTGGTTAATGTACGTCTGGGTTATCGGCACGCTGGAACAGTGACCCGACGTTATAACAACCACAATATAAAATGAAATAATTAGAAAATAATGTATGAACATTTCCACTGATAAGCAATTGAAACTAATTTCAAGTATTTTTGTGCGAAGTTCAAGAACTGAGGAAAGGATTGTCATCTTACCTAAAGTCTATGATATGTGGTTGGTCGCCCTGGGTGGCGGCGAGACGCGAGGCTAGCTTCTCCTCGTTGTTGTTGTTGTTGTGTCCCGACTTGGTGGGAGACTCGGTGCCGATGTGCATTCGCTTCTGACAGTCTGAGCACGACATAAGGAATCGTGTGACCGCCTCGCGCGGCAAAAACGAGTACGTTTCAGCTATCTGAAATTGGTAAAAGAGGAACATTTGGTTATTTCTGGTATAAGCTACTTAAATGCATGTATTGTGCACAGCCTGCTATCATAAGCTGCATAGAAACCGCCGACAAATCGTCACCATTGACGATATGAGTGCTAGGTACTTTATCTTATTGGGTTGTATACTTGTACTCACCGCCCGGTACGTCCGTTTCTGGCCGGCGTGCTTCCCTCCCCTTCCGTCCATTTCCACGTGCACGGCGTAGATAATGTCGAAGAAGTCGTCAACGATCGCCACGCGCTTGTATTCCCTCACGGCATCTCCCATCCCTGGACTCGAGCCCTCGCCCTATAACAGTAAGTTAATTCTGCATAACCAGCGGTGTGCATAACCACAACTTTGACTTCATGAATATGGTTTGCGTTTCTTTAATGAATAATCCGTAAAATAACTAAATTAAACTAAAATATAGTTCATAGTTACTTATTTAGCTCATTAAGAAATTGTTTCAAAACATATATTAAGAGTACATTGTATTGTTAACGTTTGCTAACGTTTAGTAACGCAGACTGCTTGTTAGTAGTTGGCGCGGCAGAAGACGACGACAAAAACAACATAAAATGATCCTAGAACAAAGTATCGACCTGACGTCTTTCGATTATCGATAGCGTGTACATACATTTTAAATTGTAAATGGCCTATAAAGCAGCGATCTTTCCGTCCTGGCTGCCGGCCACTGAGTGACACGAGCGATTGCACGAGATTATTTGCGAGTCGGGCGAAAATAAATACTTTCGCTTCATTACGGGACAACCTTCTTCCGCTCATTAGAAAGACAAAATTTTCTCAGGGCAAATAAAGTGAAAACCGCCTTTGCACGCATTAGTGGACGCGCGCGGCTAAGTTGCCTCCATATTGTGATTCCGCTCAGTTGGCTAGGGTGTAACGTGTCGGGGGCCTTAATACTTCGCCGTAATTAAATTTGGCTTATAATCGGAGTCTTGGGGATATCCGAAATTGAGGCGCACGAAATTTACATTGATTGACCATTTGATGCTAAATTTGTTATTTCTGTACAAGACCTTGTCGGAAAACTAGAGGTTTTACTTATCGTCGCGGATGTCAACCGCCAATCAAAATAAAACCTAAAGCTCTTTGTGTGCCCAACGTCTAAATCGTTGACAGAAAATTCCTCAAAAATAAAGCAAAAATAAAGCGGTAAAATATTAGACGCGATTTCGAATGTGTATAACGCCCATTGATGTTAACAGTCTTCTAAACATGCACCCCCACTCACGTGCAGTTAATTATTGTTCCAGGAGACACTGCAAAGAAATCGTTCTTTTTTGATACCATGGATTCGCATTTCGACACCGTGAGCTGCTTAGAATGCGGCTGTGGACGCCCGGATCACGGGAAGACTTAACTAAAAGTCTGGCAGCCAAATGAATGTCACATCTAACCAGGCCCGAACGAAACAAGGCGAAAAACGCAGATTTATAGGTTAGCCCGAATGAGAAAACGTCCACCGCCGCACATGGTTAATTATTTCCCACAAAATGGGAAACGCGAAAAAGATTTTGTTTTATAGGGATTGAGTGGCTACTTTATAGGTTTAGAATTAGCTCGGAATATGCCCGGGAAAGAACCATGTCAATTTATTTCTTCTCGAAAACCCGAAATGGAAACATCAGACCGGTTTCTTTTGGAGGGTTTCAAATGGCAAAAGTAGATTCCTTTCTTTCTAGAGCATTTTCGTTTCAAACATTTTAAGCTTTGGAATCGAACGACTTTGCAGGATATCGGCGATGTTGCTCTATTGTGTAAGAATGTCGTCATGGTCAACATAAATATGACGCTCATAAATATTTTAAATTGATAGAATAATTTACAAGTATTTAAACGCAATGTATTGATGCCATCGCTACTACTACTACGTCTGCTGCTGCTGTTGTTGCTCCTGCTGCTGTTGCTACTACTATTTATAAATCCGCTGTTGTTGTGACTTCTGCTACTATCTCTGCTTCTACTGCTACTACTATTTCTGTCGATACTGCTGCTGCTACTACTTCTAACACTACAGCAGCAACAACAACAACAACAACAAAAACAACCACCAGAAACAGTTACTCTTGACCACCGTCGCAAAACACATATAAAGTTATGAGGCGGTATTCGATAAAACAAAAAATAAAATAACTAGAGTAAATAGATAATCAACTGTGCAGGGGTTTAAAGTGTAAAATATAATCGCATAATTTATCCAAAAAATGCGCTCGGTGATTTGTATTTAAACCGGCCTGGCCAGAAAGCATGCAGTTAAATGAACGGTGACACCGGTGATACCCCTGTCGCCCGTAATTGGGCTTCTGTCGTCGGAAGACGGAGCACGCTTCCTGTCCGGGCCCTTAAATCACTTCCGCCAGCGCTCCTTGTTCTGGACAAATACTCGGGTGACTTTAATGAGGTTTCATCTATTATTGTTTTTGGCGGGGAAGGGGGAGGGTACAATTCTGTTCTGAAGTGTTAAAAGACGAATACTTCATTTCAAAGTGTTTGAAAGAAAAATGCATGATGCATGTGCTGGCCTCTGTTCATTATCAAGTACAAGGAAATGCCACAGGTCATTGAGGACAAAGTCAAATTCATCTCCTAAATAGGTATTCTACCTGCCCGTGTCTTACTACAAGTCTTAATGTGACGAGCACCCCTGGGATTCGTGCGCCTTTCATCTTTCATCTCTTATTTGTTCGGAGCTACAAGCCTGTCAGCCCAATTACATCGACAAATAAGTTCCATTATCTCTCAATTAGGTTCTCAAACGCTCGCGATACGTCGTCCACACGAGAGCCAAAGTGGTTTCGGACGCTCAATTAGTGAAGTGAAAGTGAAGAAGGATGGATAATTAGACTGCCTGCAGAAATCAGCCTTTAATTCGGGACCATATTAGATTAATATTGTTACCTGTGACAGACTCAGGTGCGGCCGCCATCTCCTCTCAAATTAGTTTTCATATGAATTAAATGGAGCTACTTATATTAAAGCGAAGCAAACGACGTGATTTCTTTACGCTAACGGATTTACCTTAAAGCCAGGGCAACTCCCATTAGTTGGCGGTAATGGTCTGAAAATTATACAGACCGTCAATGACATATGCTGGCAAATAGGGTTCTATACTTTATTTCCTTATGTAAGCTTAACGTATCCTTAATAATTCTAAAAAAAAGTAAAAAAAATACCAGCATTATACATACAAATAGGCGCTGACACAGCGCTACCTGGAGTCATTACGTACTGCGACAGCGTCAACAAACACAATTTAAAAAATATAAAGAAGAAAAGGCAGAAAATCTTAAACAAGATTTAAAAAATGTCTTGCAATGGCAGAAATTTTCCATTAACCGATCTGTGTAAAACAATACCAGAGGAAGAAGGAACAAGTTTAAATGCTGTTCGTGAGGTAATTAGGAATTTTGCGATAGTTTAGTCGTCTCTTTTCGGAACCTCGTTATTTCGTGACAAGAAGTCAATGTAAAAGCCGTCTTCCAGTTTCAGCGGCTTCAAATGGAGCACCGTGATTCGCGTGCGGCCCGCATGGTCTCGGGCAGAAATTGCGCACGACGAGATCTCTGAGTGGTCCCCGGCCTCACAGCCTGCACGCTAGGCGGCGCTCCATCATTCTGTTCAACGCGTTGTCTTTGATCAGGACAAAGAGCCAAATTGCGTTTGTGTTTATGGATGTGCCCAGTTTAAAATAACGCTTGATAAAGTGGCTTAAAGTGTTAAGTAGACCATTTTTACTCAACTGTCGTCTCTTGTTTTGCAACCTCAGTATGAAGAAGAGTTTTAAGTTTTCTCGGAATACTCGGGAAACAATCCGCTTTAGCTCTTCCATTCCCCAGTTTAGGGACCCAGTATTTCACCGAGGAACGAGTTCTTGGTTCAATCGAATTAAACAAATTCTAAATACAAGCAAATTCCCAAACCTACTCAGTCATGGGCAAAATCTAATAACACTATTGTTGTTCTGCGACTATTACAGAACATTTCAGCACCAAATTAGGGTAAAGGCATGCTGTTTTATGTCGACGACATGTCCCAATTATGTACACACCAATAATTTATTACGCATTCAGTATTTAGTTCATGCTGTTCTGCCTCTCTATATATAGTAAGTGTTCTTATATTAAGGTGGTTGTTTCCATTGTTGTACCAACAATGGCCGGTACATGACTTATATATTCTTGTAAAGAGGACGTCCGTACGGTGACGATCGGTCCAGGAGCTCTGGACGGCTCCTGTCAGTCACGTGTCACTTCCGGTTTGCAGTGACAGCGGCCTGCTGAGAGGTGCGGCATCCCGCAATGCCTCTAGCAGATCTCCCCGCTAAGAGGGTCCGCCGATGGAGGTCGGCCGCTGCGTTACCATAGCGATCATCATGAAGATGTCAAAAGCACGGACACAGCCGCTGTGATGTCAACACGAGCGTTAGCAACTTTTGACAGGTTTTGTCAGTAATGCTCGCTGATGTCCGAGCAAAAATGACAGACACATAAATGTTGGACGGTTTCTATGGAGAACTTATTTTATTTGCTAATGTCTTTTAATAGTGAAATATAATATGTGGCTTCTCCCGGCAAAGTTAACACTTTTACATTCTCCTCAGATGGTTTCGGGATTTTATAACTTTCCAAGGCAAACATGCCAGTAAAATGCCTGTAAAAGATTTTATTTGTACAAAGTATTTCAATTAGGTTGGTCTGATCATGAGGGATAGCGTCATTGAAATGTAAATCTTATTACTCCGTTAATGAACATGATGCTGGAGAATCGATAGCGCTCCAACCCCGAGGTCCCGGGCTGTTCCCGAGATCCGCGATCGCATGCCGGGACTAACCCCCCCGTAATTACATCCCCAACAGCTCAACTCGAGCTTTCCTATACAGTTCTTCCCTTATCTTTAACGATCATTATTATTTTGTATAATCGCATTTGCGTTGTAATTTGTAAAAATCCCCATAGTTTGTTATTTAATTGTTTTCCTCTCCCTGTTACTTGCATCTCCAGTGACAACTTTGAGCACATGGCATACATAAATGTTGCACAGATTACATTCGGATCACGGTACCATTAGTTTATTAAAAAAAACAACATTGGACAGATATTGAAACTTTTTCTTACAACATGTATAAAATATTGTTTAATTCCCATTGCTTAAAAAGTCATTTCTTTACAAGTTTAGTTCGTTAGTTTTACTTTACTTTTTAACACCGAACGTTGAAAATCTTTAAAAGTGGTTCTTAATTTAATTGATACATTTTACGTTCATATCTCAGAATATCTTATTTCACTGTTTGATATAATAATCCATTTTGTGTATGTTGCATGGGCAAGTCGCTCCTGGTTCTATAGTGCGCGAGAGCATTATAACCATTTCGGTACAGTTTATATAATGAATACATCTGTACTATAATAAAACTGCGCCAGAAAAAGGTACCTTCAGTTATTTAATGTTCAATTATTTTTCAATAATGATGTTCTTCATTTCAAATACACAAATCCATTGTTCAGTATCATCAATTCCCCGAATGTCACTCATAAACTATTGCTGAGTGTAACAGGGTTAGACGAAAAAGATTTAAACAACAATAGTCATTAATATAAGAAAAGTCTGTTGATTTGTGGTGATATATGTTATGAAAGTCAGTACATTGAAATATTTTGCTTTGATGACTGGAGGATTGCTATATATCAGGACTGGAGGATTGTATGGAGACATCCACATGATTTGCTGCAACAATTATACCGTGACTATGATAAAATGGTTGTCCAGGCAACGGATTTTTCCAGTATCCCATAATAGCGGTGTTTGCAATTCTCCTGGAACCCGAGATCATTAATACACCAAGTCTATATCCCAGACCATCTTTTTACAAAAGATCGAAGTACGAGAGATTATTAAAAAGCAAATTATACGGTGAAATATAAGCCGGCCAGAAAGCGCACCTGAGCGCTTGTTAATCATAGTGAAGATGACGGAGATTCTCGAGGCTGGAAGTAACGAGTCATAAACAACGGGCCGTTGTAATGAGGAAGGGGATATTACCGGGAACCTGAGCCCACCTCACATCGTTCCCCTACATTCAAGATCTCAAGCTCGTACGGCAACAACTTTCACCCTATGTCAACAGCACTACTGGCAGAACAAAAATTACCACACCAAAACAGGACCTAGCAAAAACGCCTTTATTTGGTGTTCTCCTGTTTCTTTGTTTTCCACCAAGCGACATTTTAAGTCAATCACATCAAGCTTCGTGCAGCTATGCTTGGTTCAAGACAAAAACATTGTCGTTCCGTAAACCAACGGGCATAAAACATAAAGGTATGGGATGTGTAACGGCCCTTTGGGGACATGGCGCCTATAAAACCCATTTACCTGGCAGTCTTGTAATGACAAAATCCTTCTGGCGGGGAAATTACAGAACACCTGATAGTTTCCTCGTGCAAACGGCAATCATTTGCTGGATGGTTCCGCGGATGCTAACTCGTAAACTTTCAATCAAAACCATCCTAGACTGCCACAAAGGGAATCGGATTTTAAACTTGTTTACGTTACCATGGTTACAAAATATACGATATCGGAATTCTAGTTCGCGGCGAAGTTTTGCCCAGGTACGAAACTCAGGTGCGCACGTTTTGCTGTAATTGCTTCCTCTTTTGTCACGAATTCCACCCAATAAATTGCAATCGTATCCCATAGCTTAAGAAATTACTTCTTCGGGAGATTCCATATTCTCGGAAAATCTAAAACCTGCAGATTGGTGTGACAATCTTTATGTTATATTTGTGTATTTATTATTTCATTACAACATATTTTCGATTCGCCATGGCACCATACATTATGTACAAGTTTGTGCCATACAAATGAACGAAATGTCCCCTGTATCTCATTCCTTCATACCTTGGCCTATTTATATAGCAAAAACTAATTCCTCTGAAAGGCTTTAAACGTCATAATTCCTAGGCTGCAGTATCCGCGCTGCCCCAGGACAAAATCGGTGATTTTTTTTTAAATTCCCGCTGTTAAAACCCATCAGTCGCACACTTCCATTCAGGATTCCTCTTGTTCTCTAACGTTCGTATTGATTTTGTCGTTGTCGCTGCTGGCTCCTGCCCGCCGCCTCTAGCAGCCTTCTCGGGACGCTTACTAATGGGACAGCTCCTAAATGCCGCCATCAGATGATTTCCGGTTCCAAGAGTCACCGCCTTCCGGCCATTACGGCGTAATTTACCGGTTTCTGGTTCGATGGCTGAAACTACTTTACTTGTGCAAATTGCAATGTGTCTTTTTTCTCTTTTTTGTATGTTTCTGTCTCCAGCAATTTAATACAAATATAGAACAGTCTTATTCAAAACGTTATAACAGACATGTAAACTTTTATTGTATTTTGTATAATATGAATGTGATATTTCACCGCAAATGTTTAATAGTCATATAATCATTTAAGTCATGAGATTTGACAAGTACACGTAAAACTAGTAAGTTCTATGCACATGTATTTTTGTGAACACTTTGTTAGATATTCTTTAAATGAAAAAACAAAACATTTTCGTTATCGAAATTGTACCACGTTTATGTCAAAACCCCAGCCCCACGGCGAATAATAACGACACCAACAAAGTGCCTATCCATTTTAAAGATAGCGGACCAAGAAACCGTAGGAAATCACAGTCTATTACGGGGAGAATTATTCGGGCTTCTTAAAGTGTTAAGCTAGGGAAAAAACTCCCTAAGGATGAGCCGAGATTATGGTTGACTGTTAATGGGACATTTTCTCCAGGCGTCATCGAGTGTCAGCCTCGACGGCGGAGATTTAATTATTTCAGAGAGTCTGACAGTTTAGGGGTGCCATAGGCACTTGTAACAATCTCTGACTATCAAGGGAATGGAAACAGTTTAGATGGCTGTGCCACGGCTTCCCGACGTCTTATGCGAGGCTTCCAGGCGTACCCACCCGTCATACTGGCAGTCTTCAATACCAGACCAATTCTCTTTTGAACATGGATACAAATGGTATGTTTGAAGTCGTGTAGCGATACCGTGTATGTAGGAATGCAGTTGGCATTGGATTAAGGGAACACTTCTTGATACGAATAACAGTCAAAAAGAACCAATCGGTGATATAACTAGCGTTTAAAGCACTGCTGTTAAATGAATTATAAATATTGTAATTGAATGGTGAATTTGTTTTATTTCATCCAATTTAGGCATCTTTTAAAGCGAAGAAACGGGCATTAGATGAAGTTTATTCCTGGCAAATGTTTTCCCAGACCTGTCAGGCGGATTACGAACAATTACCCCGAGAAAGCTCTCTCGTCGTATATTCGGTAAAATTCCTGCTTTGTTCGAAATCACGTTTCGACCGAAAAGTGGAGGAATATCACCCCAAGTGTTGTTCCGATTTTCCAGAGTATCGAATATTTGAGATAGAGAATTTGCCCGAAGTGAAATACACATGTTTAATGCACTCCTAAGTCTGGATAAACAGAATTAGGGAAGTTCTACAAGTTTTCACGGCTGTCTCATTGGAAATCACCGTCGTGTTGGAAGCGATCAACCATGCATCGCGATAATATCCCCCGCGGTTCACAAATATTTCCGAGATTTTGTTATTTGCCAACAAATTGAATAAAACGCAAGTTCACGGCACACTGACAGGGTGCAGACGTGATTCAGAACTTTTTGCCAATATTCGCGTAAAATAGGTCCCTGGGCCCAGCTCGTTAGTAATATACGGGACAAATCCTCGCGCTTATCCGATTTGGGCCGCCATGAGATCTAAAATCGATGGTTCACCCCGCGCTTATTTTTTAGCACAGAGCCGGCCGAGATTCCCCAAACTTATAAGGCTTTTAAGGCGACGTCCCGCGAGGACCCGCTCTTCCCCGTCCGGGAAACGGGAAGAGAAAGTCTGTTATTTACTGGGACTTAGTGTCATATATGGGGATAAGTGTACCGTCAGCAGGCTGGAGCAGAGGATCACTGCATTACCGGAGTGATGACTGAGATAAATTCGCATTAGCCGTGATTACCATCAAACGTCAGAGTGGGCTTGACGGAGGCTACTTTGTAAATCATCCCGCTGATATTGACTTCCAGTCGATTGACTCGGGAGCTTTTTTAACAAAACAAGCTCCATCTACTATTTAATCAACAGGTGCCACTGAATATTGAAGCGTTCCGTATTCGTTATTCAAATAATTGTCTCCGTGCTAAAAACAATAGTTTGTGGCAATTTCTGCTAATGGCACCAATGTCAGCTGAGGGAGCGCGCGAGCCATTGACTGACGGCGCGTGAATCTTATCGCACGTGAATTAATTCTCCCGTGCCAGCAGATGATCCCGATAAGTACTATTGCTTTTCTTTGTTGCGCCCTTAACAAATAGTGTCACCTACAAGTAACATCTAAAGCAAAGTAATTATGAGATTGATGTAAAAACGGACGAAAAATAATCCGCCGACTACTTATCAGTGCATTTTAAATCTGTGTTGTAAAGACTGTCCTAAATAACACCTGATAGATGAATCCTGTGTTCAAAGCAGCTACGGCTTAAACGTTTTCATCAGCAGTCAGTCAAATGTCTTGGAACCCCAAGAACATGTGAATGTTTGACTAATTATAATCTTCTGAAATGGTCTTGTACAGGACAGATGTAACGTGCACGTATACCACACCCTGTTCTCGATAATCGTATCACAGTAAACAGCATTGTCGATATTCGTGTGGGACATTGTATAGCATTGTCGACAATCGTGTGTCACAGTTAACAGCACTGTCGACAATCGTGTGTCACAGTTAACAGCACTGTCGACAATCGTGTGTCACAGTAAACAGCATTATCGACAATCGTGTGTCTCAGTGAACAGCATTGTCGACAATCGTGTGTCACAGTTAACAGCATTGTCGACAATTGTGTGTCTCAGTGAACAGCATTGTCGACAATTGTGTGTCACAGTGAACAGCACTGTTGAAAATCGTGTGTCACAGTAAACAGCACTGTCGACAATCGTGTGTCACAGTAAACAGTATTATCGACAATCGTGTGTCACAGTAAACAACACTGTCGACAATTGTGTGTCACAGTGAACAGCATTGTCGACACTCGTGTGTCACAGTAAACAACACTGTCGACAATCGTGTGTCTCAGTAAACAACACTGTCGACAGTCGTATGTCACAGTAAGCATACTTGTATACAGTCGTGTTTCACAGTGAACAGTAATACTGATAGACGAGCTTTATTATTTTGTCACAGTGAACAAAATTTAGCGACAGTCCTATGTGGGTCATTTACTTAACTAGTTGGCAGCTTATATCCACCAAATATATCAAGCTTTCTATTCTGCCATAATACAAATATTTTGGGAGCTTAGGGCGCGGTCCCGTATGGCCATAAACAAAACTCATTTTTCTCGAATATTCGTGCTGAATAATTAATGAAATACCCACCAGAGAGTGTTGTGATTTTCACATTTTACTGTTTACTTAGAACATATGCAGAACAAATACAACTATTGTTAATGTTTCAGGATATTTGCATTTTGGATTTGGATTATTATTGCACTGAAATATCTTGCAACCATAGTGTATTAGTGTTGATTTACCAACTCTAGTGCACCGGCTATGTTTAAAATACGTGTCCATGAACCTTGATTTATATAACGTCTTACTTGACAAAATTCTAGTATATAAGCCTCGACCTACAAAATTCTAGCTTATTAGCTTTTATTAAGTTAAATCTAATACATAAACCTTTTGTTTACAATACTCAAGTACATAAGCATTTATTTACAAAACTCTAGCGCATTAGCCTTGATTTACAAATTCCAGTGTATAAGCCTTTATTTTCCCAAACTCTAATACATAAGCTTTTATTTTACAGAACTCTAGTGCATTAGCCTTTATTTACAAAACTCTAGTGCATTAGCCTTTATTTACAAAACTCTAGTACATTAGCCTTTATTAACAGAAGTCGAGTGAATTATCCTTTATTTACAAATATCAAGTGTATTAGCCTTTATTTACAAAACTCTACTGTATTAGCCTTTATTTACAAACTCTAATACATTAGCCTTTATTTACAAAACTCTAGTACATTAACCTTTATTTACAAAACTCGTGTGTATTTGCCTTTATTTACAAAACTCTAATACATTAGCCTTTATTTACAAAACACTAATACATTAGCCTTTATTTACAAAACTCTTCTACATTAGCCTTAATTTACTAAACTCCAATACATAAGCCTTTTATTTACAAAACTCAAGTGCATTATCCACAACTTACAGAATGTTAATGTATTATCTTCAACTTGCAAAACCCAAGTGCACTATGCTGAACTTCCAGATCTCTAGTGTATAAGCCTCGACTTATAGAACTCCAGTGCATAAGACTCGACCTAGAGAACTCTAGTGCATTAGACTTAGATTTACAAATCTTTAGTGTATTGTCCGTGACTTACAGAACTCAACTGTATAACCCGTGTCTAACAAAACACTAGATGCATTAGCCTTAACTAACAGAAATCTAATGTATTTTCCTTGACTTCAAGAACTCTAGTATATAAGCCCCGACTTACAGAACTCCAGTGTATAAGCCTCGACTTACAGAACTCTAGTGTATAAGCCTCGACTTACAGAACTCTAGTGTATAAGCCTCGACTTACAGAACTCTAGTGTATAAGCCCCGACTTACAGAACTCTAGTGTATAAGCCCCGACTTACAGAACTCTAGTGTATAAGCCCCGACTTACAGAACTCTAGTGTATAAGCCTCGACTTACAGAACTCTAGTGTATAAGCCTCGACTTGCAGAACTCTAGTGTATAAGCCTCGACTTACAGAACTCTAGTGTATAAGCCCCGACTTACAGAACTCTAGTGTACTGGCCTCGACTTACAGAACTCTAGTGTATAAGCCTCGACTTACAGAACTCTAGTGTACTGGCCTCGACTTTCAGAACTTTAGTGTATAAGCCTCGACTTACAGAACTCTAGTGTATAAGCCCCGACTTACAGAACTCTAGTGTACAAGCCCCGACTTACAGAACTCTAGTGTACTGGCCTCGACTTACAGAACTCTAGTGTATAAGCCTCGACTTACAGAACTCTAGTGTATAAGCCTCGACTTACAGAACTCTAGTGTATAAGCCCCGACTTACAGAACTCCAGTGTATAAGCCCCGACTTACAGAACTCTAGTGTATAAGCCTCGACTTACAGAACTCTAGTGTATAAGCCTCGACTTACAGAACTCTAGTGTATAAGCCCCGACTTACAGAACTCTAGTGTATAAGCCCCGACTTACAGAACTCTAGTGTATAAGCCTCGACTTACAGAACTCTAGTGTATAAGCCTCGACTTACAGAACTCTAGTGTATAAGCCCCGACTTACAGAACTCTAGTGTATAAGCCTCGACTTACAGAACTCTAGTGTATAAGCCTCGACTTACAGAACTCTAGTGTATAAGCCTCGACATACAGAACTCTAGTGTATAAGCCTCGACTTACAGAACTCTAGTGCATAAGCCCCGACTTTCAGAACTCTAGTGCATAAGCCCCGACTTACAGAACTCTAGTGCATAAGCCTCGACTTACAGAACTCTAGTGTATAAGCCTCGACTTACAGAACTCTAGTGTATAAGCCTCGACTTACAGAACTCTAGTGTATAAGTCCCGACTTACAGAACTCTAGTGTATAAGCCCCGACTTACAGAACTCTAGTGTATAAGCCCCGACTTACAGAACTCTAGTGTATAAGCCCCGACTTACAGAACTCTAGTGTATAAGCCCCGACTTACAGAACTCTAGTGTATAAGCCCCGACTTACAGAACTCTAGTGTATAAGCCCCGACTTACAGAGCTCCAGTGTATAAGCCTCGACTTACAGAACTCTAGTGTATAAGCCCCGACTTACAGAACTCTAGTGTATAAGCCTCGACTTACAGAACTCTAGTGTACTGGCCTCGACTTACAGAACTCTAGTGTATAAGCCCCGACTTACAGAGCTCTAGTGTACTGGCCTCGACTAACAGAACTCTAGTGTACTGGCCTCGACCTACAGAACTCTAATATATTAGCCTTGCCTTTCAAAACTCTACTGTATTTTTCGTGACATACAAAACTCTAGTGTATTAGCCTCGACTTACAGAACCCTAATGTATGATGTTTGACTTGCAAAACTCTACTGTTTTATCCGTGACTTACAAAATTCTAGTGTATTATCCGTGACTTTCAAAACTCTAGTGTATTAGTCCGACTGACAGAACTCTAAAGTACGATCATTGACTTACAAGACTCTACTGTATTATCCGTGACTTATAAAACTCTAGGGTATTAGACGTGTTGTACGGAACACTATTGTATTAAACTCGACTTACAGAATTATACTTGACTTACAAAACTTTACCGTTTCATCCTTTACTTACAAAACTCGAATGTATTAGCCTCGACTTACAAAATGCTAATGTATTAACCTTGACTTACAAAACTCTACTGTATTATCCGTGACTTACGAAACTTAAGTGTATTAGACTTGATTTACAGAACTTTAGTGTAACACTCGTGTTTCTCCACGAAACAATTGACATTGGCTTTTGTCAGTTTCAGTTACTTAAAACGACTATAGAATTTGACGAGCTTGTACTTACAATCGCTGTCACACTACAATACTATCATTTACTTACGTCGCGTGTTTTATGCAATACTAGCCTATACCAATTAAAGTAAATTTACCAAGCAAAACTAGTATACAACTAAAGGTGCTTTAGCCTACAAAAACTGAAGTTGTTTTCTACACTCTACCAATATACTCCTCTTTGCCAAACTGAACTATTTCCCACTCTGACATTAAGTCCTCAAACAATCTTTTGAATAAATCTCTACCAATCAAAGTTGCTTTGAAGCATATATGGTTATAAAGTGTTCGTATATTAACCTGCATTGGCGACTGCTGCTCTATAAACTCATGTTATTCAGCCCCTGCCGCGCATAGCAGTCTTACAAATAAAACCTTTTAGCATATCCAAATTTATGTCACTTTACAAAGCAGACGTACACGATATATACAACATTAAATACATAACTAAAGTATATAAGAGTCAACCAACTAAAGTTGATTTCAAAACAATTATTATTATTTATTATTATTATTATTATTATTATTATTATTATTATTATTATTATTATTATTAAGCATTTTTTAAATCCCAATTATTGTTACCATGAAATGTTGCTCTAAAACACTATCGCTATTTTCACAGTATCTTGAACAGCTATTTCGCACTTGGGTAAATACGAAGTGAACATTCAAGCTGAATTCAATGAATGGAATTGTACTCTTCTGCATAATCTACAGTGATTTTAGTCTGACACTTTTCAATAACGGACATTTGTAGATTCCGTGCATTTTCACTTGTCTTTCATTAGAAATGTTCTCTTGTCTATCACTACAAATAAAGACATAACATTCTGTGTTTTTGTGAATGTTTAACCATTAATGCTGGAAAACAAGCCCCACTGTATTGCATTTTTTTATTTTTTTTATTTTATGAGAAAAACTGTCCTATTTATCACATTGTCATTTTCATAAAAATAATATACTATTGAATAAAATATGTATTATTATGTATATAATGTATTATCTACTACATCCAGACCTTGAATATTAAAGTAAATGTTGCTTAAAATAAGTTCATTAATGGGAGAAATTGTTGGGCGTGTCACGGACACTACAGCGTCACGGACTCTACAGCACTATGACACTACAGCGTCACGGACACTACAGCGAACTACAGCGAACTCCAAGGTTTTGCATCAGCATTGTGTCGTTACCAGTAAAATATCCCAATAATTTAGCAATGTGAATATTCCAAGACGTTCTTTAAGGAAGTGTCCATTGTGAATTGACTAATAAGGTAAAAAATGAATATGTAAATGATGCGTCACGGACGCTACAGCTGTTGTAGATATATAAACAAGATGGTCAATTTATAATTATTTTCATTGTGTATGCAATATCAATATTTTTATTTCGTACGACATCATAAGTGTTAAGTTTAGATCTTAATTTAACTTGAAATGATAGTGTTTATATAATAACTTATCTTAAAGAGTTAAGATATCACAAAAAATAAAATGTATAACGAATCTATGCCTCTACTTAATTTCTCATATTTTCTGAACCACTCAATTTTAGTATCTATATAAAGCTGAATGAATTTCCTACGAAGAACTGTTCATTTTGACTTGGCAAAACTGCAAATCTTCAAATCATTGTTAAACTCTTTTTCCAGTTGAGTTTTGATGATGAAATTTGATGAATTTAATTATAATCAAAATTGTACAATTATGCACATTTATTCATGTAAAAAGAATGAAATAATGTTGTAATTTAATAAAACTTCTTATATGAGTCTGTGTCTAGACTAGGACCTAAGACTGTTCGTAACTATGGCCCTAGAGGCTGTATTCACTAACGACTTTAGTCTGAGTTTGAAATTAGCGATTTTTTAAATGTATGATTATCTTAAATACAATAATTTTGAAACACAGACAATGTGTAAAAATGTTAATGCCAATTTGCCAACAATTTTCGTCTAATAAGTATTGTACAGCAAAATAAAGATGTGCAGTTTGAGTTTTGTGTCTTAAGTCTTAATCTCAGACTCAAGACGTTAGTGAATATGGACCTAGCTTGTTGATCTCAGACTCAAGACGTAAGTGAATATGGACCTAGCTTGTTGATCTCAGACTCAAGACGTTAGTGAATATGGACCTAGCTTGTTGATCTCAGACTCAAGACGTTAGTGAATATGGACCTAGCTTGTTGATCTCAGACTCAAGACGTTAGTGAATATGGACCTAGCTTGTTAATCTCAGACTCAAGACGTTGGTGAATATGGACCTAGCTTGTTAATCTCAGACTCAAGACGTTGGTGAATATGGACCTAGCTTGTTGATCTCAGACTCAAGACGTTGGTGAATATGGACCTAGCTTGTTGATCTCAGACTCAAGACGTTAGTGAATATGGACCTAGCTTGTTAATCTCAGACTCAAGACGTTGGTGAATATGGACCTAGCTTGTTGATTTCAGACTCAAGACGTTGGTGAATATGGACCTAGCTTGTTGATCTCAGACTCAAGACGTTGGTGAATACGGACCTAGCTTGTTGATCTCAGACTCAAGACGTTGGTGAATACGGACCTAGCTTGTTGATCTCAGACTCAAGACGTTGGTGAATATGGACCTAGCTTGTTGATCTCAGACTCAAGATGTTAGTGAATATGGACCTAGCTTGTTGATCTCAGACTCAAGATGTTAGTGAATATGGACCTAGCCTGTTGATCTCAGACTCAAGATGTTAGTGACAATGGACCTAGCCTGTTGATCTCAGACTCAAGATGTTAGTGAATATGGACCTAGCTTGTTGATCTCAGACTCAAGATGTAAGTGAATATGGACCTAGCCTGTTGATCTCAGACTCAAGACGTTAGTGAATATGGACCTAGCCTGTTGATCTCAGACTCAAGATGTTAGTGAATATGGACCTAGCTTGTTGATCTCAGACTCAAGATGTTAGTGAATATGGACCTAGCTTGTTGATCTCAGACTCAAGATGTTAGTGAATATGGACCTAGCTTGTTGATCTCAGACTCAAGATGTTAGTGAATATGGACCTAGCTTGTTGATCTCAGACTCAAGATGTTAGTGAATATGGACCTAGCTTGTTGATCTCAGACTCAAGATGTTAGTGAATATGGACCTAGCTTGTTGATCTCAGACTCAAGACGTTAGTGAATATGGACCTAGCTTGTTGATCTCAGACTCAAGACGTTAGTGAATATGGACCTAGCTTGTTGATCTCAGACTCAAGATGTTAGTGAATATGGACCTAGCTTGTTGGTCGGCCTCTGTCAACTTTCAACTCTGCCATTTTTTTTGCTCAGCCAAGTTTGGTTACTTTAAACAATCTCGCTTAATCTCTACCAACCTTTAAATTCCCTTTGTGTCCTTAAAGTTCGTGGACTCTTGAAAGATGCAAAACGAAACGTAGGCATAGTATTTAAGGAAACTAATATGTTGTCATATGGACGTATGGACATTGTTCAACAGCGTTGCGTTTCGTTCAACAAAGGTTCTAGGGAGGGTAATATTGGTAGGCTTACCTTCAAGAACCTCTCTTAAATGAGAATAATTAAACATAATGTGTTTTACGAGATTATAAAATATTACATCATACCATCAAATGTATTTATTTCCTTTTGTGTATTATATCTTGGTTTATAGTGTTAATGTGACCTACGCGCAAATTAGCTGCGAAGGGTTAATGTTGGTATTTATTTCGGGTAACGTTGAAATTGTCCATGTACAGATATTAATTTACCAGCTTCCTACTCCAGTGGCTTAGTGAAGCACTTTTCTGCTATTCCTCTACCAACTTTCGCTGCATGTATTGGACTTTAAGTTTAGCAGCTCCCAAAGTGCAAAAACATTAGTTTTCAGAATTTTGTATACACACAGGCAAGAGATGTTTTTTTTGGTTTAAAACATAGCTGATGAAGTAAATCCTTAAAGTTGTTGCTTTTTGTGGTGAATTAAAAGAAAATTAATTGTATATTTGAACTGTGAATACTGAGATAATATATTTTAATAATATGCCCAGGATTGATCACGTGATGAACTTCGGAGAAGTGTGGCCTCGCGCTTCCTGGCGCAATACTGTATACCTTTGTGGAACCATTCATGTCGAGTACATTGACAATTTATATATTTCTGTTTAGGCATATAGTTTATTGTATTTCCTCAAGCATGCTTCTGCCATTGTAATAACGGTGCAGCAGACTGAGAAGACTCATTGAAACTCCTGTACAACTGATGCTAGACACAAAACATAGGACTGTTCCTTTGTAACTTGGGACATTTTGGAAAGAAACAGGATGGGGATTTTAACAAAGGTTTCGAGGCCTCTTAACCATTTAACTCCGACCCGAATACATATGTAGTGAAATCAGTTGAAATGTTATGTCATGATTTGTGTTGTTTCTTTTGTGAAAATAAGTTTTCCATTTTTTAATAATATTAATACTTTTTACAACCTGGATCCTCGTGCCAAGTCTCCATAACGCATTTGGTCTAATTGCCGGCATTTAAAAAAAAAACTTCTGATATATCATTCTCGGAAATACTTAAATCTATATGTATTTCATAATTATGTACAATATGAAAGTTTTTTAAAAAAAAGGGTGATTTAAAATAAAGTATTCCTTTCTACGCATAAAACACTGCATGAGTGCATGTTACGGTGGTGCTTTGAAATAAACGTTTGATAGGAATACACATTGCAGGATCCATCCAGAATGTCACCAACGAACAGAACTAGACACTGTTCATTTTAGTTAGACAGTAACATTTAAAAGTAAAATTATCATTTTTACATTGTCATTCTATAATGCCGTCTTGTAAGAATATATTTTATTGAACATGAAGGTAATAAAAATATTCATGATGAAAGAAATGTTGTCTAACAATATACTTATACTTTCATGGTGGACAACTTTATCAAAGGAAGGTGTCCACAAATAGTGCTCTGCATGGACGGATATTCATAAAACATCATAAGTCATTTCCTAACTTAAGTCAATTTCTTAAGTTAAGCATCTCACTCATTACATGATATAATCGCTTGATAACATCTGAAATACTTTATTTTCATTGATTCGATTTAAAATATATGATTTTGTGTCATAAAATACTTGTACATTTCTTTTATTTTGGCCACATATATTCTAGGAAATTAAATTAGTTAAGGAATGACCTAACGTGTTTTATGAATACCGCCCCTGGGTATGAGTAGTACAACAAACGGTCTGTTTCAAGTTTTATTAACGTGACAAAGTGAATATGAAGCTGCGGGCTGAATATATCTTATAGGGCTTCAATATGTTCAACCTTTCAAAATCACTATGGATTGGAACCTGTTGCTTTATTTAACTAACAATTAAGCTAAAATTGGAACTAATTCACTGTCTTTATATTTGAACAACATAATAAATTATATTTATTTAAGGCGTTAAGAATAACAACACATTCAGTTTCGTAAATAACACAAATAAGCACTACATGTATGTGTGGTGCATGCGTTCAAACGACCAATCTTACTATATAATAGTAGTAGTATGGATTACATCGTGGTTTTAATGCAAGGGGGTAAAAGTGACATCAACCTTCTGGCAGATAACCCACGACATTACGTAAATTCTAAATGATTAAGAATGGCGGAGCGAGCCAAGAATCCCTATGCAAAAATTGCTACTACTACAATCACTTGTGGTGGTGCTACAACAATAACAACAACAACAACAACAACAACAACAACAACAACAACAACAACTACAACTACATCAACAACTACTTCAACTACTGTTGCTACTACTTATAAAACAAAATCGGCTATTCTCGACAATGTTGTTGTTGCTGTTGTCACTGCTGATGATGCTTTTGTTGTTGTCGATAATGATGGTGATGCTACAAAACAACACTACCACGACCAACAACTACTGATTTAGTTGCTGCTTATGATACTGATGGTGCTATTTCTGTTCTTGATGATGATGGTGATGATGATGGTGATGATGATGATAATAATGATGATGAGGAGAAGACGACGAGGAGGAGGATGTGATGATGAGATGATGATGATGATGATGATGATGATGATGATGATGATGATGATGATGATGATGATGATGATGATGATGATGATGATGATGATGATGATGATGATGATGATGATGGATTAAGTTTACTGTGCTGAAATAAAAATAATTAAAACGGGGATGTGAAGCTAGACATTGAAAGCACAGTTGACAATGTAGCGACTTACCGGATGCTTGACTGGGACGTACAGCACGTTCTGTACAAGCCCGTTTACCGTGCCTGGTCCCAACTTTAACCCTTTCGCCTTCACCCAAAACCGGAACTTAGAGTTTTCCGTGCTCGCCTCCTCCTCCCCCGTGAGAATGCGCATAATCCGGTCGTACTTCCGCCTCGTGACGGTCTTCGTCTTGCCGCTATCACCGTATGTCTTGAGCGCCCATGCCTGGAACGTTTCGTACATGGAACGGCGGCCCTCTTCCGAGATACCATTTCCGCACACGTTCATGTGGAACGGGCTGGATTGACGGTCCAGGGATAGCATTGTTCAACACACCTGGTTAGTACTTGAAGTGCTCCTTTAAAAACTTTTCAAACTAATGATAAAATTGCCACAGTCTATAGCTTGCACAATTTACATCAGTGCGCTATTGTCATTTGTCTAAACACTCTGAAAGAGTAAAGCTTCGACGTCAATTACACGTCCTGCAACTGTCACTTGTATTGCTGAGGAAAAGCGCTAATATCCTATTTCTAAAATTCCATTTCTATGACTACCGGACGATTGAGGTTTGTCGCGGCTGTCACCAGCCACACTGTCAATGGGATACACCTTGGTCTTACGTTCTCGTGTCTTCGTTCTGTCATCGAATATCAGCACGCGCCTCGCCCTGTTTGTCAGCATTTTCTGTTGCCGGGGACAATGACGAGACGCAACAGCCAATCAGATGTGTCGCAGCTACTTGTCCCGTTAGTGGCACCCTATGAATATTCATATCCGATATCGGATTTGCATATCAGGCAGCGTTAACGGGAGGTAACTGCCGCTTTAACGCAGCTTGTTGGAAGGAGTGATCTGCAAATTGCAGCTTGGTCATAGTTGATCTTGGGAGATACCGACGCATCAATTATCACTTACTTTACGGCGAGTAATCGACCGATCGCGGAATCATTCAGTTTAGCAATGAGCGGATTGAAACTAATGATAATTGGAAAGAATGACAACGGGGCTCGGCATTAAAGCCAGGACTTTTAGAGACATTGGTATATTGTGTTTGCAGCCAGTCGTTTGGCTCCTGAGAACCGCTGGATCGAGATATGGGGTGTGAAATGCGCTATTAGCAGTTTCGGGCAACTGTGAACTACCTGACTGTGCCTGTGGACGGTAGGTGTCTTACTGGCAGCTTATATCCGGCTGCCACGCGCACCTGCCGCCTCGCCTAACACCTCACGCTGGATGTGCGAGCCACACTCGGTCTCCCGACCAGCAGAATAATGACTCCTTTATATAACGTAAATAATATTACCCGTACAAAGCTTTATTCTGAAAGGTTGCATCCGTGGCAAACACAGCGATATTTTCTCACTGAATCTCGATGGCATTTCTTTTAAAACGTAATAATTAGTCCCAAGAAGAGAGAAAATTAATTTTAATGAAATTATTTCTCTATTATTTCGCTTTTTTCTCGTGAGTCATTATGCAGAGACGCAATGGCAATAAAGTCTTTTAATGAAAATATTTTTTTTCTGAAGCAGGCTAGTCATGGAAAACACAGAGTGTTGAGGGACCGTAATGTCTAATTACGGCCTCATGTGTGCCGTGTCGTACCGGTATATGGCAAGATCAACTTACCTGTGTTATTAGCAGCCACGGTAAATTATAGGTACGGGAGCTTCAAGACATCGATTTTTGGCCTCATTCTCTCATTTTCCTTATTAAATATCAGGTGCGGACGGAGATTTTCTGTTCCGTTACCATGGCGATGCTGCTAGCATCCCGGGTGGTATAAGCAGGGCGTGACACTGCTGAACTCGATCTGAAATTGCAAGTCGTTTTGTTTGATAACAATTCACGCTCTTACGTCAGTTACCAGTCAATGTTCATCAAATTAACAATTTTGCCTTTGTGTGTTCTGAAATGCGAGAAGGGGGGTGTTTTTTTCAGGCTGCCCTGTTTCTCAAGGGATGGTCGTTATTTAGCGTCCTTCACCAAGTACTGGGGGTGTAAAAACTGCGATGTCGGTCCACCGGCTTAAACTGAAAGGATGCGAGTTTGAACAAAGTCTACATTTTTGCCTTAGACCATGCACGTGAGTATTAAGTTGTGCATATTTAATCTGGCCTAAATTGAAATAATTTAGCTCAACATGTATACATGAACTATATACAAAATGATACAGTCTAGAATTAACATCGAAGAAAGTGCTGATATTTCGCAGTTTGGTGATTACGATTTAGAGTGTTGCCTGATTGCCTTTTTAAAACATAGTAAACTCGCAACAAATGCCGATATCTTCCAAGTAGGTCCTCTTCCTTGTTAGGTCCTCTGGACATTTTACATGACGTAGAAATGAGCATTTATATATTAAACGGAACCACCAAATGTAAAAAAACGACGTCAATCATTTGCCTGACGTCCGTTTAATGTATGCAATGCTTGTTCAGTGTTAAAGCGTTGCAAGCACCAGAATGACGATCATCAGTCGAGCCTTTATTTCTCGTTATAAAAAAAACGAAATAAAGTGTAAAGCTTTTAAAGTAAGCTTATGTATGGTGTAAGTAGAACTCCATGTTAGTCATCGTCGCTAAATATGCAATCCCGCCCTTGCATTATGTGCAGAAGTCAACCTGCTGGCTCTAGTCGTCCTTTCATTCAGAGACCTAGCGGAGAAACTATTAATATTCACACACATTTCATACGAACATGCACAGACAGACTCTTTGTTTAACACGGCTGTTTTATATGCGTTATAATAACCGTATTTTGGGTAGGCAGCATGTCTAAATGTACAAATTTCGAATTGACGTTGACGTCATGCATCGACGTCTTGAATGCAAAGCCTGATACCACTCTTTACATTGTGTTATTGTTTAATCATTTGAACGATCATATTGTCGTTGTTCTAAGATAAATGTATACTTCAAAATGGACTTTGTGTTGTAACATTACAAAGAGATGGCTATTAAACGATTTTTTTTATGTCTTACCCCTACATATGTGTGTGTGTATTAGAAATCTTATAAATATTTTCGAATTTGGTTGCCGAGAAACTGGCTATGAATCTTCCTCCATACAATATAATACAGAGAATATTACTCATATCTATTGAAACTTACACATATATTTAGTTTAAAATATACTTCGCAGCATGACTTTTTTTGCCGGGTATATTATCGTCATTTTTAACTCAGCATGGTGCTCGTCTAATGCGCAGATTATTTTAATTTTACTAAAAGTAGAGGCTACCGGCATAATTACACGGCATGCGACTTTGACAGAATGTTATCATTTTCAAATGAAATCCTTTTGTATCTTTGTCCAGTAACAACAAATTATCGCGAATTAAATCTGCCCGGAATACCTGGCCCTCCGGTCCCCGCGGGATCACTGAAGTGAGCGCACCCACGGCCTACCTGTTCGCAATACGTTTCACACACGTGTCGAAAATTGAAAGTCGAGGCCTCAAACCATATTTGCATGTGTAGATTTTCAAATAATTATAGTTTATCGTAAAAATTAATGACTTTTCTTCTCGAGAAATCATTTTGAGATTATCACAGACCATTCAATTTGCCGAGGTGAAGTCACTGAGCGCCCGTATTGCTCGCCGGAACATTATCGGCACGGAGGATCACGGGCCCATTAGTATATTTGGTTTCAATTTTGTTGCAATTTGGATCGAGAACGAGGTCTTTGATGGAGGTAACAAATCAGGGGTCCCAGGTGAGCGAGGTGCCGCTTGATTAAGTAAACGGCGAGCGTCACTCTCATGGAAATCGCTTCCCGGGGAAATTCGATCCCTACAGAGATATAAACGGCGTTGAAAGACAGTGAATTGCCATTTTTCCATCAATTAAGTCGATTGAGAACCAAAATAATCGCTGATTATAAAAACAAAGTATATGATATAAATGTTGATTTTGTATCAGAATATGATGGGTCATTTTCAAGCGTAATTAACTCACGGAAAAGGCAGCACAATGTTGAGTGGAAGTGGATTTTATGGCCATAAACAGAGATGACAACAAACCAAGACAGCATTTGTGAACACTTCTGGGAAAATAAGTTATACAAATGGATATAGCCCTTCTAGCAGGACCCAGTTGTAACCCATGTCTTCATGTTTAAACAGCATGTTATCAATATCAGTATGTATTTACAGGGGCGGTTTCAGGAATTGACGTTAGAGGGGGCGTTACTTAGGGGCGCATCCGTTTGACATGCACCCCTCCCCCGGAACCAAAAGTATATGGCATAAACAGAAAATTTGAACAATTTGTAGTCGGAAATGATGCATTATGGGAGTATTTTATTCTTTTTTATCCTTTATTGACATAAAAAGTAAACTTGGACAAATTTAGACGGGGCGCGCGCCGGATGCGCATTCGCTAGTGATTTATATGATCCTATGAAAATACTCCATAGCTATTCCAAATGAATGCCTTGGTTGTTACTCAAATTACAACAGAATGGAAAAGAGATAGTGAGATACGTGGCGTCCGGGGGCGAAACCCTAGCTCTTTTCGAATTTCGAATATACTCAAACTTAATATTGCCATTTCTTCTCCAAGTAAGTTGTATACTACAGAAGCTAACGGTAGCATTACAATATGTATACACATGCTAACTTCCATTAACTCGATTTAGGAAATTTGAGCAACAGGCCGCCTAAACTTTACGTGCCAGTGTAAAGTCCCTTTAATCAGTACTGGGTCCTTCAAAAAAATGTCAGCATTATCATCTAAACGCCAGTCGAGAGAACCAGTAGTACCATTTCCACATATATGTTGTCAGAATGAAACTTCCGGTTCGACATTTATTTGTGTGTGATTTTTTTTGCATAACTATTCACTATTCAAAATGGACGTTAATTCATTTCTTTCGGCAGCTATATAAAATACAAATCCCAACCGTTTTGTTATGACTTATATGTCAGATGTCTAACAGTTACACGACATTTGGTAATAATGAAATCATTAACTTTACTGATTAAAAACAAATTACTGAAAAAAAATGTTTTAATTTAGAACCCTAAATGAATATCCAGGTTTTCAATGGGCGCTCAAAAAGCATGATGCATGACTATGTTGTACTGCGTTCATTTTTAAAAAAGATCAAAACAAAAAACATTTTAGCTTGAGAAGTGTTCCTTGTTAAAAACCTTTAAAGGAAACATTGAAATTTTATCGTACTTTAATGATGATGCATTTGCCACGTGAGATTTCAGCACTCAACGCGAGATTTCATTTAGAAATGCCATAAAAAGGACAAGAGGAGAGAAAACGGGCGATCGCCATTTTCATGACACCTCTGTTGGTGGACCGACAGCTTTTTCACAATAGAGGCCCCAGTTGTACCAAAACTTCTTTTATTGACAGTATAAATCTGTTGCTTGGATCAATATTGCCGTTTCTATGACAGATTCTTCTCTGACAATAATGCGACAAACTCCAATGCTGTGCAGTTTAGGCCGATTTTCGTCCAGTTTCCCACTGAGATTTGAGAGAAAATTTGTTTAAGCCAGCGTCTTACTCCAACCAAAGCCGTAAATAGTTCTGGTTTGGACGGAAGCTGAGCGTTTCCCCCGCGGAGAACTCTGGGACGGCGTCGTAAATTATGTCGCAAATGGGTCTGTCCGGGCTTCCACGGCTCTGGTGCACAAGCACATACATTATGGATGATCGTCAACAAGTTTATCAGGGAATTGTGTTATTTGGTGTTAATTTTCCTGTATAATTAGTTTTACTTTCCCTTTCGTTACGAAAAGTGTGTAAGAAACACATAGAGCCATTAGGCTGTTTGCGGTATTTCTCTAAGATACTGCGTGGGAGATCTCAACTACCAAAATACTTTTCCTGAAGCTGTATTTGCTGAAGTAGGTCCGCAATGGTAAATCATATTGGTTTAACCACATCAATGTTCACCTGAAGCTAGTTCATGCACATGATGTGATCTGATTTTAATTATTACTGATATGTATACATACAAACATGTTGTCACGTGACATATTTAAAAAAAAATGAAAACGTTGATATCCCTATTGAGCGAATGGATGGACACAATTTATAAACAAAACTGCATGTACATGTCGTTATTGAAATACTTGATAGGAGTGACATACACGAAAAATTGTAGTTCAAGTCATATATTCAAGCTGAGCTTGACGGCGATATATAATTGCATAAAAGAAGTGTCAAGCTTCTATTTTAAAGCCACATATGAGCTTAAAGCTGCATTCTCATAGATTGAACGTTTTGACAACTTTTTTATTTTTTGTCTTGGAACGAGCCAATTTTTGCGAAAATCCATTGAAATCAGTTATATAAGACTGCTGACAAAATTAGATTGCAGATTTTTATATTTTAGTTCAAACATTGATGTTCTATGCATTTGTCTTAAACCGTTAGTGGTTTAAGCCATAAAACATTGATTTTCGAACGGAAATATGAAAATCTGCGATCTGATCTTTTGTCAGCAATCTTATAATATTGGTTTGCAGATATTTACGCAAAGAAAATGCTCTTTCCAAGACAAAAAATGTAAAAATGGTATATCTGTGAGTGTGCAGCTTTAACCCACGATGAAACTTGGTACTATCATAATTATTATGTGCTACGGGATTCAAGAAGTCCACTACGTCAGTTCTGGCTTTTTTTAAATTTAAGAAAGTATGGTGAACGATTTCTCTGCGTTATATTCGTACATTCGTAACATTTTTGCACATTAAGCACTTATCAGTTTTGAAGAGAGTTTGGAGGTGGCATTTTCATGAAAGTGCAATTTTAAGACGCATCATATCTTTATATGCAAATAATTTTATGTCGACGGTTGTGCTGGCAGTCACTAGGTTTGAACAGTCAATAGTGTAACGGGATACTCTGTCGTTGAAAACAGTCGGGAAATACCGCAATAGGCATGCTGGTGCATTGATGTAAGATATGTTGTATGTGCTGTCATTGGTGTAACTCATAATAATGTTACGTTGTTGAACAGTCTACCGAAGGTTGAATCGCACGAGCCAGCTGGTTACTTAGATAATGGAGCGGGAAATTAAAGACCAATCAGTGATCGGACCGAATAAGCCTCAGGCTCAAATTGCGCTTCTATTAGATAGCCATTAATTAATTAATTTTTCGTTTGCCCAACTCATAATTATAAGGCATAAAGCTTCCGTGTGCCGGCGGTCTCCCGCTATTGGAGGAAGCAAATGGTGTGTCTATGTCCCGTAAAAGCATTTCTGACCGGGAGGGCCACGGGGTGCTTGGTTCCGGAAATCACAGCAATCGATTAACCTGTTTCTTACTCTCTTCAGAGACTGCAGCGGCAAGTCTACTGGTCGGCCAGTTTAAGGTTTACTTCCTCACGTCAGGACCAGCAGTGAGTAATTAAATTGATAAAAGTTGACACTATACATTAATCTGTTGAAATAACGATACATCAATCATGCATGTATTAACGTTACCATACAAGCATTTGTTTCAAGACCGTCAACAAATTAATGTATGTAAGGCTGCGAATAAATACAAACAGATGCTGCGATAAACATGCAATCTCTTCTTTAAAGTGTTTTCAGTCAGCATTAATCCAAACAATGCTGTCATTTTTTGACTATCATGTTAGATCTATACATTGTATATCAAATATGATACATTTGAAAACAATAGGTCTCGCGACTCCTTACTCGTTAAAGGGAGACAATCTATAACGCTAGTAACAGTGACCTGACGAGTTACCGCTCTTTTACAAAAAAAATCAAATTCCACACTGACAAAAGTAGTTGATCACCATATATACAATCTTCATTTCTTACCATCTTTCCATAAATTGATCACAGATTAAAACCTCCAAGGCCGGGTCATTAATCCAGTCGCCGTATGCAGTTTCACTTCCGCTCGCCACGATTGTAGAACTAAGACCATATAGGCAAAAGTGATCAAAAGTTTAAATAACACAAGAAAGGTTTACGAATGTCCCTCTAGTCATATTACGATGACCGTTTACCGTTGCTCGGACCATCGGGTCACTTTGAGAAAACATTTACCTTCTACCATTACTCGGGGATCGGTGTAGGGTTCACATTTAATAGACATTGACCGTGTACCGTTGCTCGGGCCATCGGGTCACATTGAGAAAACATTTACCTTCTACCATTACTCGGGGATCGGTGTAGGGGCCACAATGATGAGACATTTACCATTCACCGTTGCTCGGCGATCGGTCACATTAGAGGATATTGACTGTCGGTCGTTACCTTGTCAATCGGTAAAGGGCAAAATTACGAAGAAAATCATTATCTACCGTTGCTCGAGTGAAGGACCATACAAAAATTATTTTATAGACACATTTATCGTCCACCGTTAATCGGGCTATCGGTGTAGGGCCACATTTCATGGACACATTTACCGTCTACCGTTACTCAGGCAATCGGTGAAGGGACAAATTTTATAGACACATTTATCGTCCACCGTTACTCTGACTATCGGTGTAGGGACAAATTTTATAGACACATTTATCGTCCACCGTTACTCTGACTATCGGTGTAGGGACAAATTTTATAGACACATTTATCGTCCACCGTTACTCGGACTATCGGTGTAGGGACACATTTTATAGACACATTTATCGTCCACCGTTACTCGGACTATCGGTGTAGGGACACATTTTATAAACACATTTATCGTCCACCGTTACTCGGACTATCGGTGTAGGGACACATTTTATAGACACATTTATCGTCCACCTTTACTCGGACTATCGGTGTAGGGACACATTTTATAGACACATTTATCGTCCACCGTTACTTTGACATTGACCGTCGACGGTTACTCTGGCGATAGGTGGAAGAGCCACATTACGAACAAAAACATTGTCTTCCGTTCCTCGGGCGATTGATATAGGGCCACATCTATAACACTTTCTCAGTCTACAATTACTCGGGCGATCGATATAGGGCCGCATTTAATAGACATTGACCGTCTACCGTCACTCTGACGATCGATGAAGCGTTCCATTTAAAAGACATTGCCAATCTACCGTTTCTAGGGCGATCGATGTAGGGTTACATTTAATAGACATTGGATGCTACTAACACTCGAGCGATCGGTGAAGGTTCACATTTAATAGACATTGACAATCTACCGTTACTAGGGCGATCGATGTAGGGCCGCATTAAGAGATATTCATCGTCTGTCGTCACTCGTGTGATCGGTTTAGGGCCATATTAGGCATTGACCGTCTACTGCTACTCGGGCAATCGGTGTAGGGCCACATTTAGAGGACGTTAACCGTCTACCGTAACTCGTTCGATCACTGAAGAGTCACTTTACGACGTAAACCATTGTCTACCGTTGCTCTAGCGATTCGTTTAGGGTCACATTTGAAATACATTGACAATCTACCGTTACTTGGGCGCTTGATGTAGGGCCGCATTGAATAGACATTGATCGTCTACCGACACTCGAGCGATCGGTAAAGGGTCACATGTAAAAGACATTGCCAATCTGCCGTTACTAGGGCGATCAATGTAGGGCCGCATTAAAAGATATTCATCGTCTGTTGTCACTCGGGTGATCAGTTAGGACCACATTAAATATACATTGACTGTTTACTGTTACTCTGGCGTTCGGTGTAGGACCACATTTAATATACATTGACCGTCTACTGTTACTCTGGCGTTCGGTGTAGGGCCACATCAAATATACATTGACCGTCTACTGTTACTCTGGCGTTCGGTGTAGGGCCACATCAAATATACATTGACCGTCTACTGTTACTCTGGCGTTCGGTGTAGTGCCACTTAAAATATACATTGACCGTCTACTGTTACTCTGGTTATCGGTGTAGGGCCACATTTATAGGACATCAAACGTCTGCCGTTACTCGGGCGATCGCTGAAGAGTCACCTTACGACGAAAATCAGTGTCTACCGTTAATCAGGCGATCCATGTAGTGCCGCATTCAGAATACATTTACCGTTCAACGTTACTATGGCGATCGGTTTCCTCGCCACATTAAGGGTTAGACATTCACCGTTACTTGGGCGGTCGTTAAAGGGCAACATTAAATAGACACACTTAACATTTACTATTACTCAAGCAATCGGTAAAGGATCACATTAGGATGACGTTCACCGTCTACAATTAATCGTGCTTACTCGTTGCTTGAGGGATCAGATCATACCTGGAAGACATTGACATTTACCTAGTACCGCTTCTTGGGCAATCGGTGTAGGTCCACAGACGACATTCACCGTCTACCGTTACTCATATGATCGGTGTTGGGCCACAGTTGAGAAAACATTTTCGATATTCCGTTGCCCGAGCGATAGTTTCATATTTAGAAGACATTGACCGTCGTTTCCGACGATCGGTAAAGGGCCATATTACGAAGAAAATTAATGCGTTCCGTTACTCAAGCGATTCGTGTAGGATCGTATTAAGGAGACCTCTTTTGCCTACCGTGCGAACGGTGAAGGACTACATTTAGATGGCATATACTGTCTACCATTTCTCTGACGGTCGATGTATGGCCACATCTATAGACATTTACTGTCTACCATTTCTCCGACGATCGATGTATGGCTACATCTATTGACATTTACCGTCTACCATTACCGGGACGATCGATATGGGGCAACATTTATAGACATTTACTGTCTACCATTTCTCGGACGGTCGATGTAGGGCTACATTTATAGACATTTACTGTCTACCATTACTCTGACGGTCGATGTTGGGCCACATTTATAGACATTTACCGTCTACCATTACTCGGAAGATCGATGTAGGGCTACATTTATAGACATTTACTGTCTTCCATTACTCGGACGATCGATGTAGGGCTACATTTATAGACATTTACTGTCTTCCATTACTCGGAGGGTCGATGAAGGGCTACATTTATAGACATTTACAGTCTTCCATTACTCGGACGATCGATGTAGGGCTACATTTATAGACATTTACTGTCTACCATTACTCGGAGGGTCGATGTTGGGCCACATTTATAGACATTAACCGTCTACCATTACTCGGACGATCGATGTAGGGCTACATTTATAGACATTTACTGTCTACCATTACTCGGACGATCGATGTAGGGCAACATTTATAGACATTTACTGTCTTCCATTACTCGGACGATCGATGTATGGCCACATTTATAGACATTTACTGTCTTCCATTACTCGGACGATCGATGTATGGCCACATTTATAGACATTTACTGTCTTCCATTATTCGGACGATCGATGTAGGGCCACATTTATAGACATTTACTGTCTTCCATTACTCGGACGATCGATGTAGGGCTACATTTATAGACATTTACTGTCTTCCATTACTCGGACGATCGATGTAGGGCCACATTTATAGACATTTACTGTCTTCCATTACTCGGACGATCGATGTAGGGCCACATTTATAGACATTTACCGTCTACCATTACTCGGACGATCGATGTAGGGCCAAATTTATAGACATTTACCGTCTACCATTACTCGGACGATCGATGTATGGCCACATTTATAGACATTTACCGTCTACCATTACTCGGTCGATCGATGTAGGGCCAAATTTATAGACATTTACTGTCTACCATTACTCGGACGATCGATGTATGGCCACATTTATAGACATTTACTGTCTTCCATTACTCGGAGGATCGATGTAGGGCCACATTTATAGACATTTACTGTCTTCCATTACTTGGACGATCGATGTAGGGCTACATTTATAGACATTTACCGTCTACCATTACTCGGACGATCGATGTAGGGCTACATTTATAGACATTTACCGTCTTCCATTACTCGGACGATCGATGTAGGGCCAGATTTATAGACATTTACTGTAGGCCACATTTATAGACATTTACAGTCTACCATTACTCGGACGATCGATGTAGGGCCACATTTATAGACATTTACAGTCTACCATTACTCGGACGATCGATGTAGGGCCACATTTATAGACATGTACTGTCTACCATTACTCGGACAATCGATGTAGGGCCACATTTATAGACATTTACCGTCTACCATTACTGGGACGATCGATGTAGGGCAACATTTATAGACATTTACCGTCTACCATTACTCGGACGATCGATGTAGGGCAACATTTATAGACATTTACCGTCTACCATTACTCGGACGATCGATGTATGGCCACATTTATAGACATTTACCGCCTACCATTACTCGGACGATCGATGTAGGGCCACATTTATAGACATTTACCGCCTACCATTACTCGGACGATCGATGTATGGCCACATTTATAGACATTTACTGTCTACCATTACTCGGACGATCGATGTAGGGCCACATTTATAGACATTTACTGTCTACCATTACTCGGACGATCGATGTAGGGCCACATTTATAGACATTTACTGTCTACCATTACTCGGACGATCGATGTAGGGCCACATTTATAGACATTTACTGTCTTCCATTACTCGGGCGATCGATGTAGGGCCACATCTTCATAGACATTTACTGTCTACCATTACTCGGACGATCGATGTAGGGCCACATTTATAGACATTTACTGTCTACCATTACTCGGACGATCGATGTAGGGCCACATTTATAGACATTTACTGTCTGCCATTACTCGGACGATCGATGTAGGGCCACATTTATAGACATTTACTGTCTACCATTACTCGGGCGATCGATGTAGGGCTACATTTATAGACATTTACTGTCTACCATTACTCGGGCGATCGATGTATGGCCACATTTATAGACATTTACCGTCTACCATTACTCGGACGATCGATGTAGGGCCACATTTATAGACATTTACAGTCTTCCATTACTCGGACGATCGATGTAGGGCCACATTTATAGACATTTACCGCCTACCATTACTCGGGCGATCGATGTAGGGCCACATTTATAGACATTTACTGTCTACCATTACTCGGAGGATCGATGTAGGGCCACATTTATAGACATTTACTGTCTACCATTACTCGGACGATCGATGTAGGGCCACATTTATAGACATTTACTGTCTTCCATTACTCGGGCGATCGATGTAGGGCAACAATTATAGACATTTACTGTCTTCCATTACTCGGGCGATCGATGTAGGGCAACATTTATAGACATTTACCGTCTACCATTACTCGGGCGATCGATGTATGGCCACGTTTATAAACATTTACTGTCTACCATTACTCGGGCGATCGATTTAGGACCGCCTTCACTGTCTTATGATCGGGGTCGGGCCATATTTAAAAGAGACATTCTGCAAACAACTATATATTAACTTAATATGCCGATTGTTGATAATTTCAACAAATTTGTTAATGTCATGGATGTTAACTTTCAATCTTTACGGCTATAAAGATTTAATGGATGCTGTTGTGATCTGCTGTATTTCTCATAAGGTTTGAGACAAAGGTGTAATTGTATCTATTTTTAGTATGTTAGCACACCATCAAATATTTCACCTTTAAAAGTTTACAACGATGTCGTCAATCACGTTGTTAACATTCACCATGATCTGATCGGCCCCCGTATGACGTGTTAGACGACAAACTAGAACGGTATTACAAAACAAATGTACGTGGTGTGTCTTTTCCTTGTACTTGACTGTCACCTATTGAACTTTTATCTGATGGAAGTGCTGTTAAGCATTATCCAAATACAGAAACAAAACAACATTAAAACGACATTTTCAAAGTGTTGTTTTGAGTCTATCAAACATATTTTGCTCTGTTTAATCACAAAATTACGGAGGGAAAGTGTTGACGCCGATCCTCATTTATTCCGACAGTCGATACAACAGACGCGTCACTGCCAATAACAGGAAGCGGTCTTATCGTGCACATGCGCGCTTCGAAGAATATTGATTTCCGCGGTTTCCAATATTCTCAGAACCATACGGTCAGGAAAGTAAACATTGTGATTGTAAATATAGAGTGAAAAATAATGTGTATTCAGTTTTGGAATTTTATTTACGAACTTTGAGAGACAATGCAGGTAATGCAACTCTAGTAGATGACATATTTTTAGATATATTGTTGTAGCCGTATCTGGTGCTGAGCAGTTGTGGGCGGTTGTGAATCTCCGTATTGACTTTAAGATAGAGCATTGGCATTCCCTCCGGAGTCCTAGTCAGTCGTATAAAGCCCTAGTTTGTCTTGTCGTCGATAAATTGTAATGGTCAGCGGTTTTAACAGAAATAAGCTATACACATCTAGCTCTTTGAAGGCGAAATTTACCTTCATGTAAAATGGTGATGCCTGAGAAACCCGTACATGTTTAGAATCATTTGAAACGTTTTTTTCTCATCATACATCAAGTTATACCAATTTGTATCCTTGCCTTACATCATACATAGAGTTATACGAGTTTGTTTATTTGCCTTACATTATTCATTAAGTTCTAACAGTTTGTATATTTGCCTTACACCTTACATTAAGTTATACCAGTTTGTATACTTGATACCAGTTTGTATACTTGCCTTACATCGTACATTAAGTTCTACCAGTTTGTATACTTGCCTTACATCTTACATTAAGTTCTACCAGTTTGTATACTTGCCTTACATCTTACATTAAGTTCTACCAGTTTGTATACTTGCCTTACATCTTACATTAAGTTCTACCAGTTTGTATACTTGATACCAGTTTGTATACTTGCCTTACATCGTACATTAAGTTCTACCAGTTTGTATACTTGCCTTACATCTTACATTAAGTTCTACCAGTTTGTATACTTGATACCAGTTTGTATACTTGCCTTACATCTTACATTAAGTTCTACCAGTTTGTATACTTGCCTTAAATCGTACATTAAGTTTTACCAGTTTGTATACTTGCCTTACATCTTACATTAAGTTCTACCAGTTTGTATACTTGCCTTACATCTAACATTAAGTTCTACCAGTTTGTATACTTGCCTTACATCTTATATTAAGTTCTACCAGTTTGTATACTTGCCTTACATCGTACATTAAGTTCTACCAGTTTGTATACTTGCCTTACATCGTACATTAAGTTCTACCAGTTTGTTTACTTGCCTTACATCTTACATTAAGTTCTACCAGTTTGTATACTTGCCTTACATCTTACATTAAGTTCTACCAGTTTGTATACTTGCCTTACATCTTACATTAAGTTCTACCAGTTTGTATACTTGCCTTACATCTTACATTAAGTTCTACCAGTTTGTATACTTGCCTTACAACTTACATTAAGTTATACCAGTTTGTATGTTTGCCTTACATCTTACATTTAGTTATACCAGTTTGTATATTTGCCTTGAAATCATACATATATTTTCTTTCCTTCACTCAAAACCCACTCATATATCAAAATAATAATTATGGGGGTCCAGCAGGAAACGCCTTAAACTTGATTCCTCTTTGGTTTCGTCAAAGTTAGCCGAGATGTGTATTGATTGGTCAATGTTTATCTAAAAATTACTATCGACCAATGACATAATTTAAAGCTGCACTCTCTGGAAACCAGTATATATACAACTGACAAAAAGATCAGATCAAATTTACCATATTTAAGTTCAATATTGGTGTTAAATGGCTAAAAGCGTTACTAAAGCGATACTATTTGGTATGAATAGGCCAATGACCAGGTAGCGATGACCTGTAATCATACAGCGTTGATGGCATTTGACAGTCAGAATGCTAGACTTGGTATTAAGATGGGCCCCTTAGTTACACGTCGGCGAATCTTTGTAGTGAACGCTCGTATATATATAAGAGGTTATGTCGACATGTAAAAAGTACTCGCTCATGTTTTGTTGAATAAAGTGTAGAAAATCTTCATGAGTGTTAAAACAAAGATAGCAAAATTTGGGAACCCTTCAGCAAAGGTTGATACTTGCTCAAATATCGTTTTTGAAGGCCACAACTTTCATTAGCGTTAAAAATGCAAATGGTCATTTAATAACGGCTTTGTTGTTGCGTGATTGGTTGATTGACATGATCATGTAAATCAATGTATTGTTAAGAAAATCGAAATACCCACAACTTTTTTTTAAAGTCCTGGTCCTTGTGGTTAAGGCGTCGGTCGTGTAGTTTGTTCTTGGCTTTACCGGCGTTGGTTCGTACCCGACTTGAACAAAAATACTTTACTATAACTGTATTTTTTTGCAATTTCGATATCATGGAATAAACACAGGCGTCTGGCTCATGGTTTGTGTTTAAGATATTCATTTATATTCATTTATATTATTTTGGGTACATATGATGAGATAAAGAACACATACGAAGATATTAAATGCCTTTGATATACGTCGGTCCTGATTGATCTCATTGTCGGTATCACAATAATTTGTACTCATTTCGAGCTAAAATCCGCAAACTGTCTAAAAATATCGCATATGGTCGCTAAACGACATCAGACTTTGTAGGAATAGCGACTTTTGTCGCAAACGACATCAGATGTTGTAGAAATATCAGTAATTAAAAGTTATAAGAGCCTCAAATCGAAAACAAAACCGTCATCGTCACCATTACCATATTGTTAAAAAAAAAAACCTACACCAACGGTTTTATATACGATTTTAATCTTGTGACATGGGGGATATCATGATGTGACGTTTTTTCTGGTGACCTGTATCACGTCGCGTTCGGTGTGTAAACACGTATCCGTCGAGACCGCAGTAACAAAAAAAAACAATTATGAAGGATTAACTATGTTCCTCCTATCACATTTTGAGATTTATTGCCCATTGATATATATATTTTGGATGGTATTTAACCTCTAGACAGTTGTCTGTATTGACATGAAAAACGTTCAGTCTGTCAGAAAACAGATGCTTTATAATGCATGATAGAGATGTTTGATATATATATATATATATATATATATATATATATATATCATTATAGTTGAATCGCTCGACCTTGAGGTTTAAATAGGTCTTGTCTGAGACGCACTGCTTCTGTATAGCTTCGCTTGCTTGAACCTTCTTTGGTATACCCAGCATAACGAATTGATTAGTGGAACCTCAGGACTCGTCTTTGTTTCACTCACACTGCGTAGCCGATGTCTACAACATTTGACGAAAAACATAATCTATAGTGACTCTATTACTACATTAAAATACAGCACCATGTTCGTTATTTCAACCCTAATGTAATGGATATGATACTAATTAATGATCGCCTGGCCGCGGCAGCGTTCTTGCATGCAAATATGTTACTCTTTGATATTTACTAAATCCTAGGGCAATGTCTTGGAATATTGTGTAGATTGGCTACATACAGATCGGTGCACATCTATTGAGACTATAAAAAGGTCATATTCTCGATGTTTCGATTGAAAACACAGAGCTTTTCTCGGCAACGCAACTGTTCTTGTTTAATATTGTTTATTTAGACAAATGACCTTACAACTATCAACCTCGGGTCTCTTGTTTGCAGGCATGACGTGATGACACCGTAAACGTGAAAGCCATTTTACGATGGCAGCTAAAGAAGACAAACAGGGACTTCTTCGCGCGGAAGAAAGGGAGCCGTTGCCGGACATCGCGGAGGAAAACCATGACGCCGCATCGAAGCCCGCCAGTCGAAAGACCAGCCGGACATCAACCCCGAAAAAGAAGCACTGTCCAGACTACTTCGGAGTGAAGTCTTACCTACACGATTTTTACGAGGCGACCTACAAGGACCCGTCGATCTACGAGGACGAAGACGACTTCCGGTTCTTGCTTCACCCTAACCCGCGCCGGCGGAGATGCCCACAAATCTGGTGGAAGATATTTATGTGGCTGGGTGTGAACTTGCTAGTGTTTGGAATTATTGGTATTCTAGTCGGCTACCTTGTTCCGCAAAAATCCATATTCCTGAAGGTTGACGAGGAGCACAGCGAGGGTTACGTGGACCGGAGCGCCATGACGTTCAACACGACACTAGACGTGTGCAAGCTAATCGGCCTCATTCTGTTCTGCGTTGGCGGGATGACGCTCGCCATGGCGCTCCTCTTCCCCAGCTTTCTCACGTCATATTGTGACGAGGACCCAGGAGAGGACAACTTCAACGTGCGGGTGGAGGACGAGGAGGCACCGCTCAGCCCAGTTGACATGTCCATTCCCAAGTCATCAAAGGTTAAGAGCGTCCAGCCGCTACGCAGCGTCCCAGAGGCCGTGGTGACGAATGAGGGGGTCATGGAATACCATGATTAGCAGTGTCAGGACTGAATAATTAAGGCTCTTTTCTAAAACAAATTACTAGTATATTTATTTTATGATGTTTACATTTGTTTAAAATGATATTTTAATCTAAAATGATTGTTTTTGGTGCGTTCCAGATCGATTGATTTCAATGCCAAAATTTGTTCGAAAAGGTTGTTTTCTTAAATAAATATCATCTGGATAGTCTCTCTGGATTCCTAACTGCAATTCTTTGTGTCTCACTTGCGGCAAGAAGTGCTCCAATGTATAAACTACTAGTATGCTCGAAACCGACACTTACCAGTTTAATGGTTCTAGTGAAAGAAGAGCAATATTGATAGTTATATGTACTGATATGACGCTTGACCTTCCGGTAGTATCACGACCATTGTTATATGTAAACATACAACGCTTGATCTTCCGGTAGTATCACGATCATAGTTATATGTACACATACGGAGCTTGGCCTTCTGGTAGAACATGTATCACGATCATAGTTATATGTACACATACGACGCTTGACCTTCCGGTAGTATCACGATCATAGTTATATGTACACATACGGCGCTTGGCCTTCTGGTAGTACATGTATCACGATCATAGTTATATGTACACATACGACACTTGATCTTCCGGTAGTATCACGATCATAGTTATATGTACACATACGGAGCTTGGCCTTCTGGTAGAACATGTATCACGATCATAGTTATATGTACACATACGACGCTTGACCTTCCGGTAGTATCACGATCATAGTTATATGTACACATACGGAGCTTGGCCTTCTGGTAGAACATGTATCACGATCATAGTTATATGTACACATACGACGCTTGACCTTCTGGTAGTATCACGATCATAGTTATATGTACACATACGACGCTTGACCTTCTGGTAGTACATGTATCACGATCATAGTTATATGTACACATACGACACTTGACCTTCGGTAGTATCACGATCATAGTTATATGTACACATACGACGCTTGACCTTCGGTAGTATCACGATCATAGTTATATGTACACATACGACACTTGACCTTCGGTAGTATCACGATCATAGTTATATGTACACATACGACGCTTGACCTGGTAGTATCACGATCATAGTTATATGTACACATACGGCGCTTAGCCTTCTGGTAGTACATGTATCACGATCATAGTTATATGTACACATACGACGCTTGACCTTCCGGTAGTATCACGATCATAGTTATATGTACACATACGGCGCTTGGCCTTCTGGTAGTACATATATCACGATCATAGTTATATGTACACATACGACGCTTGACCATCCGGTAGTATCACGATCATAGTTATATGTACACATACGGCGCTTGGCCTTCTGGAAGTACATGTATCACGATCATAGTTATATGTACACATACGACGCTTGACCTTCTGGTAGTATCACGATCATAGTTATATGTACACATACGACGCTTGACCTTCTGGTAGTACATGTATCACGATCATAGTTATATGTACACATACGACACTTGACCTGGTAGTATCACGATCATAGTTATATGTACACATACGGCGCTTAGCCTTCTGGTAGTACATGTATCACGATCATAGTTATATGTACACATACGACGCTTGACCTTCCGGTAGTATCACGATCATAGTTATATGTACACATACGGCGCTTGGCCTTCTGGTAGTACATGTATCACGATCATAGTTATATGTACACATACGACGCTTGACCTTCCGGTAGTATCACGATCATAGTTATATGTACACATACGGCGCTTGGCCTTCTGGAAGTACATGTATCACGATCATAGTTATATGTACACATACGACGCTTGACCTTCTGGTAGTATCACGATCATAGTTATATGTACACATACGACGCTTGACCTTCTGGTAGTACATGTATCACGATCATAGTTATATGTACACATACGACACTTGACCTTCGGTAGTATCACGATCATAGTTATATGTACACACACGACACTTGACC
The DNA here is from genome assembly GCF_026914265.1 of Mya arenaria. NCBI lineage: Eukaryota > Metazoa > Mollusca > Bivalvia > Myida > Myidae > Mya > Mya arenaria. The sequence continues at coordinate 3,776,756 of NC_069134.1, forward strand.
TTCGGTAGTATCACGATCATAGTTATATGTACACATACGACGCTTGACCTTCCGGTAGTATCACGATCATAGTTATATGTACACATACGACACTTGACCTTCGGTAGTATCACGATCATAGTTATATGTACACATACGACGCTTGACCTTCGGTAGTATCACGATCATAGTTAAATGTACACAAACGGCGCTTGACCTTCTGGTAGTACATATATCACGATCATAGTTATATGTACACATACGACACTTGACCTTCCGGTAGTATCACGATCATAATGATATGTACTGATACGACGCTTGACCTTCTGGTAGTATCACGATCATAGTTTTATGTACATATACGACGCTTGACCTTCTGGTAGTATCACGATCATAGTTATATGTACACATACGACGGTTGACCTGGTAGTATCACGATCGTAGTAATATGCACACATACGACGCTTGACCTGGTAGTATCACGATCGTAGTTATATGTACACATACGACGCTTGACCTGGTAGTATCACGATCGTAGTTATATGTACACATACGACGCTTGACCTTCTGGTAGTATCACGATCATAGTTATATGAACACATACGGCGCTTAACCTTCTGGTAGTATCAAGATCATAGTTATATGAACACATACGACGCTTAACCTTCTGGTAGTATCACGATCATAGTTATATGAACACATACGGCGCTTGACCTTCTGGTAGTATAAAGATCATAGTTATATGAACACATACGGCGCTTGACCTTCTGGTAGTATCACGATCATAGTTATATGAACACATACGGCGCTTAACCTTCTGGTAGTATCAAGATCATAGTTATATGAACACATACGGCGCTTGACCTTCTGGTAGTATCACGATCATAGTTATATGAACACATACGGCGCTTGACCTTCTGGTAGTATCACGATCATAGTTATATGAACACATACGGCGCTTGACCTTCTGGTAGTATCAAGATCATAGTTATATGAACTCATATGGCGCTTAACCTTCTGGTAGTATCACGATCATAGTTATATGAACACATACGGCGCTTGACCTTCTGGTAGTACCACGATCATAGTTACATGTACACATAGAACGCTTGACCTTCTGGTAGTACCACGATCATAGTTACATGTACACATAGAACGCTTGACCTTCTGGTGGTGTCACGATCACCAAGAAAGGGGTATCATTTGACGCCAACTGAGCAGCCGAGGACTAGATTTGTAGAATGGTTCATAGCCCTCTCATTCCTCAATCCCAACTACGCTCCGGAAGAAAGGTCAACAAGAGCGACAAATCTCTTTCTTCATCTAGATAACGACTTAGATCTCATGGTTACAGAATCTTGGGACCATTTTTGCAATCATGTTTGAAACCTAATCAATGCCTTTCAATAGCTTGGCCTTTCTAAATGTCATGACAATGGGACGGTAGAAAGCAATCTCCACTTTACGTGTTGAAACTGAAAGGGCTTCAACCAACGAAGACCATTACTGTGTACAACGTAATAAAAAGTACATCAATCTAATAACAAGATCATGCAGATAAGTCTCAATATGTCACACACATAGTCTCAGATAGCTTCTACATAATTGACCTTGTTTATTCCATAAAGTGAACATGATGCGAGACATGTATATATCATGACGTCAATGGCGTCTAACTGACATTTCTGCACTAACACTGAACAGCTTTGTCACCACCAGTTTGATCGATTATAGTTAGTGCCGTGGACACGATGTGGTCTTTAACATTAAAACCCTCATTAATCAGTGTTGATACACGTTTTAAGTTTTAAGAGCACAAGTTGACCTATACATGTCGTCTATTTGTATTATGAAAGGGCCTTTAACAGTCTATAGTGACTTCAGGGTTACTAGAGTATAGTTAACAGACGGACGAATTTTGCTGCTAAGAATAATCCCAAAACAGGATTGCTTTCCTTTTTCTCAAATGAACAACAGCTGTCACAGTATGTGACGAATGCCCCCCGAATGTGACATTGACCTATGAACAAGGTCAGTACATGAAAAGTTTATCTTGCCTTTAGGTGTCAAATACATATGGCAAGTTATTTTAAATTGCCTCTGAACATAAAAAATACCACCCATACTTGACAACCTACACTCTTATGTCCTTATATTCAGAATTCCATTGTGAATAAACACGAAGTGTATCTTTCACCTTAAATGTAATGGGTCTTGCACGAGACAAGTTGTCTTGTAATGTCAAACATAAGTGGCAAGTCATTTTAAAATCTGTCCATTCAAGAGAAAGTAACAACCCGGACATGAAAACCTATACTCCATGTCCTTATATATGCAGCATTCCATTGTGAATAAACACCTAAGTGTGACCTTGACCTTAGAGGTAGGGACACGGGTCTTGTATGCGACACGCCGTCTTGATATGTCGAACACATGTGGCAAGTTATTTAAAAAATATGTCTATACAGAAGAAGTTACAGCCCTGACACGACAACCTATACTCTATGTCCTTACATGCAGCCTTCCATTGTGAATAAACACCTAAGTGTGACCTTGACCTTAGAGGGTCTTGCACACCACAGGTTGTCTTGGTATGTCAAACACATGTGGCAAGTTATTTTAAAATCTGTCCATACAAGAGAAAGTTACAGCCTGGACACGACAACCTATACTCTATGTCCTTATATGCAGCCTTCCATTGTGAATAATCACCTAAGTGTGACCTTGACCTTAGAGGGTCTTGCACACGACAGGTTGTCTTGGTATGTCAAACACATGTGGCAAGTTATTTTAAAATCTGTCCATACAAGAGAACGTTACAGCCTGGACACGACAACCTATACTCTATGTCCTTATATGCAGACTTCCATTGGGAATAAACACCTAAATGTGACCTTGACCTTAGAGGTAGGGAGGGGGTCTTTCACGGGACACGTCGTCGTGGTATGTTAAACACATGTGGCAAGCTATTTTAAGATCGGTCCATACCAGAGAAAAGTACAGCCCGGACACAAGTTAGTGAGCCGGACTCACGGACGGACGGACAGACGGTGAGATTTTAATATGCCCACCTTCGGGGCATAAAAATAACAAATCCATGTATACAAATTTACAAATTTATCATAAATGTAAGTGACAGCATTTTTTAAACATGATATTTGTCATGCAATCAAAAATAACAGTTAAAACATGAAATAAACATAAAAACTTTATCACAGACATTAACAGTAGTATTAAGAAGATAATAATAATTTTAATACACTTAATACTGGTATATACCATTGTAACGAAAGAAACATGATTGTATTCAACTTGACTTCAGAATGGCAACAATATGGATTGACATTGTAAGTGAATTCAACCAACTATTTAATCTGAAATCACAGAATATCATATTCCTGAAAAGGTAATCGTATATATTTCAGCAGGCTTATAAAAATAAGATAACTATACAAATGCATAGCAAAGGAAACCAGAGTACCCGGAGAACTTAATGACACAAACCAAACTTGCTGACAGCCATGCTATATATCAAAACCTGAGAGGCTGAGACACATTGGTGCATCAGCAAAAGACGGCACACTCTTGTGCAAACATTGTGCCATCGAGAGTGACTTTACATTAAGTAATATAACTTACTTCACATTTGTTGAAAAATAAATAAAGTTTAAAATAAAGGTGAAGGTTTTCTTGTACATACAACAAAGACAAACATCCTTGAAATGGCGCGCTTGACAATACCGCTTCGTCTGTGAGATATATAACTGAAAGGCAGGACTGGTTGAACAAATATTTGAATTCAAAATAAAAGGAGCTATTACTCATATTGAAGACATTGAAGAGGGAATTAACATTATACTAGCATAACTATGTTATGGCCTACAACACAAAGGTGTAGAACTGTCTCCATTGCATGAAAGATTTTTTGAGATGAGATTAAAAGTCCCATGTCGAAAAACTTAATTCATATTTTCAATCAGAGGCCATACTGTGTATAAAGGATCATATAGGGAGGCCTTAAATATAATTGTCTCTGAACAACTTTGTGAATTAAATATAACAATTAATCAGATATGACTAAATATCCCTATGTGTTGAAAAACTAGAACAGGATGGTAACTCTGGGAGAGCAGAACAGCCCTCCTTATTCCAACAAAAATCTGACACAAGGAAGTCATTTCCAGAAGTTTAATGCTCCAAAAGGCAATGATGGGAGGGTTGTTTAATTGGTATGGAGCATAACATTTAATACTTGGTTCACAGTCAATTTCACATGACATTGTGATTGAATACATAGAAGGAGTAGGTCAGATCCACTTCCCAGCAGAGTTGTAGATGAAAGACTGCTTCCCCATGTTAACTGGCCGATAGTGGGCTGGAAATACATGCAATGTCAGTTAGGCAAATATGGTATACAGATTCAGTAATGTTTTTATTTAAAAACATGCAAAGCAAATAAAACATTGTTAAAATTGGATCTTTTCCTGACTTAACAATTTGGCTACTGAATGATGGCCAAGTAAAAAAAGCTGAATTATGGCTATTAATTGTATTGCTATTCAATTTGCCATATATAGCATCACCACCCATCAGAAAATTACCAATACCGGTATCTGTGAATGACGATAAGTGTACCATGTAAATATGGATATGAACAACTTGTGGCCACAGAATCAGGAACAACCTGCCAATTGCAGACCATGCAAGGAAAGAATATTATCCACCTCTGTTGTTGTACTAGAGTGTGTTCACAGCTTTTTTCAATCAATAATTCCATGATAACATAATGCAGGACTTCCTCTCCCATAAACAGGTTAACACTTTATCTCGAGAAATCAATCCAAACCATTTGATGTAAACAACAGAATCATGTTAGTGGACTTTAAAAAGAAAAATTATCAACTGAACTAAGCAAATGGTTCAACATTTCAGAGAATTTTTAATATACAATAAAGTACAAAAAGCCGTTGAATTCTGCAAATGCTTCAAGATCTAAAAACAGAATAAGAAAAACAATCATCAGAATTATTTGTTGGAAAATTGATTTCTTTTGGGTATATATCCAATGTTTGAATAACTTCTGAAATGGTATATAGGGAAATTGAATTAAAAAACTGAACACATATTTAACCAGCAGAATATTATAAGCAGCTTGATATTTGTTTTCGAAATGAAAAGGTATGTATTTCCTCATATCATCCCTTTGTTTACAGATCTATTGTTAAAACAGAATACATTGTGACACAAGATTTTGTGACAGACGGTTACTCTATAGGCTATTTTTTAACCAATTCAAGGGCCATAACTCTGCACCTTTTGGACGAAGCAACACACAAATCCCCTGGTGCACAACTTCGCATGCTGCTTAACATTCCTGTCAAGTTTTTTCACTCTGGCTAATATACTTTTGGTGAAACGTATGACAATAGTTTGTAAAGAACAGACAGACAAACAGACAGATAACAATGCCAATAACAATATGTCTCCTGTCAGCCGAAGGGGAGACAGAATGAACAGCCATTTGCCATTGCTGAATTTAAAGTACTAGGGTAAAAAAAAATTGTGCATGAAAGGAAACTTGTCTAAAAATTCTGAAGATATTAATACATGTTGTTCATTTCGATTATTAAACCAAACGCTACCCTGAAACTGAGGAATACCTGCTATAGCATGTCACAATTTTCAGAATCAAATCATCTATAAATATTCCTGTTTTCTGAGATAATTATACAATTGGTATATTTTTGTTTGCTCAGATACTTTATTTTGCCAGTATATTTCAATGATTTTCTCCCACACTGGTCTCAGTGTATGAGTGGCGGAACCAGGCGTTGTTATATATGGAAATGTAAAGGCAACGTGGGAGTCTAATCAATTAGTGTGCCTCTGAAAGTAAGCAAGGGTTCGATAGGAAATGTACTGGTGACATGCTTAATAAATCAAATTAATGCTTTGCTTCAATTTGTATGTATATTATTATCTGATATTCCAAGATTATTTTGCCTGATCTTGTTTGAGTACATTAGCATGTCTCTGATGAGCAGACAAAGAACTGTAGGACATATAAAGGATTCATTCATATACAGCATAAAATTAAACATTTATAAGATTGTCTTTGAAAGCCTGGATTAAAGTAAATAATTTACTGGAAATGCCAAACTGGTTCTAAAATGACTGATACATTGTAACCAAACCAGACATTTGAGGACTGGTATTTACTTGAGGACTGGTATTTATTTGAGGACTAGTATTTATTTGAGGACTGTTTTTTTTTTGCAGACTGGTATTTGAAATCCCCTTAGAGACTCTGGCAGAAAGCTATGAGCAGTTGTAATACAACAATCTGAAACACTTTACCATCAAGTTTAATTGCAAACAATTCACTGGAGAGCAATATGTTTAAATACAAGAGCACTCGCAGCAAGATTAAAACCCATGTCCACTTTCCAAATAATGTTTATAGTATGGCAAAGTTTTTAAGTTTTTGCACAATGACGCTGATGGTTACACTAAAATAATGGAAATGGTTAAATACCGATACTTTTTTCTTCAAAATCAAAGACAATCTAGCAAGTAAAGAATATCTCAATATGACTATGATATTTCAATTATGAGCCTAAGATGATATACAACAACTGCGTTTTTCCATAACTTAAAATGAAATAGTTGAATCAATGCATTCATTATCAGAAAGCCGTTTTCTTAACACATTGATTGCCAGGGGACCGCTATGGAACATTTCAAAGCTGAAAACTGGACTGAGGCAGAAGGTTCTTATCTTACATCTATAAAACACTAGACACTTGTCATGCAATGGAGTGTCCCTGGTTAATTAAAGCATTTAAAGAAACTTTCATCACTCATTCTGATTTAAAATTAAACAATAACGATCAGGAATAAGAGTCTGCCTGGGACAATTAGAAACACAAAGGGATAAATACCCAGCTATAATTTGAAACTTTAACAAAAGCTGTCACAGACACATTACACCAGAATTTAAAAGTTGAATAATAAAAAGTCATAATGAAAGATTATAAGTATCTTCCATGGCTGAGAGTGTAAGATAGGTTCATTCCGACCCGAGCGTAGGGTGTTTTGTGGAAATGAGGTTTACCGAGTGGTAGATGCTTTTTCTCCCACCTCAGTTAAACAAAATTAAGTAAAAATGTATTTTTGCTGGAACTCGTTAGTGCATAGTGAAATTATTGCGTGTGGATATGCGATATTCCGTGGTTGTCATGGATATGCGCGCAGTAATTCAGCTTATGTTAAAAGTCAAATCGGTCTTTAAATAGTTCTAAGGAGAGTGAAGCATTATTTCAAGAAAGGTGCGTGAAAACTTGTTTTATGGTGACATTTGAAGCGAGAAATAATTAATTAGCGTTCTAAATATTGCCACAAGACGAGGTGTCCATGATGCTACAGACGACAGTCTTCAACAAGGGAGGTAATTACAATGTGGTGACCAGGTAAAAGGAGTTCCATACAGGCATTTTATCTTCGCCCGTGGGCAAGATAAGAATTTCTAGCATGGTTAAATTATTGGATCTACTTATCTGAGGTGGGAGAAAATTATTTGACTGGATGTCAAATAAAAATAGCCATAATTTGTATTATATGCAAAATAGGGTTATCTCATTTGAATGATTAGGTAGGTTGAATAGTTGAAAACCCTTGTGCAAAGTTTCAATGCAATATGTGTAGAAGTTGCTGAGATATTGACTTTTGTGTGCTAACATGTAATCTTAACCAGATTTTTTAGTCAAATAATAAAGGTACATAATAAGGTCGTTGAGAACTCTTGTATGAAATCTCAATGCAAATACATCTTGTTACAAGTTGTAGTTCCTAGATATTAACTAATGTGTGCTAACATGCAAAACCTAAACCAGAATTTCTAAATCAAATAATAAAGGGCCATTTAATTGTCTTATATTAAAGATAGATTTAACTTGATTTATAGTTGGTTGGATGGGAACATGTGTTCAAAATTTCACTGCAATAGATGATGTATTTGCTGTGATATTGACTTAAATATGCTTACATGCAAATCCTTTACAAAGGTGTGACACTGACACCCTGGGTGAGAAGTATGGCTCATATATACTTAAATAAGTGAGTACAAATTATTGACTTCACGGAATTCAGAAAAGTTTTGCATTACTACAAGGTGAAGCATGTATAGCACAAACATTGATTGCTGTATCTTCAGTGCAACATCTAACAAAACATTCCCCACCCACTACCCACCTGGTCCTGGGAGATCCTGTACGCGGATTTGGTTGCCATTTGACTGCCAGCGGCTGGTTGTGGAGACAAAGGCGGCCCCAGACATGTAGTGTCTGGGCGGTCCCTCATAATCCCGGAGCTCGTAGCTGCCTGGGCCAGGAGAGGGCGGGCTGTCGGGCAGGGGCATGGCCGGCGCGGATATACACAGGTAGTGCTTACGCCTGTAATGAACATATGTCTAAAAGTTATAGTTGTTGCTTCAACTTCATAACAAAAATTCTGCCATGTCTAAACTGTGTTCTAAATGTAACCTTATATTGCATTGTTTCCAATATTTGGCAATAGGTGAATATTGGCATTTAGTCTCTACTGTTTTTTTATTCCTTTTTATTTTGACCTGAAGTCAGATAAACACAATATACCTTTAACTGTTTTAGTGCATAAAATCAATATTCCTAAAATGTATCATAATAATAGTATATAAATCGAGAAAGCGCTTATAATTGAGAGAAAATCATGCTATACTCTAGGATAATTTTTTTTTTTACAAAGGTCTGATACGAATGTCACAGCTCACTCAGCATAGCATTGGTTTTCAGATAAGGAGATTTCAATACAAGTATTACAGGCAACTTCCCCTAATGGTCACGTTTTTTAACAAAGCAAAACTATAACTTTGGCAATATATTTGTAAAAATATTTTAACTATAAGGTTAAAGGGAGAAATCCCTTAATACACTAGTAGGTTTAAGGACGAAACCCTTTATTGACCATCAGATTTTAAGGGGAAATCCTTCAATGTATTTTTGGTTTTAATGGATAGGACCTTTATTGCCTTATAGGTTCAAGTGCAAAATCCTTCATTGCTGATATAAGGTTTTAGGGGAAAACCCCTTTTTGGCAAGAGAAAATTTTGTCAATGAACCGCAACAGCCTCAAGACAGTCACTGTGGCTCATAATAGCTCACCTTAGAACTTTGTGTTCGGTGACCTAAACTAACACCTTGTATGAGCTAAAATTGTATATTTGTTTTCTCCAAAGGTCAACAGTTCACTAGGGAAGAAATGCTGAGCAAGCCTGGCATTATACTAGTGAGGCAAAAGAAATACTAATGCTTACGGGAACAACTGTTTCTTGGCTGGGTCCACAGGTTCATTGGGTTTGTATGCCCCTGGGCCCGGAAACTGAAACAAACAATTTGCCAACATTGCAGAATATGTGCGTATCCATGAATAAAACTCTGTGCCATTAAATCATAGGAAAATGTACACTTTACTTCTTTATCATTCTCATATATACATTATGACTGAAGTGTCTTGACTTCACAATTAAAGCCAACTATACAATATAACAATATAAATCTGCCATGATCAACACGTCATCTGTCCTAAACTATGTACGTAGATTTGGTTATTGAAATAAACAATATTGCAATGTTAAGAAAGTATATACTAAAGAAAATCAAAATTAAAAACTCCTGAAAACAAGAGCTATGGACGTACATTTGGAGGCTCTGTGGCCATCTGTCGTTTACTGGTTGATTTGAAACATGAGAATGGTATCTTCACATTGTCATGCAGTAACATGTCGTTTACATTGTACTGACCTGAAATAGGAAAGAATAGTTATCAACAAAAGTGCATCATTTTATGCAATCAATAAATCATATGTTGATAAAAGCTTGTGCAATATAATATGAACATATTGGTGGAATACTTTTATAAACAATTAAATTGCTCTTTGGCACAATATGTATCATCAGCCTATCAATGAAATAAAATTGGCAAGGAATGAAATAACAAGAAACGCCGCAATGCGACGAAACCAGGTTTTAAATGATTGACAGAAGAACTTCAGCCTGTGTCTGTTTTTCTATTTTTAGTAACAGTGACATTAAACATAGGGACCCCAAATGCAATCCATTGAAAGGTATCCATAAACCCTTCCTTTATACCAAGTTGTGTCAGGATATGTCAACCCTAACTTAATTTATACAGTTTCAACCATTTTTCTATTTTTAGTAACAGTGACCTTGACCTTGAATCTAGGGACCCCAAATGCAATCCCATGAAAGGTATCTATAAACTCTTCCTTTATACCTGGTTTGGTCAAGATATGTAGACCCTGAATAAAATTATTCAGTTTCAACCATTTTTTTTTTTTAGTAACAGTGACCTTGACCTTGAATCTAGGGACCCCAAAACGCAATCCCATAAAAGTATCCATAAACTTTTCCAATTGACCAAGTTCGGTCAAGAAATGTCAACCCTAACTAAAGATATTCAGTTTGAACCATTTTTCTATTTTTAGTAACAGTGACCTTGACCCTAGGGACCCCAAATGCAATCCCATGAAAGGTATCCATAAACTCTTCCTATAGACCAAGTTTGGTCAAGATATCTCATCCCTAACTAAAGTTATTCAGTTTCAACCGTTTTTCTATTTTTAGTAACAGTGACCTTGACCTTGAACCTAGGGACCCCAATCGCAATCCCATGAAAGGTACCCATTTACACTCTTCCTATTGACCAAGTTTGGTCAAGATATGTCAACCCTTACTAAAGTCATTCAGTTTTAACCGTTTTTCTATTTTTAGTAAGTGACCTTGACCTTGACCCTAGGGACCCTAAACGCAATCACATGAAAGGTATCCATAAACTCTTCCTATTGACCAAGTTTGGTCAAGATATGTCAACCCTTACTAAAGTCATTCAGTTTCAACCGTTTTTTTTTATTTTTAGTAACAGTGACCTTGACCTTGACCCTAGGGACCCTAAACGCAATTCCATGAAAGGTCTCCATAAACTCTTCCTATTGACCAAGTTTAGTCAAAATATGTCATCCCAAACTAAAGTTATTCAGTTTTAACCGTTTTTCTATTTTTAGTAACAGTGACCTTGGCCTTGACCCTAGGGACCCCAAACGCAATCCCATGAAAGGTACCCATAAACTCTTTCTATAGACCAAGTTTGGTCAAGATATGTCAACCCTTACTAATGTTATTCAGTTTCATGTGAGTTTGACGCCGCCCGCCCGCCCGAACAACGACGTTCGCCATTCTAATAACCAGGTTTCACTATGTGAAAACCTGGTTAATAAAGGTTAAAAGAAGAAAAAACCTCATAGAAGACACAGGCAGATAAGAGATGGCATAACTACCATATTGAACTAAATGTGGCATTGAGCAAAACCAGTTTTATACCACACATTTTAAACAAAGTGTGGCATTGAGCAAGCCATACATATTGAACAAAGTGTGGCATTGAGCAAGCCATACATATTGAACAAAGTGTGGCATTGAGCAAGCCATACATACTGAACAAAGTGTGGCATTGAGCAAGCCATACATACTGAACAAAGTGTGGCATTAAGCAAGCCATACATGTTGAATAAAGTGTGGCATTGAGCAAGCCATACATACTGAACAAAGTGTGGCATTGAGCAAGCCATACATGTTGAACAAGTGTGGCATTGAGCAAGCCATATATATATATTGAACAAAGTGTGGTATTGAGCAAGCCATACATACTGAACAAAGTGTGGCATTGAGCAAGCCATACATACTGAACAAAGTGTGGCATTGAGCAAGCCATACATGTTGAACAAGTGTGGCATTGAGCAAGCCATATATATATATATATTGAACAAAGTGTGGTATTGAGCAAGCCATACATATTGCACTAAGTTTTCACTGGTCAACATAGTGTCTTGTTGTACTATGGAAGGTTATTATCTTGTAGGTCATTCCCTGATTCAGCTATTCCCAGGGTATCTTTTTTTTAATTCAGACTTAAGAAGTGTCCCACTTTTCCGTCCAAAGCCGTTTTGGCTGTGTCACAAGAAGGCAGTGAGTCATTTTTGGCTACTCCCCAGGCAGTTGAGAAGCAGCTTTTTCTTCGAGGTGAGGTGGGAAATACCAGAAGGTATTTTAGAAATTTCAGCACAGCCATGCATATTGACCAGATAAGAATAAAGAAATTATCTAATAAGTAAGGTGCTTACCGGGTGCTGGGTTGTTGGTAGCCTCTTTTATATTGATGACTTCCCGTTTGGACTGAGATTTAAATGCAGCATCGGCTGATACATTGTTCACTTTACCATGTTTATTTTTCAAAACCTGGAATATAATTATATTACATACATTGCCTGTAGTAAGTAATCTAAATGACATTGTAGCAATGCCTGCTAACTTACATATTACTGTACACAGTAAACATTATTGGTCAACTAATGTTTCAATTTCCTACAATCTTCAAAATGAACAAATTCAAATGCATAATAAAAAGCAAATATTACCTTAATAAAAGTGTTCTTTTAAAATGATTTTGCAAGTATTATTTAGAATTCAAAGCTTACATCATAGGCATTTGGAGCAGGTCTGATCTGCCTAGGGTCATTGTCTAAGGGTACAGCTATTGGTCTGTGGAAATTACTAGTGGAGCCCGCCTTGTTGAAGTCTTTCTGTGTGGAGAGTAGGCTAGGTAGGGCATATATCCCAGGTCCTGGGGCATTAGACATCAAATATCGTGTCTGTCGCTTTGTCTGAAAATGAGAAAGCAGTTTTACAGCTTCAAGCAACAATATTCAAGCCAAGCAAGTGGAACTTTACCCTGCTGTAAACAATGAAATAGCCCCATTGTCCATTTTGACAAATGTGACATTGCAGGAGCATGTATGTTTATAGAGGAATATGTAACTGATAACAATTATTCTGACAAATTTATCAACACATTTTTTTTCTTCATTTCACCTAGTTTTATACTGGAGATGTCCCCTAGTCCTAAATACCAATGGTACAATGAAGATCAGTCGAATGCCAATATACACAACTTCTGACATAGTATTAGTTTTTTAGCATAGCGCCATCTCATTAAGATTAAGTACATTGTACTTCTGAAATTTCTGATACCTTTGAGGCAAATCCTCCTGATCCTTTCTTTGAAAATGAGACTGAAGTGTTGTCCACGGTGACGTGGCCCACGTAGTTGCCAGGACCAGGGGCATCAGTCTGAAACAATCATCCATATCAAACAATATCAACTTCTTATATCATTATAAGAAAAAAGGGTGTTTGTGTCCTTTCAAATGTTTAGATTTTCCATACGCATGTGTAGTAAAAGAGGCTTATCAGTCAAAGTTATAAACAGTGAATGTAAGACAAATCATCCCTCTGTCCACCATGTCAAAATATTCTGGGATTTTTTGTCCACCATGTCAAAATTATGTGGGAGGTTTTGTTCACCTAGTCAAAAAATGACACGGGAGGTTTAGTCCTGCTCCCATTCACAGCTTGTGGCATGTTGGTGTGTGTTTTCTTAAATGTTTATGTTAATGCACAAACACTCATATCAGACCGTCAACCCTCGCAATTTGGTAATAACAATTCGGCGAGCATGCTATAGTTTTTACAGTTTTCATTAAGTCTACACAAGAAATTAAAAAAAAATACATTATATTATAAAAAAATTGCAACAGTAATTATAGCGTGGATGCTTTGGACTATAAAACATACCGAAGTCTACACAGTAAATAAAAATCTAAAGTTAAATAATCAGTATTTTTATATAAAAATATCATCTTACGATTATACCAATTACATAATGGTAAAAGGAACAGCATAAATATATCAATAAAAACACCTATATTTTTTTTTTGGGGGGGGGGGGCTCAGCCTATATGTATAACATATATTTCATGGCAGGATTATTCTTCAGTGGGTTTGCCTGTATTTATTTAATATAATTTTTTATATTTACAATATGGCACTTTCTCATTTTGTTGAAATACATTCATATCTATTTTTTTTGACAGCGACAAATTACGAATGAAATGTAATGTATTATTTTTTTCCCTCTTTTTTCTTCGGGGTGGGGGGGGGGGGGGGGGGACTTTAATTCTAACCTTGAGCTACCCATGCGGGTTGGCATTATGGGATTTTTGCTTTTAATTAATAAAGATGTGATATTGTGATAATGTCGATATATATCCAAGCCATAGGGGCCACCCCCAGTTAGATTAGACATTACAAATAGAAAAAATAAACACAAATAAATTCTCAAGCTAACACCTTCCTTAACAATCAAATCAGTCATGCATGGAATAGTGAAGGACCTTATGTAACACCCAAAATTTGCACTTACATAACCTACACACTGGTTACATAAACACAACATATTTTGGTTACATAAGGCAAAATCTCTTTAAATTGGCTTTCTGGCTTACACCTCTAAGGTAGTTTCTGGCCTTTTTAGTAAATATATTTTAAAATTATTTTTTTTAACTATCATTTTTTTTGGTGAAATAAAAGAGGCTAGTCAATAAAAACTAAATACAGCTTGTACGATATTTGAGTGTTTCCTTTGTTTTTGTTTAAGCAACTCATATCAGAACAGTAACCAGAAGGTGGAGCTAGATGACTTGCAATAAGTATTGTGCATGTAATTAACTATGGTATTATAATATATGCATGCTACCTGCTCTACTTAGATGGTACACAAAGTACCTTCATTCACCCTTGTGATTGAGGTGAATGTTGTGCTTAGAGCTAATTACGCAATACTTCAATAATTTGGGTTGTTTGTGTCAACCTATGTAATTATTTTGTTGGGTATCCGTTGAATAATGTATTTAGTTCCTGCAATCAAAAATGATAGAATTGAATTGCTCACAGATTTCAGATAAACAGTTACCACATTTTCAAATTTAAAAAAAAAACACATCACAAAGCTTCACAAATTGTAGGTGACAACTGATTTCATTATACTAAGTGCGATTTATTACTGTAACAATAAAATGCTGAAATGTCTTGATAAAGCCCTTGTATTCAACATGTTCAAGGGCCATATCACTCTTCACCATGCACTACTAATCAGCTTTCAAAGGGGTGTTGTAACAACCTGACATTTCTATTGTGTACCTGACTAGTTACTGTTATTTGATTATTGAGAAGATGATAATAGCTAGTGGTCCCTAAGGGCCATTCTCAAGATAACATGTTCCATTACTATCTAATCAACCATAATAAATAACCTTATGTAACAACCAAAATTTACACTTACATAACCTACACACTTTGGTTACCTAAACAGGATACATTTTAGTAACATAAGGAAACCTCTCAGTTTATTCTACAAGCTTGCGTGCTTTGCATTTGCTAATAAACATGAATGGATGAAGAAACTCTTACAAAATGGCTTTCTGGCTGAAACCTCTTGGCTTGTTGGCCAAATCCTTTTCTATCAGCATTGTCTGTGACTATTGTCTGGTATCTGCTTGGAATTGATGATGTTGCTGCCACAATTCCATGGCCTGAAGTATTGAAATTCACTGTTATCAATCTCTTAGTCTTATAGATTGACACCAAAGAACATTGGGAATGAAATCAACATTAAAACTCGACCAGGGTCAAGATGATATTTTTAAGTTTTCTTTCAACTTGGCAAAACAAACCACTAAAAATATTCCATTAAACCTTTATCAGTCCTGATCAGGAAACCTGTTATAAATTCAAGACCACTTTCTAAATTGTTGCATGACATTATTATAGTCGATCTTAGTATTGTCAGTAGCACATGTACAAATTTTTCAGCCTTTTATTTGATCTCAATTACTTTTCCTTCAAAGCTACATCTCTCATACTGCGAGGGCTAACACATTTGTATTTAGCTTCTGTGTTCAAAGTACCGGTAAGACTAATCAAGACTTTTACTGGATACATGCCAAAAAAATTTGATCAGGCAGAATACATAATGACAACACTGATTAAACCCATCATATGATGCTGTTGCTGTTAATAAATAATATAAGACATTCTTATTAATTACATTTGAATTGACTTTGCATTGAAGGCGTGAGTTTGAATTCCACCACTGCCATCATTGAAGCAAACCTAGAAGCAAAAAAGCGAACCACACGATCACTAGTTCAAACCAACCTCAGCTTACTCAGCAGCTGGTTTTTAACCACTAGGCCACGGAGACGGTGTATATATTGAACAATTTTGTCATTATTATTCAACATCGCTGCATACTATTACTATATATTCTATTGCCCGGTGTTAAATGGTAGAGAGTTGTAGCGTTACAGGCATACGAAAGAAATGTCAAAATAATGCGTTCATAGTCTCCACTTCTATGCGCTTGCTAGAAAGCTCAGCTGTCCTGTGAGGCATAGTAAGTTGGAACTTCAACAATCTCTGCTTTCCTGATGGTTGAAGTGTAACGGTCCCCTGTAGGCGACAGAGGTCTACAGTGGCGGAGGTGCGTTCATAATAATAATCCGTATAAAACGGAAGTATGTTCATACCAGATGTAAACTTGGTTGGTAATATGCAAATTAGCAAAGCCCGAGTTATGTGAGAATAGAGAAGCTAGTGTATATAAAGACCAGTGGACCCCTTCAGGGTCGAGCATGCTTTTCCCTGAAGGGATCTGCTGGTGTTTGTTTCATTACACCAGAAAGCTCGGCTATCTGGTGTTTGTTTATTTGCCATCACACGTTACGGTAGCTAGTCCAGCGAGCTGCTTGAACCAACTACTGCTGGCACGCTCGCATGGTGCTTGAACCAATTCAGCATACCGAGCAAATGGTTCTAACCCACACACACTATGAACATGCCAATATTTTAGATGTTGCTTTATCAAAGACATATCAAAGACAGGTGTAAAAGTATCGAGTCATATGTATTTATCTATCTTGTGTCTTTATCATGATAAACCGTAATGGTTTAAATCGAATAAATTCTGTTATGTTCTGTTCATGCACTTCTTGTTAATAAACAAACAATGAAAAAGACCTTTGTGAAGATGGCCAGATGGGTTCCTACTATGAATCCTTTTGACATAATCTTCGTCCACCACTCTAATTGAGTCGGTGGCAGCCATTTGTAAACAACCTTATTACTGCACGAACGGAAAGTTATGATTAAGAAAATAGTGCCAAACTTAAATTAATTTTTATCACGCACTATAAAAATAATAATTATAGTATTAGATAACATACATAATTGAATAATTATATTATAGAACCAGGGAGCTAACTACAAAATCAAAGAGAAATAGAAATTCAGATTATTGCACAAAAATAGTCCTGTTACCATGAGAAGTATTGTGGGATTCAGTCATTATATTGAAGGTTGAATCAATAAAACTAAAATACAAAATATGGTCTCAGAACTGCAATTTAAGACTTAGTTTACAATAAATACATTATTTCATCAATTTGATAGTCAAAATCTATATATTTGACACCAAAAGCATTAGGAAAAGCAATAAAAACATTAAAAATAATTTATATAACAATCCTAACAAGCCTACATTTTACAGTGGACTGAGCTAAATAATGATCCAATCAAAAGGTGCGTTTTCTTCATTGCTGTTGTTTGATTGGCTAAGTGAAAGGAGCGCGCGAGGATATGAATTAAGATTTTGGAGGGGTTTCAGTGCAGTGTTGACATCTGGAAGCGGCGCAGAATATTTTTGAAAAATAACATTTGGAAACTTGACAAAACCGTTCTAATCATTTAAACAAAATGTTGTCTACTTCAAGAATACAGAATGAAAATGAAATTGCTACAAGCATGAACAAACTGAAGGTTTCTCAGGAAAACAAGGTGAGATTTTTTCCATCAAAATATGGCGGGAAGTGTTATTCTTTGTGTTGACTTCTAATTCTGAAGTAAAAGGAACTACACTGTAACAGCACTTGACTTGACAGCAATATACTGATGGCGTCTATGCTATACGCGCGTTTGTCTATGTTCCTTCATTTTCAGTTTACATGTGATGAAAAAAGAAAGACTTAACTTGAATGCAAAATATCGAAATATTTTGTGGCAGATAATGAAGAGCACGAATTTTCTTGATTTTTTTTTAAAATACATGGTTTATAATGCAAATTATGCCTTAGCAGTCAAAATCCTGAATATTTTGCCTTCCAATGGGCTATTCTTACAGAGAACTTATGTTAATATTTTTTTATGCACACGTTTCAAAATATTCTTTGAATATCGGACAATGCATGTCTTAATTTTGTTTTGTGAAGTCTTGTTTATATATATGATTGTTTTAAAGCTGCACTCTCACATCTTGAACGTTTTGACTACTTTGTTTTTTTATGTCTTTGAACGAGCCAATTTTTGCGAAAATGCATAAATACCAGTCGTATAAGACTGCTGACAAAAGATTAGATCGCATATTTTTATATTCAAGTTAAAAAATTGGGGCCGCAAAAATTGATGTTTTATGCATTTTTCTTAAACCGTTAGTTACAGTTTAAGCCATAAAACATTGATATTGGACAGGAAATATGAAAATCTGCGACCTGATCTTTTGTCAGCTATCTTATCATTGATTTTTAGATATTTACGCTAAAATTTTATCTGTCCAAGACAAAATATAAGTTGTAAAACCAGAATATCTGTGAGGGTCAGCTTTAAAGCCAGTTTAAAAGCTGAGCTCACTTAAAGAACGTTTTGACTTTATTTTTTGTCTTGGAACAAACATTTTTTGCGCAAATATCTAATAACCAGTGATAAAAGACTGATGACAAAAGATCAGGTCACATTTTTTCATATTTCCTGTCCAAAATCAATGTTTTATGCATTTTCTTCAACTGTTTAACGGTTTAAGCCATAAAACATTGGATTTTGAATGGAAATAGGAAAATCTTCGATCTGATCTTTTGTCAACAGTCTTATTACAAGTTTGATATTTACGCAAAAAATTGATAATTCCAAGACAAAATAAAAAAGTTGGAAAAACGGTAAATCTGTGAGTGCAGCATGAGCTTTAAGAGACAAAACCAGGATATCTGACTGAAATTTGACAATATATTTATTTTGTGAACATTGGCACCAATACTTGGAATCAATGCCTTCTTTGCAGAAATATATATATATATATATGAAGTATAGGGCTTTTGATGTATAATGAATAAATACACATAGATAAAGGTTATCCACTTTTGTTTCAGGCACCAAAGCAAAAAGTACTTGGAGAAATAACAGTAAGATTGAAATGTTCTTATTTAGTAAAGATGAAGTTTAAATGTCTTAGAAGAAATATATAATAATAATAATAAGAAATAAATCAACCAAGAAACTCTTCATGTCAAAGAATTTTAATAGTGGTACCTTTTACTATTTGAAATATAAATATGTACTCTAAATATTTCAGAACCTACAGAAAACAGTTACCCCAACAGCCAAATCAGAGGTATTTGTCACACCTTAGTATTAATGTTTTTACTGCAATGTCATAATATTAATATTTTTCATGGATTGATAGCTACCAATGTTTCACCTTTTTTTGAGCCAGCAATAGTTGCCGGTTATTTTCATTTTATAATCTACAGTAAAAGCAACTGTTGTGTGCAAATTTCATTTGTATTTTTTTTTTCAGATTAAATCCGTAAAAAAGGTCCAAGAAGAGCCACTATTGAAGGATAATCCCCGTCGATTTGTAGTTCTCCCAATCCAGTATCATGACATATGGCAGATGTACAAGAAAGCTGAGGCATCTTTCTGGACAGCGGAGGAGGTGGATCTCTCTAAGGATCAGGCGCATTGGGATGCCCTGAAGGATGATGAGAGGCACTTCATCTCGCACGTTCTCGCTTTCTTTGCTGCCAGTGATGGCATTGTCAATGAAAACCTGGTATGTTTGAAATATTCCTAACATCAAATGCCATTTTTTCCTCAGTTTGGTGATAAATATTTTACTGCGTTGAGTTCTAGATAGCCTGATTTGAATAAAGCAGATTTATTGTTAAGAAAATAGATGTGACTAGAGTTTCAAGGTAAGTTGATATTTGTTTAAACCAGAAATCATGGGAAACTTAATTACAGGTTGAGCGATTCAGTAAAGAGGTCCAGGTAACTGAAGCTCGGTGTTTCTACGGATTTCAAATTGCCATGGAGAACATTCATTCAGAAATGTACAGTCTTCTCATTGACACATACATCAAAGACCACAAACAGAGGTATGCTTGGAGTTGAAGCAATATTTACTGAGGCCTAAAAAAATATGTCTGTTTCGGGTAACCCCACCCTACCTATAAAAATGCGCCGACCCTAACTATTTTTTTCCGTTTCTGAGCAAAAAAATATTCGTTAGCGAATAGAGAGTAAAGAAGGGTGGATAAATGCAGATTTTAATCAGAATTATTGTTTATATGATAAAACAAAGTCAGGCAATGACAGTAATGGTGGAAAGACTGCCATGTGCAAGAAAACACTCTGAACTTACGACAGATTTTGAAAAAAATAATAATATAAAAAAAAATCCCTACCTACCCTACCTAGAAATTTTGGGAAGGTTACCCTCAACAATTTTATTTTTTTGGCCTGATATTTAAATTCAATGCATATACATGTAGAACAAACAGAAAACTGATAACATATTACTTCTTCATAATGCATTTATGGAAAAATTACTGATAACAAGCTATTAATTAGCTAAAACATGAATATAAAATGACTATTGGGTATTAACGAAATTGATTTAAAGTGATCAACTATCGTCTGTAAAAATAGTGTTTTCTGCACCCTATTTCTAATTTAACATTAGGCCAAAAAAAATAAATTGTTTAGGATAACCTTCCCAAAATTTTTAGGTAGGGTAGGTCCGGATTTTTTTATTATTTTTTTTCAAAATCTGTCGTAAGCTCAAGAGTGTTTTCTTGCACATGGCAGTCTTTCCTACATTACTGTCATTGCCTGACTTTGTTTTATCATATAAACAATAATTCTGATTAAAATCTGCATTTATCCGCCCTTCGTAACTCTCTACTCGCTAACAAATATTTTTTTGCTCAGAAACGGAAAAAAATAGTTAGGGTCGGCGCATTTTTATAGGTAGGGTGGGGTTACCCGAAACAGACATATTTTTTTTAGGCCCTATCCTTCATAGGAATCTGTGTTGATATTTAATTATCCTTTTCTGTAAATTTTAATGAAAACATTTGTACTATATCAGGCACTGCTTGTTTGGGTGTGCTGTTGAAATAATTTGGGTCAAATTTTATGGTTTATTTTTGGCTGGATGAAATTTTAATCGGGGCTAATATGCCAGAATTCTAGCAATGAATAAATAAACAAGCCCTGTTTTATGAAATTATGGAGCAATCAGCAATGAATGATGCAATAGATTCAAACTAAATGCTCTTACACTGTCTGCCATTTTTCAGGGAATTCCTCTTCAATGCCATAGAGACAATGCCATGTGTGAAAGAGAAGGCAGATTGGGCAATGCGATGGATCAATGATGAAGAGTCCACTTATGGGGAGCGAGTGGTGGCGTTTGCCGCAGTTGAAGGAATATTTTTTTCAGGTTCATTTGCAGCCATCTTCTGGCTGAAGAAGCGGGGAGTGATGCCAGGACTAACATTCAGCAATGAATTGATCTCTAGAGATGAGGTACAGTTATTACCTATGGAATATTGGGTTAATGTGGTTTCAAGTATATAAAATCATCTAGTGCATTACAGTTTGGATTGATGTTTCTTATAAACTGTTCTTTGGTGGTCTTAAAGTTAAAAATTGGTCTCAAAGAACAGAAACTGTATCTAGATTGAAACTTGGTTGCAAATTTTTAAATATTTAATTTAAATTTACAATGAACTTTTCAGGGTTTACACTGTGATTTTGCCTGTCTGATGTTTAACCATCTGGTCAACAAGCCAAGTTGCGAGAGGGTCCAACAGATAATCAATGAGGCTGTCAAGATAGAGCAGAATTTCCTAACAGAAGCCCTCCCATGCCGCTTAATTGGCATGAATGGTGATCTCATGAAGCAGTACATTGAGTTTGTAGCTGACAGACTGTTGGTAGAGCTCAAATGTGAAAAGGTATGTAAAGGCAGCTATAAGTTCTTAACCTTTTATCACTGTTCTATTGTATTAGTTTTCGATGATCAAGGCCATTTCACAAGCATCTTATTTTTTACATCTTGTGAAAAATGAGGGTTTTTTTTGAACATGCAAATCATTGATGTTTTCAGGTAAAAAAGTTGCACTCCAAAGATTTGTACCTGTATCAGTTGTATTTGAAATATTTTATCTTTTTTCGTGAAATAACTGCTGTTAACAAGTAGACCTGTTTTCTGTTGCAGATAAATGCCCAAGTATCCTACAAATCATTTTCCCCTTCATTAAATATAACATGTGCAACGCCATGAAAATTGGTATGAATTTCTATCCAACTTAGTGGTTGGCGTATCATAACTGAAGCCTAGGTACAATAAGATATGAAAAGATCTAAGATTTAATTTTTATTTGTAAAGACATTCATATATCTTTACAGCTGTACAACAAGGAGAATCCGTTTGACTTCATGGAGCTGATCTCACTAGAGGGAAAGACAAACTTCTTTGAGAAACGAGTAGGCGAGTACCAGAAGATGGGGATCATGTCAGGGTCGAAGGCAGAATCCAGCGGACGACACGAGTTCACTTTAGATGAAGACTTCTAGAAACTTTACCCATCGTTTTACCTACAATAGTGCCAAGTACAACACAACAAAAGAATCACATCTGTTGTACATCAGTAATCCAATTATTTGCATAACATCATGATCAAGAATTGTTCATGTGCAATGAGACCTAAATTTACTCATGAAGTAGATCAAAGATTGTTTTCTGTGCAATATCACATAACATTGCATCATTTTATCCCAAATGTATTTTAAATGTATGTTATGGTTTGCCATTTTAATAGAATTTCCGGTTTATTCATATTTTAGTAATTTTACATATTTATTTTAGCTTTTAGTTCAATTTAATTTCATAGTTTTATTCAAGGAATGAATATCTCAATATTGTGATTTAACCGGTTATTGAATATGCATGTTTTAATGCGGGTACATGTTCATATTTATTAATTGTGAGAATGTGTAACTTTTATCAATTATCTTATGTCTTTAATAAACATGCTTATATGTAATTTGTGGTCTTTGTATTTGAATAAGAACAATAAAGCAATGGTTATTAAGCTACTCCGATATAAAAGCTTGGAGGGAAAATAGTGTATGCGCCGTGGCACGGCATTTTAACTTAAGATTATCATTCTTGAAGGAAACGTTTGTGGAAACATTCGTGAAGCAATTCTAGACCTGAAACATTGTGGAGTTGTGCCCATGGATTGACGGGTGTTTACCAATGGGCATGGAATCCGAATATAATGAATTGAGCAATTAAGAACTCTATTTGGCCTTAATGGCATCATTTAATATTCTTTAAATTGATCAGAGTAATGGTCGAAAAAAACTGACCGGATGAATACAGTTTTAGAAATCTTGTATCGGTTTGTTTTTGCAACTTAGTCATGAGAAAACTGTCGATAGGTCACTGAAGAAACATAGTTTTGGGTCCATACAGTGGTTTACTTTGCTCACAACAGAACAGCATCTGAAACTTGAGACATGTTCCCAACTATCAAACCTACTTTATATAATCCAATTGGTATCCTGTAAATAATGCAAAATATTGCCCTTTTAAAACCGGACTTGGCAAATCTAAGGTTTTGCCGGAAACCATGTAACCACATCAGAAGTTGATATCTGAGCAAATGCTTATATTGCATTGACACTTAATAATACCTCCAACCCTTTTGATTTTTTTTGTCAGATAACTCGGATGAATTTAATATAAATTTTGCTCTGACTTATTCGACTTAGAAATTCTGTATTGCATTGAAACTTGATCCAATTAAGTATGATATTCTTTCATATTATGTCCCTTTATTTTTTCTGTTGAAGGTGTTGCATGAATGTTTAAGTTAACTTAACAGTGTAATCCATGCACGTTTCACCAACACTGCATTGGAATAGTTGAGTGTGCTGTCCCTCTGACACCATGTTCTCCGTGGCAGATAGAACCTTTTCGCTTTCACCCCTCGATGTGTTAATACTTGAAATTTGAAATCGCTAGTGTCATAGTCCTAGGTCAACCCACTCCTGAAGTATCAAGTTCAGACAAAGGTTTCATTACACTTTTGGTCATGAGCTCAGAGTGAATTTTGAAAAAAAGTCCCTAGTATCTCGTTCAAACGAGTTCATACTTATCTTGTTAAAATGTCCAATCGGATTCACATAATAATATCACCCGAATCATACATGCCATATTTCTGAGAGGCTTCCCAGGGAATTTTGGTCTGAATTCCAGGGAATTTTGATATTGCACCAGGGGATTTTTACGAAAATTTGCGCAAAATCTGCATTCATAATAATATAAAAATAAATACAGAAATACACTCAAATTCCAATAATTTTTGGACTAAATCATCCTGGTCCTTAATGGAATTTCAACCTCATAATGTAATTGATGCTTTCCACTGTCAACCTTAAGCAAGTTTTGAAAAAAAAAAAAAAATTCCAGGGGATATTGATCCCCGGCGGGGGACCAGGGGATGGGTCGAAATTCCGGGGGATTTTTCCCCGCCGGGGGATATGGCATGTATGCCGAATTCACGACATTGTAATTTAAACATGACTGAGACAAGAGATCATCAAACTTTTCCAATCCACGTTTATGCGCAGGCTTAATCGACATACTTGAGTCGTTTAAATGTGATATGCTAGTTACTTGAACAAGATGAGCAATTCAGTCGTAAGTTTAGTTGAAAAATTATATTGATGTTGTGAAAAAAATTTTTATTACATTATATTAATCGCTCTTTTTGGCACAACTCTATGCGAGAGTAGTGTCATGCGTTGGTAGGTAAAAAGGAATACCCAAAGGAAATCCACTTGTCCGGCTTGGTGAACACAAACCGAACATTTTAATGTGATTAAACCCACACGTATGTCACTTACTGTATATGCCACCGTATTAATGCCGTTTGAAACACCAAACTATAAATACAGACGGAAAATAAGCTTTTCTTTTTCTGGACATCACATTTTCAAGTTTTATTAACACTAAACATATATATTATATGTAAAGTTCTTATGGTCATTTTACTTATTCATTTTTAGCACAATTACATATAGCATGCTCATTTTAAAGTAACATCTTCTGCATGTTTTGAGATGTCATGTACATGTGCATGAACGCAGGAAAAATGAGAATCGACCCTTACATACATTTTAAGCTCTTAATTATCGATATTTTTATTTGTTGAAGTATACAGTATAGTGAGTTATAAAAGGTCGTCATGTTTTTATGTTTGAGTTTTTAAACTCGAGCAAGGGAAATCACTGCGTTTGAGATGGATTTACGTCAAAGAAACATACAAATTGTTGTCTGCTTTTCATGTGACGTTCCAAAGAACGGTACGCAGTTTTTATTGTTATTTTTGTAAAAAACATCAAGTTCAGTGATTTTCAGATAAAGGTTTTTATTTTTATAGCAATTGCTCCATCATAAATTTTATTACCTTTATTTAGAATGCATTTTAAGTGACAATATTAACAAGAATAATGGTTTGACAACATATCGGATAATCTTGTTTTCGGATGAGAGTAGAAAGATATTTATTATATAAAAGATGGTTGGTACTCATTCCAAGCTTTGACTTGAAAATCGAATTGAATCAATATTTTTGACTTTTTAATTATCTTTGTTATTTAAAGAAAAACAAGGAACTGATGTCATCATGTGACATTATGATCAACTGGCCAAAGGTCAATTGAACCAGCCTCTAACTATGAGCTATGAATCATTATTTAGCTCCCTGATTTATTCATCATCGTACTATTATGACTATCAAGCAAAAAGTGTATGTAGTACTCCAATAAAGAAATATGTTTTTCCTCTTCCTTAGGAAAAACTGCTTCAAATACAACTTTGTTGTATTCCAATAAATGTATAGGGACCATGTGTCAAAACCCTAATACAGCCCAGACAATATGTCACAATTTGCAAACGCAGACGACCCTGATTGCAAGACAATACAGTCCCAATCAGAGGCCAGATATATATGATAAGGCCTGGTTTTAAAAATCATTCAATTCTTGAAGTTCAAGGCAAACCTTGGAAGTTTATTCATTATTCATTGCTGCACTTAGAGTATATGTGTCAAACAATAACTTTGTCACTCACTGTCACGTGTAAGATTACCTACCATTCAAAGTTGAAGGTCAAACTTAGAGCTTTATCGTTATGGAATGCTTTTGATATGCATTTAGAACATCTATGTAAGAGCTGTAATTTTGACATGCACTGAGCGATCTTAAGTTAATTGGCACATGAGTTAGGTACATACATTTCGATGTCTAATGCAAAAGCCAAGGCCTCACCTAAAATTTCAAGGTGATTTTTAGAGTTTAACCATTACAGAATGCTGCATATATACACTTAAATAGAGTCTAGTTGATCTCTGTCAGAGCTGTACGTTTGTCATGCATGGAGATATTTTTAAACTTCTTTGCACATTGTCTTAGGTACAAAAAGATGATATGACTTGTGCAAAATCCACAACCCTACCTCTTATAGCATCACTATTGCACACTTGACGTCAACCATCATAGGGGCCAGCATATGCTTATAGTTCATGATAGCTCCTCCTGAATCATGGAAATATTAATAATTGCGTAATTGATTAAACTGGATTGCGCTTGAGGGGCATTCGTCACTATCTGTGACAGGTCTTATTTTAAACTTTACTTCACATTAACACATTTGATTTAATGCTATTATTTATTTCTTTATTAGTCCTTGACTATTGCAGGAAGTTCACATCATTTGCAACAGATAGAATGTCAATGAAGTGTAACTTGCGACGCCAAACAAACAAACACCAGATAGCCAAGCTTTCTGGCGTAATGAAACAAACACCAACAGATCCCTTCAGGGAAAAGCATGCTCTACCCTGAAGGGGTCCACTGGTCTTTATATACACTAACTTCTCTATTCTCACATAGCTCGGGCTTTGCTAATTTGCATATTACCAACCAAGTTTACATCCGGTATGAACGTACTTCTGTTTTATACGTAATATTAACCATCGGGAAAGCAGAGCGTAACTCACATCCGCCACATACAGCGGACCGTTACAGAAGTAAGAGCAAATGGATAAACCTAAAGCATGACCCTGACAAATAAAATGCCAGCAGCTGCTGGTCTAACAACTTCAAAAGTCATTAGCCCAGAAGTGCATATGGGAGTCACTGTCTTATAGGCTTGTCCATTGGGATCAAATGAATGCATGTAATGTATATTGTATGTACTTTCATAGTGAAGAAAAAATGCAGAAACTACTTGTTTCATTTATTTTTTTAATTCAAATAATGGTGGATTATATCCGGTTAAACTCATCATTTGAAACAGTGTGTTTTTGAAATAAATTTTCAATGTTTCCCTCATTTTAGGCTGCATGATTCATGTAAAACAAACAAAAGTAATCACACTTTGTGTCGTACAAAGCTGGTTAGAAAAATAATATATATATAAAATGTCTTTAGGCTACTAATTGGCACATTTTTCCAATTAAATATCTAACCAATTATTGATATTTTAATGACAGATAACATAAAAAAAATTATGAAGACAAGTACGAAATAAAGACAAAAAATGTTTGTTTCATTGTAAGATTCAATACATTTCATCTTGTGAACGTCAATCATTCTATTGCCTTTGGTGTCAACTTGGTTAAATATATTGCTACCTTACCCTGACACTAAGTAAACAAAACTTTCTGTATATCATGAATTATCTGTAAGTTATTTAAACATTTAAATATATGTTATCAGCTGATCTGCATTTGACTATCTCTTCTCTGGCTGTATGAAATGTTGAAGTCCATAGAGTAGGTTATTGACGTTTTTTTGTTGCTGTTTATTAACTGAAGTAATGTTTATCAAATTATACAGATTGTTTAGTAAAACTTAAACTGATCATGTATTTATTTCTTATCTTGCAGTATTTGTCAGACTTGTACTCATTGTGATGTCTGGTTTGTGACAGTGGTTGATGAGCGATGGGGCTGGAAGGGTTGAAACTGTCGGAGATTCCGATTGACTGGAGCTACTACCCGGTGTCAGGGGTCAGCTGTCTGGTTGGGCTGCTGCTGTACTATATTGCTGTGCCCGCATTCAACAGGGTCTTTATTCCAAGGGTATTTGACCTGCCTATCGGCAAGCAGATCTGGTGGTATAGCAGGTATGTGGTTGTTCAGTATGTGGCTTACTACTGTCCATAGTACCAGGGTTCACACTTACTCACATATAGCAGGTCCTGTGGTCATGATTACAAGCAGTCTCAAGTATGAGCTCAGACTCAAGTGGCAAAACTGCAAATCTTTTTTTCATTGTAATTTTCTTCTAGTTCTGTATTTAGGGTTAAAATTTGTGAATTTTATTACTCTTTGAAACTGACATTTAATTTTGAAAAAAAATGGAATAAAGACAAATTATATATTGAAAGCTATTTTCTGAGTCTAGACTTGGACTTTAGACTGTTTGAATCATGGCCCAGTACTCCCTTTTTTACTTTGGGACTTGCACTTTTTAAAAAAATATAAATGGGTGGTTTTATTTATTGTTTCTGAACTTTTCCCTTTGTACTTACTACTAATACTTGATGTAAATGAGAACTGTGTGTAATACAATGGATTGAGATTGAGGTGTAGCTGTGTTGACACATATTCTGTATGTTTCAGTGCCCTGTCTAGCATCCATGCAGTTGTAGTGAGCTGTCTGTGTGTGTACACTTTAGTCTTCAATTGGGATCTTATACAAGACCCTGTCTGGTAAGTGGCTCTTTACCCTATACCAAAATTATCTGCTCTGTAATATAAGGCTCTGTATCGTAGATTAAGACATTAAGGTGGCTCACACTATTGTAACAACATTATCTATGTCATTATCAGTGATATTGACACTGTCTGGTAGGTGGCTCTCACACAAGACCCTAGGTAGGTGGCTTTTATTCAAGACCCTATCTGGTAGGTGGGTCTTATACAAGACCTCGTCTGGTAGGTGGCTCTTATACAGGACCCTATCTGGTAGGTGGCTCTTATACAGGACCCTATCTGGTAGGTGGCTCTTATACAGGACCCTATCTGGTAGGTGGCTCTTATTCGACCCTATCTGGTAGGTGGCTCTTATACAAGACATTGTCTGGTAGGTGGCTCTTATACAAGACCCTGTCTGGTAGGTGGCTCTTATACATGACCCTGTCTGGAAGGTGGCTCTTATACAAGACCTTGTCTGGTAGGTGGCTCTTATTTAAGACCTTGTCTGGTAGGTGGCTCTTATACATGACCCTCTCTGGAAGGTGGCTCTTATACAAGACCTTGTCTGGTAGGTGGCTCTTATTTAAGACCTTGTTTGGTAGATGGCTCTTATACAAGACCCTGTGTGGTAGGTGGCTCTTATACATGACATTGTCTGGTAGGTGGCTCTTATACAAGACACTTTATTGGTAGGTGGCTCTTATACAAGACCCTGTCTGGTTGGTAGCTCTTATACAAGATACTTTTCTGGTAGGTGGTTCTTATACAAGACCTTGTCTGGTAGGTGGCTCTTATTTAAGACCCTGTCTGGTAGGTGGCTCTTATAAAAAGACCCTGTTCGGTAGGTGGCTCTTATACAAGACCCTGTCTGGTAGTTGGCTCTTATACAGGACCCTATCTGGTAGTTGGCTCTTATACAGGACCCTATCTGGTAGGTGGCTCTTATTCAAGACCCTTATACAAGACCCTGTCTGGTAGCTGGCTCTTATACATGACCCTGTCTGGTAGGTGGCTCTTATACAAGACCCTGGCTGGTAGCTGGCTCTTATACAAAACCCTGTCCAGTTCCTTGTCTGGTAGGTGTCTCTTATACAAGACCCTGTCTGGTAGGTGGGTCTTATACAAGACCCTGTGTGGTAGGTGGGTCTTATACAAGACCCTGTGTGGTAGGTGGGTCTTATACAAGACCCTGGCTGGTAGCTGGCTCTTATACAAGACCCTGTCTGGTAGGTGGCTCTTATACAAGACCCTGGCTGGTAGCTGGCTCTTATACAAGACCCTGTCTGGTAGGTGGCTCTTATACAAGACTCTGGCTGGTAGCTGGCTCTTATACAAGACCCTGTCCAGTTCCTTGTCTGGTAGGTGGCTCTTATACAAGACCCTGTCTGGTAGGTGGCTCTTATGCAAGACTTTGTCTGGTAGGTGGCTCTTATACAAGACCCTGTCTGGTAGGTGACTCTTATACAAGACCCTGTCTGGTAGGTGGCTCTTATACAAGACCCTGTCTGGTAGGTGGCTCTTATACAAGACCCTGTCTGGTAGGTGGCTCTTATACAAGACCCTGTGTGGTAGGTGGCTCTTATACAAGACCCTGTGTGGTAGGTGGCTCTTATACAAGACCCTGTGTGGTAGGTGGCTCTTATACAAGACCCTGTGTGGTAGGTGGCTCTTATACAACTCTTATACAAGACCCTGTCTGGTAGGTGGCTCTTATACAAGACCCTGTCTGGTAGGTGGCTCTTATACAAGACCCTGTCTGGTAGGTGGCTCTTATACAAGACCCTGTCTGGTAGGTGGCTCTTATACAAGACCCTGTGTGGTAGGTGGCTCTTATACAAGACCCTGTGTGGTAGGTGGCTCTTATACAAGACCCTGTGTGGTAGGTGGCTCTTATACAAGACCCTGTGTGGTAGGTGGCTCTTATACAAGACCCTGTCTGGTAGGTGGCTCTTATACAAGACCCTGTGTGGTAGGTGGCTCTTATACAAGACCCTGTCTGGTAGGTGGCTCTTATACAAGACCCTGTCTGGTAGGTGGCTCTTATACAAGACCCTGTCTGGTAGGTGGCTCTTATACAAGACCCTGTCTGGTAGGTGGCTCTTATACAAGACCCTGTCTGGTAGGGGGCTCTTATACAAGACCCTGTCTGGTAGGTGACTCTTATACAAGACCCTGTCTGGTAGGTGGCTCTTATACAAGACCCTGTCTGGTAGGTGGCTCTTATACAAGACCCTGTCTGGTAGGTGGCTCTTATACAAGACCCTGTCTGGTAGGTGGCTCTTATACAAGACCCTGTCTGGTAGGTGGCTCTTATACAAGACCCTGTCTGGTAGGTGGCTCTTATACAAGACCCTGTCTGGTAGGTGGCTCTTATACAAGACCCTGTCTGGTAGGTGACTCTTATACAAGACCCTGTCTGGTAGGTGACTCTTATACAATACCCTGTCTGGTAGGTGGCTCTTATACAAGACCCTGTGTGGTAGGTGGCTCTTATACAAGACCCTGTCTGGTAGGTGGCTCTTATACAAGACCCTGTGTGGTAGGTGGCTCTTATACAAGACCCTGTCTGGTAGGTGGCTCTTATAATGTAACAGGATTTTGTGTAATGACTCTTCTTCAATTCCCCTCCTGGGTGCCCAGATAAAAAAAAAATATGTTGCTAGACAATCATTTTAAGTCATTTTTAGAACTCACATCAATGTTTGATACAACTGCATTTTTGACTGCATTAAAAATGCATACATATAAGTTTACCATTTATACATACCGTATATCGATGTTAACATCACCATTTGAATAAAATTTTGAAATCATGTACATACATATCAAAGTTTTAGTATACAGTGAGTGAAACAGTTTATTTTAATTTAACTATCAGTTTATTATTCCAATTCAGTAAATGAACATTTAGTTTGATTTCATTCATATTTAGAATTTATATGTAAATATGAATATACCTCATCCTAGTGCAGCCAATAGTAATTTATTAACTTTTTACCGAAAGAACACTTTGGAAAAATTAAATTTCGAGGTTCATTTGGCTATGATATGTTCATTAAGAGAATTATTAATAAGATATGATACTGCAACTTGTTAAACAATTTGTTATTTTTTTATCTTTTCTGTTTTCATAAAGACAAATGTGATAAAACTTTAATTAGTCGTTTGCAGTTTGTACATATTGTCATTGTGATACTTTACTCCACTAATCATTGATGACAGCTGATTGATAAAATATACCCCATTCACAGTCATTTCCTAGAGCGCAGACGAAAGCAGCCTTCACTCATTAACAATAAATGACCAGGTTGTAGCTAAATTATATTTCCATAACAACAAATGTTTTTCAACATTGGTCATAATCAGCTCAACCCCAACTGTGGGTCTGGACAGATATACATGCAGAGTACATGTATACAGATATTGTAAATGCTAACAGATATTATACATGATGACTGATTTAACTGTTACTTGAAACACTCAAATGCTATTAACATATATTTATATGTACACACTGTTCGTTAGGTTTGTTACATGATGTTGCTTTATGTTTTCAGGGCTGACAGTAAAGTGGTGAAGACTACGTGTGCCATACTTATAGGATACATGATGGCAGGTGAGTGCAATAAGTGGTTAACATTCAAACTGAATAAGTGGCTTGATGCTGTGAACCTTGGAAGGTCAAATTGTTGTTCATGTACCAGTTTATCTATGTTCCTTAAAAGTTATATAATGTCACTGGCAGAATGATGGTCCAGTGGTAATGCATTGGGCTGTCTACCCAGTGATCTCCCATCCATTAAAAATACTAAAACTACTGTCTTGAAGAAGGATGGTGGATAGTTTATGAAACTTCAGACTATTGTGTATATGGCAGACATGGATTGCTCGTATGCTGTCACATTATTCTGACTAAATTATTTCAAGAGTTATGCCTCTCATTGATATTACAAAACAAAACTTTTGGGCTTGCATATTTGACCTTGAATACCGGTATATAACAGTTGGCTGTTTGAAAGTCTATCAAATTTCATACATTCACCTAGTCAATAACTTTAAATATGCCCCCTTCGAAGAAGAAGGATATATTGCTTTGCACATCTCGGAAAGTGTGAAGGTCGGTCCGTCAATAGACCAAAGCTTGTCCCAGTGATAATTCAACAATTCCTGGAAGTCTGGTCATCAAACTTGACATCAAGGTTGTGCCTAACCAGTAGATGACCCCTATTGATTATAGAGGTCATTGGGTCAAAGATCAAGGTTACAGTGACCTTGAATGGTAAAAGGATTTTAAACCTTGTCCGAGTGATAACTCGAGAATGCCTGCACCAATGGCTCTCAAACTTGACCAGATGAACCCTATTGATTTGGAGGGTCGTCGCCCAAGGTATAGGTCACAGTGACCTTGAATGATAAAAGGTTGGATGAATGATAACTCGACAATGCCTGCACCTATGGTCATCAAAATTGACTTGGAGGTTGGGCCTGACCAGTAAATGACCCCTATTGATTTTGAGGGTCAACGGTCAAGGCCACAGAGACCTTTAATGATAAAAGGATTTTAAAGCTTTTCCACGTGGTAACTCAACAGTGCCTAGACCTATGGTCATCAATCTTGACATGGAGGCTGGGCCTAATTAGTAGATGACTCCTATTGATTTTAGGGGTCAGTGGGTCAAAGGTCAAGGTCACAGCGACCTTTAATGATAAAAGGTTGTCCGAGTGATAAATCAACAATGCCTGCACCATGGCTCTCAAACTTGACTTGAAGGTTGGGCCTGACCATTAGCTGACACCTATTGATTTGAGGGGTCAAAGGTCAAAGTAATAGTTACCTTGAAGGCAAACTCGACTATTCCTGGACCTATAGTCATCATACTTGACATGAAGGTTTGGTCAGACCAATATATGACCCCTATTGATTTTAGGAGTCATTGGGTCAAAGGTCAAGGTCACAGTGACTTTGAATGAGGAAATGTTGTTTGAGTGATTACTTGACAATGCCTGCACCCATGGCCCTCAAACTTGACTTCGAGGTTGGGCCTGACATGTAGATTACCCCTATTGAGTTCAGGGGTCAGCAGGTCAAATGTCAAGGTCCCAGTGACCTGGAACGCAAAAAGCTTGCACCCATTGCCCTCAAACTTGACATCAAGGTTTTGGGTGACCAGTTGATGACTCCTGATGGATTTTGAGGTCATAGAGTCAAAGGTCATAACTCATATTCATCATTAAAATTTGTCATATTTACTTATTCCCGGCTCCGGAAATGATACATTTTTATCTGCAAATATCAGTCATCATCTGAACATGATTAAAAACTGTACCTACATGTACTATCCTCACACTTTGAATGGTCATAATCTTAAAACTGCATCAAAGGCATCCAATGGGTGCATAATGTTTGACAAAGATCTCTTGTTAATGGTATCTTTAATAACAATTGTTGAAAGTACATATAAAATTTCACCTGGGTTCTTATCACCTCCCAGAATATTACAGACAGTATGTCCTAATAGGCATGCAATCCTATCAGCCTGTTTATTCCAGACATGATAATCCTGGTGTTGAATCTGAACCATATTGGTGACCGAAGCTACGTTCTCCACCATGCTGCCTCAGTCTTTGCTTACTTCTATGTGACAGTAAGTGTTTGTGGAAAGCTTGGTATTTATTCTCTTATGTCATATGTTTCAAACAATCTTTAATTTGATATTTTGCAAAAGATGTGTGCCGGATTGAGTTTCAAACTCAAGAATTTATTGAATATTGGCACTGTATGTAGAAGAATCACAACACTTAATATTAACTATTAAGTTATCCCATTTGACAAGTGTTCCCTCTCCTGTTCTCTTCATAGATAAACAGCTAAAAAACAAACAAAACAAAAAATGAAAAAAAAAATACAAATAATATTTAAGTTTGATTAAAGTTTGTCATGAACATAAATTTGTTTTACATTAAAATATTTATTTTCAGGCATTTGGAGTGTATGTATTTTTTGCCAACTTCCGTCTAATGGCAGAGTTCTCCACAGTGTTTGTCAACAATAGGTTTGTGATAGTTATTTTCCTACAATGTCAGTATCTTGAAAACAGGGTCATTCCTAAATTGCCAGGTCTGACCGTGCCACAAAAATGTCGTGCTAAATATATGAATGAAAATTATTCCTGTTTTGTATTGCATGTATATCACATGTCATTATATATCTATTAAATGTAAGTATGAATGTAATAACTTTTGATGTGAGGTCTTAAATGAATAGCATTTCAAAATGTTCTAATATTTAGCACTTGAAATAATCAAATGATTTCACTTAATAAGTGTATTGATATAAAATATAACATTTGTCATACGATATGAAATTTATTAAACTTGTTTGCTAAAATTTATTAAAACTTGCCAAGGCTAAAATGTGATCAATTTTAGAAAGCTTGTTTAATTAATTCCATATTGAATGACAACTCATATTTAAAATATCCTCTATTTTATTTATCTGCAATTAATTGTCAAAAAGAATTGGATTATAATTCAGGGAACTCTCTATCTAACTACATACTGTTGTATCCACAGATCACTGTTGACTTCATTTTGACATAATGTAAATTGTTTGGATTATTTAAGCCTACAGTTCTTGCAATTTCCATGAAAACTAATGCATATGTACTTGTAACATGCATAACATGACTTGACCATTTTCTTTTATCAGAAATGTGAGAGTGAAAAGAAAAGACAAAAGAGAAGACTGTTAATTAAGTAAATGATTTCATTGTATTTAAGGATTGTCCCATTATGAAAACATTTTTTCTTGTGTTAATGCTGTATGAATGCAGTACGGCACCGCAGCAAACAAATTACATGAAGCGTGCTTGGTCATTTGCTCACGTGCCCTTCTGTGTTCATACAGCATAAACTCAAGAAAACATGCAATCAATACTTATATTTACATTTTAGAAGAAATATTCATGTGATTAAACATAAGCAGTATCTTTTGCAATGGAGTATTTGTTTTTAAAGAAGAGTAACAAACATGATACATTTGTATAGCTGATATTGTAGCATCGTATAGCATTGGTTAATGACATTCTGCTTATCCAATTGGAGCGCATTATTGAAATAAACAATGACATCATAATCCCTTGCGGGTTATACAATATGAATGTCAAGTTTTATCTACCCAAAGGACTAGGAAAATGTAAATATTTACACATGTATTTTTTGGATAACCAGGAGTAAATTTAGAATATTTTTCATGCCCAAAGAGATTAACACAGCATAAGAATCCATCTCATCTAATATTTCAGCAGATGGAATGAGTTTTTTATTTCATTAAATAACAACAACAATGTTGCAATATTTCGCCATGCCGTTTTATGTTACAACGATTTTGATTTCACTAAAAATGACTCAACCTTGATTTGGTGCATCGCTTAATTCTATTAAGGCTTTACAAAAAGTTATAATTTACATAGACATGAAGATAATCAGTTAATTGGTTTAATACAACATAACAAGCATGTGAATAATAATGGTTAAGTTTGATAAAGTACAATAAATCAGGAGACATTTCAAAGGGCTCTGGAACGTCTACCCTTGGTTGCCAGATCAATATATTTCTCAGTTCTCTAACCTTGTAAATTAATATAAAATAAATGAGTCAACTTGAAGATAAAACAAACTGTTTTTGTTTTATTGTGACAGTCCAGGAATTTTGTGACTGCTGCTCGTACATGAATATAACTCTTTATTTAAAGATAGTGGTATCTTATTGTTAAAAATGTATACAGATATAGCTGCTGCTTGCAGGTTGTTGGTTGGTCTATTTTTACATACACATGTCTGTTTTAATGTTCAAGTTAAAGCTATTCAAAAGCAATGATTCAAAATCAAATGAAACATGCTGTTTGTATGTGAAAATGTTTTGATATACTTTTGACAGTTATAGTTAGAATGATATTTTATTTCATGCATGTCGGTGAAAGAATTAAAAATATTGGTGGATGATAACATTTGATCATTCCAGTCTGTACAGACAACTTGGGACTATTTTTTTCCATCTTTTATAAGATTTGCTTCCCTTGACATGGAAAGTACATGTATGTAACAAGTACATGTTTGTTGTCGTCTGTAGTGCAGTAATATACACATTGACCGAATCATATAGAATTGTCAAAATCAAATTATGCAATAGTTTTAATAAGATTTGTTATAACTAGAATGATATTATCAATGTGTTTCTCTTCAATAATTTGTTTTGGAAAATTAGATTTGGTGTATAAATTACTTACTTTTGTATTCACTAACACAAAATGTGAAAAATATACTTTGTAAAGTATCATTTATCTATAGCCAGTTCTATATCTCATCTTAAATGTTTTGTTACAGATGGATGTTGGATGCCCTGGGTATGAAATCCACAAGACTTTATTTCTGGAATGGAGTTGTATTGACTGCAGTGTTTTTTGCCTGCCGTATCGTAACGTTGCCACCCTGCTGGTACCTGATATACACGATTATCGGCACGGATGGTTTTAACCGCACCGAGGGTGCTAGATACGTCCTGGTGCTGTCTTGTATTGTGTTGGATACTCTCAACATTCTCTGGTTTTACAAACTCTTGAAAGGGGTTGTCAAGCAACTACAAAAGGTTGACTCTAATAAAAACACTGTTGCAGATTTGAAATCCGAATAAATAAAGTGATCGAAAATGAACCTTTATAGCTCACAGACTATGCTGTTTTCACAAAGAATCAAACTTGATGTTTCAAAGACTGAAGTGAACTGATAAAATTGTGTTTTGGACTTACTAGTAATCATTAACATGTAAATTATGGTGTTTGCTGAGTCTGCATTTTTAAATTAGTCAGTAATAGGTGGTCTATTGTGAGTTTTAGTGAGATATGGTGTCCTCATGTAGAAATGGCACAAGTTATCACCAATTGTGCAATATGTACATACACCTCATCCACACTTTGTTAAGGTTTGTTGGAGTTTTAGACAACTAGCGGTACTGTGATAGATTTGCACGAAATTGGATGTGTTAAAATTTTTGAGTTTCCATTCCATGGTTGCTAGATGGCAGACTTACGACTATTATTATATGATGAAGTAAGTGAGAGTATGAGAAGACAATTCACAATGTTATTTTGCTTTAAATATTAACCCTTAGATAGATTGTTGTTTTCGTTAGTTTTTAATCATGAATTGTATATTTCTATTTTTGAGATTTTGAGGACAATTAGTGGTACAAATATTGAAATGCTTTGTTAAGCTGACATTTGATGTTGAACCACCCTGATACAAATATTCATAACTGTTTAACGAATGGAGAGCTTCACCAGTCACATGATAATTCTGTATAAACAAATGTATGTTGACTTGGAATAAATATATTCATTTGAGAAACAAAATAGGTAGCTATCAAGGGCAGTCGTCAGCATTCTGTAAATGAGCTGACATGACATCACAAAACAAGGCATATTAATGGCATAATTTTACATATCACTCAAAATAGATATTGGTGAAGGTGGTATACCCCTTAGGTCATGCGTTTGTGCCCCACATTCTCTTGTTCACTCAAAAAGTACATGCAGTACTGATTTGATGATGTTTACCCAGGAAAATTAAATTCACATTGATTCTGATAAGTTCTGTGACACCTTGGAATGTGCTCACTGTTAATTTCTGTGCTTTGAATGTTGTCTTTGTTAAACATACCGATATAAGTTGAGTTTTTTCAAAGCCATAGATACATTGGTATTGTAGAACACTTTACCCTAGGCCATAGCTCTAAACCCTGTCAAGATATTCAAATGAAACTTGGTAAACATGTTGCCAGAGACAGAAGGCAGATTAATGGCAAGGCCCATAAATCTGGCTGTACTTATTGTAAAGATATGCACCTTGACTTGGCCATAATTTTATAGCCATTCAAGTTGTTACACATGTTATTTGTGATTAAATGCATATGTGCTTACTTACAGACAAGTGTTGCCCTTGATAGTTTGAAAATGCCATGCATAAGCTTTAATTAAGCTTTATCCTAATAAGCATTCAAGATATTCACATGAAATTACTGTACATTATATCAGTGAGAATGTATACATGGGCAGCAAGTTCCATAACTCTTGTTTAAATCATTGTTGAGTTATACCCCTTTATAAGAACAGACAACATGCATTCATGCCGCGGCAAACATATATTTGCTTGCATACTGGTATTTTATTGTTTGTTCTCTAAATATTGACCCAATTTTAAGCTTTTATCATTCCAAATTGATTTTAAACGTATATTTTATATGTTTGATTTCATCAAATTTTAAGGTAAAATTTGAGAAAAAGAATGCTGTGAACCGTGTTTATTAACAACAAGAGCCATTTTCAATGTGCTGCATAAACAACTGTTGACTCATACACGCAGAGCTTTTTCAGATCTTTGTTGATTAATTTATTTTTACCAGGGTAAAATGACAGAACATACACAAACACATGTATAAAGAGTCATACTATAGTCATACTATAAACTGGTCATTTCAAAAACAAGCATTTACCAGTATTGTAATAACAAGTGCTCATGTACATTGTTTAACACCAAAACGAAGATGGCATTTTTAAATTTATTTGTTAATGTATAATGCATGAAGCAAGATAACTGTGTTTGTTGTTATCGACTTTATAAAGTTCTCTGACCTCATGACTTGTGAAGTCAATAGTCATTTTTGTGTTCAGGGTTTGCCTGTTGAGTGCCAGTCCATTAATTCTGGATTTGTAGATTTTGTCAGAGTATTTTATTTTTTTATTGCATAGTGCATGTATAACTATTAGTTGTTACCATCTATCTGATAACAACACAAATCAGGAAACTACTGACACACTTTCATAAGCTTTGATGTTATTATTTTATTGAAACATTATTGCTTTATAATCACATAATCGTTATATTCAAAGTTAGCATATCAAACGTTTTATAATATATAACTATGTTGCTATTTGAAACAAACCAATAGGCAGTTTGTATTATTAGAAAATGTGTTTATCATCCCAGTATTTACAGTAAAATATGGTGGATATAAAGAACATGGCCCTGTCACACAGGGAAGGACATACACTTTGGACTGGAGTCTGTTTGAGAATTTTTTTCCACTTTTACAAAACAGCTGATGGTTTTAATTTTCATGCCCATTTGTGTTTAACAGTTCACAAGGTGTACATTTTGTTCCGTGTTTTCCATGTTACCTAACACTTTATGACATTGTTATAAATATAATGTCAAGTTTATCATGTGGCATACATTTACCATGTTCAGTGAATGTCTGATTGCTTCACGTGTAGTGGCACTTGAACCTTGGTATTTTAGACTGTTTTTGTATCTTATGCTCTTTGCCTAGTTAATGCTCTTTGCCTAGTTAATATTCTGTTTCCTCATGAATAATAAATGTTGAAGATTTATTTTGTGTAACGTTTTGTAATTATAGTTTTATCGTAAAAATAAAAGTGAGTTATCTCGTAATGGGCGTTTCAAAACACAAACATACAAAGTTACGTTAAAAACTTATAGCAATGCTTGATTGAAAGTTGTTACGTGAAATCTTGAAGCATTTCATATTGTTGGATTTGAACATTAAACTAATCACGAAGGAAGGAAGGAAGGGTCAACTAGATGGATCACAATACTGAGGTTGTACATACAGTACGATAAACTCTCATCCCTGGACTGGGATGAGGCGCAGATGTCACTAGTCTTGATATCGTACATGTATATAACTTTCAACTTTACACAGCCATTTCATCAGTGATAAAAGAAATAAGTGCAAGTGTACGTTCGATTACGATTACATTTAGTAATCATAACAATGTCAATACAGGTATTATTTCGGTGTGTAAACAAATGTTTTAACGTTCGCATTTTAAAACTGACAACCCAAAACTCGGAAGCTAATGCAGTTTGTATTTCTATAAAGCCATGGTAAGTTGTTTTTGTAAAACCCTCTATTCGAACAAATATGGTATTTTTAGTTAGTGATACGAAATGCGTAAACGTCGAGCATCATATTGGTTAATTTTTTAAATAATAGTTGCAATATTATGTCTCATGCACGGTTGGAACGTGTTTTGTTGTTGTTGTTTTTGGAGAAAATATGCAGTAAAAGTCGTTCATCAGATATACAGATATCAGAAAATGGGACATGCACATGCTAATTGGTCGGAAACTTGGTGTTTAGGTAAGCCTTCATTGCTCATATTTCTACATTACCTTCCGCCACAGGAGCGGTACCGAGCGCAGGAGTTACAGTACGACCCAAGCTACCTGCTGGCCGGGGGCGTAGCCAGCTTCCTGCTCAATATCCTCTTATTTCGGTTTGTGAGTCCCAGCGTGTCCGCCTGTTTGTCGCCAGCATACACCCGCCTCCCGAGACACGTCCGAGCAGAGTGGGACGATAGGTACTGATTCTGGCAAGTTTAATAACGATTGTCTTGGACACAAAGAACGCCTTGAACTAGAATATTCGTATTCGTCAACAAATATGCAAACATTATAATACAAAAAAAAAACAACAACACAAAATTGCTTATCATTGTATTTATATAGTATCATTTTTATGTCCATAACTAAAATAACGCAGAGGTTCATAACGCACAGGTTTATCTCAAATGTGAACGCCCTGGTTTCCATCGCCCTGTCCTCCTACACGCTACTCTGGGACGCCGGGATGCACGAGGACCGCGTCTGGCACGACACTTTTGCTGCGCGCCTCGCATGCGCAGTAGTGGTTGGCTACATGGTAGCTGATCTCGCCTGCATGGTCGCCTGGTGCCGTGTGAGCCGCGGCGAGATTGCCGGCTACCTGTTTCACCACGCTGCCACAATCTATGCATACTACTTTATTTCTGTAAGTCACTGGCCACGATGAAACCTATCGCTCAAAGTTCGTGTAGAAGCAATGATACAATGAACTTCTTTAGTTTTCAAAGTAGTATGATTATGGTGACTTACTATGTTGTATCCTTGCCGATATCACTGAGTTCAGTTATAATGCGCCCTCTCGGTATATTGCTTTGCAAATGTCGCTCAGTCGATCGGTCTGTCCGCAGACCAAATCTTGCCAGTACGCTTCATCATAATGTTCTTAAACTTGGTCATGACCAGCAGATGACCCCTATTGATTTCGGTCAGTAGGTCAACGTGTTGACCCGGAATACAAAAAGTGTGTCCGACTGATAACTAGAGTGTGCTTGGCCATCTCATGCTTAAACTTGGTACGGAAGTTGGTCGTGACCAGTAGATGGCCGTTTTGATTTAGAGGTCAGTAGGTCAAAGGTCACACTCGCGGTGACCTTGAACACAAAAAGTTTGATCAATTGATAGCTACGGTAGCTATGGTCCTCGACGTTGTTGGAGAGGTTGGTCCTTATCTGTAGTTATGTATTGATTTGTTAGATCAACAGATCAAAGGTCAAGGCCACCAGATTATTTTATCCTTTTCGCCAATAATGTAACAAATAAAATAATAACAATGACCACCGCTATGGTCATCCTTCAATACAGGTATTTAAAAATGATTTTTAACTAAAATGTTTGCTTGCCTTATTTTATTATCCATTTAACTAATTCACCACCGTCAGGTGATTTCACAGTTATTTTACTGGAAACTGTAACTCATCAACTCCTATTGTTACAATATATAGAACTGGTCACAAATTAATCCTACTGTCCTCAAATCTGTATGGTTTTGACCATACCCTTAAATCACTCGACGGACATTAAATCTGAAATAATTACTCATAGGGGAGGCATACATGTATTATGCTTTACAAACATCTATTGCGCTCTTACAATAGCTATCCGCCCAACAAGGCCCAATCGGGGACATTTTTCACGTTACTGTGACAGCTCACAATATTCGAAACTTGCATCATCTAAGTCATCTTCACGTTATCCTAATGTATTGCAGGCTTATGGGGTACTTTGCTATTTCGGGATGCTACGCCTGATCGCAGAGGCTTCCACCCCAACAGTGAACCAAAGGTACTAGACAAAACCCTCTCAAATATGACCTAGTACTTTATATTTTGAACGTTATGTTGAATAATTTCTCTGTAAATCTTTACTACAGCTCACTTAAAATGCTTAAAACTTATCCATTGTTCTGCATATTACAATGTTCCTCTATTTCTTTCACGTGTTTTGAGGTGGTATTTTGACAAGCTGGAGTACTCGCGGTCACGTCCGTTGGTGGTGCTGAATGGCTTCCTCATGGTGGCGACGTTCTTCTTGTTCCGGATGTGTGCCATGCCGGTGTACTGGTTCCAGGTGTGGCAGGTGGCCGGGAGTGAGGCGGTGACACGGCTCGGCCATATCCGGGCAATCATGTTCGTGCCCACGTTCGTCCTGGATGTTCTCAACACGTTCTGGTTCTACAAGATGTGCCGGGGCTTCATCAAGGCCATACGGACTCTCAAAACCCCGCTCAAAGACATGGAACGGAAAACTGTCTAAAATACTACTAGTATTTAAGAATGTTTCATTCTGTGACAAAACTATGATTTACTGGTGGTGCTATTATGGACCAGCAACTGATCGAGTGTGTCGGTTTCTTTGGTGCATTATGTTTGCGTGTTCATTTCAATGCACTTTTACTCAGACGTGTACTTACATTTATCAATCTGAAAATGTAGCAATTATATGTTTAAATAGTTCTAATACATGTACATATTTAAGAAAACAGTCATAGTAGCAAATTACGATTCAAACTCCCCTGTAATATTAGAACCTCCGATCAAATGTCTTAAATACGTCAACAAGTTTACTATTAACTCATTAATTACTGTCTTAAATGAAAATGTTTGAAACCAAACGCGTTCAAAACAATATCGCTCATTACGGAATATTCTATTTTTGAACATTTAAATGGAAATTTTCAAGGACTGAAAATACCCTGTATGTGTCGGGTTCAAACATAATACATAGGAAATTAGGAATCGAACACTACAAAACTATTTAAGAACCTGATACCACTGTCCTGGACAAAACAACAGCTATATCAAGTTTATCAATGTCAATTTCCATTAGTTTGACCTTTCAGTCTTAGCCTTAGTTGTCAAAATATGATAAGAAAATTCCAAAATACTCCATTTGTAATCAAACATGTCTTTTTGTTTGCCTTGTGCTGAAAATTGGTTGTCAATGAACCAATCCATTTCCCAAACCATGCACTGTCAAGTCACTTTTCAGTCCGCAATAATGGAAAATATTTTTCATTATGTATCCTTAAATTATATGAAACAAACATGTTTCAAAATATAAGTTTATGGTTTCTACGAATTCTGCCCTCATGTCAAACAATATTGTTAAAAAAATCTATCGCTGATCTCAATGAGCGTTCCGTAAATATGATATAGAAACAAATTAAAGGGAACAATCGGATAGGCAACGGCAGGGGCTGGAGATGATAAGTCATGCCGTCAAATCCTTAATTCAGACTGTTCACATTAATGAGCTGTTCCAAATGCACAATATGCGCACTGCATATGGACATTTAAGATTCAGGTCGGAACAAGCCGAACAGGAACGCGCGCCAGTCTGGTGCAGAGACCGTCCATTTGGCGGGCTGCCGACCTCTCGCTGAGCGAGGAAGGTAGTCCGGTCATAGCCGACCCATTGTTTCGGTTTGCCATTGACAGGCCTTTTGTTTTAGAACATTTAATTAGAGAGTTATCGCGGTATCAGGTTGTCATATTGGTAACACGATAGACCGCCGGTGGTAGAATCGTTTATCGTTCAACTATTGTTTTATTTTAAAAGTAGAATTTAAATTATTTATACACATAGTAATTAGAGTTGACCGATATAGTTTTATGACGTGAATACTTGTATATTTTGAGTGTTGGCAGGTTACTGATAGACGTTTGTTCAACGCAAACCTTGATGTGGAAAAAGAGTCTTTCATGATATAAAGTTCATCTATAGTTAGATAGACTGAACGTGGTTTTATTGTACAGAACCATACTATCCCATAGTTCGCTTACTTTGTCCACTGAAACGCTGATTCTATATATAAACTGACCACATATAAACAGGTTTATTGTGTTGAAAG
Organism: Mya arenaria; assembly: GCF_026914265.1. Lineage (NCBI taxonomy): Eukaryota > Metazoa > Mollusca > Bivalvia > Myida > Myidae > Mya > Mya arenaria. The sequence continues at coordinate 3,821,725 of NC_069134.1, forward strand.
TGATAGAATCACTAGGATCTGCTAGCCATGCACTAACAGCGTTTCGGTCTTCATGCAAGAGGATTGTTTTTTTTCTAACCTGATCACATCTTCACGACTACGAACTTTTCTAAACGCAAAACATTGTACGGTCTATTTATGTATATACTGTGAACTAAAGACTAATGTTGAATGGTTAAATGAAGTTAATGAACAATCGCCTTTTGAAAATGACAAGAAATATGGTTTAATTGGCATTTTTTTATTACTTAAATTTATACAGTGTCAACTAAGACCATTTAAATGAACAAAATAAGATTACATGTACATGTATTTTATAATAAAATAACACTTATAACGCAGAGAGATAACATAGTTTAAAACAATGTTACAAAGTCTAATGGTTGAAAACCAAGCGTTGGTAGATGAGTACATTATCAAGGCCAATTCCTTATAGAAAACCACGACAGTGGTCGTTGAAAGTGTGGCTGTGTACAGTTGCGGTGGCGTGTCAGTAGCCACGTGTCGTATCTCTCCTCCTCCTCCTCCTTTAACGCCTCTGCCCTTTCAGCAACCGGCCGCCCCTTCCGTCTCATGGAGGTCGCCGAGGTTACAGGGAGTCGTCTGTGCTCATGACCATACGCTGGCAAGGCACGACTTTCAAAGGCATTTTTTCCGCTTTATCGCGCTCTGGATGAGCGGTATACGTCGAGATCTCATTTTCCGAACATTTTCTTCATAAAGTTATTACGCTTTTTTCTGTATTTAAGTCCCGATGTAGTTAACACTTCAAACACATGGTTTACAGTTTCTTGCTGGAAGGCCGAACACTCCAGGAAACAGTCCGCACCGATCTGCTTAGCGATCCGCTCGCCCTCCGCCGTGGTCACTTTATCAGTGTCAATGTCTTTTCTCAGATCCGTCTGAGTGGCGACCAATATAATAGGCTTGCGCCTGCGCGTGCAGTTGTTGACTTCTGGTACCCAGAAATCCTGGATGCTCTCGAGCGAGTTGCGGTCGGCGACGGAGTAACAGAGCACGAGCACCTCGGAGTCCTTGTAGGAGCACGAGCGCATGTTCCCGTAGTCGTGCTGCCCAGCGTTGTCCAGGATACTCAGGTTGTGTTTCTGTCCGTCCACATCCAGACATCCTGTTAATAGTAAATATAACATACTTTTATGAACTAGTCTTTAATAATTTTAATACCCCTTATGTACAGATAGAAATAAAATGTAAGACAGTAAATTTAATTAATACTTTAGGTAGAGATTTGAAATAATATAACAACGCGAAGCTTGGCTCTAGTCTATTATTAAACGGAACACCTACCTTCATACGTGTCTATGACGGTGGCGACGTATGACGTCTGTGGAAGATGCTGGCTCATGAACGCTTGCACGAGCGTGCTCTTTCCGATCATGGCGTCACCAATCAGCGTCACGAGAACCGGTTTCTCCTCCTTTAATACCATGGTGATGCTGGAATCTGAGGGAATCCTTGAATATGAATGAGAATAAACGCTCCGTTCGTTGACGGTGTTTGCTTACGTTCAAACTGCTTTGGCGAAGTCTCGATTGAGAGTGAATATGTTTGGCAGTCAGTGAGATTTTATACCCTAGACTGAGCTCCGTTGGCCAGAGACAAAAGAACTGCGATCATTGGCGAGATATCTGACAGCTGACTCCAGTGAAAAGAAAATACCCCCTCTAAGAAGCCGTTTGGTTCAATTGCCATACGACCGTCTAGTACACTGTATGACTTTCTGACCATGTTTCGCATTCCGTACATTACTTTTTCTTGGTCAACCAAAATAATAATAATAATAATAATAATAATAATAATAATAATAATAATAACAACTTTATTTAACGAAGGTTACATACTAAGTGTACAATCATTACAGACATACTACTTATTTCCAGCATGGCCTTCACACAAAAAGTATTACAAAAACACATGTACTATACATATTAAGCAACATACAAAACATACAATCACACTATCACTATCATACATTTCTTCGACAAACACAACTCAGTTTAATATGATGATTATAAATTACAATAATTTCATACTGTAAACAATGTAGATATACTCAGTAAAACCACATTCAATCAATATATTTACATATTTGGTAGTATCCATTACAAGTTGTTGCAAGAATGTCATATACGTACATTAACACAATTCATGTAAACAATGAACTATTTATTATAATGTGATTTAAATAAAGTGTCAAGATTTTTTGTTCATGTGATAAAATTATTTTGCCAATAAGTAGCCTTTTAATGCATGTTTAAAGGCTGGTAGCTTATCTTGACATTTTATGTATGTAGGAAGATTATTCCAAATTTTCATTGCTTTATAGGCAAATGTATTTTTGATATAGTTTGTTCTAGGTTTTACAACAAAAAGATCCTTGTTTTCTGAAGAACGCAAGTTATAGTGCTCATTTTTGGCAAATGTTAACAATTCTGTGAAGTACGAAGGAGTCAAACAATTCATGCTTTTGAAAACAAGTAATGAGAGATGATAATAGCACCTGTCTTCAAAAGATAGCAACCCAGACTGTTTGAACATGTTTCCACAGTGGCTAGTTCCCGACTTCATTATTAGCTTAATCGCTCTATAAGTTTCTGAATGTTAGTGATTTTTGTGGTATCTGAGGAATGTGTAAGTCCCCAGACACTACAACAGTACTCCATGTTTGACATGATATATGCATTATAATACAATGATTTCATCTCGTCTGTTAAATAATATGCTATTCTTCTTAAAAGTGCCAATTTTGAATTAAGCTTATTCACTACAGTCTTAACATGTGTATGCCATGACAATGTCTGATCAACATGCACCCCGAGGACCTTTTGACATTTCACGTTTTCTACTGACAATCCATCTATTGATAGTTCAAGTTGCAATGCATGTTTTGCCTTATAATTAGTACATAGAATCATACATTTGGTTTTTGATGGATGGATTGACATATTATTTGTCTCACACCAACAGCTCACACTATTAAGACTTTTTTGTAGATCTGACTGAATGCTCAATATACTTGGACCTATTTTGTATAACGTGGAATCATCTGCATATAAGTCAATACATGAATTGGAAGAAATTAAAGGCATATCATTGATGTATATTAGAAAAAGTAAGGGACCGAGTATTGATCCTTGAGGGACACCCGACATAGTTTTCATTTTCTCTGAATTTATGTTGTTCCCTTTCACAAATTGCATCCTGTTAGTCAGATAGGACCTAAATAACTTCATAGACCTTTCTGTGAAGTGATAAAGTTTAAGTTTGTGTAAGAGTATTTCATGGTCGACTAAGTCAAATGCTTTTCGGAGATCGAGATAAATGGCCCCTACATAATCACCACTGTCTATACCCTTCAACCAAGTATCTATAAGATGGGTTAATGCAGTCTGACAAGAGTGATTTGGACGGAAACCCGACTGATTTTTGTGTATAATATCCGTTCTCTTAAAAAACATTTGCAACTGAGACGCAATATGTCGTTCAAATATCTTTGATAAAGTATTGAGAATGGATATAGGGCGATAGTTTCCCGGTTCGTATTTATTTCCTGATTTGTGTATCGGGACAACAGAAGCTTCTTTCAATTTGTCAGGAAATATACCGCTTTCTATACTGTTATTGATGATGGAAGCTATTGTAGATGTTATGTAATCGCCACAATAGCGTAAAATGTTTGGTCCTATTCCATCAGGACCAGTGGACTTTGAAATGTCAAGTTTATCAATGATGTGCTTTACATCAAGGGCTGTAATATTTTCCACATTAAATTGATGATGTCGCAATTTTTCATCCAGATATTTCTGCAGAGTAGAAAAATGTTCCTTAGCAAATGGTTTTCTCTTAATTATATTAGATATATTGGTGAAGTGAGAATTTAAGGCTTCCAATATTTCCACTGTACCCTCAATATCTTTTTCATTTATTATAAGTTTATTTGGAATACTAAATTGGTGTGCTTTGTTGTTATTTGTGATATCATTCAGGTTTTGCCAAAGAAACTTTGAAGATTTATTATTTTTGATAGCATCGTTATAGAAGGATTTCTTGCTTTTGCGTATCATAGATGAAATTTTGTTTCGTGTTTTTTTGTAATTTTCAAAATCTTTGTGCAAAAAATAATAATCCCTCAAAAAAATTGTTTGTTTTATTTGATCCGAGAACCAAAACGGTTGACTCGCATGTTTAATTCTCTTTTGCTTGATTGTCGTATGGTCAGAAAGAGCAGTATGAATTGTATCATAAAAAATGTCCAAAGCAAAGTTTGGATCTGCTATTGAATCGATAAGGATCAGATTCGAGTTAAATAAATCTGCTTTAAAAAGATCTTCATCGAAGCCTTTATAACATCGATATGTTATTGAATCGTGACTGTTTTTCACTTGTTTCTTTTTTACTGATCTCGTGAAAGCGATAGGCAAGTGGTCGCTTATGGTATAATTATATACAGCAATATCTGAGATGAGATCTTTTCTTGTTGTATATATATGGTCTATAATAGACGAACCATTTGTATGAATCCTAGTTGGCGTTTCAATGATTTGAGAAAGTCCAAACTTTGAAAGAAAATTTTCCCATTTTGCATTATTGAATTTATTTGTTTTGTCTGGAAAATAATTGATGTTAAAGTCCCCTAGAGCATATACTTCACTATCCTTGCTTCCTAATTTGTTGTATTGAGTTTCAAATAGATCTATCCAGTTTTGTGAAGAATCAGGAGGTCTATATACAAAGTTTACTAAAAATCCCCGTAAAATACCGTAATCTTATTATGTTATGAAATAATTAAGGAAGGTAAACACTTCCTTAACTTCGTCAAACGATCTTAGTTGAAATCTCAGATTCTTGAACTTACTAAGTCCAAATCTTAGAATCTGGTAGAATTGAGGACCATTCTAAGAACAAAACGACCAATCTAAGGATGAAACCAATCTAAGATACAAATTGAATACGGCCGTATAAACATGTATTTATGAAAATGTCCGGAATCAATTCTGAAACACGGGGTGAATATGCTGGTCACTCGGGGGTCTTAAAGTGTTAAATACGATTAACTTACCTCAAATATACATCATATTAACATTAACACTCTTGAAGTGAAAGAGGTTTCATCATGAAAAATACTTTGACGAAACAATTTCGTTGGCCAATATAGCAATTTGGAACAAAAAGTAAATCGAATACATGTACTAATGTTTCTTAAATCAAATCTCAACAGAAATAGAATGATGTACGTGTAGTTAGCGGCCTAGCGGCCTGATGGCGTGAAGTTAGCGGCCTGACGGTCTAGCGGCGGCTTGGCGTTGTGGCGGCCTAAAATTTATCGTGCAAAGCATCAGAACATCTTGTAAAGAGTCGATCTAGCAGTCTAAAATTGTTGTCTATTTCAAAGCATTTTTTTCTTCCAAAACAATATTAAATTAGTGTTTGTTATTCACAAATAAACATCAAGAAGCGATAATCAACATTTTACAATAAGTCGATCTAGTATTTTGGACACTGGCCTAGCGGCCTAACATTGTTTTCTACTCCCAAGCAATTCTGATGCGTTTTCGTGGAAAATATTTTTATGTTGTTGTTTTTATGAACAGCTTAATATCCTGTATCGATTATCAGCAGGATGTTAATTTGTAAATAAAAACCCCATTGACTTAGTATTGTTTCCTAAGAAAACGCATCAAAAATGCATCGAAGTAAATAATTTTAGGCCGCTTACTTCACGCTGCTAGAGCGCCAGCGGCCAATAACTTCACGCCGCTTGGCCGCCATGCCGCTGGACTGCTATATCGACTTTTAGGGAGATGGCTGTTAATCACTATAGGATGTTAATTTGTGAATAAAACTCCCCATATTTTTTTTATTGTTTTCCAAGAGAACGAATAAAAAATGATTTGAAACAGAAACAATGTTAGGCCGCTAGGCCGCTAATTTCACACCGCTAGGTCGATGGACAGCTAGGTCGCCTTTTGGAAGATTGCTGATAATCGCTTCAGAATGTGAATTGTAAAACAAACGCATCAAATAAGCTTTTACATAGATTTTTTTAGGCCACTAGGCCGCCAGGCCGCTAACTTCACACTGTGACGCTAGATCGCCTTTTTTGGAGGTGGGTGGGGGTTGGGGTAGTTGTCCATTAGGAGCTGTTTTTACTTAGTTTAAAACTAAAATCCGAAAACATTTTGTAACATGGGGATGACTTCTTAAAACTGCTGATAATCACTTTAGGATGGTTTTTTTGTTCATAACAAACGTTGTTAAGCTGCAGGGCCTCTACAATAATGAATTAATGTTTTATTCAATAACATATATTCCAAAAAGTTGATACAAAAATAAATGATTGTGTTTTATTCAAAAGAAAACGCCTCAAAAAATACTTTGACATAGAAAACAATTGTAGGCCTCTAGGCCCCTAACGTCACGCCGACAGCCCGTTGGGACACTAGATCGATTTTAAGGGGGGGGGGGGGGGGGGGGGCGGGGGGATGAAGAATGCTTGAAGGATAGTCATTTTCTGTTGGGGGCTGTAAAATGACAGTTTTGACTTAGTTTTCGATTGTAACAGAAAAATGCTGATATTTTTTATTGCAAGAGAATGTTAAGTTGATCATAAAATCGTTAATTTGTTATTGTTTTCGAAGGCATTGTTTGTGTTTGCTTAAAAATAAAATAAAAATAGCCTACATGATGTTAATTTGTGCATAAAACGCTATTTTTTTATTTTATTTTTAAGCAAACACAAACAATGCCTTTGAAAATAAAACAATTTTGGGCCGCTAGGCCGCAGGCATATGCTAGATCGACTTTTGGAAAATGCTAATAATCGCTACAGGATGTTAATTTGTGTATAAATAACGTTTGAAGAAAACGCATAAAACTATGCTTTGAAACCATTTAAGCCAACAGTCATCAATTTCAGGCCGCTAGGCCGCTGACTTCACGCTGCTAGACCGCTTACTTCATCTGCTAGGCTGTCAGGACGCTTGGTCGCTAACTTCACGTACATAATAGGTCGTAACTTATGACACCGCACAGTAGTTCTGCAACAAAGGAAATGTTAGGAGAAACAACGACTGAAAGCTGAAAGCTGAAAGATTCTGCAATTCAGCAGTATTTGAACGCCTCGGCCAGCCACCAACGATGGTCCATGGAGGTACACCGCCCGTAATACAACCTCCAATGTGTCTCTCATATACCCCTGTGGGTCATGTCGCCAACGTTCACTTTTCAATTTGTCAACAAAGATCATGTCACTTCTATTATTCCATTCTCTTACGTGGGGCCTTTTTCAGGACGATTACAACCGAATGACACTAAATGTGTCAGTACATTGTAACATAATCCTTATGTGGAAATAAACGTAACATAAAGCTATTAATAATATTATTAGCGAGTTGCTAATAATAATATTAATATCTTTATGTAACGATTGTTTAAAAGTTCGACACAACTAAATGTTCAATATAATAATAAGCCATTATATGTATATATATATATAAAACAAGATACTCTACGAATATTATGGTGTGTACAAATGTGTATATAAAGCGATATATATTATAACAAACCATTAATTCTAATTCAGAACCAAATTAAAGTTATGAACTAAAGAGTAGTGGAATCCTATTGTCTTAAAAATCGTTTTGTTTTGTATATATCGTTGTCAAGTTATGACAAAGCATCAGCTACTTTTCTGTACAGCACCTCATTCATATCCTGTTCCTGATGCTGCCTCCACTGCGGCCAGACCATGTCAGCCATCAGGTCTTTGATTGCGGTAAAGTCCGGGTCGGCCCACGTGCAGCGGTCCACCTCCTCGCGCGTCATGCCGGGCCGCCAGTGTGACCAGCCGATGTTCTCACTCGCCCGGAACAGCCTCTCCAGCTTGTCCCTCCAGCAACCCTTCCCCTCGAGCTCGGATGGTGGCAGCTGCAAGACCTCTACAACTCTTGGACATCGGAACACGATGCGGGGCCCTTCTTGTATGAGCTCGTCAAGTTTCACAATGAGTTTATGTCGTTGTTGTGGGCTGATTCTACCTGTTAGGAGATTTCGGCCTGGAATCATGTAATATGATAGATGATTGTCTTTAAGGGCTTTCAGGAACATTTTTAGACAAGACTGGACATTAACAAGTAATGTTGACTTTGTGAATACATCCAATGGCTTTCCCTCTACGAACCAAAACATGACATTCTTCATTAAATATGACGACATTTCATCTGAAATTGGTTTCAACTCTGTTTTCTTCAAAAACTTCAGAAGTATGTACATTTTATATTGAAATTCATTCCATGAATCCGATAATTTTTTCTCACTAGGAATGAAGCAAGCCCTCCACTGTACGTCTTTATTTCCACTGCTTTTGCATCCAACAGGCACTATTTGTGCGTCTTGTTGTAGAACTTCCCGCACCAGCCCCGGTGACGGCCAGCCATGGGGCCTTGGTCTACTTGCCCACTCCATTAATAGCTGTTGCTGACTGGTACAGCGAAATGCGAACACATGGTCCCAGCTGTGGTATTCGTTACTCTTCGTCAAAGCTGGCCCGGATATTGATTCTATTTTGTCATTAAGGATGAACGATTTCCTGAATTCATAGCTAGACAGAAACTTTCGTCCATCTTCATGGATGAACAAGGCTTTTTGTATATTCATATTTTCAACAGATCCAGTATGCTTCAATTCTAACCAAAAGTGCCCCGGACTGCATTGCTCGGCGTGCAGGGATAGAGCGGTGAGGCTTTCAGGCGGTGTATGAGACGTGTCACCGACAAGAGCGCACACGGTGTAGTTGTCGAGAAACACGTAATCCGTGTCGCTCTCACACGGCGCAGAGAAACCTTCCATCTTACTACCGGCAGTGATTCTGGTGCGGTGTTTTTCCTGGCTGTTCCGTTGCAAGTCCCTCTGTCTCCATATCTCCCTTCGGAACATAACAATGGACTCGCTGTAACCGAGATGGTCTAACACTTCACACACTCGCTCCGACAATTCATTATAAGCATCGGCCATCTCTCACCCGCCCTGAAAAGGTTATATATACTGTTTGTTATTACAGATATAACAACTTATTTTAGGACATCTCTATTTAGTCAGACTTTCAAAATCAGGGGCGGGGCCAAGATTTGCCACAAGAGGTGTGCGGGATCATTCCCCGAAGTCAAAAATACCTAGTTTTTTTTATTAAAAATGGGTACAATTTAGTTTTCTTCTCCGATATTGACTGTTTTGACATAAAACAGTTAACACTAGAGGTTGTTTAAACTGTTAGTGATGACAATCGCGCGCAAAATAACAATATAGGTAGGTATTACGCGATCATACATCAACACTGTCTCAATAAGCTGCACCGAAGTATTTATACTGAACAAATATTTTAATTGTGGAAGTTTTCATCCAATTGTCCACTTCATAATATAAATGTTGTGTTGTTTTACAGGTATGTAGAAAATCAATGAAATGCAACGGCATAATTGCAGTATTATAAGGAAAACACATCTTATTTTAATTATTTCTTTTACGCAAAATGGTTAACTGAAAATAATGGATGATCCCAAAACGTTTCCCTACAATGAGCAGAAAATGCATTTTATTTCGAAAATACATTCAAACTCTTAATCCATGGCATTGTTTTTGAAAAATGGCCATACATATTCACCTTAGAAATAACGCAATAGATTAAAACACCCTCAAAATTACCACATACGTACATGTATGTATTATCTGGGACCATGATTACGAACCGTTGCAAGTCTCGATATCGATTTCAGACTCGTCCTCACTAATCTACATATTTGTATTGAGTCTGAGTTTGAATTTGCATGTTTCATTTTTATTGTAAAAAGGCTTTAGCAGTTACTTATGAAATTTTCATCAATCTGGCACACATCGTTTGTCAGAATTAGCCCAGTGGCGGTTCCAGGACTTTAAAAATAAACATATAAAACTTTTTTGGAATGCATCATTTTAATCATATAATGACATGGAATTAACATTTGTTGTCACTGCCAATGATGTTTGGCAGATCAATTGAATTAAAAAGATAGCATTAACTGATATAAGATAAACCTTTCACAAAAAATATATCATGCCGATGAGATGAATCGAACCGGCGTCGCCGGATTTGAAACCTAAAAGTCGTTAACCACTCGGCCACCTGAGATACACATACAGTATGTGAAGTAGAATAAATACTATATAATCCTACAGTAACTCATGTATATATTGATTGCACGTACTCAACGAAACTGTACTTCGGATGCCATTGTCATTTAAGTTAACTGAAGTAAAACCAACTTGACAACAAATTCCATAAAAGGCTTCAAATACATGATTCTGTATTAATTTTCAAAGGCTCTAGCATGATTCCAGGACGTTAATAAAGGTCGAAATGGAAAGTATCAAGAGGGCAACGTTTTGAATTTAATTTTTTGTTAAATGAACGTCATGCACACACATACCTTGTTGACACACAATGACATTATTAAAAGCAATGACGAACATTGTGTGTCAACATCGACCATTCGATAATGATAAATCGGCGCCGCATTTTTACACAGACAGCTGATTAAAAGTTAACAAATATGGCTGCAGTAATACGGGTTAGTTTACTGTTTTCAGAATATATCCTATACCAGACATATATAAGTTGTTTTAAACTGTTAACGTGCGGTGCCGATTTATCATTATCGAATGTTCGGGCCCCGATGTTAATCATTAAATATGTGCCCCAAAAAACATAACTTGCCGGCCAGCTGGGGGGCAAGGGCCCTCCCTGCCCCCGGTAGGACCGCCACTGTAGCTTATATACATGTCCACGAGTCTTATGAAGATGTTTTTCTATGGCAGACTCGAGGGATACAGGGATACAAAAGAAATGTAAAAAAACAACAAAAAAAGTATCCCTGATCGCTCATGAATTTTAGTGCTTCCTAGTCAAATAGCCCCCACTCACATTTTAAAATTGGTCAAATAGCCCCCCAAAAACGCCCCCACATTTTTTTTTGTATGTATGCATACTTATGTAATTCCCAAAAAAAATTAAACCTTTATTTTTACAAAATGAAGTGCAATTAACATTATTTGTATATCAATAAATCTGACAATTTTACCAAGTAAGAATATCAAACGTTTAAAAACATTACTTAATATAAATAATATATTATTACATCAAATCTACATTTTAAATATTTCTAAGCCATAAGTTTTTTTTTGGTGTTTTTCTTTAATTTAATATTGATTACGCATTGAAATTAAGTAACAACAAGAATATATTATTAAACTTTTTTATAATTTTGAAATAATTTACATATTATTCACATCTTTTAAATTCACATTTACAATGTATGGTAAAATGTATTCTCATTGCACAATACAATATACATTATTCATTAACATAGATGATGTCAGAGTGAATATTATATATCAATACATAATTATAAAGTTCTTATGCAGCTTTCACTAATCTTCTGTTTCATTTGTGTTTGGGACGGTGTAGACAAATATAGATATATATAAATCTTTTGGAGCAGGCTGGTGTGAACCGGCTTTAATCTTGTGCAAACTAAATTATTTGAGGTCAGTTATTAAGCTAAGTGTGAACCCACTTTCATCTTTCTTCAAAGGATTATTGCACAATGTGATAATTTAGATGCCCTATCTTCTCTAATTAATAAGTCTTTAATATGTGCAAATATATTTTATATTTTAAAACATTTTAATTATCAAAAAATGTTGTTTGATTAGCAATTATGTAAATGCAATATATCTTAAAAATATTACAACTTACCTTCAAATATAAATACAAATATCTTAATAATATTACAACTTAACTTCAAATATACATTCAAATATATTAAAAATATTACAACTTACATTCAAATATCTTATATTAAAATATTACAACTTGCCTTCAAATATAATTTCAAATAAAAAAGGAGTGGGGGCTATTTGACCAAAATGGGGGCGTTTTGATCAAATTGGGGGCGTTTTAACCAATTTTTTCCAAGTGGTGGCTATTTGACCATAAGTGTGGGGGCTATTTGACCAAAATGGGGGCTTTTTGATCAGTATTAAAATTAATGATAGTTAGGCCGTACTGCAGTACGGTAGTACATTATGTTCAACGAGTACTACCAAAATTTATTGAGATGTCGATGCCGTCGATGTAAACACTCCAGTTGAAAACTCGAAAATTGTCGGTATATTTTGGTTTATAACTCCTGAAATACAGATGGTTGAAGAGGTACTCACGAAATCGGCTTCTATCTGTGTATATATACAATATTTTTGGAAGTCAGTCACACATCATTGTAAAATGTAGCAGACAACAGTTCTCTTAGAGAAGTTATATCATTATTATGAAAAATATTTTATATGTATAAAAATATATTATTTCACACTCGAATTTGCATATTAAGTTTCCATTATTCCAGTTAAATTGGACTGGTGCATATAGTGTTATCTTTGTTTTTGGCTGTAAATGGTATGACAGCAGTGACAGATCATAGTCTAAATAATTAGATGTTGTGTCCATAATTAAATTTTACAAATCCAAATCACTTAGATAGTTCCCATCTTAAAAGTATGAAAAACTTATAAACATATTTATGGCCTAGATAGGATTCGGGATTGTGGGGCAACGTATGGGGCACAGCTTTGGACTTGCACCTAGTCATTCTAAAATGCCGTCCAGGCTTTTTTTTTTAATGATGGTTAGCCTGGACTAACCATCATTAAAAAAAGAAAAGCAAGCCTGGACGGCATTTTAGAATGACTAGACTTGCACCCCAATCCAGCAGAACAGAAGCGGCTATACTGTATTTATGAAACTGAAATGGAGCATTATGTTGTATTCTTTTAATATTGAATTTGACATACAAAAAAAGATTGTGCGCTGCCCTTTTGCCCCTTCATCAGCTAGTAGACAGGGTGGTAGCCTAAACAGTTTAAGACTCTATTTGAGGGATTCTACCAATCCAAATCAAAGCTTTAAAAAATAGTCCAAATAAAAAAAAGTAAAGTCCGGGTCGGCCCACGTGCAGCGGTCCACCTCCTCGCGCGTCATGCCGGGCCGCCAGTGTGACCAGCCGATGTTTTCACTCGCCCGGAACAGCCTCTCCAGCTTGTCCCTCCAGCAACCCTTCCCCTCGAGCTCGGATGGTGGCAGCTGCAAGACCTCTACAACTCTTGGACATCGGAACACGATGCGGGGCCCTTCTTGTATGAGCTCTTCAAGTTTCACAATGAGTTTATGTCGTTGTTGTGGGCTGATTCTACCTGTTAGGAGATTTCGGCCTGGAATCATGTAATATGATAGATGATTGTCTTTAAGGGCTTTCAGGAACATTTTTAGACAAGACTGGACATTAACAAGTAATGTTGACTTTGTGAATACATCCAATGGCTTTCCCTCTACGAACCAAAACATGACATTCTTCATTAAATATGACGACATTTCATCTGAAATTGGTTTCAACTCTGTTTTCTTCAAAAACTTCAGAAGTATGTACATTTTATATTGAAATTCATTCCATGAATCCGATAATTTTTTCTCACTAGGAATGAAGCAAGCCCTCCACTGTACGTCTTTATTTCCACTGCTTTTGCATCCAACAGGCACTATTTGTGCGTCTTGTTGTAGAACTTCCCGCACCAGCCCCGGTGACGGCCAGCCATGGGGCCTTGGTCTACTTGCCCACTCCATTAATAGCTGTTGCTGACTGGTACAGCGAAATGCGAACACATGGTCCCAGCTGTGGTATTCGTTACTCTTCGTCAAAGCTGGCCCGGATATTGATTCTATTTTGTCATTAAGGATGAACGATTTCCTGAATTCATAGCTAGACAGAAACTTTCGTCCATCTTCATGGATGAACAAGGCTTTTTGTATATTCATATTTTCAACAGATCCAGTATGCTTCAATTCTAACCAAAAGTGCCCCGGACTGCATTGCTCGGCGTGCAGGGATAGAGCGGTGAGGCTTTCAGGCGGTGTATGAGACGTGTCACCGACAAGAGCGCACACGGTGTAGTTGTCGAGAAACACGTAATCCGTGTCGCTCTCACACGGCGCAGAGAAACCTTCCATCTTACTACCGGCAGTGATTCTGGTGCGGTGTTTTTCCTGGCTGTTCCGTTGCAAGTCCCTCTGTCTCCATATCTCCCTTCGGAACATAACAATGGACTCGCTGTAACCGAGATGGTCTAACACTTCACACACTCGCTCCGACAATTCATTATAAGCATCGGCCATCTCTCACCCGCCCTGAAAAGGTTATATATACTGTTTGTTATTACAGATATAACAACTTATTTTAGGACATCTCTATTTAGTCAGACTTTCAAAATCAGGGGCGGGGCCAAGATTTGCCACAAGAGGTGTGCGGGATCATTCCCCGAAGTCAAAAATACCTAGTTTTTTTTATTAAAAATGGGTGCAATTTAGTTTTCTTCTCCGATATTGACTGTTTTGACATAAAACAGTTAACACTAGAGGTTGTTTAAACTGTTAGTGATGACAATCGCGCGCAAAATAACAATATAGGTAGGTATTACGCGATCATACATCAACACTGTCTCAATAAGCTGCACCGAAGTATTTATACTGAACAAATATTTTAATTGTGGAAGTTTTCATCCAATTGTCCACTTCATAATATAAATGTTGTGTTGTTTTACAGGTATGTAGAAAATCAATGAAATGCAACGGCATAATTGCAGTATTATAAGGAAAACACATCTTATTTTAATTATTTCTTTTACGCAAAATGGTTAACTGAAAATAATGGATGATCCCAAAACGTTTCCCTACAATGAGCAGAAAATGCATTTTATTTCGAAAATACATTCAAACTCTTAATCCATGGCATTGTTTTTGAAAAATGGCCATACATATTCACCTTAGAAATAACGCAATAGATTAAAACACCCTCAAAATTACCACATACGTACATGTATGTATTATCTGGGACCATGATTACGAACCGTTGCAAGTCTCGATATCGATTTCAGACTCGTCCTCACTAATCTACATATTTGTATTGAGTCTGAGTTTGAATTTGCATGTTTCATTTTTATTGTAAAAAGGCTTTAGCAGTTACTTATGAAATTTTCATCAATCTGGCACACATCGTTTGTCAGAATTAGCCCAGTGGCGGTTCCAGGACTTTAAAAATAAACATATAAAACTTTTTTGGAATGCATCATTTTAATCATATAATGACATGGAATTAACATTTGTTGTCACTGCCAATGATGTTTGGCAGATCAATTGAATTAAAAAGATAGCATTAACTGATATAAGATAAACCTTTCACAAAAAATATATCATGCCGATGAGATGAATCGAACCGGCGTCGCCGGATTTGAAACCTAAAAGTCGTTAACCACTCGGCCACCTGAGATACACATACAGTATGTGAAGTAGAATAAATACTATATAATCCTACAGTAACTCATGTATATATTGATTGCACGTACTCAACGAAACTGTACTTCGGATGCCATTGTCATTTAAGTTAACTGAAGTAAAACCAACTTGACAACAAATTCCATAAAAGGCTTCAAATACATGATTCTGTATTAATTTTCAAAGGCTCTAGCATGATTCCAGGACGTTAATAAAGGTCGAAATGGAAAGTATCAAGAGGGCAACGTTTTGAATTTAATTTTTTGTTAAATGAACGTCATGCACACACATACCTTGTTGACACACAATGACATTATTAAAAGCAATGACGAACATTGTGTGTCAACATCGACCATTCGATAATGATAAATCGGCGCCGCATTTTTACACAGACAGCTGATTAAAAGTTAACAAATATGGCTGCAGTAATACGGGTTAGTTTACTGTTTTCAGAATATATCCTATACCAGACATATATAAGTTGTTTTAAACTGTTAACGTGCGGTGCCGATTTATCATTATCGAATGTTCGGGCCCCGATGTTAATCATTAAATATGTGCCCCAAAAAACATAACTTGCCGGCCAGCTGGGGGGCAAGGGCCCTCCCTGCCCCCCGGTAGGACCGCCACTGTAGCTTATATACATGTCCACGAGTCTTATGAAGATGTTTTTCTATGGCAGACTCGAGGGATACAGGGATACAAAAGAAATGTAAAAAAACAACAAAAAAAGTATCCCTGATCGCTCATGAATTTTAGTGCTTCCTAGTCAAATAGCCCCCACTCACATTTTAAAATTGGTCAAATAGCCCCCCAAAAACGCCCCCACATTTTTTTTTGTATGTATGCATACTTATGTAATTCCCCAAAAAAATTAAACCTTTATTTTTACAAAATGAAGTGCAATTAACATTATTTGTATATCAATAAATCTGACAATTTTACCAAGTAAGAATATCAAACGTTTAAAAACATTACTTAATATAAATAATATATTATTACATCAAATCTACATTTTAAATATTTCTAAGCCATAAGTTTTTTTTTGGTGTTTTTCTTTAATTTAATATTGATTACGCATTGAAATTAAGTAACAACAAGAATATATTATTAAACTTTTTTATAATTTTGAAATAATTTACATATTATTCACATCTTTTAAATTCACATTTACAATGTATGGTAAAATGTATTCTCATTGCACAATACAATATACATTATTCATTAACATAGATGATGTCAGAGTGAATATTATATATCAATACATAATTATAAAGTTCTTATGCAGCTTTCACTAATCTTCTGTTTCATTTGTGTTTGGGACGGTGTAGACAAATATAGATATATATAAATCTTTTGGAGCAGGCTGGTGTGAACCGGCTTTAATCTTGTGCAAACTAAATTATTTGAGGTCAGTTATTAAGCTAAGTGTGAACCCACTTTCATCTTTCTTCAAAGGATTATTGCACAATGTGATAATTTAGATGCCCTATCTTCTCTAATTAATAAGTCTTTAATATGTGCAAATATATTTTATATTTTAAAACATTTTAATTATCAAAAAATGTTGTTTGATTAGCAATTATGTAAATGCAATATATCTTAAAAATATTACAACTTACCTTCAAATATAAATACAAATATCTTAATAATATTACAACTTAACTTCAAATATACATTCAAATATATTAAAAATATTACAACTTACATTCAAATATCTTATATTAAAATATTACAACTTGCCTTCAAATATAATTTCAAATAAAAAAGGA
The DNA here is from genome assembly GCF_026914265.1 of Mya arenaria. Lineage (NCBI taxonomy): Eukaryota > Metazoa > Mollusca > Bivalvia > Myida > Myidae > Mya > Mya arenaria. Next base: position 3,838,927 of record NC_069134.1, read on the forward strand.
GTGGGGGCTATTTGACCAAAATGGGGGCGTTTTGATCAAATTGGGGGCGTTTTAACCATTTTTTTTTCCAAGTGGTGGCTATTTGACCATAAGTGTGGGGGCTATTTGACCAAAATGGGGGCTGATCAGTATTAAAATTAATGATAGTTAGGCCGTACTGCAGTACGGTAGTACATTATGTTCAACGAGTACTACCAAAATTTATTGAGATGTCGATGCCGTCGATGTAAACACTCCAGTTGAAAACTCGAAAATTGTCGGTATATTTTGGTTTATAACTCCTGAAATACAGATGGTTGAAGAGGTACTCACGAAATCGGCTTCTATCTGTGTATATATACAATATTTTTGGAAGTCAGTCACACATCATTGTAAAATGTAGCAGACAACAGTTCTCTTAGAGAAGTTATATCATTATTATGAAAAATATTTTATATGTATAAAAATATATTATTTCACACTCGAATTTGCATATTAAGTTTCCATTATTCCAGTTAAATTGGACTGGTGCATATAGTGTTATCTTTGTTTTTGGCTGTAAATGGTATGACAGCAGTGACAGATCATAGTCTAAATAATTAGATGTTGTGTCCATAATTAAATTTTACAAATCCAAATCACTTAGATAGTTCCCATCTTAAAAGTATGAAAAACTTATAAACATATTTATGGCCTAGATAGGATTCGGGATTGTGGGGCAACGTATGGGGCACAGCTTTGGACTTGCACCTAGTCATTCTAAAATGCCGTCCAGGCTTTTTTTTTTAATGATGGTTAGCCTGGACTAACCATCATTAAAAAAAGAAAAGCAAGCCTGGACGGCATTTTAGAATGACTAGACTTGCACCCCAATCCAGCAGAACAGAAGCGGCTATACTGTATTTATGAAACTGAAATGGAGCATTATGTTGTATTCTTTTAATATTGAATTTGACATACAAAAAAAGATTGTGCGCTGCCCTTTTGCCCCTTCATCAGCTAGTAGACAGGGTGGTAGCCTAAACAGTTTAAGACTCTATTTGAGGGATTCTACCAATCCAAATCAAAGCTTTAAAAAATAGTCCAAATAAAAAAAAAATGTATAAAAGCCAGTGTTTGACACTAACGGGGTCCAGGGATCCCGAGGACACCAATTTTTCGGGAGGGACACCTTAACTTTGAAGTCTGTTATTCCATCCGGACACTTAAATTTTGACTGATAAAAGCTAAATATCAATAAATAAATAGCGTTTCATTTAATTATTACCTAAATTTGGGTCCCCCACTTAATTTCTTAACAGTGCATGTAAAAATGATATTAATATTAATACATCGCACAGTAAAGCTTAAGTATGGCTGACATTTTTACTAGAGTTACGTCATGCGGGTTAACACTTTCGTTTTGTTGTTTACATTATTAACAAGGTCAGAGATGACAGACATTTATTATCGGTACAATAATTATGGTGAACTAGTTTGCTTATGTGTCAGAACCGCCCCAAAAAGATGCCAACACTGCTGACTTTTGATGCCTTAATGATGCGTCCATCAAGTTGTTACAGTAACATTTACTGGCATCCTACTATTCAGCATTCTTTGCTTTATGCTTTGATCAAAACATTATAGAAATAAAATTACGTAAGTTTTATTAATTATCTTCAATCAATGGATAACAATTTTACGACATTTTGGCGCGAAAAATTAACATGCACAATTTTTCGGGCGTCTGCTCTTCAAGTATGGACTACACTTGTTCGGCAGTCTGATTGATTGATTGTCAGTAGCTCTACTAAATATAAAACTTGAATTTGCACAAGCCAGATGTAATATTCCTACTGTTTCTCAATCAAAAGCAATGACATATGAGAAGACCCTGAACCATGGCATATTTAATGCGTTTTTTCCGAAAATCTAAAAACAGTAACAACATCAAGTTTTTGTTTACATTGTATCCATCTTTGTTTTTGGCTGAAAACAAAAGGGACTTAGACATTCTACCGCTTTTGATCTTAATCTACCGAGATGAGACCCAAATCTTCCTCTCTGCTTTGCCAGAGGTTCAAATGTCTGACATTGTGCTACTAACTTGTCATTACATGCTGTTGAAAACATGTATTATATGGTGTATACTTGATTTACAAATTGAATAGTAAAGACACTGCATTAAATTTTGTATGTTAAACTTAATATTAAAACAGGCTCAATAATGAAAAATAAATGTAAAAAGTTGAAGGGACTCCTAATTTCAGGAAGGGACACCTGATTTCTAATGTTGGTGTCCCTTCGAGATCCCTTAGAAAAATGGTTAGTATCGACCCCTGAAAGCATATCTTGACATATATACGTAGTAATTATTTGGATAAGATAGGAGGGCGTGACTAGCCGGGAAGGGAGCCTGAGACAGAATGGGAGTTAGACATTGTTGAGTATGCACATGAACTGAAGCCAAACAATATTGCTATGATTCTAACACCTATTTTGTATATCTTTGCCATTTCAGAAAATGGGAAATGAAAAAAAAGAACAGCCCCAACCAGAGCCACCTGTAGGGAGCTGCCATTTCTTTGTGAAGCGTAAACGCAGATACTGCAGGTTCACGCGAGCCAAGGACTCAAACTATTGTGCTGAACATGCAACAATCTTTGATGTATGTAACTCCTTGTTTGCTTATACATGTGGTATATACTTAGATAAATTAATCTACATATAAACAATATGTATATGTTCATATATATATATACCGGTACTCATAATGTTTGTCTTTTTGCAAAGGCATTTTCAGCGTAGCATTTTACATAAGTAATTATATTTAGGTATTATAAAATGTTGTTTTAATTATTATGGTAATAAATTAATAATAATAATAATAATAATAATAATAATAATAATGACAACAACTTTATTTTACGAAAATGACAAAGGTTCATCAGTATCTTTTTAACAATGTTGTCTTCAGCTATGCCAAAATATACAAAACATACAATGTACATGAATTTAACAATATTAAAACAAATTGTTTACACATAATGTGATATACATGCAATTATAACAAAAAACTCAAAACTGGTATGCACATTGGTCATGGCCAATGGAAACTTTACTAGAAAAATCATGGTCACTTGCAACAGATGACATAGCAGATTAGAGTGATTGAATACATAATAAGTAATGCTCCAATTCTGAATCCTATTTTTGGTGGACAAAATAAGTTTAGTATTTTTTCAAATTGCAGGCTGATGTAGGGAAAAAGAGGGTTCTCTGTCCATATGATGGAAAGCAGTAAGTGAACTGTATAAAATGCCTGACCTAGACTTTAGGTACTTCTTATATGCTTGCATAAATATTGAAATGAAATCATTACTCAATGCATCCTTCTTATCCAATGTTAAGATTTTATACTGATTAAATAAAAAAATCTGATCAGTTGTAACATTAATTTTTTATAAATAAATAAATCCTAGTACATGTTTGAGTATGATTATCATTACCCTATGCATCAGTTTAGCTACATGTACACGCTTTTATACCTAATAATTGTTTCCTTGACATGTTTATATACACAGGATGTATGTTTCAGCACCTGCTATGAAGCCAAGCTTAATCACCATATGAAAAAATGTCCAAGTCGACCCAAGGATATGCCAGTAAGTGGGTTTTGACCTTGGAATTGCAACACAGTATACTAATTTGATGATCCTTTATGAAAGTACAATTGTTATAACTGAGATTTATACATGTATGTTATAAGTTGTTCAATACCATCAACATATGCATACATCCAATCCCATCAATATTTTTTTATCATTGAGATGTATGATGTGAACGTAGATGTGTGGGTTTTCCTCTTGCAGGCATACTACAGTGCTGGCATCAACAGTGGAGATGATGCAGGGGAGACTGTACCAGACCCAAAGGTTATTGTATATGCTATATTAGTTATTGAGCCTATTTCACACTTGAAATTATGTAAACAAAGTTAAGCAGTATTTATAGCAATTAACTCTCTGAAAGACAAAAAAACATAGAAAAGACAGCAATGTTAACAAAACATATTTGGTGCTAAGGACCATTTATATTTAATATACTACCATTTAAGTCAGAATGAAATACATGTACCCTGTTCTAATGTATAATATGCATTTCCAGGCGACAGTTTTGACAGTTCCCCAAGCAGAGCTAGAAGACCTTATAGATAAAGTCAATCAGCTATATAAAGGTATGAACTCAACTTAAGTACAATGGTGTACCTTTAATTTTATGTTCAAATTTTAAAAGTCAAGTGTATCTAGAATAACACAGTATCTATAACAAACAGAATAAAGCTTCAAGTTTCATAAGTGCTGTTCAGCACAAGGTAAATTGGAAGCAAATTGCAACCAGTAATTTATTCCTATATTTGTGTATATAAATAAATACACTGACAAAAGGGTGGCATACAGGCACCATCAGGGATAGAATAAGCATTATGTGTGTCCCTTGTGTTGTAGTGTATAGGAGCGAGTCCAGTAAGAGTACGGGCACCATCTGGGACAGAATAATCATTATGTACCTGTTGTTGTGTGTACTAGCTTGTATAGTAAGCGTACAGCCAACATCAGGGACGGAATAAGCTTTATGTGTGTTCCCTGTGTGTTGTAGTGTATACTAGCTTGTCCAGTAATCATACAGCCAACATCAGGGACGGAATAAGCTTTATGTGTGTCCCCTGTGTGTTGTTGTGTCTACTAGCTTGTCCAGTAATCATACAGCCAACATCAGGGACGGAATAAGCTTTATGTGTGTCCCCTGTGTGTTGTTGTGTCTACTAGCTTGTCCAGTAATCATACAGCCAACATCAGGGACGGAATAAGCTTTATGTGTGTCCCCTGTGTGTTGTTGTGTCTACTAGCTTGTCCAGTAATCATACAGCCAACATCAGGGATGGAATAAGCTTTATGTGTGTCCCCTGTGTGTTGTTGTGTCTACTAGCTTGTCCAGTAATCATACAGCCAACATCAGGGACGGAATAAGCTTTATGTGTGTCCCCTGTGTGTTGTTGTGTCTACTAGCTTGTCCAGTAATCATACAGCCATTTTCAGGGATAGAATAAGTATTATGTGTGTTGTAGTGTATACTAGCTTTTCCAGTAAGAGTACAGTCATTATCAGGGATATAATAAGTATTATGTGTGTTGTAGTGTATACTAGCTTTTCCAGTAAGAGTACAGTCATTATCAGGGATATAATAAGTATTATAGTGTGTGTCCCCTGTGTGTTGTAGAGCACATCGTGAGCCTGGGGGAGGAGGTCCTTACTCACAGTTGCATGCAGGAAGAGATTGAGAGACCTGGTTATGGTACGGCAGCCATAAGACACAGAAAACAACAGGTACATATTAATATCTGTCACAAAATGTACCCTTGGTAAATAATATGGTTTAGTAAAATTAAGATTAAAATAGCTTTTTTATCACATAATTAATTCCGTATATATTTCTGTTTTTCTCAAATGATGGATATCATTTGGTATTGAATGTGTAAACTGTAATATCAGTTGCCATGACACCTATAGGTTGTATAATATATTGTATGTTACCTTTCAGGCATCACTGATTGGTCATATGGAGAGTCTTGGTTTGCTTGTGGACAACAGGTGCTTTCTGGAAATGGGTGCTGGAAAAGGTGGCTGGTTTAAAATAAAAATAAAATAAGGTTATATCATGAAAGAAAACAATGAGATAACAATGAGTTTACACTTTTCTGACGATTAAAAACATCATAAAAGGAGGAATTACATATGCACATATTTACATATATCTTGATAGGTTTGATGATTTGAAAGCCTATTATTTTTTTCTTTAGAGGGACACAACCTTATAAATGTCTTTCATTGTGACTAATACACATGAAGTTGCTTATTAAAGATTGCTGAAATAGATGTTGGTATAAAACATAATGACTAAAGTATATTCTTTAAAATACATTTATAATAGGATGCCTCTGTTTGTTCAAATGGTTGTTAACTCAAATTCCTTTAATATTTGCAGGCCAGCTATCCCACTGGCTTCATGGAGCGGTCAAGGAAAGGAACAACATTGGCTTTCTCCTAATTGACCGCAGCCATGTCAGAAATAAGGTACAATCTAATTCAGTCTTTTGTCCTGTATGTCTTTATATTAACTGTTAAAAAGTGCTTGACCTCTGACTAAAGATCAGCTGTAAATGTACATCTTATTGATTTTGAGTAATGTATGGTAATATTTGTTTGTACTTGGGACACATGTGCCCTGCAGGAGGACCCTGCAATGAAGAAATAAAACTGCATGTATTTAGTTACTAGTACTTGGTAAATGAATGTAACTACATGTATCAGTAATGATTTTCTGTAACATATCCTTCCCCATTACCCCATATTCCAGATGGACAACCTGCACAAAGAGGAGGGGGTCATGGAGAGGATCCGGATAGACATCGAGCATCTCCGTCTTGGTACTGCTACATGCATAAGTATTCACGTCGGACAGACGAAAACACATGTACTATACTATCAATAGTTTCCTTTGTCCTAATATATGGCCAGCTCATCTTTTGGTCACTGTTGGGTCAAGTGATATTCAGTTATACACAGTAATGTTCTGGTCTGGACATTGCCTTATTCAGAATGCTCTTAATCTGGTCTGGACATTTCCTTATTCATAACATTTTCACATTCATGTATTGTAGTTGTATTAAACACTTTCACACATAATACCAGTTGGATAATGTTTGAAAGGTCTGTTGGTGCGAGCTTCTCCCGAGTTTAAAGTGTATCGCTTCGTTACTTGGTACATGTTACAATTAGGATGTGTTTAATTACCTGGTATGTTATTCCTGACATACGGCCATTTTGTCAAAAGGTTAAGTGCCTGTGGATCTGTTTTTAATTTTTTTGGCTATAAGCTTATATTGGAGTTGGTGGCACAAACCACTCACACCATTTAAGAGGTAACATTAAATAGTTAAACGATCTACTACAGACAAGGTTACATGCCTGTGTGAGTCTGATCGGTCTGTGGTGGCATTTGGGAAACATCTGTGTGGGCCGGCCACAGACTTGGCCCTGCGATGTGTGACAGAGACACTGGCACAGGAAACACAGCATGGGGAGGGAGCACCCAGAAAGAGGCTCAAGTCAGAATCTAGGTGATGAACTTTGATAAGATATAATAGGAAGTAATAATGTAAAAAGATTACCGGTAATCAAATCTTTTATTATTGATAAACATGTACATTGTACATGTATTGTATAAGAAGTTTAGAAGAATAGTTTTAGCAGGAAATCTTATATTTCAATTGTTTCTTTACTAATTTTCAATCAAGTTATTTTCAACTCCCATGAAGTTGGGTAATATTTTGCAAAAAACATAGAAATAAAATGCATGTACATTACTTTTATTATAGAACTGCATAACATTCATCATGCCCTGAATATATTCCCTATTTTCGGATGTTTGCAGGCAGCTGGCTGGAGCTGTGATAGCCTTATGTTGCCACCACAGGTGTGCCTGGAGGCCGTACGTGGGTAAAGGCTTCTTCCAGGAGTGTGGGCTTACGGCCCGGGACTTCCAGGTGATAGCCAGTATGAGCAGCTGGGCCACATGTGCCTGGAAGGGCTGGAGTTCCCAGAGGAAGGCTGCAACCGAGAAGGGAATAGGGGCTAGGGATGGAGGCATTGAGGGCAATGGTGAGGTGGGGTTAAGTAAAGAAGACAAGTTTAACCTAGGTGTTGACAGTGGGGATAATGTTGGGAATGTAGCTCATGTGGACAAACAAAAAGATGCTGTTGTGGAACAACAAAAGAAGAAAATATCTGGGACAGAAATGGATAATAAGAATAATGTTCAAAACAACAAAATAGCAACTTTTCCTACTTCGCTGAAAGCTGTCTGTGGCAGAGTTAGTGAGGCAAGCAGTACAGAAAAGGGAAGAGCCAGTGGCCAAACTGAGACATCAGATGAGACGGAGGAGGTGGAAGAGGAACACCAGAATGTGGAAACAATGGATGGCTGCAGGTGGGTACACCTGTTACTTTGTAGATGTGCATATGGTAAATGATGCTGGGTTTTGACGTGTATAAAACACAGGGTAAATGATGCAGGTTTTGATGTGTATAAAACACAGGATAAATGATGCTGGGTTTTGATGTGTATAAAACACAGGGTAAATGAAGCTGGGTTTTGACATGTATAAAACACAGGGTAAATGATGCTGGGTTTTGACGTGTATAAAACACAGGGTAAATGATGCTGGGTTTTGACGTGTATAAAACACAGGGTAAATGATGCTGGGTTTTAATGTGTATAAAACACAGGGTAAATGATGCTGGGTTTTGACGTGTGTAAAACACGGTAAATGATGCTGGGTTTTGACGTGTATAAAACACAGGGTAAATGATGCTTGGTTTTGATGTGTATAAAACACAGGGTAAATGATGCTGGGTTTTGATGTGTATAAAACACAGGGTAAATGATGCTGGGTTTTGATGTGTATAAAACACAGGGTAAATGATGCTGGGTTTTGATGTGTATAAAACACAGGGTAAATGATGCTGGGTTTTGACGTGTGTAAAACACAGGGTAAATGATGCTGGGTTTTGACGTTTATAAAACACAGGGTAAATGATGCTTGGTTTTGATGTGTGTAAAACACAGGGTAAATGATGCTTGGTTTTGACGTATATAAAACACAGGTTAAATAATGCTGGGTTTTAATGTATATAAAACACAGGGTAAATAATACTGGGTTTTAATGTGTATAAAACACAGGGTAAATAATACTGGGTTTTGATGTGTATAAAACACAGGGTAAATAATACTGGGTTTTGATGTGTATGAAACACAGGGTAAATGATGCTGGGTTTTTTTTATGTGTGTAAATAATTTTGAGTTTTGATGTGTATAAAACACAGGGTAAATAATGCTGGGTTATGACGTGTATAAAACACAGGGTAAATGATGCTGGGTTTTGACGTGTATAAAACACAGGGTAAATGATGCTGGTTTTTTTTTATGTGTGTAAATAATGCTGAGTTTTGATGTGTATAAAACACAGGGTAAATAATGCTGGGTTTTGACGTGTATAGAACACAGGGTAAATGATGCTGGGTTTTGAAGTATATAAAACACAGGGTAAATAATGCTGTGTTTTGACGTGTATAAAACTTAAACTTCTACATTTGATGTATGTTTACCTCTGTTACTTGAGGCTTTTTAACATTTTTGTTTAAGCTAAGAGATACATTTTTTGGTACAGTTATGCATAAATACATGTCATACGTAAAACATATGATGTTAAGATATATGTCATCCTTAGATGTCTACTTATTAAATATGTGTGTTGTTTTCCAGCATAAACAGTAAGCTGACACAATCTGAGCGAGAGCAGATAGGAAGGAAATGCAAGCGTCTGATCGACCACGGACGGATCTGTTACCTCCAGGAGCATGGTCTGAGGAGTACCATGAAAATCTACATTGAAGAGTTCTTTACACCAGAAAATGTTGTCCTGCTCGCTTCCTAACTAAAAACAAAAAACAAAAAAGTGCTTGAAATTCTAGGTTTTAACCATTTGTTTTAAAAAAGAACTGCATCAATTATTCTCCACCACTCAAAAATAAAGTTGATAACATGTAAACCATTTATTGTGATAATTAAAATGACTTGGAAAAGTTTATATCAAACAGTTATGCACTTACTGGGGACATGGGGTTTTAACATTATAAAAATTTATACATCTGTACCGTGTTGACATGTCGCTTTTAATTTTAATTAAATAGTTCAATTATAAACAAAACATTTTGATTGGAAGTTGTCCCTTGGAGATTTGTTAATGGTACTAACTAAACAATTACGTACACAATGTACGCACAATGTAATTTGAAGTTGTAATTGTTAGCTTGTCTGATTTGGGGCCCCCTTGCTCATTTTTATTCGAATTTCGATCAAACATCACAGAAAAAGTACAATATCATTGGAATATGTGTCGTGTGTGGCATTCGTGCTCTCATCTCAATGGTCAATGTCTCACTAAGTGGTAAATTGGCTTTCACTCCGACAATGCCAAACCAGGGGCATTTGTCATGTTCCTGTTACTGCTCATGTTTGAAGAATAACACTGTTGAGGTAATGGCATGTCATTGGTGTTCTGATGTCGTCATGCAAAATCTTGAGTAGGGTCATCACTCATTATCTGTTCAAGAAATTCATATTGAACTTATGCTCTTGTGGTGTTACAAAGCCCATAGCTCTGGCTCTTCTTTGTTGTGTGATCCATCTTGTTCTAAAAAAGACGAGCGTTCGCTCCAAAGCGCTCTGGATAGAAGATTTGCATTCGCAACCGTGCGTGTTCTGGTCTATTTATGGTATTAACCTAAGAAGTTAAGAAATCACTTGAAAACCAGTGATGTATGCTTATGGTCTTGATCTAAGATTGCATGAAGCTGCACAATATTTAGTTGCATATTACGCTAGACAAGGCGTATAAGTACTCCGTTAAAGGTGACATTTTTGCCTTGTGTAGTATCTACTGACCGGTTTCGTGAAATAATTTAGTTAAATGTATTGTACTCTGAAGCAGAAACGAATAAAACGGCGTTACATGTGTAACGAAGCATGCTCGACCCTGAAGGGGTCCGCCGGTCTTTATATACAGTACATTCTCTATCCACACATAACCCGGGCTTTGCTCCTTTGGATAATACCAACCAAGTTAACATACGAACTATGAACGTACTTCCTTCCACAACGGAATGTTATACTATGAACGCACATCCGCCGCCTACAGTAACATTACTACCCCCCCCCCCCCCCCCCCCCCCGAGAAGACTCGTCCCGATTCTTGGACTGGGAAACTCGTGGGTTAGGCATTTAAATTAAAAACAACAAATAAAACGGCGTTACATGTGTAACGTTCGACATCAACAATGCCAACAGATCCCTTCAGAGGAAAGCTTGCTCGACCCTGAAGGGGTCCGATGGTCTTTATATACAGTACATTCTCAATCCACACAGAACCCGGGCTTTGCTACTTTGGATATTACCAACCAAGTTAACATACGTACTATGAACGTACTTCCTTCCATAACGGAATGTTATACCATGAAAGCACATCCGCCACCTACAGCGGACCGTTACATGATAATGAACGCAACTACGCCGCCTACAGCGGACCGTTACACATGGTTTGGATATTTTAAAGCACTTACTGCATTATTCAGTTTAACCTGAGACGATAGGGACATGCATTGGGAACAGAAAACACTTGTTATTAGTACATCTTATTTAAAGTGATTGTGTCGCTTAAAAGCGATAAAAATCGCATCATAAGTACGTAGTTGCACTGCGAGCTACATGTACCGATAGCCAGCTGGACTGGGGGCTATATGTACCGATAGCCAGCTGGACTGGGGGTTACATGTACCGATAGCCAGCTGGACTTGGGCCTACATGTACCGATAACCAGCTGGAATGGGGGCTACATGTACCGATAGCCAGCTGGACTGGGGGATACCGTGATGTACCGATAGCAGGCTGGACTGGGGCCTACATGTACATATCTAGACTGGTACTGTCATTCTCTTTTCTCCATTTATTTATATAAATATATGAAAAGTAGTGTATGTCTACGTACATGGGTGAAATCGGGGTGGTGATGGTGTGGGGTGGCAATTCATTTATCCTCGCCATCGGGAAATGCCCATTTAGTGACGAAGGGTGGAATTGTTCATCAAGAAAGAGGTGTGGCTATAATATGAAAAGCATACGGTACTGTGTGGTGTCGCCGTACCAATATGAGGATCCCAAAGAGAAGCCGCATATTTCTTGTGGCAGAAATACGATCCTGCAGCTTGAAGCTCATATCGTGTTTCTATACAAAGAGCAGCCAAACTGTTGTTTCAAATTGAAATCAAGTATATTCATGGCATTCTCGATTATGTCTGATTCTGTCTGGATAACTGCATTTGAATGTAAATGTGTATATCAAGTGTTGTAGCTTTGCCTCAATTACTGCAGTTTTGGTCCTTTTAAAACGGTGGTGGCCATGTTATAATGCATTCGTTGTATACATTAGGTGATAATAGTGGTATTGACAATCCCAAATATATAAAATGATCCTTTTGAAATTATAAATTGAAAGGAAAAATGAGTAAAAAGGGTAGGTAGATATATTTCGTGTAGTAAATTTGGTTATTCTGTTAGATTAAATTTGTAGTTATTACATGTGCATATTATATTGATTGCAATATTTGTGATTGGAATTTTATCATTTTTTTTATAAACAATGGCTTTAGTGATAGGACATAGTCAGACAAAATATTTGTCAGAGTGCTTGGATAAATCGTGTTATAGTGTTTTCTTTCCAATAAAATGAGTTGAGAAATTACAATCCTTTGATTTCATTTATTGACTTCCTTATTATAAACTCCCCAAAATTCTGAGACAATACTCCAATTATCCATGATAGCAGGTGCTATGCAATCGTTTGTTTGTTCTTTATTCACACATCGTTAATTTAAGGGATGCCATAAAGATAGGTGTTAGGTGACAAATGAAAAAAATATAATGAATCATGATTATGTCATTAATGAATCATAATAATGCCATTTGGACACCTTATGGCAGACAATACACATAAGAAATCTCCAATAACTGGTATTTTACTGGACAAGTGACCCTTAATTTTATTGGATAAGTGACCCCTACCAATCTGTATATAGTACACAGTTTCTGTGTATTGATCTTAATCTTTATTGAATTTGATGATTTTGTAAATCTAGACAACACATTAAGTTTAACGCCAAAGAAAACACAAAATCCAGGGAAAGCAAAAAACACTTTTTTTACTCTGCATTAACGCCAAAATTACTAATTAAACATCAAGGACTCCAAAGCAGGAAAAAAAAGATTTTTTTAAATTAAAGTTTGAGGCAAATTGAATTCATAAAATCCCTAAAATAGAACCATTACCAGAAAAAGAAAAATGTGAAAGCTTTGTATATCTTGAAAACATAAGAAATTATAATGAACTAGTTTCAGAAATGTTTCTTACTGGTCAACCTTAATTTGACTGTTAATGACAAAAACTTAACAAAAGGCTTTCTTTGAAACATATGGAAGCAGCACATATTTTGTATAGAACACATTTACTTAGTACGTAATACTATATAATGTCTCCCACTTTTCGATGAGGATGAAGAACGGTGGAAATATAATTTTAAAATGGACCCAACAATTTCGCCTGCATGTCAAATTCACCAACAAATAAAGACCAACAAATATTGTGTTAACACACCTTCAGATAATTCAACAACCACTGAGGAATTTCTGTGTTTTTCATGCAATATTTAAGTAAAAAATTACTCATTAAAGTAAACAAATGAATGTACATTTATCATGTGTAAACTCTTTACATCCCACATGCTTCTCTGTTGTATTCATTATTTTTTATATAATATATTTATGCAAATGTGTTGTTCATTTCGGATACAGTTTATAATTGTTACATATAATTTACAATAATTCTTAAAAATACATGTATGTCTTTTATCAAGTACCAGGTGCTTTACTAAACTTATGAGAAATTATTTATATAGATTTATTTTACAAGTTTCTGATGTATTGTAATCAGTGTGACATGATATGTTTCTGTTTCCTAAATATACACAATGAATACAATCTTTATTTTATCCAATTGCAAAGTTTTCATAAACTTTTTGTTTCCTTCAAGCTATTAAACCAATTTTAATGATTTCATATAAGGATCTTTTCCCTATTCAAACAAAACAAAAAGTTTGAAAAAACAAATCAATTATGTTTTAGTTTTAAAAGCAAAATTCAAATATAAAGTTAATGAACTATTTCTCACTTGACTAACCTCATAAACATAATAATTTATTGATTTAAACAATAATATTTCAATGTCAATATTTTTGTTCTTATTCTATATTGTATGCGTTTCTCAACATCCTTCTTTGCCTATGTTGTATGCAAATGTGAAAACCCTTCTTTGCCTATGTTGTATGCGTTACACTATTTCTTTGTTGTATGCATTTCATACTGCGCCGGTATTGACGCTTATTGGCTAGGAAGTAACTTGCCCCTGATGCCATTCGTTTTGTATAAATTTAGCTTCATGAAAATCTTTTGTTTGGTTATTAATACGCAATATTGGTTTTATTATAAAATTTCATGCGCCTACCCAGGCTAGTACCCAAAACCGTTTTGAATTAAACGTTATGAGTTCTGCATTTGTAGGGTGCAATATTTTACAAGTTGTTTCCCTTGTTTGCAAGGTCGCCAAGATGGCGGACAAAAATGTCCCTGCAAACCCATCATCGGGATCCAAGGTCCCTGCGCCTCCTACTCCTGACATACCGCGTGAAAATGAAAAGCTTCATGAGTATAAGGATCGTATACAGCGAGAAACGCAAATTCATAGGGGGAGTCGTTACCCACCAATGAATATCGAACATATGCCATTCGAACGACAGCGACTGTCCAAGCCAATGACAGCAGAAGACCGGTTTCTTCGCAAGCAGTGGCTTTCTGAACAGGCTATGGCCGCTAATGAGCCTGTCTTTGTCAGACAGGCCATTCCTATGAATATTTTCAGAAGAACGTATCGGTATCCATGGGATGTCATAGAAAAGGGCTTATCCAAAGTCATGGTAATACTGTATTCAGTTTTTAGCCCATGTCCCCGAATAGTCTCTGGTTCCTTTGTAACATGAAACTCCAGGACATCACTAACACAGGCAAACCCTGTGACTATTTCAGCAAAGTCTCAGGCCCTGATCAAATTAAGCCTATCATTCTGAAAATTCGTTCAACTTCACTATCACCCATGCTGTAACATTCATTTTTAACCCTCATTTGATAGGACACTTACAACAGGCCGATTTCTTTTGCATGTGTTCTGTGCAAAACATTAGAATATAAGGTCTGTCACATCATCTATTACAAAACATCTTACTAAGCTGGATGCCTTTAATAAGCTCTAACATTGCTTCCAGGAAAATCGCTCCCTGCTCCTTATGCTGGTTGACGATCTTGTCAAATTTCTCCATAACTAAAAGCAAACTGATTTAATTTTGCTTTACTTTATTTAATTTTGCTTTACTTTAGCAAGGCTTTCTACCAAGTCAGTTATGAAACAATTGATGAACCAAATCTTCAGTTTAGTAACTGTCAAGTTTTAAGCTCTCGCTCCCATTTTGTAACTGTATTAAATTTAATGAAAGGGTTATTTTATTTGATGATTCGTGTTTGGGGTACTTACGATCATTTGTTGTTTTTCTACTTTTCATTGGTTCATTTGGAAAAAGGAGGATAATTTGCCAGAATAAATGCTAAAGCACAATGAGCGGCAGAGCATTTTACAGGAACCATAACTTTATTTCAGCCATTTGCAGAGTTATTGCCCCTTCTTACATTTTCTTGTCTGGAGCCTAACTTCAAGACAAATGGATGGAATTCAATAAAACTTGATGCAATGATACAACATAATGTCAGGAAGTGCAGTGTACAAGAACCATAACTATATTTCCGCTTACTACTAGCCCATTTTCTTTCCGGCAGCCTAACTTTTTAAATTACTCAATGTCAATTTTCTTTATATCACTGATTAATTAAATTAATAACAAATTTGAGTATTTTTTAGGGAAAAGTAAGTCTAGTCAGTTAATTTGAGTAAGAAATTTCTGGTTTGAAAGACGAGAAATGGTACTGAAATTAAATGGTCTATGAAAAGACAGCAGTCATTGGGATATTTTTTAACCTTGTTGCCCATTGTTGAGACAAATTTACCCAAAGTCACTCTCATTTGCCTGAACATTCTGATTACATAATTGTTTTTTAAAAAACTTTTTTAGCAAGATCTATTTCTATAAGCATTTTTTTGTTATTTACCACAAGAATAGTTATTCCGTGTTGCAAAAGTATGGAACAGCAACATGGCTGTGTTTTTTCTGTTGCGCTTTACATTAAAGTTGCCTGTTCAGGCAAGCTGAATTAATTTTTACCTTCCCTTTGGCAGTTTTACTTGTCTCTGGCTCCCAACAAGCAGGTTGTCATGAAGACTGAGATGTAGCTATTTAGGATAATAAATGTATATAGTATAACAAAATTGCCATCAATATTTTACTGATTTTGAGCTTTTCATTTATAATTGATCATTGGTACAACACTTCTTGTCTTTGATTCTCGGCTATACCATCTGCTGGTATTGGCCAAAACAGTGATGGATCCTATACTCCACAAGAAGTGATTAATATTTGCAGAAGGCCTCAAGCTAGCCTGGGCTTGTAGGAAATCTAAAATTTTATATATGTCTATATTTGGGCTTGTCGGTTATAATCTAATCTTATATAAATTTATACTTAAAGTTTCATGCTTGTTATAGAAAATCTTAATTTTACATGTATAACTGCACTAGTCTCAGGTCTCTATGTGATTTTAAATCATTTAGTTTAGATGCCTAGAAATCACAGAATCTGTTTCAAAATAGCATTTGATGGTGAAATCTTAAAAAAGTCTTTCTCTTTGTAATTTAGAGCATAAAAGTAATAGTAAGGTTAGATAATGGCCAACCTATTTTAAGGGAAAAGTGTAACCCTGTATGTTATAATATGTATATAGCAGCTTTAGTACAGTCTTGCTATTGAGCAAGATTCAATAGTGACACAATTGGGGAGGGAGAAGTCATGGGTTTAATCCCTACCAGATGAAAATTCCTATGTGTGCAGTATCCTTTGCTAATGTGTTTATATGCTACATTTTGTATTTCAGAATCCGTTATATGCCTCCTTCATCAGAGTGAATGCTCCCAAGTTGATGTTGCTTGGTGTCGGAATAGTGTACTCCTTCTACTATGTGAGATATAATTATAGGGTAAGTTAACATTTTATTTCCCTGAAGGTAGCTTTTTAAAATCTCACAACTGATCTGTCTCCCTGGGCTGTAACTTTATTATGCATGGAAGGATTTTAAAAAGACTAAACTCATTTGTTTAATACGTAAAGATGATGTCAGAGTTGCTATAAAATAGACAAGATGTCCATGTGC
This sequence comes from Mya arenaria, assembly GCF_026914265.1. Lineage (NCBI taxonomy): Eukaryota > Metazoa > Mollusca > Bivalvia > Myida > Myidae > Mya > Mya arenaria. The sequence goes on from NC_069134.1 coordinate 3,855,982, forward strand.
AGAAATCCCCATAACCACAGTTGCCCTAAACAATGTAAAATATTTCCTCAATATAAAATATTTCCTAAAGTATTAGACAAAATGCTATAATTTTTACACTGCCGGAAAGGTAAAATACTAAGCTACAAGAAAAATGTAACTTTTATGCCAGTTTTGATACAATTCTAACATAATCAGACCAAATGCGCAAACTCAACACTGAAAACGCCAACTACGAAACAATAAAGAGGTTCAATAACTTCTAAAATTTTCCCCCCTAAAACATGTTAAATACAGACTATTTTATATATATATATATAATGATATTTTTTTAAGTTATTCTCTAAGAAATTTATTGAAATGTTTATCAATTTTAATTATTTTTGTTAATTTTTGAACAATATCAAAGGACTGAAGGGCCATATTTTAGTGACCAAGCTATGTGACGATTACCTGTGTTAATAACTATAACCTCTGGTGTAATTTTCATTCTTATTTATTGTCCGGAGCATAACACATAACAGACATATTGTGACCAAACTTGGTGTTTATGAAGCGTTTATGAAAACTTGTCATGGGATTACATTTGGGGTCCCTTGTTTGAGTTATTACCCTTTTCATATTAAATCTATGTCAAAAGCATCTCACATATTCATTCAGATATTGATTTCAAAGTTATATTCAGATTATGAGATACATCTCTTTTATGAAATGTGCTGTGCACAGGAACCGTAACTCTGGACTCTGGGTTCAGTACTTTTTTTACTTATTCTCCTTATAAGGTTTACTTCATGAATTCTCTTCAAAAATTATATATAGAAAAAACGACAACATTTTCCTACCTTTTTTTTCAAGTTATTATCCACTTCAACCATTAAACACAGATACTTAATTCAGCCATCATATTGCTGTATCTCGCTTCTCTTGCTATGTTCTTACGGGACAAAAATCGGGATTTTTTTTATCGCTTATGGGGTTAAGGTATATGTTTTAGCATTGCTAATGGAGTCAGACTTTGTGGTAGTTACTTATAACCCTATATTATTTATTGAAAGAACTTAACCAAAGGCTACCGTATACATTTGTTTGACTTCACAGATGTTTAATTTCAGGAGTTGTTCATGATTTGATTTTTTTCCAACATGAATGATTTCAGATCTGGGAGAGGTTTGCTGGTCCCGATTTGTTTATAACCAGAGTGAACAGATATCCGGTAAGTGTCTTTGTCTTAATACAGTTCAATCAGATCGCCCACTTTCAAAATCAAGTGAAAAAGTCAATGTCAAAAGGAGACCATCGGTTAATTAAACATATATAGTCTTGTGAAACAGAAAAGTGTAATATTAAAAAAACGTATGTTTCTCAAAATCTTAAATAAAATATTCATAATAGAAATAAAAACTTTAAGATTTGAAAAGGCACACAGTCACTCATTTTATCTTACATTAACTAAGAATTTTACATACACCAAAACTCTGAAAACTACAAGTTGGTCCAATTTATTGACTTGCTGCGTAGATTATTGTATTAATGTCATTTTGATATGTTAATGCTTTTTTTTATTGTAATGCTTTTAGTTGTCTTCTTTGATGTAAACAAGTCTGTGTATTGTAGTGGCCTTGGTGTCATTTGTGTTCAATAGCTTTATCCTGATCTTTACCATAACTGAAATAAAAAAAAATCTTCATGATATTAGAATGCAACTTGGTTTCCAGAGACAATAGGCACATGGCAAGGCCCATAACTCTTATAATATATCTAATATTTGTTGATTTGATTTGATTTGTTTATTGTTTTTCTTCTGAAAACAAAACAGGTGAGATATGGTATTGCTATGCAGCTCTCTTGTTTTATGTAGTACAATATCTTTCTCTGATCATTGTTATGCCCCATTCGGAGAAGAGTGTGTATATTGCTTTGCATGTCGGTAGACCAAAGAGCTTGAATGCAGAGTTTGTCTGAGTGATATCTTGATAAGCCTGGATCTTAAGAAATTAAACTTTGGAGGTTGGGCTTGATGAGGAGATGATCTTTTTTGATTATGGAATCATCAGGTCCAAAGGTAAAGATCGCAGTGACCTTGAATGTGAAAGGTCGTAATGAGTGATAATGCATGCACTAATGAACCTCAAACTTGACATGGCGGTTGGTTGTGACTAGTGGATTATGATTTTGAGGTCATCAGGTCAAGGTCACAGTGACATTATATGCAAAAATTTGTCTCATTAATCACTTGAGAAAGCCACGATTCTTCATTCCTAATACAATGGTATGGCATCTTACCTCAACACAAAGTTCATATGTAGCAAGAAGATGACAATTGTCATGTTTCTGATATTTTTTTTGTAACTCAAATTGCTCATTCAAATTTAACACCGGTAATTGTATTTATCAAATGTATTAGCTTTTTCACTATATTGTGCAGCCTAGTTCCCATTTAAAAAAAATCCCAATGTATAGACACTTGTTTCCCAAGCATAGCTCAACAGTCTTTCGAGTTATATGTCATCATCAGATATATAAATACTATTTTTGCAATATATACAGGCTCTGAATAAAAAATGTCCTCATGGGCCTTCTGTATTAAATTATTCACAATTATTTCTTGCAAAAGTCATAACATTTCTAATAAAACCCCATTTTAATTCCCAGGGTCAGGATCCATCTACATTTATTCCGGAGGCTGTAATGGGTGATTGCAACTTCAGCAAGAGGAAGGCATTGAGGGACTGAACCAGAAGTTTTAACACAAGAATATGTAAATATCCATAAAGGATATTAGATACTATAAAAGAAACAGCAGAATGATGCCATCTGGGCTTGATTTGTTGTGAAAATACCGTGTGGATATAAGAACTAGTTTAAATGATTTGACATGCTGACATGTACATGTATGTTTTGGTGGCTGAAGTTTTGTAGTTGTTATAAATTAACATGTTATACATGAAAGTGTTTAGAAATAAATAATATGAAGTGAACCTAACCTTGTATTTAGATAAAAGAAAACAATTCCTCTAGCAGATGTCACTGTCGGTTAGTTTTATAATGAAAATACTATGTATAACTTCATATCAGAAAGTTCAGAACAAAGATTATATAAATAGGATGAACTAAAGAACATGCCATACAATTTTGATAATTCTGCACCTTGATGTGCCTTTTTTGTGTCACCTGTTATGCATTGGAGAGACACACGATGACTATGTGATCATTTGGATTCGCACTTGTTTTTCGGGCTGATAACCAATGAATGTCTTGTTGGTGTCTTTAAACTTGCTGTGCACATTGGACATTGTTCAGTAGATGTTCCTGGTCAATTTTGGGTCTGTCATTGTGACCTTTACTAGAAAAAGCGCTCACAAAACGTCACATCCCCAAGGGAATTCTAGTGTCTGTTGAACCCGCTTGCAGTGAGTGAGAGACTGAGACATAGTTGTCACAATGGCGGTTTCATGACTGTTTAAGTGTCCGTCAGTCAGCCCGGACTAAATTTTTCAGGGCTGCCTGTATATTGATCATTCATTAAAGAATTTTCAAAAAACTTGCCAAATGGCATGAGGGTTCACCATTTTGAGGTGGTGTGTCGTATTCAAGACCCAGCTCTGTACAAAAAAAAGTTAAGGTAGGTAGTAATAGGTTGACATGATCCATGTCCAGGCTGTATCTTGACCATGCGTTATAGGACTTTCAAAAAAAAATGCTGTGAAGTTTCACCACAATCAGGTGGTGTGTCACGCACTTAACCCAGGTCTCTACCTCACAGGTCAAGGTCAAAGGTTGAAAAGATGATTGTCCTGGCTGTATCTTCACCATGCATTATAGTTTTCAAAAAACCTTGCCATGAAGGTTCACCATAAGGCGACCTGTTGTACACATGACTCAGGCCTGCATCTCGAAGGTCAAGACCATGCTTAGAGGTCAAATGTTAACCTCAACGGTCAAGGTAAGAGGTCAAAGTTTGAAATGATACTTGTCCGGGCTGTATCTTTATCATGTATTCTAGCATTTTCAAATAACTTGCCTTTAAGTTTCACCATCTTGCAACTTGCCACAGGTCAAGGACATGCTGATAGGTCATAAGGAGAACTGATCCTTATCCAGGCTGTAAGTAGAGGGTGTATAATTGCTTTTTTGGACTTGTATACGAGTTTTGCATGCAAGACACTTTAGCATCTTGCATCTAGCACTTGTATCCAAGTAACCGCAGCAAAGTATTGATCTAAGAATCTATCAAAATCGGGGCATTATCCAATTGGGTTATATAAAATAAAGCGTGATTCTTTTCTAATCCCTGACAGTTCGGTTTAAGTTTTTATTGCAAGTAATATTACATACCCAAGTAAGAGCTCCCGTTCCCCTAGGAATAACAGCCAATCAAGTTCTAGTACTTTAGACTTACCTGATCTGGGTTCGACCCCCTCTCAGATATTCGGTGATAATTTCAAGATATCACTCGGAAATGGTTCAGCGATTTTTAGTCAATAATACAGCAGAGTTTAAAAAAAACTGCATTCCGATTTACGACGCTATAAAAGCTCTTATGGACACATGTTAATCATTTTTGCGAAGTAATATAAATATTGCCCTTTACCTGGGTGTAGGATTTATTGGTCCCAGCTTTTTCTTGGAGTCTGAACGATTTACCCTCTTCTCTATGACAAATGATAATAATCCTCTTTGAAGATGTCTCCAATGATATGGTGCTAGCATTATTATAAATAACTAATGCTTGTACTTGTGCAATTGTTGCTCTCACTTATTGAATTATACAACTCTTAAAATCAATTGCAGAAAGCTCTTATTCACAAGGAGGGCAACAAATGATTTGTAGTTAGTTTTAATCCTAAAAAATCCCATTCTGATTCGTCAGAGCTTCGACAATTCTAAATATAACGCAGTTGGTGCACGAGAATGACAAATCCGTACTTCGCCATAATTGATTTAAAAAAAGCTCTTATTATATAAATGAGTTATATACTCAATGAGGTATACATATGTAATTGTTGAGAGCATTAATTTGGGTGAAACAAACGATATACCATAAAGCTTTGGAGATATCTCCAACTGTAGAGCTCTGCAATGTGAGTGTTTAGACTTTTAATTCAGTTGATTTGGGGATATCTTCAATTGAATTGTAGAACTCCCCAAATTATTTGGAAAGGTCTCTTATGTAATTGATGCTTTCATTAATTCGATTGGAGCCCTCTTTCATTGAATTCAAGAGGTATTATTGAAGAGCTCTATCATAACATTACCATACCATTTTACAACGTCAGGTATATGGGTGACGTGGAGAGGGACAGCAATGACTTAATGAATATTAACAATGGCGACAGGAGCCGCTTAACAACACCGGTGAGGTGAAAAATATCACCGAAAGAAGACGTTTACGTTTAACGACGAGGCTCGTGTAAACAGTGATATGAGTAACAACAGCATAAGTCTCGTTACAAGGAGAGGTGTGTCGCCATAGGGTGGGTCATGTCAACGCAACTGCCGCCTGTGCCCAAAAGCTATGAAATAAAGCAATAGTACAGGGGCATTTTAATTAAAACAACATGCTTTGTTATATTATTGTCTTTTACGCAAAATAGTTTACTTTTTTTGCGAAGAGACCGTGTTTTACTGTTCAGCACCTGTACAATTTAAACAAACATAGTTTTCGCACGTGTACATTTGTTCAGAAAATTTGCCTTGATAACATGTCGTTAAATAAAGAAAAATGCATTAAATATTGAGTTTGGATGTACTTTATTATTAGACGTGCACTTTATGTGACTTCCTCTCCCTGTATAGCTATTATTTTCACAATGTAAGAATTGGCCCAAAATATGAATCTGTTTTGGGGCCACAGGCCGCAGGCCTTCAGACTTTAGTACCGCAAATTGAAATCAGGTATCGTCAGATCCACTTTTTGACATGACATGTTAAAAGAATAAATGCGTCAGGGTCATACAATGGGACGTATGGTGATTTGCGGTTTAAAATAATACGTATGATTTGGTAATGTTAATACCACTTTATTTAAATACAAAACATGTACGTTCATAAGATAAAATAGAGGAACCGTATGGAATAGATTATTATATATTATTACACAGACAAATGAAAATGTGTTGACTTAAAGACCTTGCCTTATTTTATCTACTACAAATAGTCAAAACGTTCTCAGCAAATATCGGGTTCCATTTAATTGATTTCGCCCTAGCAATACACTTGCCATATGAAAGCAATGCTCATATATCCTGTTATGAAACTAGCTATACAATGTATTACAAACATCAATTTACATAACCTATTCATATGTAATGACATGCACTTATGGAATATTGGTAACAGTAACAGAGTAAAATCACGCTTGTCGCACCTACAGCCTTTGAGCGCTTTCAGCGCTTACATTTTTATTGTAAGCGTCGTGTTTTATATCGCCAGTTTCGTTGAGCATGTCCTGCTTCTTCTGAAACTGTCAAGAAGAATGTATATTTGCTATGTTTTTTCAAATGCAATCTCCAAATTATGTGTGTTATAAGCCCTAAAGAGTATCTTTTTAGTGTACTATAATTCGTCAACATAACAATGAGTGAAATGCAAATTGTAATTAAGTTCAATGGGCAACGTCGTTAACTACCGTATACGTAAGTGAATATCGTTTTAATTTATCCGCATGCTATGTATTGCAAAGATCCACCTACGTTATTATATCTGGTAACACGTGACACAGCACACTATGGATCGACACTCCTGGCGCGTTTGTATAAGATAGGATCGAAAAAAAAATCATTTTCCAGTCATGGGTCATTACTGGCATATATAGAACTACAGAACTCGCAAACATGATCATCTTTACTGAAACATACATGTACACACGTTTTGATGTTGGCACGCGTTCAGGTATGTCCCTTCCATGTTATCCAGAGGCGTAGCTTCCTATAGGCCGTGTAGGTCGCGGCCTACACATTTTTCAGAAAAAAAACTAAAAAGTAAAAATGCCAAATCTGCAATAAAAACTGAAGGCATAGGGGGGGGGGGGGGGGGGGGAGAAGGGTCTAAAATATGAAATTCCGACAAATGCGCATTAATATATCGGAAACCGGGTATTTCAAATATTCAAATATATCGTTTTCCTTTGCTCTAAAATTCATTTTCACGCGACATTAATGTTTCGTATATTATTTATCGAAAGTTGCATATGGTCAGTACTCTAAAAAGTGGCCTACACATACATTTTCGTCAAGCTACGCCCCTGTTATCAATCATGTAAAAACACTTCTTAGGGTCTCAAAATTCAATGAAAACCACAACCCCAGCAGCTAAGACATTTAGTTGGGATTTATAACGCACAAGTTTAATAAGTCTCAAATAGGTTTGCTTGCAACATAAAGACTTTAATACATAGAATTATGATTCCGATACATTGAACATATTTTCTACAGGGCAGTTGCAAGCATATTGAAATATGTGATTGATAGTTTGTGTACTTTTTTATTTAAATCTTACAAAATAGCATGCTATTAAATAACGACCTTTGTAGATACACTTGTTTGGCTGGTGACAGACGAAAGTGTTCCCAGGAGAAAAGTTGTGTGGATTATATATGTGTAAAGGACCGGGTCCGGGGAAAGAGCGGAATATATCTTTAAATGCAAAAGGAATAACGTCGTATTAAATCATTTTAATTGTGTAACCTGGTCACGAAGAGTACTGAATATACCACCCTGCTAGCTCAGTTACGAAATGTTAATCTTGACTCTTGTTTCAGAGTAGTTACTTGGCGCTTTTGTTTCCTAAGTATTCAAAATCCAATGACACAAGTGCATAGCTGTTGAACCAATGAATCGGAAATTCCCCGAGAAAGGAGTCAAAAGGAAATAAGATATATAAGCGTTACGCTTATATCCGGCAGTATGTCCACTTTCGGCTATTTTGTACTGAATTACATATTTCTCTTATGGTTCATAATGCAGTAGCGCCATCGGCTTTTCAGCTGTACGTAAAAGGAGAAGGTTTTCATACACGTCATGGAAGATGTACATTATTCAACCAGTAAAACGGGCAATATCATATAAATGCTATGTACATCAAAAGTCGTTTAGAAATGTCATGTCGGAGTTTCGGAATCTATTAAAAAAATCCTATATATTCAACCTAGTAATACTGAGTTTCAGAATTGAGACGACGCAACATGAAAAGTAATTTATAAGCTAGCTAGTGCAGAAGTTGTGCGCCTGCTGAACTTAACGTGGCCGGGGAACGAGATTGTGATAATTCTGTGACATAGTACCTTTTCAAATGGTTCATAATTATAACCCTCATATATGTTGAGGTACCGGTGAAGGAGTTTACATGCTGGGGCTGAGGGATCGTATGCATTAAGCCTATCTAAGATGAGATCATGTGGCAGGCAGTCGAATGCTTTTGAGAGTTCCATTAGAACTGCGCCTACACATTTGTTCTCATCATTTTTTTTCGAGTCTTCCACCAGCCCTAAAGGTCAAAGGGTAGTTTGACATCCAAATGTTGTTCTGAATTCTGCCAGGAAAGGATGAAAAATGTTATCAAAATGACTAATCAGTTGCTCACTTATGACCCGTTCATGTAATTTGGACATTGATGGTAAATACTGACTGGTCTATAGTTCTTTTCAATAAAGGGATCATCTTTCTTGAAAATAGGGGTTACTTGTGCTAGCTTAAGACTATTTGGAAATGATCCTTGGCTTATAATTTCATTGGCCATGTTTCGGATGGGAACCTGTAAAGTATCTTTGCCAGCAATGATGATTTTGGGAGGAATCAGATCTATACCAGTTGCTTTTTGGGGATTTAACCTGTCAATGTACTTTCCAATATCTTTATCGGTGAAAGTGAAAGTCAGGTGACATTTGGCAGTTTTCCATTATTTTGTCAAGACTAGGGTGTTTATCTTTAACCCGAGTTCCAGATATTTCAATATTTTCGGCTATATTCATGTAAAATGAGTTGATTTTATTGGCCACCAGCTTTTGATCAGAAACCTATTTCCCTATGTTGTCATTGAGTATTATTGGGTTATCTGATTTATTTGTAGGTTACTGTGAGAGAAAAGGTTAAATTGTCGGCCAGAAGTCCTTAGACTTGGGTCCTCCACTACAGCTATAGATTCTCGTTTCACCTTGGTTTTGAGATTTCTGAGCTTAGTGTAGTTTAACCAGTTCAATGGCCATGTTCTGATTTCTGTTATAGGTGTTTCTTGCTTGACGAGCCTTGTAAATTAGTTTACGGTACCTAGAGTTCATATAAGGTTGTGGATTCCTTTTTGGGGTTTTGTGTTTTACTGGGGCATGCTCGTCAATAACTTGTTTCAATTTCAGGTGTTTGTGAGCCCAATCAATATCGTCCATGTCCTCATAGATATGGGCGAGATGGAACGGTACATGGGAAAATGTTCAATAAATGATTTGTTGTCAAAGTTCTTGTATGACCTGAAAGTGACCTTCTTTTTCACAAATGGCTCACGTTGTTTTCTTAAACTGGTAGCTATGAGGTTGTGCCGGTCGCTTAGGCCGCAATTAAAGTTCACAGTATTACACATGAAAGACTTTGCATTGGTGAGAATAACGTCAATACGTGTGGGCCTGCAATTTTTCATAAACCATGTAGGTTCAGAGATAATATTTTCCAGGCTAAAGTTATCACAAATGTTATGAAGAGTTTTACATTTTTCTCTTTTCAGCTAGTAATAATTCAAATCTCATATGCAGATAATGTGTTCAAAAGTTATTTACATTTTGTCCAAACACTTAGAAGTATAATTTTCAAAGCGTGGATACACCAATACTTAAAAAAACAAATATTATGTAATACAAATAACAAGTACGCTATCTCAGGACAAATATCATAAAGAATGTGTTACGCTTTGATATAATAATTGTAAAAAACTACCAAAATGTAAAAAAAAATGTGTCGGAGACCGGGTTCGAACCCGCGTCGCCAAAATTGAAGTGCAGCGTCTTACTCACTGAGCTACAAAGACTTAATTCTAATCGGATGACATAATTAAGCTATACACCTACCTCGGTAATATCACGTGATAACACCGACTAGCCAATCACGCATAAGGAATGAATTCTACCTGGTAGACATACCCAGTAATCTTTTTTAATGGAAAAATACGAAATAACTGCTAAACTTAAATAAATTGTAAACTATGTAGTACTTCAGTTAGTAAGTTTCAATGCATTGTACACATCGATGCCAAGTTTATGTCAGTTTTCGACAATTTTCTTCTTTTTTCCACCATTTTATCATACGTGAGACAGCCCCTTTAAACGCCAGTGGCGTAGAAACTCATTGTGAGAAGTAACTGCTTGCACTGTGAAGAAACAAACCTTCCAGCTATCTTACAAACAGAAAGCAACGTGTCAAACTTGGTTAAATTACCAGTGAGTGGGACTTCATCCTGAAAGGCGTACCAAAAGGATCAATATTAGGGCCTTTATTTTTCAACATCTTCCTAAACGACATCTTCTACTTTATCACTAATGCAGCTTTGTATAATTATGCAGATTACAATGCTCTTTCTGTGTGTGATAAAAATCCAGATGATGTTAAGACCACTCTTGAAGAAGAAAGTAACATTTTGATAAACTGATTTACCTCCAATCAAATGCAGGCTAACCCTGACAAATTTCAGGCAATTTCGGTTGGCTCAAGGTCTGATAAAGAAATAAAACAATTCAATATACTTAATCCCACCATTTTTTGTGAAGAGCAAGTGAAACTTATAGGTGTTGAGGTAGATAGTTTATTAAATTTTGATGCCCAGAGGAACAAAAAAGCAGCTAAGCAATTGAATATTCTTCAAAGACTCGGCAAATTTTTAACAATCAATACTGAGCTAAGTATCTTTAAATCTTTTATCAGATCCAATTTCAACTTCTGTCCTGTCGTTTGGCATTTTTGTAGCAAGACCAACACAGCAAAATATGAAAAGATTCAATACAGAGCTTTAAAAATTGTTTTTAATGATTACACCTCAACTTACGAAAATCTTTTCATAGAGTTCATTGCCAACATTACATTTGAGCAGGGTAAGATACATTGCTATTGAAACTTGCAAATGTCTGTAATGTATCTCACCAGAATATGTTCAAAACCTTGTAATTTTTAAGACATGTAATTTTAATCTGAGATACGAAAACTGTGTAGACATTCCATCAGTAGGACAACCAAATAAGGGAAAAACTCTTTTCGCTTTGAGGCCAGTCAGATATGGATCGAACAGCCTCCCAAAGTAAATAAGGTGCTCCCAAAACTACCTGGAATTTAGAAGGCTGATCCGCACCTGGACAGGTCCCTCTTGTAAATGTTCAATGTGTAAATAATACCTTTTTGCTTTAAAAATACAAGAAATTGAGAACTATAAGATGTTTCACTAATATCTTTATCCATTGTCTTAACGGAAAGGGAGTTTTGTTTTCAGTGGGATGGCTTACACCCCCTTCTAACTAAAATAACAACTTATTAAATTAAATTTACATGGGCTAATATCTAATTATGATTGTTTCAAATGTATATAACATCTGTCGAACGCATACAACTACTTGTGTTTTCCTTTCGGCAAGTATTTTGTTTTAGGTGTTACGACTTTACCTTTTCAATTAACATTATTTTACACTGATAGGTGTAATATCAAAATAACATGATAAATATCATACCTCCCCTAAGCAATACTTTTTTACATTTGCATTTAGGGGCATAAGAGTGAACGGTCATGCTATTTTTGCTCTCTCGCAAAATCAGGATTTACTATGTGATATTCCTGGAATTCTATGGATTATCTTATACCAGTGTTTAGGTCTTTTGCATACGGATATATACAAAAACTGTTTATTTGTTTTCAATTAATGAGTTGTGAGTAAATCAAGAAAATTGTGAAAACAATGAAACACAGTGGGATAGAAAGGTGTCTAAAATATGGTTGTTAACCTGTAAATATTCAAAAAAGGATTACGTGAACACTTCTTACTGTAATATTACGGATAACGGTCAACGGTTATAAAGAACAGAGATCAAGGTATGGAATTTGATCCGGTGCTAAATCAAGACAATACCGAGGTAAAGGTACCCTTTACACATAGCCCCTGCAGCAATGTCCATGGCAACATTAATGACAATGAAGTGTGACTCGATGCCCTTAATAATGATATTGACAATTATGGAAATGGCGATTCATTCACAGGAATCTTGCAACAAGATCAATTCTACCAAGAATATAATATACTTGTCTCTTGGTTTAGAGAATTACCATCCGGTATGTTCATTGCTAGGAGTCTGCGCGAGTATGCGTCATCTGAGGTCGATCTGGAAACCACGAGACAAATTTTCTTCGAAGCATTAAAGTCCTACGATGACTTTCCTTTCTTAGGTTGTTCGGAACTGAAACGACGAATGGCTTCTCGCAGAGGTGAAAAACTATCAGTAAAACTCGCTAATGATATCCACATCCTTTTATCTGTAATGGAGGGGGAGGACTTCTCCTCTATGAAGGACCTTATCAGCAACAGTAAACGCTCAGTGTCGCAAACGCCAGCTAGAAAGGTGACAACGGACCCCGGAAGTGGTTCATGCACACACGCAGCGGAAGTCACACTTCTGAAGGAGTCACTGGCCAATGTTCAGACTGAATTGCTTAATGTAAAACAGACAATGTTTGCAAATGACAAAATAAATTCTCAGGAAACGAAGGTGATAAATCAGAAAATCGCCGACATAAAGACGGTCGTGCTCGGTGAAGTACGCGCACTCATCGAACCTCTCGAAGTGGAAATTAAAGCAATTGAACATCGCCTAGACAGACTAGAACATTTTATTGATAATGCTAGTATACTTGCGATCACAAAATTGCACGTGTCTTTTTATGGTCTTGACGATACTACCAGCCCCCCTCAAGAACAACACTATACAAATAACAACGACACGTTGCATGTGACCACGGCACCAAATGTGCAGACCGGAAAGTTATCGCATGACGGCGTAAACCACGCATCCACAGCTATTCGTGTAAATGCTCCACACAGCGTACATCATACTCCGCGCTCATTCACTTCAGAAGCCACATGCGGCCCACCAGGGCCGCAGCCACGGGATTAATGTGCAGTCTTCTGAGACATTCAAGATCCCGGTACTTGTTTCCTCGCGGCAAGAACAGCCCCCTTTTGGAGATGATGAAGAATATGTTGAAAACGTCCATGCAGACAATACAGGGTTCGAGTCTCCTATAAGACGTACGACAAAACGCTTCTTCATAGGTGGTTACAACAAGTCAATGACAACCACACAGCTGGCGGCCTATGTGAATGCCCGTGGCCCAACAGTATCGAATATTCTTATATTTCCCATGCGAAGGTATCCGGACAAATTTATTGTCCGCCTAAACGTCTATGCCGACAGTAAAGCCGATCTTGTTCTGTGTGAAAATTTGTGGCCTGAATTTGTGAACTGCCAACCCTGGCCATCCCGGACCAATATAAGGAAACAGCGACGGAGGTGGTCTCAAGGGCGTCCGCCTCGTTTCCAAAACGGAACCGGAAATACTGATACACGCCACCAGCCCAGGTATTGCGTAGATTATGACCGTTACGAAGTGCAGCACGAGGACGAGCGTCCCGGAAGTGACGGCAGCATACAGAGTGAACAACGTAGCCATAATTATAATAGATTCGAACACTTGCGATATCTAAATGACTCTGAATATAGCTACTAAAAGATCAATGTTTACAAGGGTACTAATTTTGACATATTTTCTAGTTATGAATGTAAACATTTTGACGTGGAATGTCACGGGTGTCTTTTCCAGTGCGACATTTCTTATTGATACACTGACTAGCAAAGACATTGATATATGTGGTATCTCTGAACATTGGCTGTATCCGGATAATGTGCATTTTTTAGACAATTTAACTTCCGATTACTGTGCTTATGCCGTTTGTGATAATGCCTTATATGACATGACTAGGCATAGAAAGGTCGGAAAAGGCGGTGTTGCTATACTATTCCACAAACGCTTGAGAGATAGAGTTGTGCCTTTACATATTAATGACGACAATATAATTGGTATTTAAGTGCAGATAACCCCCGATAACTACATGTTCTTTATTCAGGTTTATCTACCTTACACGAATCATTCAATTACTATGTATAGGGAAAATATAGATCAACTGTATGACTTATGGAACATTTACTCCCCTGAAGGTATATGCTTGTTTCTGGGAGATTTTAATGCAAATATCTATATCAGTTATTGTACTCCTAACACTCGCAACATACACTTTACACATTTTTTAAGCAATTGCAACCTAGTACCAATAAATTGTACACCACTTTGTGCTGGCTCAAATTCTACCTTTGTTTCATATGATGGTCAATATCATTCAGTCATAGACTATAATGGATGTAATGTTGTGAGCATAGAAGCTCCGGCTCTATATGCAAATTAGTAACCGCCCTGCTAAGGCACCAAGGTGGAACCCCTAGAAGTATCAGAGAGGCAGTATGATTCAGACTATTGATGTACTCTTATTTGTTTGCCATTAGAAATATCTGACTGTGTTGTTGAATGTAATGTGTTTGGTGACGATTGTTTAAATGTATCACGTCATAGACCGGTATATGTTAAATTAATGCTGCCTGATTTCGTGGATGCAAATTGTTCTAGTAAATTCATAAGTATCAATTGGGACAAGCTTAAGGCCGATAATATTTCACAGTACGTGGATTTATTCACGAATGCCAGAGAACTAAGTTCATTAAAATACGACAGCCTTAATAGTGCGGATATCGATAATGCATATGATCTGGTGAAAAATCGTATTAACGACTTTTCTTCGAAATGTCTCCCACAGAAGTCGTATGCAAAGTTTCTGAAACCTTACTGGAGTGAAATTCTTAAAACAGCGCATAAAAAAATATGAACAGACTGAAAACCGCATGGTGTGCAGATGACCGGCCGCGGCAGACACTGTGTATGTCGTACGTCAATTATAAAACTGATAAACGTCAATTCAGACGGCTACACAGAAACAGTGTTAATCAGTATCTAGTAAAGCTTGACCAGGAAATAGACAGGAAGGCTGAAGAAGATTCAAAAGGATTCTGGTGTCTTGTGAAAAGGCGGAGAAACACTAAGAAGAATCTTGTAGGGGCGGGATTGAACTTTGATGGTTCCGTCGTCAGGGACCAAAGCGTAATTACGGGCAAATGGGCTGAATATTTCCAAGAATTATATACACCAATGACAGATGAAAGATTCGACAACGCATGGAAGGAGACTGCTGAAACGGAAGTAAGCAATGGTTTAATAAATATTTAACCGGATCCCGAAATCACAGTTAACCCCGAGTGTGTCTCTAACGCTATAGCTGTCGCCCCAACTGGCAAGGCTGCTGGTGACGACCGAATCCAGCATGAACATCTTAAGTGCGCCAAAGAAGTCCTATCACCGATTCTCGCTAACTTATTCACACAGATGTTAAGGCAAGGCTACATACCTGCATCAATGAAACGTGGAATTATAATCACACTGCATAAAGGTGGCAAAACAAGAGAAGACAATCCAGACAATTATAGAGCCGTTACGCTGATATCTATATTTTTAAGTTATTCGAGCACGTTTTGTTGGCTCGTACACGTGATAACATTCTGTGTTACATAAATAAACAGCAATGCGGGTTTCAAGATGGTTTGGGCTGCAATATGACGTCTTTCATTCTTAGTGAGAGTATCTATTTCGCACAAGAGCACGGTTCGAAAGTGTACGTGGCATTTCTGGACTGTCGGAAAGCTTTCGACAAGGTTTGGCACTCAGGCCTCTTGTACAAATTAATGACTGAATGCTCATTGGACCCTACATCGATCCTAGCATGCGCCCAGATATACTCCGATGTGTCCGGCTGTGTCAGATATGGAGGCAACACATCAGACTGGTTCCCGGTACGTCAAGGAAATCGACAGGGGGGGGGGCAAAAGTTCCCCGATCCTATATCTCCTCTATATTAAGCAGCTTATCAACATGTTGGAGACAAGTGGTTACGGGATCTGTGTCTTCAACAACACGGTCAGCTCTCCTACAGTGACCGACGACATGCTTCTCATATCGTACTCCGCAAATGGCCTTCAAGCAATGTTAGACATTTGTAACAGTTATTCAGAGCGCTGGCGGTACGAATACAATGCCAATAAATGTTCTATTCTGGTCTTCAATGACAATATGATAATAACAATGTGCCTACATTTAAACTAGGGAACGATACAGTACATGTTGCTAAGGAATATGTTCACCTCGGAATAAAGTGTGACCCATTCTTGTCCTGCACTGCGAATGTCGACGACGCTTGTGTGAAAATGCGTGGTACCTTTCTGAATATCTGCAATAGTGGGTTATACCCGGAGAACCTCAATCCGCTTACATCATTGACTTTATACAATTCTGTTGTTATATCAAAAGGTTTATATGGCTGCGAGTTCTGGACAATGTCTACAACGGATTTAATTAAATTAGAAAGGTCTCACAGATTTTGTGTCAAAATAATACAAGGTCTCACCAAAACTACAAATACAGATTTTGCATTATGTGCACTCGGAACTGTTTCCGTTGAAACTCTTGTAGACTTGAAGAAGCTTCAATTTTTGGGACAATTGTGTCAACTTCCGAATAAATATTTCGCAAAACATGCTTTAAACTACCAACTTGTTAGCTACTGTAATCTAGACAACCAATCAAAGGGATTTGTGCCTGAAATACATAGAATCATGAAGAAATACAATCTTGAGGATATACTGTGGGACTATGTTCACAATGGAAAGTTTCCTTCGAAGTGTATCTGGAAGAAATTACTTGATATGAAAGTCAGGAAACCTGCACAGAAACGACAGTTTGAACGTCATTAGGTTTTATACCGGCGCATGTACGAAAATACTGCCGCTGGCGTTTGGTTTTCAGCGAGAAAACATCCTCGACTATTGTTAATAAGTAGACAGTTACTGCGTTCAATTGGTGCGCTCGGCTCAACTTTCATGCAAATGTGTGAAAAGTGTTATGTACATCACGACAATTACATTATACATAAATTGTGTTTCTGTCCCGAGATTACCACAGTCAGAGAGAAACTGTGGGGTCAAATTATAATCCAGCACGGATACACCAACTTCAGGGAACTATCACAAAGCTCTCTGAAAAATCAATGCCAAAACCTACTAGGTATAGCCACGGCTACCAACGATAATCACGAAATGAAAAACGTATATATTGCAATACTCATTTGCAATATGCTCCGGCTGTAATGTTATATAGTTTCTATTAAATATTTGAACTCATGCTTATTTGAATCTCTGGAACAAGGCAAAACACGCTTAGTTATTTTAGGGTTTCGCTTTCGAGCTAGATTAACTATATAAGTGTGTGGACATTATTATCACCCCGTGTACAGAATAAGTCTTCCTTCCACGTTTTTATACAAGAAGGATGCTCTTATATACTGTATAGGACTTTTGAAAACAAATCTGAACAGGTTCTCTAATTTAACGTACATAATGTTGTGCAGACACAATAACCTAACGAATACATATTTGGTTGTATGTATTCTGTTTGCACTTTTTTAACTCTGTTAAAACACGTTTATATTACTGTAAGTGATTGTGTACTCTTGGTTTGTATATAACTACTTATATGCATATATCATTTCATGGTTGTAAATATAACTCTTTTCAACTCTTCATGTATTGGAGGAAATAAAGATTCATACTTCAATGTATATGATTACCCTTTAAGTTATACTTTTGAAACAACTAACCGTTTTACAGTGGTATTTCAACTAGTGGAACCGTGCGCGTATGGACTGGCCGTACAGCCGGGAAAACGTGTTGATGTTATCACGGTTTTCGATGCTCTAATCCAATTTTCCTATTTGTATTTGTATGCATGCTTCAATATGTGTTCATTTTAACATAATTGTATACCTTTATTTCCAGGTCACAAACTCATTATTATTTTTATTTGATATGTTATGAATGTCTGTTATTCATGTCGGAAAATAGCAAAATTTTCTTTGTGCGCTTGTAGTTATCAATTGTATATAAAAACAAAAGATTGTTTATGTTGTACATACTATTTATTATATTCTTCATGTTACGGGGGAATAGGAATATATCTTTCTATCCATCCAAGACCGTTTAATCGTACAATATGCATTACCCTGTCCACCCCGTTGCAGTGGTCAGTGGAGCACATTCATCGAGGTTTAGTTATACCGGTTGACATACTTCCATCCCCGCTCTTAACCTTAATCGAGCTAGCTAGATTTTGAAGGCTTGAAAGGGAACAACAAGTAAACAATTCTATCAAACCCATGTTTGGTGTGCACTGCAAGACTTGTAAGGGGTAATCACTGTGCGTGATAATGTGAAACACAATTATAGTTTCATGCAGCCTTAATCGATTAATTTTTCTGACATCAAGCAAGCGTGCTTTTTCCGTTTCCTTTCTACTCGGTGTTTCCCAAGTGGAATATCATTGTAAGTTAGTGTTGTCATATCGGTAAAATCTATTACTAATATGAGCCAAAAATTTGTATAACTGATTGAAAATGTTAAGAATGTTCTCATATTTATGATTTAATGTTTATTTTGCAGAAGGACGTCCGTTTCTCGACATGGCTGGTTCGGATACGGAAGGGTAATATTTGGTTTCTACAATATTAATTTCTTGCACGTCTAAAGCATTTTCTTAAGATTTCCATTAATGGCAGTTATGTTTGTGTTTACCTGTATCTAAATGTTTTGATGACATTCGATTTTTATTGATTAATTTTAACAGACGTGTCAGTCTGAGTCGTAGGTGAATTATAACTATTTTGTGAATTTAACAGAGATGATGTTCCCACAGTGGCAGGAGCTATGGATGTGATGACTGCCCTGCAGGAAGTCCTCAAAACTGCACTTATCAGCGACGGGCTCGCCCGAGGTCTCCATGAATGTGCAAAAGCACTTGACAAGTAAGTATCAAACGGGGGTTTAACCGCGTACCTTTCGACCTGCAGCCGACACATCAAACGCATTTCCATAAATGCTAGCTCAACAGCGAGACTGTAATGCCCTCTACGGCTGTTACTATATTATTATAATGACTAGGATCATTTTTAAGAAATATTTGTGTTCCATATTAATTAAATGTTTTTTTCCATGTAAAACTGTGAATATATCGATACTATGTAGCTCCCTCCTATTCAACTGCAGACCAGTTAAAGATCTTTTTAAACATTTTCAGACGTCAGGCCCATATGTGTGTTCTCGCCAACAACTGTGACGAGGCCATGTATGTGAAACTTGTGGAGGCTCTCTGTGCTGAACATGGAATCAACCTCATCAAGGTAAGGCTTCTAATGTGAAGGGTATAATCTCGGTTCTCACTATAACCATGGCATTTAAAAATTCCAGTTGCAAATTGAGAAAAAGGTGCTCAGCCAATCATTGTATTATTTTGTCTCCCTGATGAACACCAACAACATCCTCATATAATTTTTATTTATATTAAGTTTAATTAGATCAGACAAACATTTACAGAATGACAAAGGTTTTGGTAATTTCCACCTTTCTCAACAGTTACTGAAGGTATTTAGATTGACTGCACACGTCTGGATCTAAACCTGATTACGGAATCGAATGAATCTTGAAATATTGATTGATGTGAATGTGTGCACCTTTTACAGGGCTTTTTCACCTTCTTTGTTACGGGCCGAAATTAGGCTACTTCACAATTGGGAAAAATGGCATATTTTCCCAATTTCCAGATATTTTTTTCACAAAATTCCCAGATATTTTTCCCAAAAAGGAAGAACTTACTTAAGAAATTAACAATAATTTTTTTTTTTTTCACATTTCATATTAAAAAGGTCATAATTGAAAAAAAAATCAGCTAGAAAGACTCAACATGTAAGAAAATATGAGCCTGTTTATTGTAACAGGAGTTCCAAGTTTCATATGGATACCTAGACCCGTGATTAAAAGGTGTCTTCAATCCTCATGTGGAATTTCCTATTTTGAGACGTTAACGCATTTAAAATTCCCAATTTGCAGAATTTCACGCGTTCAAATTTTCTAAAATGAAAAGGCTAGGCCTCTACACAATTTTTGGTGAAAAAGCCCCGTTTTAAGAATCATTTACTCAGGCACTTTGTTCCCAAGATACCCCCCCTTGTGCATTTTTTCAGCAAAATGTATGATATCCCAAGTATATCAACAATTTAAAGGAATTAATTGAAACTTGTTACATTCTAGTAGGTTATTTTTATTAATTGTATGAAACATGACTCGAAAACTACCGTAAGTAATAATATTGTTACAGAATATTTATCTGAAGTCTGGTGTATGTTAACAAGAAACATCAGCCTCATTCAGGTCAATGGGCTATTTTCTGACATGAATAAGATGCAAGTTTTCTCCCTTATATTTTGATGGTTTTTAGCTCGACTATTCGAAGAATAAGGAGAGCTATACTACTCACCCTGGCGTCGGCGTTGGCGTCATACCTTGGTTAAGGTTTTGCATGTAAGCACCTTGAAGTCATTATCTCAGTAAATACATCAGTTATTGCATTGAAACTTTGGATGTGTATTCCCAACTATCTAACATACTAAATTAATGAAGTTAGATAACAATTATTTGAATATAATGCAAATAATAGGCGTTTATTATTCGACTTAGAAATTCTGGTTAAGGTTTTGCGTGTAAGCACACA
This sequence comes from Mya arenaria, assembly GCF_026914265.1. Classification (NCBI taxonomy): domain Eukaryota; kingdom Metazoa; phylum Mollusca; class Bivalvia; order Myida; family Myidae; genus Mya; species Mya arenaria. Next base: position 3,876,730 of record NC_069134.1, read on the forward strand.
TAGGTTAATATCTCAGCAACTACTTGAGGTATTGCATCGATACTTGATACAATGGTTCTCAACCATCCAATCTACTAAATTAACCAAGTTAGATAACTCTAGTTTGCATTTCAGGGTTCGAATTTAACTTTGAGGAGCACTCGCAAAATTTTGCGAGTGCATTTTGAGGCAACTCGCAAAATGACAAATCAACTTGCAATTTTATTATTTGCTTTATTCCCTTATAATATTGTCTAATTAAAGTAGAAATTAACACCTAAGACATATTATGAATATTAAAAAGTATCAATCTTGAGTGACTCGACTACTCGAACTTGTTGATGGCTTATTCTATTTGGGGGGTATGGAAAGACTCGTCTGATGCTGGCAGCTTTTTGATAACAAAGCTGTCCAATAATTTGACATTGTTCACTTTGTACATTTACCCTCGCCATCGGGTAATTTAATACCCATTCGACAAGCACTCTACAGATTTCATTAAGTCTATAAGTATTAAAAACAATAAAATAATAAATTTAAAATAAAAAAGCAACAGTAAATGTAGCGTGGATACTTTGGACCATGAAATATATCGATCAACGAAGTCTATTCATTTTGACAGTTGGGCGGAAATGTATTTAAAGGATGATGGGGTTTACATACATTCGGAACTCCTCGGCCATTTTATCGAAAACAACCTCGGATGTATTTGGAAGGTTTACATACTCGAAAAGTGGTACGTTTAAGTCCGCTGCAAGTAGATCGCGTATTAATTTTATTTAGCAGTTAAACTTTGTGACTTAACTCATGGGATTCTTAATTATGTTTGCAATAATACAGTTCAATGGCAATCAATTTCGACTTAGATCAATAAATACAACTCTAAAACACCACATTTAATTTATGATATAATTCAAAATTTTACGAACTACTTCAACTGATGTACCTGCATACATCCGAGGTTGTTTTTGAAAAAAATGGCCGAGGAGTTCCGAATGGTTTACATATAGTGCGCAAAAGCGCTAAATTTAGCCAATGATTGAGCTAGGTGATAATTACGTCATTCGTATTTACTTTGTATTATGCACGCCTTGGAGCATCCCGGAAAGATTCTAGATAAAACTCGGCCTTTTTCGTATTTGTTCTATTTTTGAAAACCTACTAGAGCGTGACTCCGTACTGTCTTCTTTGTACCGGTAGTGTAAACATGCCACTTATAGGCTGTTTACACACGACTACATAGCGGAATTAAGTTCATGTTTATTCTACTTTCCGTTTAACATTTTGTAGTCTAGAAAAGGCCACTCGCAGAATTTTGCGAGCTTGAATAAAAGTCACTCGCAATTTCCAAATGTCGCTCGCATTTTGCGAGTATGCGAGTCTAAATTCGAACCCTGCATTTAATGCAAATAATTGCCCTTTATTATTTGACTTAGAAATTCTGGTTAAGGTTTTGCGTGTAAGCACACATAGGTTAATATCTCAGCAACTACTTGAGGTATTGCATTGAGACTTTATACAATGGTAGTCAACCATCCAACCTACTTAATTAACCAAGTTAGATAACTCTAGTTTGCATTTAATGCAAAATTATTGCCTTTTATTAGTCGACTTAGAAATTCTGGTTAAGGTTTTGCATGTAACCACATTTAAGTCAATATCTCAGCAAATATATCATGTATTGCATTGAAACATTAGATATGTATTCCCAGATAACATTTTTTTGAATATAATGCAAATTATGGGCCTTTATTATTTGACTTAGACATTCTGGTTAAGGTTTTGCATGTAAGCACACATAGGTTAATATCTCAGCAATTACTTGATGGATTGCATTGAGACTTTATACAATGGTACTCGACCATCCAATCTACTTAAATAACCAAGTAAGATAACTCCAGTTTGCATTAAATTGAAACAATGGCCCCTTTTTTATACGACATAAAAATTCTGGTTACGGTTTTGCATGTAACCACTTTTAAGTCAATACCTCAGTGAATACATCATGTTTTGCATTGAAACTTTACACACAGGCTCCCATCTATTTAACCTTCTTATTTAATCAAGTAAGATAACTCTATCTTTTATAATATATAATTTTTGCCCCTTAATTATGCGACTTAGAAATTCTGGTTAAGGTCTTGCATGTTAGCACACATAGGATAATATCTCAGCAACTATTTGATGTATTGCTTTGAGACTTTATACAATGGTATTCAACCACCCAACTTAATTGAATAACCAAGTTAGATAACTGTATTTTGCAAATAATGGCCCTTTATTTTTAGACTTAGAATAGTTAAAATTTCGCATGGAACCACATTTATGTTAATATCTCGGCACACCATGTACCGGTATTGCATTAAAATCTAATCTAACAGTGATCCATGCCTGTTTTGCCAAAACGTTTCAATCCTTACATTGAAAAGCGGCGGAATAGTCGAGCGCGCTGTCTCTGTGACAGCTCTTGTTATTATTAGTATTAGTTTGAAGTTGTAGGTAATACAGCTTGCCTCAAAAGTCATGCAAATCAGAAATGTTTGTTTGATTCTGATTTTATTCTACAATGCATGAAAGAGTTAACAAGGCCTATATGTTGGTTTTATAAGTGAACACTTGGTTTAATGTACACTTTTTTAAGTAATAATAGAACAAAAATATCTTGCTTTGTTCATCAATAACTTAGTCAAATGTTAATTTTACACTTGCAGGTGGATGATAACAAGAAACTAGGAGAATGGGTTGGTCTGTGCAAGATTGACAAGGAGGGCAAGGCCAGGAAAATTGTGGGATGCAGCTGTGTTGTTGTTAAAGTAAGGCTAACTGAAGTTCTACTTCAATCATATCGAACTAATGTCATGACCATTAAGTGAATAACTAATTTGTCATCCTAGTTTTGACAATCATCATTATGTTATTACAACAGTACCGGTAGCTTAAAAAGCACAAGCCCATAAGCCCTGTACTAGTATGATTCCATCCTGGCTTTCTCAAGTTCTGATATTTATCTTGTACAGCCTCAGCACTCGTTAAAAAAAAATGATGCCAAACATTCAGACTTGTCCATACTGGTGTCATGATTTCTACAAACTGGTAATATATATGTGCAAACATGTAGAAGATATTAAAGCTGGCATGGTTAAAATTTTGGACAAATGATGAGAGACCACATGCTCCCTCTTCTAAGAGTATGCTGCAGAGAAAAGTGTGATCACATGTCTGATATGTCCATTATAAATATGATGGTTATTTAATAATATTTAAATGGTTTTGGAGGGTTTCAAGTTGGTTTTAGGGCTTTTATGTAAAAGTATCGTGGCATCCTTACATTTTCGTGATATGGGAAAGTTATTTTGTAAATTTGCAAGCATAAGAACTGATAAGTAAATCATTTCATTATAGAACTCATGTACATCTATAGTCTTTCTAATAGTTCAATGACATGAAGTATCATTTTAATGATCAAGAATAGGCGGAATGAGCCCAGCATTGTTAAATAAAGATTTTTACCTAAAATTATAGTTTGGTGGAAAGTGAAAAAAGTAATGAGTTCACAGTTCCAGTCAAATGATGAGTATGCTGCAGAAAAAAGTGTGATCACATGTCTGACAAGTCCATGAAATTATCATACATAAACTGGAGTTATTATGAAATGGTACTGGTCCCGGAATTATGAACCTGTTCACAGAACTGGACAAATGATGAGAGACCACATGCTCCCTCTTCTAAGAGTATACTGCAGAGAAAAGTGTGACCACATGTCTGATATGTCCATTGTAAAAGTTGATGAAATGAGATAGTATGCATAGGATAGAGATTATTTAGTAATTTCTTCATGAATAAGTAACCTAAGGAAGTTGAGTGCATATTGACAAGTTCATACTATTGGACAAATGATGAGAGACCACATGCTCCCTCTTCTAAGAGTATACTGCGGAGATAAGTGTGATCACATGTCTGACATGTCTATAAAATGATTAAACTTGATCAAGATATATTATGAAATGATACTCCTCACTCCTTGAATTATGAACGAGTTCACAGAAACTGGACAAATGATGAGAGACCACATGCTCCCTCTTCTAAGAGTATACTGCGGAGAAAAGTGTGATCACATGTCTGAGGAGTCCATTGTAAAGCCTATTGAATAAAACTCAATCAAGAAATAATTTAAAGGCCTAGTTTAAGAAACGTTTGGCTTGATAATCCCTTCCTGTGTATCTCCTGCTAATTGCACAAGTGTCACAGTAGGGGCCAATTTGCTGTGTATTTGTTTATTGGCTCAGGGCCATTTAGGGTCCATTTCAGTCATAAAACTTCTAAAACTGCACAGCAGGATATTCTGATCGGAGATCTGATAAGAGGGATAAAGGCGTATACTGCGGAGATAAGTGTGATCACATGTCTGACAAGTCTATAAAATCATTAAACTTGATCAAGATACATTATGAAATGATACTCTTCACTCCTGGAATTATGAACGAGTTTACAGAAACTGGACAAATGATGAGAGACCACATGCTCCCTCTTCTAAGAGTATACTGCAGAGAAAAGTGTGATCACATGTCTGACAAGTCCATTGTAAAGTCTATTGAATAAAACTCAAACAAGACATAATTTAAAGGCCTAGTTTAAGGAATATTTGGCATGATAATACCCTGCTGTGCATCTCCTGCTAATTGCACTAGTGCCACAGTAGGGGTCCAATTTCCTGTGTATTTGTTTATTGGCTCAGGCCCATTTAGGGTCCATTTCAGTCTTAAAACTTATAAAACTGCACAGCAGGATATTCTGATCGGAGATCTGATAAGAGGGATCAAGGCAAGTAGATTAAGATCAATAAACAAAGGTTGTGTACTGTACATAGATTGGAAGGGGGTCACTTATAGAAGGCTTAAACTAGGCCTTTAAATCAAATGAAATAACATGGTGGAAACACTCGAGAATGGATGCTGGACACTAATGCAATTAATGTGACAAAACTACCTTGTTTTGTTTGTTTCCCTCACTCAACTTTTGTGTTTTTCAGGATTATGGAAAAGAATCACAAGCCCTGGATGTTCTCAACGAATACTTCAGAAATAAGAAATAACCTGTCAAAAGTGTGCTAATAAAATGGTGCAGTTTTGAGGAAAAAGAGTTGTTTTTTATTTACCTACATGAACAGGAGATTAAGCAATAGGGCCAGAGTTTTTTATCTTTAGATTTACGGGAGATTTTTCAAAAAGTTGGGTAAGGAGGAGGAAATAAAAATAAAATGCATAAAATGTCCCAAAGGAGAAATAAATAAAAATAAAACGGATTTTTCTCCGATTTTTTTTATTTTTTAAATCTTCTTATATCATGAAGACAAAACACACCTTACTTGTGTCAGCTATTTCATAGGCTGAAAAAAGGGTGATAGATCACCATTAAGTTTCAAAAGCATAATTAAAAGATCCTTTTATTGACTGAAAATATTGACCTCAACACTGAGTTCGAACGCTCATTGAAATTAATTGTATATATTTGTTCGAATGCATCTATGCATATGAGGTGCATATATTATCAACCCATGGATTTTATGAAACATGCCAGTGTAAAAAAGAAGTTTAAATGGCCAATTCTAACCTTTTGCCCACAATATAAGCATATCCTTTCCATTGTGAAGTAATCAAACATTGAACACAGTTTCAGACATGGTATAATAAGGAGGTCAAATGTGTTTTTCTGTCTTTAACGAAATAGCACCGTGACAATTTACCGTGATGTAGTATTTATAAAGAAAATATAACTGAAAAAAGTAGAAGCCCTGATGGAAATTCCTCTTCACTTGAAAGTTTGACAGGGCTTACGGATACACAGTCAAAATCTACATTTATGTACTTCACCAAAGAAAATTCGGGAGCATTAAGATAAATATTAGTGTTATATGTTTCAAAAAACCAGGTCTAAGAACTGATTTTAGAATCAGTCCTGAAAAATATCCTTCTAATTCCAGCTATGCCCGTTGCCAATAAGCAACGGATAAGTTTGACTTCTTGCACTGACTGCCAGATATCTTATGTTCAGATTTTTTCTGTTTTATCGGAAACACACACTATGTTATTATTACATCATTTTCAGTATTCTATAACGATTTAAATTCTAAATCATTATTAAACTAATTAACAACTACGAATATCACGATACCTTTTGTTTTTCTCTTCAAATATGTGATCGTGAAGCAGTGTGTTCAATGCTCCCCAGAGTCAAATTCAGACAAAAATATCCATTTTGACTATGATAACCACGATATCATTTTGCAGTTTGTGTTTGTCAGAAGCTATACATTTTTGCGCTGTTATCCAATTCATCCTTGTTAATATACGACGTGCGCCAACGACTTTTAATAGACAATACAACCCACGAATTTCTGTCTCCTTATTTTGACCGGAAGTTTCGCAATCATTCCACGAAACGCGAACAACATACTGAATCTACAAAAAAATCACAAACACGCTCTAAGTTCACCACGGTTTGATTTAAATAATGAAACATAAACATCGGAACGTTTTTGTAGTAAAACATTTCTATATAGCTGCAGAAATTGTGAGAAATAAGGGGTATGACAAAAAGTACTTTAACTTTTGACAGGACGTTGTTGTGGTAACGGGTACCTGTTCTGTTTTCCCCGCGTATTTCCGACTGGTTTACGTGGTTTGTGCAGTAAAAAGACCGATAATGAATGACAATTGGTACACTAGTTGGTTCTGAGATATGGGTTATAGAACACTAATTTTATTTTTTCTTAACCTTGGAGCAACGTTCGTCGGAAAAAATAAAGATAAAACTACGAAAATGAATTTTATTTTTATTTGGGTTTTGCAATATTTAGGTTCGGCGCTCCCGTAAATCTAAAGATATAAAAACTCTGGCCTAGTCGAGGTTCAATCATGAACAAAGATGGTAGATTTTTAATGTTAGAAGCTGCTGATTCGGACTAAAGTTTACCGATTCGGAGAGCACAACATCTTAAAGAGGTCAATTCCATTTTTTAGCTCTACTAGCCAAAGGCCATTTTGGCCAGAAGAGGTTATGCGATGGTAATGTGTACGTAGCATGTGCGTCTGTAAACAATTCCTTGTTAACACGAAACAGCCTTCAGTTTTGATTGTATCTCGATGAAACATGAACAGTATCTTCATATCCACTAGAGCTTGGTTCCTTTTCGAAGACCAGCCAGGTCCGCCCATGAATGTTTAGATTATGGGCCTTGATAGTATAAAAAATCAGTGAGTCTGTAAACAATTCCTTGTTAACACGATACAGCCTTCAGATTTGATTGTATCTTGATGAAACTTGTACAGTATCTACATATCCATTAGAGCTCGGTTCCTTAGAGCTAGATCCGCCCATGCATGGCTAGATTATGGCCCTTGACAGTATAAAAAATCAGTGCGCCTGTAAACAATTCCTTGTATCTCAATGAAACTTGTACAGTATTTGGATATCCATTAGAGCTCGGTTCGTTTCGAAAGCCAGCTAGATCTGCCCATGCATGCCTAGATTATGGGCCTTGAAATGATTAGATTATGGGCCTTGATGGTATAAAAATACTATTGTGTATAAAATGCTTGTAAACATGGATACAGTCTTCAGTTTTGAGAGTATCTCGATGAAACTTGTACAGTATTCAGATAGCCATAAGAGTTTGGTTCTTTTCGAAAACCAGCCAGATCCGCCCATGCATGCCTAGATTATGGGCCTTGAAAGTATAAAAAATCAGTGCGTCTGTTAACAAATGCTTGTTAACACGGTACAGTCTTCAGTTTTGATTGTATCTCGATGAAACTTGTACAGTATCTACATATCCATTAGCAGGGTTCCCTCTGGGTTCTAAAAAGGTTTCGCGGGGGGGGGGGGAGGGGGCGAAGCCCCCTGAAGTTCATGGGTTTTAAGCATTTTAAGAGCTTTAAATTGCATTTAATTAGTACATTGTCGTGCAGAACATGATATAATATTGTTGTACATGAAGCACAAGATATTAGCAAATTGTTATTCTATTGACAAAATGTATGGACATTATAAAAAAATAATATATATATATTGCCAAAAATGCGACATATACATCAATACGTTAATTTCAGTCTAATGCCTCGCCCTGCATACAAAAGTCTCATAGAATACAATTATGAAATTATGAGATAAACTTTAAATAAATGGAAACTAAAGAAATGTACAAATGCTGCATTTAGAGCAATTACAAATTGCGACGAAACCGAAAGCAAATTTATTTTTAGCGCGTAAACGTCATTACGAAATTTGCATATCACGTGCCTTTCTGACAACCTAAAATTCTATGATTTGCACTGTTAAAACTTACACGTTAATTACACAGTGATTTGGTGTAAATGAGCTGAATTTTGACATTTACAAAATTTAGTGACATTATTGTTACTGGCACGCCCCCGGGTTCACAGATTTGGTTTACTTAAATTTGGGAAAAGTTAAAAACCTTTTTCTCTGAAACAGCTATGCAGATCCTTGCTATTTTGAATAAGGCTTAATTTAGTGGTCCACTACCATGGTTGTTCAAATTATGCCCCTTGGGTCAAAACTGGCACTGCCCCGGGGGTCACATGTTTCATAGAGACTTATTAAAGAAATATTTTAAAATCTTTGTTTCAAACCACAATGCCCATACCTTTGATATTTGTTGTGGAGCATCATATGATCACCGGCAAGCAAAGCATTTCATATTATGACCATGTGTACAGTTTTGCAAACGAGCATCAATGTTGTCCTCGGATGTCCTCGACATTGACCTTTTGACCAACTTTTTTATTTTTAAAGGTACAGAAATGATATTTTGACCTTTAGTACTGTTTTGCAAACGAGCATCAATGCTGTACTCGGATGTCCTTGACTTTCACCTTTTGACCAACTTTTTTATTTTTAAAGCTACAGAAATGAAATTTTGACGATGAGTACAGTTCAGAAAACAAATATTTTTTACCTTCAGATTACCTCGTGGCACATATTAAAATAGTTCATGCAACTAATCTGCTTACAACACTTTCTGTCCTCAGATTTTGAACGTGCAGCGTTTTCAGCCAACCCAAACACTAAAAGCGAACTATATATTTGTTGCCTATTACTCATACGTACATGCTCCGGATTTAAAATGACAAGGAGAGCATAGGGCCTCTTGTTTAACTGTGTGAAAACCCTGTTATTAGAATGACGGACGTCGTTGTTCAAGCGGGCGGGCGGCGTCAAACTCGCCTATGAAACTGAACGATTTCAGTAAGGGTTGACATATGCTGACCAAACTTGGTCTATAGGAAGAGTTTATGGATACCTTTCATGGGATTGTGTTTTGGGGCCCCTAGGGTCAAGGTCACTGTTACTGAAAATAGAAAAACGATTGAAACTGAATAACTTTAGTTAGGGTTGACATATCTTGACCAAACATGGTCTATAGGAAGAGTTTATGGATACCTTTCATGGGATTGCATTGAGGTCCCTAGGGTCAATGTCACTGTTACTAAAAATAGAAAAACGGCTGAAACTGAATAATTTTAGTTAGGGTTGACATATCTTGACCAAACTTGGTATAAAGGAATAGTTTATGGAGACCTTTCATTGGAACGGTTTGGGGTACATAGGGTCAAGGTCACTATTAATAAAAATAGAAGAAAAACCCCAGTTTAAACTGAATAACTTTAGTCATGGTCCACATATCTTGACCAAACTTGGTATAAAGAGAAGGTTTATGGAGACCTGTCATGGGATTGTTATTGGGGTCCCTAGGATCAAGGTCACTACTAAAAATAGAAGAATAGTTGAAACTGTTGAACTTAGACAGGGTTCACACATCTTTACCAAACTTGATCTATGGGAAGAGTTTATGGATACCTTTCTTGGGATTGCGCTTGGGGTCCCTAAGAGTCAAGACCATGGTCACTTTACTAAGAAGAAAAAAGGGTTAAAACTGAATAACTTTAGTTAGGGATGACATATCTCGACCCAACTTGGTAAAAAGAAAGAGTTTATGGATACCTTACCTGTGATTGCGTTTGGGTACCCTATGGCCAAGGTCACTGTTACGAAAAATAGAAAAACAGACACAGGCTGAAGTCTTCTGTCAAACATTGAAAACCTGGTTTCGTCGCGTTGCGGCGTTTCTTGTTTTTTAAATGAAACTGAAAGTACACAAATCTGAAACGAGGGATTTGCACTTGTCATTGTTAATGACTGGAATCATTTGAAACGTGTGAGCATGTAAAAAGGCTTGCCTATAATATAACGATGAATAATTTATTCATGACTTGTGTTAGTTTTAGATCGACTATTCGAAGAATAGGTGGGCTATACTACTCGCCCCAGCGTCGGCGTCCGGTTAAAGTTTTAGGGCAAGTTGGGATTTTCACTTATAAGTCCAATACTCTACATTCAATTGACTTAATACTTCACACAGTTGTTCAGGGCCATCACATGATGAGGTTAGATAACTCCATATTATTCTTTACACAGATTATGGCCCCTGATTGACTATGGAACTTAGATTAAAGTTTTAGGGCAGGTTGGGATATTTATTAATAACTTCTATACCCTTTGTTCAATTGACTTATTACTTCACACAATTCTTCAGTTCAGTTGACTTATTACTTCACACAATTGTTCAGGATCATCACCCTATGAGGTTACATAACTCCATATTATCCTAAATACAAGTTATGGCCCCTGATTGACTTAGGTTCAAGTTTTAGGGCAGGTTAAAGTTTTAGGGCAAGTTGGGATTTTCACTTAAAACTCCAATACCATTCATTCAATTGACTTAATACTTCACACAGATGTTCAGAGCCATCACATGATGAGGTTAGATAACTCCATATTATCTTTTATACAAACTATGGCCCCTGATTGACTATGGAACTTAGGTTAAAGTTTTAGGGCAGGTTGGGATATTTATTTTTAACTGCTATACCCTTCATTCAATTGACTTAATACTTCACACAATGGTTCAGGACCATCACTCAATGAGGTTACATAATTCCATATCCTTAATACAAGTTATGACCCCTGATTGACTGAGGTTAAAGTTTTAGGCAAGTAAAAGTAAAAGGGCAAGTTGGGATTTTAATAAAAAAACAACTTCTATACCGTTCATTAAATGCACTTAATAAAATTCAAAATTATTTGCGACCATCTTACAACAAGAAACATAACTACATTTTAATCTAAATACAAATTATCGCCCTTGATTTTTAGCTCTACTGGCCAAAGGCCAGAAGAGCTTATGCGATGGTAATGTGTACGTAGTATGTGCATCCGTGAGTTCGTGCGTCTGTAAACAATTGCTTGTGAACACGATACAGTCTTCAGTTTTGATTGTATCTCGATGAAACTTGTACAGTATTTAGATATCCATTAGAGCTCGGTTCCTTTTAAAAACCAGCCAGATCCGCCCATGCATGCCTAGGTTATGGCCCTTGATAGTATAAAAAAATGCTATTGTGTAAACACTAGCTTGTGAACACGATACAGTCTTTAGTTTTGATTGTATCTAGATGAAACTTGTACAGTATTAAGATATCCATTAGAGCTCGGTTCCTTTCGAAAACCAGCCAGATCTGCCAATGCATGCCTGGATTATGGGTCTTGAAAGTATAAAACATGCTAAATTAAGCTTAGTCTATTTTTTTGCCAAGTCTACATGTGCGAAGTCTATTTTTAGCCAAGTTTACATGTAAAGTCATAGTTGCTTGTGAAGGTTTGTTCAAATTATGCCCCTGGGGTCATTACTGCCCCCCCCCCCCCCACGGAGATTGTCTGAAACAGCTATGCAAATCCTTGCTATTTTGAACAAGGCTTTATTTAGTGGTCCACTACCATGGTTGTTCATTTATGCCCCTTGGGTCAAAACTGGCACTGCCCTGGGTGTCACAATTTTCCTAGAAACTTATTTAAGATATATTTTCAAAATCTTCTTGTTTCAAACCACAATGCCCATACCTTTGATATTTGTTGTGGAGCATCATATGATGCAATTGAAAACATTTGAAATAATGCCGCTTGGGCAAAAGCTGGCCCCACCCCTTTTGACTTACTTATTAATTTTTAAAGCTACAGTAATGAAATTTTGACCATGTGAACAGTTTTGCAAACAAGCATTAATGTTGTTGATTTTGACCTTTGACCGACTTTTTATTTTTAAAGCTACAGAAATGAAATTTTGACGATGAGTACAGTTTTAAAAGCAAATATTTTTTACCCTCAGATAACCGTTACTTGGCACATATTAAAATAGTTCATGCAACTAATCTGCTTACAACACTTCCTGTCTTCAGATGTTGAACGTGCAGCGTTTTCAGCTAACCCAAACACTAAAAGTGAACTATATATTTGTTGCCTATTACTCAAACGTACATGCTCTGGATTGAAAATGACCAAAAGAGCCATGCCAGTAGAGCATAGGTCCTTTTGGGCCTCTTGTTTTGTTGTTGTTGTTTTTTTAAATTTCTTTTGAAAGGCATATTTGTATATTCTTAACCACATTTTCATAATGGGAAATCAAGTTATTTTAGGGGCGGGCTGGTGGGAGGGCAGCATCAAAGTCACCTTATGTATCGACTAATTTTAGTTAGGTTTGACATAAAGAGACCAAACTTGGTAATATTACATCGTTATTGTATTCTAAGTCAAAGCGGCGTAGTTGAGCGCGCTGTCTTACGACGGCTCTTGTTTGATACATAATAGTAATGCCTCAGCAAGTATCTTTTAAATAATGCCAAAATAATACAGGGTAGCCATTAAAAATGATAACTTTTGCAGCATGTTCCTTAAGCGTTAAACTTCAGATGTCTACATTAGGCAAAAATCTGCAAGGAAACCAGAGTGCCGATTATATCGAATTGTATAAAGCTACCTGCAGGTCATCTTTAAAGTTATTTGCACATGAAATTAATTTAATTGGTCAATCAAACAATAAACAAATTGGCGAACTTAACCAAACCATAAAATTAAGATATAAATAGAAATTTGGCTGCATTTGAACCTAACTTATTTTGTGAAAAAATCATTTGCGTGTATAAAAGGCAATGGCCGTAATGAGGTAGATCAAGTAACACTGTAAGCCGACTTGAATCCCTCAATGTCCATATCCGAATTATTATGGTTGACCATAGTATAAAAGCTTTGGAACAAAGTAATATAACAGGTTAATGTTTACGATAGAAACCCCTATGATTGACACGCTATTAAATTGATAACGGCACGACCGACAATCCGGTCAAAGATAAGAAAATGCAAAAATGTACTGAATCCACAATATGAGCTATTCAAGCACGACAATCTTATCAGTGTGGACACACCATGTCGTTTGTATGTACACTTCACTGGGTTACTGGGCGAAATGTTGAGCAATTTATACTTTTTTCAAAAATCGTGGGCAAATGCTCAGAATATATAAAATATTGTTGATTGCTAAAAGCAAAATATGTTTATAATTATAAATATATTTATCATGTTTACCTTTCAAGCTGAAGTCTCGCAATGAATATTCTATTTATAGGATATATTCATACCTCAATACCAATGAGGCTCACATAATATAAAAATATATAATGTTTGCGATTTGTTATTACAAAAAGCAAAAACCATTTGGCTATAACGAAAAGCAGTTTTTAGCTCAACTTTTCGAAGAATAAGGAGAGCTATACTACTCACCCTGGCGTCGGCGGCGGCGGCGTCGGCGTTGGCGTCACACCTTGGTTAAGGTTTTGCATGTAAGCACCTTTAAGTCATTATCTCAGTAAATACATCAGTTATTGCATTGAAACTTTGGATATTTATTCCCAACTATCTTAAATACTAAATTAATGAAGTTCGATAACAATTATTTGAATATAATGCAAATAATAGGCGTTTATTATTCGACTTAGAAATTCTGGTTAAAGTTTTGCGTGTAAGCACACATAGGTTAATATCTCAGCAACTACTTGAGGTATTGCATTGAGACTTTATACAATGGTAGTCAAACATCCAACCTACTTGATTAAACAAGTTAGATAACTCTAGTTTGCATTTAATGCAAAATAATTGCCCTTTATTATTAGACTTAGAAATTCTGGTTAAGGTTTTGCATGTAACCACATTTAAGTCAATATCTCAGCAAATATATCATGTATTGCATTGAAACATTAGATATGTATTCCCAGATAACACTTTTTTGAATATAATGCAAATTATGGGCCTTTATTATTTGACTTAGAAATTCTGGTTAAGGTTTTGCATGTAAGCACACATAGGTTAATATCTCAGCAATTACTTGATGGATTAAATTAAAATAATGGCCCCTTTTTTATTCGACATAGATATTCTGGTTAAGGTTTTGCATGTAACCACTTTTAAGTCAATACCTCAGCGAATACATCATGTATTGCATTGAAACTTTACACACAGGCTCCTATCTATTTAATCTTCTTATTTAATCAAGTAAGATAACTCTATCTTTAATAATATATAATTTTTGCTCCTTTATTATGCGACTTAGAAATTCTGGTTAAGGTCTTGCATGTTAGCACACATAGGATAATATCTCAGCAACTATTTGATGTATTGCATTGAGACTTTATACAATGGTATTCAACCACCCAACTTAATTGAATAACCAAGTTACATAACTGTATTTTGCAAATAATGGCCCTTTATTATTAGACTTAAAAATTCTCGTTAAAATTTTGCATGGAACCACATTTATGTTAATATCTCAGCACACCATGTATTGCATTGAAATCTAATCTAACAGTGATCCATGCATGTTTCGCCAAATCTTTTCAATTCTTACATTGAAAAGCGGCGGAATAGTCGAGCGCGCTGTCTCTGTGACAGCTCTTGTTTGGACGTACAATAGCCAACCTCTGTCCTTCTTGCCATGAGCCCTGTTGAAACATGCAGACAGTAGATATGAGAAACAGTTATGTTCTACAGAAATTTAAAATACATATACATGACAAATTTACATCACACTCATATACTGCTTAGCATGTTTGCAATTAATTTGTCGGGACAACTTATCCCAAGTTTGAATGTCCTTCATTCGCTCATCTGTTTTCTTTACAATAATGGCGATATTGCGTCGTCGGTCGCTATTGCCAACTTTAGTGTTGAGAAAGTGCCTAGCGTTAGAAGTGAATATGAAAAAAATGGCTAAACAGTTCTCACGGATTAGTCTTTTAATCGATTATCTTACTTCCTACATATTTGCTTAGACAATTCTCTCCATTTACTATGATTTTTATGTCCTCCCCCATTCATGGGGAGACATATTGTTTTTGCCTGTCAGTCAGTCAGTCAGTCAGTCAGTCTGTACGTCGCACTTAGTTTCCGCTCAATAAGTATAGAACACTTGACCCAGAAACTTCTATTTGGTATTCTTGTTGTTCATGACTAGTAGATGGCCCCTATTGATTTTGCTAACAGTAGGTCAAAGGCCAAGGCTACGGTGACCTTGAGGTAAAAACAGTTTCCGCTCAATAACTAAAGAATTCTTGGAGCCTGGAACTTCATACTTGGTATACAAGTTGGTCATGATTAGTAGATGACCCCTATTGATTTTGAGATCACTGATCTTATGCAGTAGATGTTCACTATTGGATATGGGCGTATAGGCCAAACTTCAAGGTCACTGTTGGTTCCTCTACAGTCCAAAAGTACAAATTTCATGTCCACAAAAGTACAAATTTCATGTCCATCATTGATTAATTCTCAGCAATGACCACACATTTGGGGATACAAGCGAATTTTCAAAAAAGCCATATCTAGTTTTGTTTTGATTGTATGATTTTTTGTCATTTTGGTCATTTTCTAAGGGTTGATCACCCAAAGTTACATTGAATGAAGAAGGAGCTGATGTTTGTAAATCAATTAAATGGTTTCATAAATGCTCATTTTTGATTGCAAATACCATTAACCTTGTTAAAGTCTTTGAATTTCTTTTCTCATGTGTGCTCCTTGGCTGGTACTTTTAAGTATTTTCTTAACTTAACTCATTTTCGTAGGTAAAGTATCCCACTGGTCATGTTATAAAATAATTTCATTCTCAAATACTTTATTTTCATTAATTTGATGTACTACACCTTATTTTATGTTAATTTTGTTTTGTTTCATTCCTAATTTGGCCATGAACATTTTAGGAAATCGTCTTAAGTTAAGAAATGACGTAAGATGCATTATGAATACCAGCTCCGTATTTAAGATCATACATGGCTTTCTGTACCTCAATTAGTAATGTCAGATATAATAAGAATGATAATTTTATAGTTTTAGCCATAGACCATTTCTTTAAACACTATCAAACGCCTTTTTAAAATCTATAAATGCATATGCTAATCTTTTATTGTCATTTAAACACTTATTATCAACAGCATTGAGTACAAAAGTTGCGTTCACAGAGGACCGTCTCTTCCGAAAACCAAATTGTGCGTCACGTGTAAGTAGTTATAACATCATTATTTTCGGCCCAAACTCGTTTATTGATAATACCATTAAAAATCTTTGAGAAGCAACTTACAAGAGTAATACCCCGATAATTATTCACATCACTGGGGTCATTTTTCTTAAAAAGTGGTATAATTATACCTTCCATCCATTGATCGGGAAAATAACCGGTATCCAAAATACCGTTAAAAATATCAACTAAATGGGAAGCCAAAATATCACACGATGCAATAAAATATTCATTAATCAGCTTGTCACCTGCAAAGGCTTTATTTTTCTTTAATTGTTTCACGATAGTCTCAATTTTCAGTACAGTAATTGGAAAATCTAATTCTTTAAAACAACAATCATCGTCATCAAAGTAATGGCTATTATAAAAATCTTCAGCATTTACAATATCTGCGTTACGCATATTATCATTCAAATAAGGAAAATATACATAAAATTGTTCAACAGAAATATCATTATTAACATACTTCTTTTTACTAAAATAGTTCCAAAAGTCTTTTGATGCCGAAGACGTTCAATACTTCTCATTTTATTTAGTTCATATCGACGGCGTTTGATTCTAACGGACTTCACGCGCTCTCCGGCGTACCCGGCGAAATGGGCGCCTAGACTGTGGCCAACTAGATGAACATTCTCGAATTTGAGAGACCGGGAGTCGCGAAGAGCGTTGAGAAGATGCGCGATGAGTGCACCAACGACGCGCGTGTTTGCCGCGGACTGGCTGTATTCGGTCTGGCCCGCTCCGCGCTCCCAGTCAACCGCCACTACGTTCACGTCCGCCTTGATGGAAGGGAGTATATCAGAAACCTGTTACATCATTAGAGATTGAACGTCACAGATTTGGCGCATTATTTTATAGAAAGGGGAGCATTACCTGTGCGAGGAGAGTGTCCTTCATGTCGATGACCCAGAGTTCATAGGGGTTATCCTGGTAACCAATATCCGGAGAACATTTCGGCAACGGTTCTTAAACTTTGAAAGCATGTTGGTCATGACCAGCAGATAAAGTCTTTTGATTTTGTGGTCAGTTGGTCAAAGGTCAATAATGTGGTGACCTTAAGATTATCTTCAGCTAAAATGGGTTTCCAGTCAATTTATGAGGAACACTTAGGCCTAGGAATCTTCAACTTTCGAGGTAGGTAAGTAATGACCATGATACGAACTCTTTTGATTTCGAGGTCAGTGGGTCACAGGTCAAGGTCATGGTGGCCTTCAGCTGAAAATCGGTTTGTATTCAATATCTGAAGAATGCTTAGGCTTTAGGACCTCAAATTGGGTGGTATGATTTGTCATGATTGGTCATGACAAGCAGATGGACCATATTACTTTTGAGGTAAATGGATCAAGGGTCAAGTTGTTGGTGACTGTTAGGTGAAAATCGATTTCCGATCAATATTTTTAGAACGCTACGGCCCAAGGACCTCACACTTTGTAGGCAGGTTGGTCATGACGAGAAGATGGTTCCTATTGCCTTTACGGTCAGTGGATTAAAGCTCAATGTAGTTGTGACAGTAAGCTGAAAATACGCAGTTTCACATCAGTGATTACAAAACGCTTGGGCCTAGAGACCTCGAACTTGGTAGAGGTCAACCAGACAAGAACACCCTTACTTTTTGACGTCAGTTGGTCAAAAGTCAATATCGCGGTGACCTTGAGTTGAAAATCCGATTACGGTCTATTACTGAAGAATACTAGTATCAATGTTCCTCATGGTATTCTAGTGAACTGCATCTACTTCCATTAAGTCATATTTCAAAGAACATTCATACCGTCTTTGATGCTCTGCATCAAAATTAGTCTTGTTTTTTAACGGAATTTGAACATATATCGATCACCAAGCATAGAAACCACAAGATAATTTGAAGGGAAGTTTTGAACGTTTTTGGCAAATTTTTGGAAGAGTATTAAAAACACCTGGCCTGAAATGTTCCGGGTTCTTGACATTGGCTTATCAGGCATATATATATATATGTTGTTTGTCGGCGTTGGCGTCACACCTTGGTTAAGGTTTTGCATGTAAGCACCTTTAAGTCATTATCTCAGTAAATACATCAGTTATTGCATTGAAACTTTGGATATGTATTCCCAACTATCTTAAATACTAAATTAATGAAGTTAGATAACAATTATTTGAATATAATGCAAATAATAGGCGTTTATTATTCGGCTGAGAAATTCTGGTTGGAGTTTTGCGTGTAAGCACACATAGGTTAATATCTCAGCAACTACTTGAGGTATTGCATTGAGACTTTATACAATGGTAGGCAAATATCCAACCTACTTAATTAAACAAGTTAAACAAACTCTAGTTTGCATTTAATGCAAAATAATTGCCCTTTATTATTAGACTTAGAAATTCTGGTTAAGGTTTTGCATGTAACCACATTTAAGTCAATATCTCAGCAAATATATCATGTATTGCATTGAAACATTAGATATGTATTCCCAGATAACACTTTTTTGAATATAATGCAAATTATGGCCTTTATTATTTGACTTAGAAATTCTGGTTAAGGTTTTGCATGTAAGCACACATAGGTTAATTTCTCAACAATTACTTGATGGATTAAATTAAAATAATGGCCCCTTTTTATTCGACATAGATATTCTGGTTAAGGTTTTGCATGTAACCACTTTTAAGTCAATAACTCAGCGAATACATCATGTATTGCATTGAAACTTTACACACAGGCTCCCATCTATTTAATCTTCTTATTTAATCAAGTAAGATAACTCTATCTTTTATGATATATAATTTTTTACCCTTTATTATGCGACTTAGAAATTCTGGTTACGGTCTTGCATGTTAGCACACATAGGATAATATCTCAGCAACTATTTGATGTATTGCATTGAGACTTTATACAATGGTATTCAACCACCCAACTTAATTGAATAACCAAATTACATAACTGTATTTTGCAAATAATGGCCCTTTATTATTAGACATAAAAATTCTCGTTAAAATTTTGCATGGAACCACATTTATGTTAATATCTCAGCACACCATGTATTGCATTAAAATCTAATCAAACAGTGATCCATGCATGTTTCGCCAAATCTTTTCAATCCTTACATTGAAAAGCGGCGGAATAGTCGAGCGCGCTGTCTCTGTGACAGCTCTTGTTTGGAGGTACAATAGCCAACCTCTGTTTTTCTTGCCATGAGCCCTGTTAAAACATGTTTTCCAATAAATGTTTGCAGACAGTAGATATGAGAAACAGTTATGTTCTACAGAAATTTAAAATACATATACATGGCAAATTTACATCACACTCATATACTGCTTAGCATGTTTACAATTAATTTGTCGGGACAACTTATCCCAAGTTAGAATGTCCTTCATTCGCTCATCTGTTTTCTTTACAATAATGGCGATATTGCGTCGTCGGTCGCTATTGCCAACTCCAGTGTAGAGAAAGTGCCTAGCGTTAGAAGTGAATATGAAAAAAATGGCTAAACAGTTCTCACGGATTAGTCTTTTAATCGATTATCTTACTTCCTACATATTTGCTTAGACAATTATGGCCATTTACTATGATTTTTATGTCCTCCCCCATTCATGGGGAGACATATTGTTTTTGCCTGTCCGTCAGTCAGTCAGTCAGTCAGTCAGTCTGTACGTCGCACTTAGTTTCCGCTCAATAAGTATAGAACACTTGACCCAGAAACTTCTATTTGGTATTCTTGTTGTTCATGACTAGTAGATGGCCCCTATTGATTTTGCTAACAGTAGGTCAAAGGTCAAGGCTACGGTGACCTTGAGGTAAAAACAGTTTCCGCTCAATAACTAAAGAATTCTTGGCGCCTGGAACTTCATACTTGGTATACAAGTTGGTCATGATTAGTAGATGACCCCTATTGATTTTGAGATCACCGATCTTATGCAGTAGATGTTCACTATTGGATATGGGCGTATAGGCCAAACTTCAAGGTCACTGTTGGTTCCTCTACAGTCCAAAAGTACAAATTTCATGTCCACAAAAGTACAAATTTCATGTCCATCATTGATTAATTCCCAGCAATGACCACACATTTGGGGATACAAGCGAATTTTCAAAAAAGCCATATCTAATTTTGTTTTGATTGTATGATTTTTTTGTCATTTTGGTCATTTTCTAAGGGTTGGTCACCCAAAGTTACATTGAATGAAGAAGGAGCTGATGTTTGTAAATCAATTAAATGGTTTCATAAATGCTCATTTTTGATTACAAATACCATTAACCTTGTTAAAGTCTTTGAATTTCTTTTCTCATGTGTGCTCCTTGACTGATACTTTTAAGTATTTTCTTAACTTAACTCATTTTTGTAGGTAAAGTATCCCACTGGTCATGTTATAAAATAATTTCATTCTCAAATACTTTATTTTCATTAATTTGATGTACTACACCTTATTTTATGTTAATTTTGTTTTGTTTCATTCCTAATTTGACCATGAACATTTTAGGAAATCGTCTTAAGTTAAGAAATGACGTAAGATGCATTATGAATACCAGCTCCGTATTTAATATCATACATGGCTTTCTGTACCTCAATTAGTAATGTCAGATATAATAAGAATGATAATTTTATAGTTTTAGCCATAGACCATTTCTTTAAACACTATCAAACGCCTTTTTAAAATCTATAAATGCATATGCTAATCTTTTATTGTCATTTAAACACTTATTATCAACAGCATTGAGTACAAAAGTTGCGTTCACAGAGGACCGTCCCTTCCGAAAACCAAATTGTGCGTCACGTATAAGTAGTTATAACATCATTATTTTCGGC
Source organism: Mya arenaria (assembly GCF_026914265.1). Taxonomy (NCBI): domain Eukaryota; kingdom Metazoa; phylum Mollusca; class Bivalvia; order Myida; family Myidae; genus Mya; species Mya arenaria. The sequence continues at coordinate 3,897,955 of NC_069134.1, forward strand.
CCAAACTCGTTTATTGATAATACCATTAAAAATCTTTGAGAAGCAACTTACAAGAGTAATACCCCGATAATTATTCACATCACTGGGGTCATTTTTCTTAAAAAGTGGTATAATTATACCTTCCATCCATTGATCGGGAAAATAACCGGTATCCAAAATACCGTTAAAAATATCAACTAAATGGGAAGCCAAAATATCACACGATGCAATAAAATATTCATTAATCAGCTTGTCACCTGCAAAGGCTTTATTTTTTTTTAATTGTTTCACGATAGTCTCAATTTTCAGTACAGTAATTGGAAAATCTAATTCTTTAAAACAACAATCATCGTCATCAAAGTAATGGCTATAATAAAAATCTTCAGCATTTACAATATCTGCGTTACGCATATTATCATTCAAGTAAGATTTCGAGGTCAGTGGGTCAAAGGTCAAGGTCATGGTGGCCTTCAGCTGAAAATCGGTTTGTATTCAATATCTGAAGAATGCTTAGGCTTTAGGACCTCAAATTGGGTGGTATGATTTGTCATGATTGGTCATGACAAGCAGATGGACCATATTAATTTTGAGGTAAATGGATCAAGGGTCAAGTTGTTGGTGACTGTAAGGTGAAAATCGATTTCCGATCAATATTTTTAGAACGCTTCGGCCCAAGGACCTCACACTTTGTAGGCAGGTTGGTCATGACGAGAAGATGGTTCCTATTGCCTTTACGGTCAGTGGATTAAAGCTCAATGTAGTTGTGACAGTAAGCTGAAAATACGCAGTTTCACATCAGTGATTACAAAACGCTTGGGCCTAGAGACCTCGAACTTGGTAGAGGTCAACCAGACAAGAACACCCTTACTTTTTGACGTCAGTTGGTCAAAAGTCAATATCGCGGTGACCTTGAGTTGAAAATCCGATTACGGTCTATTACTGAAGAATACTAGTATCAATGTTCCTCATGGTATCCTAGTGAACTGCATCTACTTCCATTAAGTCATATTTCAAAGAACATTCATACCGTCTTTGATGCTCTGCATCAAAATTAGTCTTGTTTTTTAACGGAATTTGAACATATATCGATCACCAAGCATAGAAACCACAAGATAATTTGAAGGGAAGTTTTGAACGTTTTTGGCAAATTTTTGGAAGAGTATTAAAAACACCTGGCCTGAAATGTTCCGGGTTCTTGACATTGGCTTATCAGGCATATATATATATGTTGTTTGTCGGCGTTGGCGTCACACCTTGGTTAAGGTTTTGCATGTAAGCACCTTTAAGTCATTATCTCAGTAAATACATCAGTTATTGCATTGAAACTTTGGATATGTATTCCCAACTATCTTAAATACTAAATTAATGAAGTTAGATAACAATTATTTGAATATAATGCAAATAATAGGCGTTTATTATTCGACTTAGAAATTCTGGTTGAAGTTTTGCGTGTAAGCACACATAGGTTAATATCTCAGCAACTACATGAGGTATTGCATTGAGACTTTATACAATGGTAGGCAAATATCCAACCTACTTAATTAAACAAGTTAGATAACTCTAGTTTGCATTTAATGCAAAATAATTGCCCTTTATTATTAGACTTAGAAATTCTGGTTAAGGTTTTGCATGTAACCACATTTAAGTCAATATCTCAGCAAATATATCATGTATTGCATTGAAACATTAGATATGTATTCCCAGATAACACTTTTTTGAATATAATGCAAATTATGGGCCTTTATTATTTGACTTAGAAATTCTGGTTAAGGTTTTGCATGTAAGCACACATAGGTTAATTTCTCAACAATTACTTGATGGATTAAATTAAAATAATGGCCCCTTTTTTATTCGACATAGATATTCTGGTTAGGGTTTTGCATGTAACCACTTTTAAGTCAATAACTACGCGAATACATCTGTGTTGTTGACTTTAGGTTACACCAAACTATACAATGTGCTGAAAATATTGATAATGATACTGACTCATTTACAATTCCCTTTATGTATAGATGGAACAATGATAAGAAGGATTTATTTATTGAAGCATTGCTATGTGAAGAAACTGTTGAGGAATTAGATAGATTATGTAATAATATAAACATGTCAACTTGTCAGGCAGATTTAGATGAAAATTTACAACAATTTTCAAATGTAGTGGATGGTGTTTGTAAACCATTGTTTAAAAAGAATATCCCAAACAGATACAATAAGCTGGATTTTAAAGATAATAAAGATAGTGAATATTTTGACGATGAATGTTATAGATATAAACAACAGTATTATAGATGTTTAAATGTATACAGAAACTATCCATGTGACCAAACAAGAATTGATATGGTACATGCTAGAAAGGACTATAAAAATACTATCAGGAAAAAGAAATATTTATATGATAAAAATAAAACCAAAATGTTAGAAACAGCTAGACTCAAAAATGCAAAGATGTATTGGAGATTGCTTAAGGGCTCTGTGGTAAAGAAACCACGTTCATTGACATCAGATGAATTTTTAGATTACTTTAAGTCAATAAATGATCCAGATTCACAATATTTTCAACCAGATGAAGACATTTTATATTTCAGTGAAAGGTACTTGAATGGTGAAATAGATGTTATGTTTAATGAATTGAATGTTCCAATACAAGTAGATGAAATAAAACAAGCATGTAGAAAACTAAATAATGGAAAGGCTGCTGGACCTGATTATTTTCTGAATGAATTTTTCAAATATGGTTCAATGAATGAACAATTTACAAATGTTATATGTAATTTATTCAATAAATTGTTTGATATGAGTTATTTCCCAGAAAAGTGGTCTGAGGGATATATTATACCCCTTCACAAAAAGGGTGATGTCAACAATACTAGTAATTATAGAGGGATAACATTATTAAGTACCTTTGGAAAATTGTTTACAAAAGTTTTAAATGAGAGATTAAATGAGTGGGCTGAAAAATACCATGTATACATAGAAGCACAAGCTGGATTTAGAAAGAATATGGGCACAGTTGATAATATATTTGTCCTACACGGTATTATTTCACGATTGTTGAGCAATAACAAAAAATTATATACAGCGTTTATTGACTTTACTAAAGCATTTGATTATGTTGTGAGAGACATCATGTGGTTTAAACTTATAAAGCTTGGAATAAGAGGCAAAATGTTAGATATAGTAAGATCTATGTATACAAGTGTTAAATCACGTGTTAAGTGTGATAATGTTATCAGTGAGGATTTTGATAGTTTTATTGGTGTACGTCAAGGGGAATCGTTATCTCCTTTCTTATTTTCCATGTATTTAAATGATATTGAAGAATACTTGATTACAAATGATTTTAGTGGCGTTGATATGGGTGTTCTTAAGTTGTTCTTGTTATTGTATGCTGATGATATTGTTATTTTTTCCGAGTCAGAGGTAGGACTACAGAAAGGGTTAGTATTATTAGAAGCTTATTGTGATAGATGGAAGTTAAGTGTAAATTCTGTGAAAACAAAAGTTTTGATTTTTAAAAAAGGAGGAAGACTGAGAAGAAATTTAAGATTTTTATATAATGGTCAGGAGTTGGAAATAGTGAATAAATTTACTTATCTGGCTATTGTTTTTACACCTGGAGGGTCATTTTCTACCACGTTTGATACTTTATCAGGACAGGCTCTTAAAGCGATTTTTAAACTAAAAAGTTGTTTAACTAAATATCCTACTCTGTCAATTAAGCACAGATTAGACCTGTTTGATAAACTCATTTTTCCAATATTAAGCTATGGTTCGGAAGTATGGGGACTACAAAATAGTATACAATTAGAAAGAGTACACCTGAGTTTTTGTAAGGATTTATTATGTGTTAGAACACAGACTCAAAACAATTTTGTATATGGAGAACTTGGTAGAACAACATTGTTAGCTAAACGTTGTACAAGTGTAATACGATATTGGATGAAAATTATCCAAATGGAGACTATTAGATACGTTAGGATAGTGTATGATCAAATGTATTGTGATTTATATGATACTCCAAATTTTAAATCATGGGCTTTTTTGGTGAGGCATTTACTCCAAACCTTAGGCTTTAATCATGTTTGGATGTACCAAGGTGTTGGAGATGTTAACTTATTTATGTCTACAGTCAAACAACGAATAACTGATATATTTATACAAACGTGGATATCCGAGTTAAATAATTCTACTAGAGCTAGATCATACATATTGTTTGCAGATTTAAAACTTCAATCTTATTTGTCAAATGTTAATATAGTAAAATATAGGTCTGCTTTAACGAGAATAAGAGTATCTGCACATAGATTAGAAATAGAAACCGGTAGATGGCACAAACCAGTAGCAATACCACACTGTGATAGAAAATGTCTTGCATGTAATTTACTTGAAGACGAATTTCATTTTATTCTTGAATGTCAACTGTATAAAGAACTAAGAAAGCAATACCTAAAAACATATTATTATACTGCACCGAATATACCTAAATTTATTAAATTATTTAAATCGCAAAATGTAACTGTAAACAGAAACCTTGCCATTTATGTGTATAAGGCAATGGAACTAAGAGAAAGATATTTATTGTATTACGGGTAATTTTATTTGTTAACATTAATTACTTCACGCTTAAATGTAAGTTTATTGATGATATATCATTTGGTCGCATGATTTGATATATTTATAATGTTGATCAGTTGCTTATATGAATGTATTGGACCTTGACTATGTTCAGAAACATGTTTCGTAATCATATTATGTATACGCATGGGCATTTTTGTCTAGATGTATTTGGAAATAAACTAAACTAAAACATCATGTATTGCATTGAAACTTTACACACAGGCTCCCATCTATTTAATCTTCTTATTTAATCAAGTATGATAACTCTATCTTTTATAATATATAATTTTTGCCCCTTTATTATGCGACTTAGAAATTCTGGTTAAGGTCTGGCATGTTAGCACACATAGGATAATATCTCAGCAACAATTTGATGTATTGCATTGAGACTTCATACAATGGTATTCAACCACCCAACTTAATTGAATAACTAAGTTAGATAACTGTATTTTGCAAATAATGGCCCTTTATTATTAGACTTAAAAATTCTCGTTAAAATTTTGCATGGAACCACATTTATGTTTATATCTCAGCACACCATGTATTGCATTGAAATCTAATCTAACAGTGATCCATGCATGTTTCGCCAAATCTTTTCAATCCTTACATTGAAAAGCGGCGGAATAGTCGAGCGCGCTGTCTCTGTGACAGCTCTTGTTTGGAGGTACAATAGCCAACCTCTGTCCTTCTTGCCATGAGCCCTGTTGAAACATGTTTTCCAATGAATGTTTGCAGACAGTAGATATGAGAAACAGTTATGTTCTACAGAAATTTAAAAGACATACATGACAATTATACATCACACTCATATACTGCTTATCATGTTTCATAATTAATTTGTCGGGACAACTTATCCCAAGTTTTAATGTCCTTCATTCGCTCATCTGTTTTCAATACAATAATGGAGATATTGCGTCGTCGGTCGCTATTGCCAACTCCAGTGTAGAGAAAGTGCCTAGCGTTAGAAGTGAATATGAAAAAATGGCTGAACAGTTCTCACGGATTAGTCTTTTAATCGATTATCTTACTTCCTACATATTTGCTTAGACAATTCTTGCCATTTACTATGATTTTTATGTCCTCCCCCATTCATGGCTTTCTGTACCTCAATTAGTAATGTCAGATATAATAAGAATGATAATTTTATAGTGTTAGCCATAGACCATTTCTATAAACACTATCAAACGCCTTTTTAAAAACTATAAATGCACATGCTAATCTTTTATTGTCATTTAAACACTTATTATCAACAGCATTGAGTACAAAAGTTGCGTCCACAGAGGACCGTCCCTTCCGAAAACCAAATTGTGCGTCACGTATAAGTAGTTATAACATCATTATTTTCGGCCCAAACTCGTTTATTGATAAAACCATTAAAAATCTTTGAGAAGCAACTTACAAGAGCAATACCCAGATAATTATTCACATCACTGGGGTCATTTTTCTTAAAAAGTGGTATAATTATACCTTCCATCCATTGATCGGGAAAATAACCGGTATCCAAAATACCGTTAAAAATATCAACTAAATGGGAAGCCAAAATATCACACGATGCAATAAAATATTCATTAATCAGCTTGTCACCTGCAAAGGCTTTATTTTTCTTTAATTGTTTCACGATAGTCTCAATTTTCAGTACAGTAATTGGAAAATCTAATTCTTTAAAACAACAATCATCGTCATCAAAGTAATGGCTATTATAAAAATCTTCAGCATTTACAATATCTGCGTTACGCATATTATCATTCAAGTAAGATTTCGAGGTCAGTGGGTCAAAGGTCAAGGTCATGGTGGCCTTCAGCTGAAAATCGGTTTGTATTCAATATCTGAAGAATGCTTAGGCTTTAGGACCTCAAATTGGGTGGTATGATTTGTCATGATTGGTCATGACAAGCAGATGGACCATATTAATTTTGAGGTAAATGGATCAAGGGTCAAGTTGTTGGTGACTGTTAGGTGAAAATCGATTTCCGATCAATATTTTTAGAACGCTACGGCCCAAGGACCTCACACTTTGTAGGCAGGTTGGTCATGACGAGAAGATGGTTCCTATTGCCTTTACGGTCAGTGGATTAAAGCTCAATGTAGTTGTGACAGTAAGCTGAAAATACGCAGTTTCACATCAGTGATTACAAAACGCTTGGGCCTAGAGACCTCGAACTTGGTAGAGGTCAACCAGACAAGAACACCCTTACTTTTTGACGTCAGTTGGTCAAAAGTCAATATCGCGGTGACCTTGAGTTGAAAATCCGATTACGGTCTATTACTGAAGAATACTAGTATCAATGTTCCTCATGGTATCCTAGTGAACTGCATCTACTTCCATTAAGTCATATTTCAAAGAACATTCATACCGTCTTTGATGCTCTGCATCAAAATTAGTCTTGTTTTTTAACGGAATTTGAACATATATCGATCACCAAGCATAGAAACCACAAGATAATTTGAAGGGAAGTTTTGAACGTTTTTGGCAAATTTTTGGAAGAGTATTAAAAACACCTGGCCTGAAATGTTCCGGGTTCTTGACATTGGCTTATCAGGCATATATATATATATATATATATATATATATATATATATATATGTGTGTGTTGTTTGTCAGTAGCACACCATAGACTTGGTATTGCAGTTTGTGTGTAATAAAAGGTAACAAGACGTTATCTACAATTGATGTAGTTTTAATAAATTACGGACTACTACCTCATAAACAAATATTAAAGTGATCTCAATAGTTCGAAGATAGAGACAAGAGTAAAAAGGCAACACAACCTCTAAGCGACTTAACGTTTATTTCCTTTGATAGTACATAATCAGGTTTAATCTTTAATCTGTTGAGCTCGGGGAAAGTGGAGTTATTGCTATGATTATAGCTTTAACATGTATATTGAAACTCCGATCACCCCTTAAAACCGCGCTGATCATCGGGCATAAAGCAGATCACTAAGAGGTCAGCTTTAAACAGAAAGGATGCGTTACGGCCGTGTCAAGAAAGTACTTTCCTTGCGTTGAATTTGCACGTGCGTAGAAGCCCATGGATGCACAAGGCGACGTACCGCATGGACAGTCGCCGCGTTTGAACTCGGCATACGTCTGACATAAGCTGGCCGTGAAGTCGCAGGTAAGCTTAATTGAAGCGGTAAAGTAATCCCGAGCACGTGAATGGTCGCACGCGATGCCCTCCGCGAAACCTGCAAAAATGACAGTCAAGTTAAAAACTCATGAAAACATTTTGCATGTACATATACTGGGCAGTTGCCTAATTTCGGATTTTCCTAAAAATCGGAAATTGTTTAAAAAGCGTTTCGCATATCCATGACAACCACGAATTATCGCATATCCATACGCAATTATTTTCACTAAGCACAAAAGAGTTCCAGCAAAAAAATACATTTTTACTTAATTTTGTTTGGGAGAAAAAGCATCTACCATAGCCGCTCGTGTAAGGTAGGTTCATCCCTACCCTCGCGCAGGGTGTTTTGCGGAAACTCGGTAAACCACGTTTCCGCCAAACACCCTACGCTCGGGTCGGAATGAACCTATCTTACACTCTCGGCATGGAAGATACTTAGGGCCGAATTCAGAACATCCACTCTCACTCACACTCCAACCACATTCACGTAAGTGAGACTCAAGTGATCACTTGAGTGAAATAAGAGGAGTGACACTCAAGTAATCTGTTCGTATTCACACGCCTCGCTTACACTCCACTTAATCAAGTGAACAATACAGTATATATACATGTATGTTTATATGATCATATCGGATTATCTGTTTGACTATGGTGTTGTTATACATTGTAAACATACCTTATTGTTAGATATGGCGACAAAAATGACATTTATTATTCTGAAACTGAAATTTACATTTTAAAACAATTGGTTAACAAAAATTAACGTTTTGGATTGTAAATAACTGTTGCAAAATGCGTTTAAATGCATGTGTTTTGTTGTTGTTGTTGTTTTAAATTTGTTGCCGTTTTCCATTGTATCACCTAATTTAAATATGTATTCATACAACATATTGCTTTTGTATTCGGCATAAAGCGGTCTTGGGCGTTTGAATAATAATAATAATAATAATAATAATAATAATAATAATAATAATAATAATTATAATAAAAAAAAATGATGATGATAAGGTGGTGGTGTTGGTGGTGGTGGTGGCGGCGGAGGTGGTGGTTCTGCTGCTGCAGTTGCTGTTGCTGGTGCTGCTGCTGCTGCTGATGGTGATGATAATAATAATAATAATAATAATAATAATAATAATAATAATGATAATGATGATGATATGATGATAATAATAATCCAACTGAATGTAGGCTGAAAAATATCAATTCCCTGACGACACTCTGAAATGGCTTTGCGGCGTAATGTTAGCGGCCTGGCGGCCTAGCTGCCTCATGTGACTAGCGGCCTGAAAAAAATTCCCATCTCAAAGCATTTTAAATGAGTTCTTTTCTTATACAATGATAAAATCATAAATCAACACCCTTTAGCGAATATCAGCATTTCCCCCTTTTTCAGGGCTGCTGTATTGAGTTTTGGGGATTTCTAGGCCACCAGGCCGCTAACTTCAAGCCGATAGGCCACTGGACTGCTTGATCGACTCTTTGAAAAAAAATGCTCCAGCGTGATGATTTCTGCATAGGCAAACAATTAATTTAGCATTGTTTAAGAAAGAAACTCATATGTGCTTTGAAGTAGAAAACAATTTAAGGCCGCTATGTTAATGTACGAATAAAAAACATTGATTGATCATATTTCCCAATTAAACGCATGAACAATGACCTTGAAATAGAGAACAAGTCTAGGCCGCTAGTCCTCCAACTTCACGCCGCTAGGCCGCTAACTTCATGCCGCTAGGCTGCTAACTTCGCGTACATTTAACTGCATGACCTTGCAGCCATCGATGAATTGCAACCATCAACTTTGCTGGGCGTTCAAGATCATTACGAAACAAAACAAATATATGATTGGCGCATCCTTTTGAAAACTTTTTTTTTATAGATGGCCACATTATTGAAGTACATGCAATTAAATGGATTATGCCGGTCTCTTAAATATTGAGCCGAATTCAGAACATCCACTCTCACTCACACTCCAACCACATTTCCGTAACGGTCACTCAAGTGATCACTTGAGTGAAATAAGGGGAGTTACATTTCAGTGATCTGTTCGTATTCACACGCCTCGCTAGCACTCCACTTCATCAAGTGATCAATACAGTACAGATACATGTATGTTTTCATGATCATAGCGGATTACCTGTTTGACTATGGTGATGTTTACAGTAAACATATGTTTATTTGCGATTGAAAATAATTGTTTTTCTGAAATTTAACATTTTAAAACATTTGGTTAATAAAAATAAACGTTTTGGATTGTAAATAAATGTTGCAAAATGCGTTTAACACTTTAACTGCATGTTGTTTTTGTTGTTGTTGTTGTAGTTTTAAATATGTATCTGCTTTCCATTGTATCACATGATTTAAATATGTATTGGTATATAATCTTGCTTTTGTATTCTGCATAAAGCGGTCTTTGACGTTTGAAAAAATATGAAATAAAAATAATAATAGTAATAATAATACTGATGATGTTTTTGTTGTTGTTGTTGTTGTTGGTGGTGGGGGTGTTGAGTTGAGTTGCATGAACAATAACTTTGAAATAGAGAATAAATTTAGACCGCTTGTCCGCCAAGTTCATGCCGCTAGGCTGCTAACTTCACGAACATTTAACTACATGTTCTTGCAGCCATCGATGAAACGCAACCATCAAGTTTGCTGGGCGTTCAAGATCATTACGAAACAAAACGAATATATGATTTGCGCATCCTTTTGAAAATTTTGATTTTTTTTATAGAAGGCAACGTTTTTGAAGCACACGTACTTCAATGGATTATTCCGGTCTATTAAATATGTTCTGGGAGCGAGGATGTCTCTTATTTGTTCCAAAATCTGATATATTTCACCTTTTCTACTTGGCATGTACATTTATCCCTCACACTCGTTCAATTCGTATTCACAATCAATCCTCGAGGGCTGTTCAAGTGGCCTCGCCGAGCACTCACAAATGTCCCACTCACGCAAAACACTTGAGTCTCACTCACACCTGTGAATACGGTTTTTACAGTTTTATTTTACTCTCATCACATATTACAAGTATGTGTTTTGAGGTGACATGTATAATACAATACAATGTATGTATCTAAACATGTGTTGTATAACAAAACAGTTTCTATAAGTAACCAGGCTGTATGGTTAGAAGTTAAACTAACAAATAAATATAGACTACATGTATAGACAACAAAACAGCATAAGTACAGTATTAATCATCATGACTAGTAAGCTATTAAATATTAGATATTATTGCCAGGTGGGTTTTTGAAAGTTTTACAAACAATTTTTAGGTATTTGCTAAGGTTATCTATCTTATGAGGATCATTTTCACACAAAATATTCTTGAATATAAGTATATTCACATTTTGCATATTTATAGTAGGCAAGTACATTTTTCTAGCATTCATAAAATAAGGACAACGAAGAAGATAATGGAATATATGGATATACCTTTCACCCGAAAATATCTCGACCGTTATGTGATTACAGAGGATTAACTAATTGAGTGTAAGTGAGAGTTGTTGTTCTCAATTCGGCCCTTATAATGTGAGGTGGGAGAAATACCGTTCTTACAACGTTTTCATTTTTTTTTCTTGGAAAGAGCAAATATTTGCGTAAATATCTGCAAACCAATGATAAAAGGATTGCCGACGAAAGATCAGATCGCAGATTTTCATATTTCTGTTCGAAAATTAATGGTTTATGCGTTACTAACGGTTTAAGAAAAATGCATAAAACAACAATTTTTGAACTTAAATATATGAATCTGCGGGCTATTTTTAAGATAAAGAAGAGCAAGAGTGGATCTTTATGTAAATTCGTGCGGCTATGTGACGATTACATTGCAAATTTAAACTAGTTATTCATGACAGCCGCCGAATAACCAGTTTAATGTTTGTATGTCAATAATACTTTACTTGCGAAATTTCCTGTGATGAGTGTAAAGAGGTGATCGCTTGCTGAGCTCGTACATCCGGGCTGGTCCTTCCCGCCATTCGGGTAGAAGTCCACGTGACCCATAGGTAACTCTGTCCCAAACCCTGCAGGAAACAAAAGCTGATGTGTGTATTGTTTCATACATTTTTGAGAAATAATCACACCAAAAGACACTTTTTCATTAATTCATAGAACACTGAGGCAATATGCATGTGAGTGGTGTGTAGTGCAATTTGTTCACTTTTAACATTGACTTCATGTATTGAATTTCGGAATGCAGCAGAATTTATGCGTTTTAACAATCCATACCTATATCAATTACTGGTTGAGCGTCTGTATGTATAACGTCGACGAACAGAGCGTCACCGGGATCTAGACGTACCTTCTCTGGGTCTGCCTCGAAAAACAGTCCCGCTGGATCAAGTCCTAAGACAAAAGGCTTTCTGTATTGCAATTGGTAATGTCGGATATAATAAGAATGATTGATGCCTAACATAGTACATGAGCAATTGTGGTGATGGCGACCAATTTCGCATAAAAGTCTGTCAAATATGTTTAAACAGCAGCGCGCAACCCGTGTTATACATATCTAATATAATGTTGAGTCTGACATATGTTGCAACTGTAATTCTTCCAACGGACTTCACGTGCTCTCCGGCATATCATAAAATATTTCACCGTGAAAGTTACAAAATACGCCGTTTATCACATTGTTATCTTTAACATAGTTCTAAACAATCAGCTTATTGTAGGTTGTACCTGTAATTCTTCCCACGGACTTGTTCACACGTTCACCGGCGTACCCGGCGATATGGGCACCTAGGCTGTGGCCCACTAGATGAATATCCTCGAATTTAAGAAACCGGTTGTCGCGAAGAGCGATGAGAAGCTGCGCGATGAGTGCACCAACGACGCGCGTGTTGGCGGCAGACTGGCTGTATTCGGTCTGGCCCGCTCCGCTCTCCCAGTCAACCGTCACTACGTTCACGTCCGCCTGGATGGAAGGGAGTATATCAGAGACCTGTTTCATCATTAGAGCAATTTCGAACCCATGGGAACTTTCAGCTGTTAAAATATCTCCTATGCACGAAGTCGACCCTAGGAAACTTGATGAACAGTTATAGCTCAATACTATATTCGACCAAATGAATCAAGCAGAAACTCATCTGAATTGATAAGTGTAATTTCTAGATATTAACATCAATTAAGATGTAATCCAAAACAATACCGTTCAATTTAAACCTTATAATATAATATGCACAATTCAATGAAAAATAAGTTCTTTTACGAAAACTACGGAAAGTTTGACCGTCACAGTTTGGGCGCATTATTCGTTAGAAAGGGGAACATTACCTGTGCGAGGAGGGCGTCCTTCATGTCGGTGACCCAGGGTTCATAGGGGCTATCCCAGTAACCATGGATAATAAACACTGACTTCCGGTTGGGTGACAATTTGGAGGCGCGCAAGACGTCGGCGTTAGCGGTGATAACCTGGGGAATGTTGCTGTTTTGACGGGTGTATAATAGAAACCCCACCTGAAATTGAATACTTATACATGTCTTTTAAGTTAAATAAACGTTAGTTTTACCCATACCAGGTTTTGGTCCAAAATATCACCGATACATGCCGTATGGGACATTCTTGTGCTCACCGGTTATTCGTTTTAACTAAAAATAAAGTGCATCTTTTAGACTTACTTTGATTTCATCTGGAGTTTGGGGAAGATAGCCGCCCGCATTTCCGAAGGGCGCTTCGTTCGAGAAGCAGCCGAGTTCGTCGAAACAAACCTCCCTCGTGAAACCCAAAAACGCCCCCACCGCGAACACAGCTGCTTTCAAGCTCTGCCAAAAACCCATTATGGCAACTTCCGGTCACGGCTAGATATGGCGTTACCCGTACGGTAGAAATATCGACGTCTCTTCTGGTATCGCCTTTGTCGAATATTTAATTGATTTTAAAACATTATCTACTGTCACATAACATAAATATTCGAACTAATTAGCAAATGGCATATATTCCTGTTTATATTTATATAAGCCAGTTGTTGTTGTACTTTACCACACATATATTAATTTGAATATAGATATTGACGTAAGGAAGGCCCACAAGGTTTATTTACCTTAAGCACGGCCGTAACAAATGAGTTGACTTTGACGTAATGCGACAGCTTTAAAGATAAAATATTAAAACCCTTTTCTAGGAAATATGAACATCGCGTTCATATAACTGAGAAAACAGTAATCAGGTTTGCCTATTCATCAAGTGACTGCAGGCTCAGCTTGTATTATGCTTACGTAAATAATTACTGTTACGTTCCGATGCATAACAATAATCCGTCAAACTATCATTTTACAAAATGCATTTCGACAAATTTAAACCTGCGGTTAAGTTTTAAGTCTGGCCTCAGTTCTCACTCAACACACTATTTGCATCCTGTGTTTATTGTAAACGATGTCCGTTCTTATAATACATTGTAATTTAATTACTTTTGTATTTCGATATTCATCAATATTAAATAAATATGCCTAAAAAGTGTTGAGTACCCGGTATACCATTTCTTTTTAGTAACTACTCTTATATACATTCCTTTTTCTATATAAAAATCTTTTTTTTTGCCAAAAATCTATATCAATACAAACTTTGAGAAAATATGATAGTAACAGAGTAATCTCTTTAAAAACACATTCTAGGCTTTAAAGAGTCAGTGATTTAATTATAATATATTTTCGAGAAAATGGGGCCAGGCTCTTATTATCACGAATGTCCATGGTTTTTGACTTCTTTGTTACAAGCATTTGTTTGATAGAAATTCAATGTACAATGTATACTGCAAACAAACGGTAGATGGGGATTCAGATTTTGTCTGGTGTATGGCTAAAAGGTACACATCTAAAGAAATCAAACAGTTTCTTTATTTCTATTCATGCACACAAATGAATCTTCGTAACAAACACTGTTTTAAATCACTATTAATCGTACATTCGCCAGTCGAATAACCGACCATTTCCAGTCGGTTATTCGCGAATATCACTACCAACTAGTTGGTAGTTGGGGAAACAGATTTTGTCTTGTATCGATATGGTTAAAAGGTACATATGTGAATCAAAGTGCTTAAAGCACTGATGGACTAGGGCTTCATTTAGGGGAATGTTGATAACCATGTTCTAAGCATTAAACAAATCGGCTCACATCACAAGGGGTCACTGTTTAATGGGCTAGCTTAAACTTTAGACTAAAACTGCTTGCAAGCTGCAAAGGAAATTTTAAAAGTGTGGGTAGAGGGAGGGGGGGGGGGCTAAAGTGTTTAATCAGATAAAGTCATAGTTCCTTTTGAAAATCTCAATGTCGTTAAATCAGACCTAAACAAATTAATTTACGTGGTTGGCGTATGTTAACCAAAGTATACATACTTGTTTAATTTGATTAAATCATTTTATATCAAAGGTTTGTTATTTGCAGTTTCAGAGAAGATTTTCAATGATGTAATTATATCCTATATAGAAAACCTGTCACCTCTTTTCATGGGAGCTTTAAACCACAGGGCCATACTTTGGATAATATTTGTAAAAGACATCAATAAATGCAACAGTAGGCCATTCTTGTATTGTCCTCTGTCTCTGTCCTGATAGCTCCCTATCTCAATAGTTGCAAATGGTTGTAGGTTCATGGTTCTCCTGGTCATTGGTCATACAGAAAGATGTTGAATGTAGAATCAAGCTATCATTTCAGGCACTCCGAATTGAATAGAACTGTAACATTTGGAGTGCCTAGAATTTGTAAGATTCCTAGGCAACATGTATCAGGTGTTGCAGTACATTTACTTTACTACAAATACTTTTACCCGTCGTTGTAAATCTAAAAAAGCTTTCATTTCGCAAAAGTAGTTCATATATTTAACTATAATAAGGTTGCTAAATCAAAGTTTGAATAATTCTGATATCTAGATGTGCCTTTAATTGCAGCAATTTAATGTTCAACTCATGATGTCATTTGAGCTGGTTAAGCAATACTGCATTTCCTTGGTGTGGGGATTGCATTATATACTTGAATAAACAAACAGTTTTTTGCGTTGGAAAGTACAATGTATTGACAATGTTACATGCAATTTTCTTGACCTGACTCCATCCAAGCCTTAAATCTTAGATCAACATGTACTTGGGGCTATGTGTTTTATCAATGAGAACTATAAATTATGTTCAATTTAGTGCCACTTATGATATATCATTCCGAATACAAAAACACTAGCATTTTCTTTAAAACCACTAGCATTAATATCCTATGTTATGATAAAACCATTGCCAAGGTGGTAATTTGAAAACACTAGAAATCTTATCTGGTCAGGGTTTGACCTAGTCTTTCTAGGCAGCTGGACTTGTTTTGCAGTTACTTTGAAAATCTTCAAAAGCTAAACTGATCAAGACCGGAGCAAAATCCTCACAATACCAAAAGGGATTTTAAAGACTGACGAGATCATTCTCATATCACCAATACCATTAGTTTTTATCTACAAACTTAAGTCAACATAAAAATGTTTTACATTAATATTGCAATGAATAAAACATATTGCAATAACATAGCAATCAAGCCTAAACATGAGATTTCAACATTTTCCAGATAAACAATAAATAAGTTTACTTAATAATTTTCTCGATACTTACACAAGCTGGAAAATGGTCTCTTTTTGAATACTTCACATATTTCATGGCTTTCATCATTCAAACTAACATTTCGCTTGTTATTTTAATATTCAATGATTTGGTAAACATTCATAAATGATGGTTAAAATTAAGATTCATACTAATCATGCCTATACCAAAAACACCTGACTGACCAATTAGAATCCAATTTCGGCAGGGCTTATTGGTGGTTCAGTGAAATCAACCATGACCTCCCACAATCTGCACTGATCAACAGTAGTAAATGCATTGTTTCCATTGTTCTTATTTTCATAACGTTAGAAAACATCACTGAGAGAAAGTTTAGAATGAACGAAGCCGACGGTTACATTTAGTGGGATATCAAATCCTACAAATGTATTCATCATTTTATGTAACCGTATTTAGTATAAATGTTAAAGTTTTGAAAGTCTAAAAAGTTTCATTTTTTTTGTATATTTTGTGCTTCATTTAATTTCATTGAAATTTGTTTTTCTTAGTGTTCAATCCCAAGCATACTTGTTCACATTTAAGTGCAAGAAAAGTCTCTCAATTATGACCTGAATGAATTTTTATATTAATGTTAGGTCACATAAAAGAAAAACAATGTATTGTGCTTTTTAAAAATAACAGTTTTTCATCTGTTTGAAATTATTTCAAATGCTGTGCATTGAAATTTCATTATGAGTTTAAACTATGACAGGAATAATTCAAGTGAATGTTTTTTGTGATTTCTAGCATTTAAATTGTCTGAATCGCATGAATATTTATAAATTACGAAAGGTACCGGGTATTCTCAAATTGGTCACACTTATTGAGCTATGTACTGTCTTCTTTTTGTCTGTCTCAAATTTAATACAGCATTGGCTTCACCTGTTGTTTATTAAAGGGACTGTACACAAGAATGGCACTAAAAAAGTTGGATTTTTTTCTTTAACGAATCTAAGGACAATTTTTTAATAAACTATTTTACTCTTTGATATCGTTATTGTAAATAAAATACCAAAATGTAAAAAAATGCAGTGCAGTGTGGAATCCACTATGCTATGAAGTGGAATTTCCAGATATATACCTAACTCGCTTAAATCACGTAATGACATCAACGGCAGATTACGCATAAGGAATGAATTATACTCGGTAGACATACAATGTACTTAGTAATCTTTTTTTAATGGAAAAACACGAAATAACTGCTATTAATAAATCATTTGTTAACTATGTGCATCATCAGTTAGTAATTTTCAATGCATTAATTCGGTACACATCGATACCAAGTTAATGTCAGGTTTCTATAAAAAAGAAAGTTTTTTTCTTTTTCATTATTAACTGAGTACAGCCTCTTTAAACTGTACCTTATAATATCTGTGACTTATCAAATATTTCATAGTAATGGTCTGCAACCAAGATTTGTTTGAATTATCAAGGTTTCAAACTGCATTGTGTATGCGATTGGAAAGCTAATCTTGAAAGCTCCCTTAGTATAATTTTTAAAAAATAACATAGACCCTGCAAGGTACTCATATTTGGATGATTCATAAAGATTTGCACAGTTATTTATGTATAATTGCATTTATTAATACAGGTTACCTTTTTTAAATCTATGATTTAGATTGCAAAGTATAACTTATATAAATAAATATATATTCTTAACTTCTAATAAGTAATTAGTTAATTTGTCAACTGCGCACCAGAACACTGAATCTGTATGTATACGCAAGCTTATGCATCAGTCAATTAATTGTAACCATGCACCCCCCCCCCCCCCCGGTCCAGGGAATAGCGGGGACTTTCACTTTCGGTCCAGCCAACCCAAGCTAAAATCCCCGCCCTGCAGGGATGATCTGATGGCAAAGTTCCCACCAAATCCACACAGCACCCAAGGGACATTAAGTTAAGCCACATCCGCACTGTATTTTCCACGAAGACCCGATACTGCGGGGCCACATGAAAGGTAAAAACACGGTCCATTTCCCCGGTATACCCCCGGATGTGAGGGCCCTGGTTACAATTGACTGGTGCATGCTGATCCATAGTAATCCAATCTCATGCCAAGACGATTTCTGGTCTGACATCTCCAAGTAAGTTATTCTTAAGCATAAAAAAGCCTGGACAGCATTTGAAAAAGACTGTTGTGAGGTTAAATCTTCATTACTTCACTATGCCACAACATTGGGTGATTACTGATTTTCATTCTTGGCGAGGAAACAAAAAGTGAGCTCAAAGCGTCTTCAGAAAAAGAACTTTATGGACCAGTCAAATGTAACCACGCCCGCCCCCCTCCAGGTCTGGGGAATACTTTGACTTTCAGTCCAACCAATCCCCTATAAAATCCCTGCCCTACCCTGCGGGAACGAACTGGTGGTAAAATCCCTGCCAAATAACCTCGCACCCCAAGGATCTTAGGTAAGGGTAATTCCCCGCTATATTTTGCGGGGAGACAAAACCACCGCAATCAACAGGCACTGCGAGGACACCGCTGAAAGGTGAAAAACTGCCCTTTCCCTAGTATACCCCGAGGGGGTGGTAACAATTGACTGGTGCATAATAAGAGTAGAAATCAAAAGTGAGCAGGCAAATGGCGATGGTTTATCACACAATGTCATTGAACAAAATGTACTTACACTGAGAATGGCTCCAAGACATTTCTATGCACATAGGTAAACACTCATCATATTCATAAGCCAGATGCTATGCACATATTCATACATTTGGCTTTATTTAAAATGAAACTTTATAAATAAGTATGCGCATATTTGATATTTCTTTATCTCCATTTTGCAAAATTGAAATCACATGATTTTATCAAACGATCTTGTATTGCTTGAAATTCTACGTGTCAAATTAAACATGCTATCAACGGTAAGATGACAATAAATCCGTTTGATGGTGTTAATCATTCAATGGCGACTTTATTGATAAATTTATTCAATATAACACGTATAAAATTAACATCATCAGCATCCGGAAGTAGTGATAACATGTACATGTGTGAATCATTCGACCGCTCTGATCAGAGTGAATGAGTCAATACAGTAGACTGGTACCCGAATTTACTTTTCCTCAAGAACACAAGTTATAACGTTATACAGGTACGCGGCATATGTTTTGTTTTTTTATTTTACATTAATAGTATTTAAACAATCAATACCAAAACTCATGCTGTATTTAAAAAAGTGCTGAGTGACATGCAATGATTAGCTAAAAAATAAATTTTGTATTAAAAAAGAAAATGTCACGGCAACATGCAAATTATGTCGAAAAAAGAACAGCCCTGTTAATAAATTAATACCAACATTCTATACAAAGGACAACAATACTTTTTTTTAAAAACAACAACAAATATCTTGGTTGTTTACTACTTAGACCGCAAGTCTGATTCGTTTTACGTACCCACAAGACATTTCGAATGCGCGACGGGCACCGTGGTTAGCTGATACTGGTCTCTTTTCGGATAAAAGAGAAAGCGGCTACCAGTCTATCAATCAAGAGCTTTGAACGGAAAATGTCGATGCGTACTTTTCCAATATGTTCCTATTCTTATTGCATTTAATCTGACCGTATGCAAGAACATTCATGTAGTTAACCCGATTAACTCACTCGCTACGTACCCATTTCTTGTGCTTCATTAAAAGAACATACAATTAGCTTGTCTTGTTAGGAGAACTATTTTTATTGGATGTTTTCATTGTAATCAGTTCTGGTACTACTTTGATTATTCAAATTTGCTAACGGCAATCCAATCAAAATACAGCGTATGAATACATTACGTCAGTGAAACCCCAGTTTCGGCTTGAAAATGCAGACATCGCGATTACGGCTATGAACTAGGCCACAAGTGCCCTAGTCCAAAAAATCAAACACTCGAGAAATTCTATACCTGTATTGTTTCCAACGGACTTGCGCACCCGGCGATATTGGCACCCAGATTCTGGCCCACCTGATAGACGTCCTCGTATTTTAGCCACCGGAAGTTGCAGAGGGCGGGGAGCAGCTGCACAATGAGGGAGCCAAAGACGTGCGTGCTGGCGACGGCCTCATTGTAGTCGGTCTGGTCTTCCGCGCACCCGTGCTCCGCCTTGAGTGAATATCTTTCAAAAGGTGCTACTGTGACAGTATACTAAATGTGAACTCAATGGAAAAGACGAGTCCGATTTATTGTCATCATGAAATCTCGTGCATACTAATGACGTGTCATACCACTGGTAAGCACACTCCAGTATCATTTTTAATTATGTAAATTCAACTGCAGAATTAACAGCATGACAAAAATGAACCCTCCTAGGGGATATTGGCTGATCTGAGAGTTCTTCATCAGTTAAGACATACCATGTGGTTTGTGACGTCACAATTGGTAATAACGTAAAGCAAAAAAACCGCTCGATTCAAAAAGGATTATCGCTGTAAGTTTGTTATTTTCATATCATTTTTTTATAAAACATAGCGGAGGAGAAGCGGAAAAATGTACACTATACTCGGTTACTGAGCGATATGTTGAGCAATTTATAGTGAGGGCAAGGATGCGTCATTGGCATATGACGCCCTTTATATAGACAGAGTTCGCTACACTCATGACCGCCCCCCTCCAGGTCCCGTCCCGGAGCTACCCCCCCCCCCGCAACCACCGGAATCAGCCGCGCCTGGCCACCGGAGCGAGTGACAGACCCTAGGATCTTGACGAGAAGCAGCTCCTTTGTCTTTCGTGGAACGTACAAGGACTCACAAGGAAACTTAATGACAGTGATTTATAAATTTGATAAATATATATCACATGTATTTTTTTCTGAAACGTGGAACTCTAAAACTACTAATGTAGACATAGACCATTTTCATTGTTTTTCTTGCCCGCGCCCAAAATGTAATAAAAAACCTAAACGTAATAGTGGAGGTGTAATAATTTACTTTAAACAAAAATATTTTGGTTATATAAAACTCATTTCTATTAATACTAATGGATTAGTTTGGATTAAGTTAGATAAAACATTCTTCGGAACAGATAATGATATTTATATCTATAGCTGCTATATTCCACCTGAAGATTCTAATGTCTATAAAAACATTAATTCAAAATTATTCGAATTTGACTTTTTTGAATTATTGTCTAATGATATAAGGCATTATAGCCAACTTGGAGATATACTTATAACGGGAGATTTGAACTCCAGGGTAGGCCAGAGGTCAGATATTGTACAAAATATTAATCTTGACCTATTTGTTGACATGCCATTAAATGCTGATAATTTACCAAAAAGATCGTCGTTTGACAATAAATCTAACGGTTTCGGGTTTTTGGCCTACTTAGAAAAATCAAAACACACTCGTTACCATATGATATACAAATTGAACTCTTTGACAAAACAATAAAACCAATACTCCTATATGGCAGTGAAATATGGGGCACTGGAAACTGTGATATAATTGAGAGAGTACAGCTTAAATTTTACAAATACATATTTGCGCTGAAAAAATCCACACCTTCATACATGATATACGGAGAGTTAGGTGTAACACCTTTGACAGTCGATATTCAAAGTAGAATGGTATCATATTGGACACGAGTCATGGACAATATCAACAATAATAGTACCACAAAACTATCATCAAAACTCTACCAAGTCTTGCACCACTATCATTCAACAAATCACTTAAAGATACCCTGGATAGAAAACATCAAAACAATACTTTGTCATAGTGGATACTCAGGAATATGGTACAGCCAAAGCTTTATTAGCAGTAAATGGTTAATCAAATCTTCAGCACAAAAATTCAAAGACATATTAATCCAACGTTGAAATAGTGACATTGAAAGATCAACAAACACAAATATATACAAACATTTAAAAACTGACTTTAATAGAGAAAAATATATAGATATACTACCAGCACACACTGCAAATCATTTATGGCATTTCGCACTAGAAACCACCGTCTACCAATTGAAACGGGCAGGTGGCATAACATCCCAATATACGAAAGAAAGTGTAACATATGCAACAAGTTAGGAGATGAATATCATTTTATTTTCGAATGCAATGTATTTAAACAAATGAGAAAGAAATTTATCCATAAAGATTATTTATCTAGACCAAGTTTTGTTAAATTAATACAGATACTTAAAATACATGATTCCGAATTAAGAAATGTAGCAATTTTCTGCAGCAAACTAATACAATACAAACAATAGTAAATTGACTAATTACTCTGTATACGTTAAATACGAAATGGAATTGTAAACTTACATGTGCATACAATCATACCATTGTTTGATCTTTTTTATGATGCTCTCTTAATCTCCTATGAGTTTGATGTCCACACCTAAAGATTTGTATTTACATGTATATATGTATACTCCCAAGGTGAGAACTGCAACCTGAAAATAGAAAAAAATATGAACTGTTTATAGTCATATGTATGTTTTGCAACCATACAATTCATCTATTGTATTTGTCGAATAATTTGTTACCATGTTTGTAATGTATAAAGTTAAAAAAAATAATAAAAAAAATAATATTTTATGACAAAAGCCTCTGTGACGATGATATACTGAGTATGTTGTACCATGTCTAACTGTTTAATGATTGTACATGTGTATAAAGTTAATTATTTATATATAACTTGTAGTTATACAGTACAGCACTTGATATTGTAGATACATGTAATTGGTTATTATTTAATGATTGAAACGTCTGTGACGATGATATATGTTGTGTCTAACTGTTTAATGATTGTACAGGTATAAAGTTAATTAGATATAATTCGATATTCTACAAAAAAAATAATAATTTATATATATATATATATATATATATATATATATATATATATATATATATATATATATATATATATATAATAATAATAATACAAAATTTATATATATATAATATATATTTAAAAATACAAACAAACAAAAAATCGAAATCAAATTAAAATTTATATTATTAATAAAATTTGGCATGTCAACAATTGTAATCAGACATGGGCAAGCTGCCAAACTATTGTAGTGCGAGTGCACTCTTTGACCGGTTTACACATCAAGTGCTGACGTCACTGGTCTGTGAGCACATCTCGGGAAGTTCGAGATCAGCTGTAGAAGAAGCAAGACGTACTTTGATATACTGCTTAATAAAGACCTCACGTGTTCTTTCCCTAAAGTTAATGGTAAGCTAGGTTTGGTCTAAGTAAATAATAGGGAATACTTTAATGGTGGCAGTGGTGTTTTATTAAGCCGTTCCAGTGCAATTGTTGCTGAAA
This sequence comes from Mya arenaria, assembly GCF_026914265.1. Classification (NCBI taxonomy): domain Eukaryota; kingdom Metazoa; phylum Mollusca; class Bivalvia; order Myida; family Myidae; genus Mya; species Mya arenaria. The sequence continues at coordinate 3,921,512 of NC_069134.1, forward strand.
TTCTGCAACTTTTGTTTGCAAATTTTCCTCGATAATTTTCCCGCGTTTGAAGCCACATTTTTTCGTCAATTTTTGGCCATTGTTAATTTTCTTCTGGTCTTACCAATTGATTAATTGATTCTACGTCGAAGTCTCCATGGACTGCCACTAACCCGGCCCATTCGATTGCTTTCGTTTGCTTTTGTTTGTTTTTTGAGGCTTTTTCAGCGTCCTTCGCCACTTTTCGGACGGAAAGAGTAGCCGGACAGAAGACAAACAAGGTCGGTGGTTGTACAATCAAGTTAATCTTTTACTCAGGAGCATTTGATTTGTAAGCATGACCAGTAGTAAAGTGCTTGTAAACTGCTTGTCTGTTGAAGACTTGCAGACAATTCCAAATATTGGCCCAAGGTTAGCATCTACTATTGTAGATTTGCGTGAGCATTATGGCAATCTCACACCAGAAAGTTTGCAGACAATGCTTCGGCATAAACTGCCGGACACTGTCATGCAAGAGTTGGATTTCACCCCAAACAGAGACTTGGTCGGCAACACCTGCCCACCTCCTCTAGGTGTACAAACATCCCATACCACCCCTCTTGTTTCAAAGATTGAGACAGAGGTTGACGGGTTTGAGACCTTGGTTGCCTCTGCACAAAAGCAGTTGAATGACCGCATTGATCAACTTACATCAATGCTACCTAGTGTCCCACAGCACTATAATTCTGATCATGTATTGCCACGCCCCAGTGTTTACAATCAGACAAATGCCCCTGTTCCAATGGCCCACCACTATATGCCAACACCACAACAGCTGAAACCCCAGTACCCCGTTCAACAAAGGTTGGACCTGGGTAGACTGCGAGAAAGTGACAGTGACGAGGATGTCCAGTCAGCGTCTGGTATCCCTCGCTCATACAGTACCCGACAGAAAAAGGTACGTATGCATAAAAGCAGTCGGTTACCTCACTCCAAACTCCTGTCCCTTCACCGTCTTGATTCATCTACTGATGAGTCCGACGCTAGACATGCCCCAAAGATGAAGGGTGAGCAAGTTAGGTTGCATTCTTCCTTACCTGATAAGGACCATATTTCGCAAAAACATGCAGAATACCCCCAAGAGCTAGTACAGGCGTCCCCTCATGGCCACTCTGAGCGCAAGGGTAGTCATGCATTGAAGGATATACCTAAATCTCTGGTATGTGATGGTAAATCGAGCTGGCATTCATTTGAAATGAAGTTTCAGCACTGTGCGCAATCATTTGGCTGGAGTACAGATGATTGTAAACTCTGCTTATTACATTGTTTGTCAGGGAAGGCACTCGACAAATGTGCTCGATTGCTTCAATGCAGTCCACAAATGCCTTACCGTTCTTTATTGAGCAAACTTAAGGAGCGGTTCGGCTCAGAGTTTCCCGCCTCTGCGCAAGCCAAGTTCGCTGACGCTTCCCAGGAAAAAGGTGAGTGTATGGAAGACTGGGCAGATAGGGTACAAGAGTTAGCGGCTGAAGCTTTCCGGTCACTGCCGGAGACCTTCACAAACCAGCAGGCGATAGACCGCTTCTGTCAAGGCCTGCAAGATCGAGAAGCTGGTCATAGCACCTTCATGCGTAAATATACAACCATTGAAGAGGCCATGAATAACATCAGGTTGTTTCAGCATTCCAAGAGTGCTATGGGTAAGAAAAGATCTATTCATAAAGCAGTAGATTATGACGAGGATGTAGCTAATGTTTACGCCGTTCAGAATCCTTCTGGACCTGCGTTAGACATGAGCGTTCTCAAGAGAGAACTACAGAGTCTGCGAGAAGAGGTGAAGCGGCTTGGAGAAGCTAGGCCCACTCAACCGCGTAGCAGACAGCAGCGTTTCAACCGTCCGCGAGGTACGTATGGCTGTTACATTTGTGATAGTAAGTCGCACTTGATCGCTGAATGTCCCCACAAAAAGGACTTTAAGGCGTTTGTTTTAAACGCAAAAGGGTCAGGATAGGGAACCAATCCTTGACCCAAGAATACTCCGGCTCAAACCCAGAAGAGCGAAACGAGGTATGTAGCAAACTTGTTTCTAATGAGACCGTACCATCCAATTCACTACCAGACACCCTGTCTGCAGTCATTGTTTCATTAAATGAGACCACAAATGACATACAGTCAGAAGAACAAGGCGAAACACCTTCTCCTTGTTTGACACCAGGTTCTCTGCCAGCTGATGGTACAGTACCTGCACCTCCTGTCAGGGTTTGTTTGTTGAAATCCATATCAGCATTAGCAAAACCGGTATGCGAGTTTGTTCTAAATTGCGATGTGTCGGACAATGTTGTCAGTGCGAAGCTCTTGCAAATTCAGAATGGTACAGAACATGTCATTGTCTATGGCAGTTACATCATAACGGAAGAAGAGCAGAAATACTGCACTACGAGAAAAGAGCTGTTAACAGTTGTAAGATTTACTCGGCAGTATAGACATTATTTGCTTGGTAGACCTTTTAAAGTCCGGACCGACCACTCAAGTTTGACTTGGTTGTTGAATTACAAAGAACCGCAGGATCAGTTAGCTTGTTGGATTGAGGAATTGGCTCAGTTCAACATGGTCTTGGAGTGCCGATCAGGAAAGAAGTCACATCCTGGTCACTGCAATTCATATGTAGCTGGAGTTGCAGTTGAAGATCTTCCTTGCGGTGGTTGTAATTATTGTGTGAGGGCTGACAACCAATGTGGTTCATTTTCCCGGGAGGTAGATGTAGTCCCGATGACAGCGCAGAAGGCTGAGGTTGGGGAAGGTCGCGCCTTCGTGAACCCAGCATCCGGGAGCGTCTGTCAGGGAGTGGGGGCTACAGCCACATTGGGTAGTTCACAATGGGCACATAGTATCTCGTGGCTGGAGGGCTCAATGATGCAGAGTGAGATTATGTACAGGGGATCAGCGAGTGCTCAATACATTACAGAGCAACAACACCATGTCTGTGACGACAGTGGCAAGCCGGTGGACAGAGTGGGCTCTCCGCAAATAGATGTCTCTGAAGTAGCCGTTTCAACTGAGCCTGATACTCAGGCTTCTCCGACAACAGCAGAAAGCAGGACATGGGATCCAGGGGGGAATGAAGTATCAATGACAGCCAACGCTTATAGTCAGCGGCTGTAAGCAGTATCCTGAAATACAGGATTAGCTGCCTTCCTTTTCTTCTAGTTGGGAGGGGGAAGGTGAAGTAGATGGGTTTACAAAAGTTAAGCCCATAACACCTAGTTGCAGTTGGTTACTTCAAGTAGCCTCAACCAGAAGTGCTGGAAGTAAATATTTACTGATGTAGATATTTTGGTAGTCGTCAGTGGCTCGTTCAACTCACTGGTTGGACCAGCCCTAGCAGTGATCTTGTCAGATACTTTTGACTTGATCAGCCTTCTACAGACCCCGGTGCCGTCCCAACAAAAGAAACAGGGTGAGAGTGTGTGCGAGTGCACTCTTTGACCGGTTTACACATCAAGTGCTGACGTCACTGGTCTGTGAGCACATCTCGGGGAGTTCGAGATCAGCTGTAGAAGAAGCAAGACGTACTTTGATATACTGCTTAATAAAGACCTCACGTGTTCTTTCCCTAAAGTTAATGGTAAGCTAGGTTTGGTCTAAGTAATAATAGGGAATACTTTACTATTTAGAAATTTGATTTGTTGAACAGTATAGCGGTAAAAACACAAGAAAAGAAATAAAAGAAAACTTACCTTATTGTTAACCTCTTCTAAAGATCAACCGGATTAATCCTTTAAACGGTTACTCCTTGTAGTTCAATCAATTTTCATTCACACGTAAAATAACACGTTTTTCTAAATCGGATTTCCTGTACTCAAATATGATGCCGCATCAAGTCTGGTTACACTCAACTAAATTGAGGAGATTAGTTGTTTGTTTGTTTGTTTTTGTTTTTTTTTGTTTGTTTTTTAGTGAGCCAAAGTTATTGCCCTTTTCTAAATTGTTCGAAACATACATTTTTTATTTTATTTTTTTATATTTTTATTTGTCTTCTACATGTACGGTACTCTATTACTACAATATCCTTTTTCCAAAACTTATTTTAATTTGTTAAAACATAACAAACAAAAAATAAATAAATACCTAATAAATAAAATAGTCGTACCCTATGTGTGAGCACGTGAACGTAATATTGTATTTTTTTGTGTATATGCTAATGCTGCCCTATATTGGGCCTTATCCTTATAAGAAATAAAAGTTTGAAAGTTTGAAAGTTTTGGAAATAAACTATTAACGGCCTGCAAAGAAAACAGTATTTTTTTTATTGTAAATGGTCGCAAAGAAGTGGGGAAATTTACTTGCTATAATCTGATCAGGAATAGATTAACCGCTAGTGTTGTTGATTATGTTATTGTCAATTATGATATGTTTCAGTTGATTGATCATTTTGAAGTGCATGAACTAAATGAATTTTCGGACCACTGCCATTACATTTTACAATAAATCTAAACAATATGAAAAATTGCAATGAAAATTTTTCATGTGATAAAATTATGTGGGATGTTTCTAAAAAGGAACAATTTTTATCAAAACTGAATGATAATAAGCCTCATTTTGATAATATTGTTGAAAATTTATTAAACGATTGTGTGGATTTAAACACTTGTATCGATGATTTTTCAACCTTGATATATGATATATCATTTGCTTACATGGTAAAACCATTCGTATTACAGGTAACAAAAATAGTTCACCACACAGAAAACAGTCACCTTGGTTTGATAACACGTGTAAGCAACGTAAAAAGGATTTTTACAATTGTAAAAGGCTGTATACTGAAAATCCTACACCTGATAACAGATTTTTATTTTTGAATGCTAGGGCTTTGTATTGTAAAGCCAAGCGTAAAGCTAAACGAAGGTATTCATATATTGAAAAATGTACATTAGCTACACTTAGCAAGACAAATGCTAGATCCTTTTGGAAATATATTAATAAGTATAAAGGTAAAAAAATACAAATTCTAATGACATAAGTATTGATGAATTTGTTCAGCATTTCAAAAATATGTCAAATACACCCCATCCCAGCAATTTCGATGTTAACGATTGTCCTGATTCTGTGAATACTATTGAAACCAATGAATTGGATTGCGACTTCACTGTTGATGAGATATGTAAAATTATTTCAAGTCTGAAACGCTATAAGAGCTGTGACACATCTAATGTTGTTGCTGATTTTTTCATAGATTCCAAAGAATTTATTGCTCCATATTTGACCAAATTATTTAATTACATATTTCCGAAGGGTGTCTATCCAGAAGCGTAGAGTAAAGGGGCTATTGTCCCAATCTTTAAAAAAGGTGATCGTTCTGATCCGGCAAATTATAGAGGAATAACTTTAGTTAATATTACTGCTAAGATATTCTCATTAGTTCTTAGAAATATAATTGATAAATGGTGTGAGAACAATAATGTATATAATGAATCACAGTTCGGATTTAGAAATAGTCATAGTACTTCTGATTGTATTTTTATCTTACATGCATTAATTCAGAATACTATTCTAAGCAAACATAAACTATATTATGCATTTTTTGATTACGAAAAAGCTTTCGATACTGTTATCCATGATGCATTGTGGGTAAAATTAGTAGTATCGGAAGTTAGCTCCAAGATGATAAATATGATAAAATCTATATATAGAAGAGTTAAGGCTTGTATTAAGGATGCGAGTAATATGTCCTACTCTGATATGTTTGATATATCACTTGGTGTTAAACAAGGGGAGCCATTATCACCCCTTTTATTTATTTTGTTTATCAATGATGTTAAAGACTCTGTTGACTTTCACAATTTAACTGAGTCAGACATTGACACATTATCTATTTTTATGCTGTTGTTTGCGGATGATATCGCATTATTTACCACTGATCCTGTAAGTTTACAGCATCAGCTAAATTCTCTGTACATGTATTCATGTAACTGGGGTTTAAAAATCAACATTAAAAAAACTAAAATATGTGTGTTTGAAAGCAGGAAAAGCCAGTGTAATTTTAGATGGACAATTAATGACGAAATTGTTGAAGTGGTGAATAACTTTTGTTACTTAGGTATTAACTTTTCTTATACTGGGAATATGAATAATGCTGTAAAAATGCTGAATGAACAGGCTTTAAAGGCAAACAACCATCTACTATCTGTCTTTAGTAGATTAACACTAGATATTAAAACTATATATATACTTTATATGGATCGGAGATTTGGGGAGCATATGATCATAGCGAGCTAGACAAACTCCTTTTAAAGTTCTGAAAACATATTCTTGGTTTTAAACAACAGACATCTAATGCCGCCGTTTAAGCGAGCTAGGACGGTTTCCATTGTCAGTTATATGTAAAGAAAGGGCATTAAAATATTGGATTAAAATTAATATGAATCCGAATTCATTAATGCACCATGTGTTAACAAAACAATCCAATATTTATCATTATAATAACATACGCCCTGCTAGTAAAAATATATGGCACTCAGCTATGTCTGGTTTGTTAAACAGAATGGGTTATGGTAACTTGTTAGTTGATTTTAATACAGATTACAATTATTCTCCTTTGTTAACCCAAAGAGTACGGGATCAATATATTCAAACGTGGTATGATAACTTAACATCCCAACCAAAAATGGAATACTATTGTTGATTTAAAAAAGAATTTTTATTTGAAGAATATTTAACGTGTGTCAAAAATGATAAACACCGAAAAGAATTATCAAGATTCAGACTGTCATCTCATTCACTGGAAATAGAGACTGGTCGATATACGAATATTAACAGAGAAAACAGAAAATGTAAACTCTTTTCACATGACACTGTGGAGTCTGAATACCATTTTCTACTTTGTTGTACAGCCTATTCAGATCTTAGAAAAAAATATCATATTAAATTTGATTGGCCAAATATGGCTAAATTTAAATATTTGATGTCAGTAAAGAGGGATTTATTTTTACAAAACTTAGCTAAGTTTATATATAGTGCTATGAAATTAAGACAAGAAAAGCTAGAAGTTTAGCTGCTTCTATTGGTTATATTTTCGTATATATTATTAGGATATTGCTTTTGTGAATATATATGAAATGTTATCACATAATTGCTTTATAAATCAATATACTTTTGTGTCTTGGCCATAATTAGATTAAATGTATGAGCATCGTTTGTCTTTAACAGCAATTAAAAGACATAATTTATGACAACTTAATGCCACCATCATACTGCTTAGCATTCCACTTAATTTATTTATCAGGACACTTCATGATTCAAACAACAAGTTCTTCATAAGCACGACTGGTTTTTTTTTTACAAAAATAGAGTTTATTCATATATGATTTTATTTTCACGTTACTTAAAGTGATAATCAATAAGAGCAAAATAAGGTTTGAATAATATCAAAATATCAATCATTGATAACAAGATTGTTAATGTGTATTTAAATACTTTAAAGGCTTAAATATTAAATGACTAACGGATCCTGAAAGATTTACGGAGATCAACGATCATTTCCGTAAAAGCGTTGTGGAGATATCGTTAATGCCATTGACCCCATCTTAAATACTAATTATATAGCGTTAAAATCAAAACGGATAAAACAAGATAATGAATTATGTCAATTCAATTCACTTGGACACAACGTAATATTTGGAAGTAACATTTTTTTTATCTATTTATACAAACTGCATGAGTACAATATTTCTTTTTTAACAAAAATCATTTTTAGAACTGATGTCTTTCTTTTTGTGTTGTACTTATCGTGTGTGTTGTAGTTTCGTTTTTTTATTTCCGACATACATTGTGCAAACTAGCAGCATTTTCTGAACACGGTCGGGAGATGGTGTTCCATTTAAAAGTTTATCATTTCCAGGTGACAATATCATGTTTTCTGCACCTTTCTGTTAAATTAAATGCAGTATTCCTCATAAGAAGTCCACAACTAACTTCCATGTTAAAGGCGGTAATGACCGCAATCGGCGACATGTTATTTTCAAATTACAATAGACGGTGTAACTTGTGTGATTTGGTCACTGGTGATTTGACAGTGCATTGAATTTGCTTTTGTGATATATTTGTGATGTATATTTTGAGAACTGCTGACAAAATACAAACAGTAATGAGATAAACAATTTTCATGTATGTTGATATGCCATTATTCGCGACAGAGTATATCTGAAGATGTGTATATATATATATATATACATATATATTCCATGCACCTTCTTATGTATATTGTGTACTGATTCATTGTTAAGACCATGTTTGTTCTAAATTGTCTTTTAAAGGAGGAAATGAAGATATATATCTATTCCTTATTGTAAATCAAAACGATTGTGTTAAATGTGGTACTGCTTATTTAGGAATAAGAGTGCATCTATAAGTTGCCCGATCGTAAACTAACCTTATTTTAGAATCTATTTTGTTAGATTTCCTTTATTTCGAATCACGAGGTGCTTTTGTTTTAAAATTATGTATTTTATTTGAAACTTTTGTTTAAAAGAATTTCTTCAAAAAATATTGTGATGCATGTATTGTCAATAGTGTCTGTTTGTGCTGTCCATTGTTCAGTACCCCAGGGTCCTAGCATGGTACGTCTAGACAGGTCTTTCATTTCAATTTAAGAATTCATGTCTTGTCACTTTATTTCAGGAATGAATTGCGGGATTGATGTCATTATCGGGGTATGAACGCATTTGTCCTAGTTTATGGAATGCTTTCATATCCCCGATAATGACATAAATCACGAAATTAATTACTTTGTTTACGCTAATAGTGCATTATTTCATTAAATTGTAAAAAATTCTTCATTTCTTAAAAAAAATCACAGTAATTATTTCCGACCCATTCTGAAAATAGAAGGACCCGACCGTAACCGGAAACAATTTATCAAATGACGTCACAACAAAGCGGAATAAAATCAATCATTTCGAATCTCTTTCAACATGGGTCCAATAACAATCCTACTCCCAGTTTCAACGTAAAATTGAAACACTAATAACAGCAATTCATTTCACATATCATTAACATGTTGATACAATTTTTTGGGAAATGCTGACAAAATACAAACAATAACATTATAAACAATTTCCATGTATATTAGTATGCCATGACTCGCAACCGAACATATCCGAAGATGTTGCTTTCATCGGAAAATATTCGTAATTTCCAAAAGGCAGTTTACTTATGGAATGGAAGTTGAGGTGTTAATAATTATATTGTATTTTACCATAATGATTGTATTGTTTTGACAATTAAGGATCGAAATAGCTCATCGGGTTGAGTGGAATAAACTACCAACAAATGCTATCAATGAATTTATTATAACCATATGTTGACTGACGGAGAATTAGATTTAGAATGTATATTCTGATTGCTTCTCAAAAAGAGACATCATTATCTGCTACACAATAAAGTGATTTATGGTTTCGTTCATATCTTTTCATAAAACTCGAACTAAAACTGAATGGTCACAAAATGAATATATTCACTCTATATAAACATATATCGTCACTCATATGTCAGCAAATTGAAAAATGGTGATCTTCTTTTCTTTGCTCGCCTGTTGTGCTTCCCCAAGGCAAGGGGAGGCCGCATCATTCTGAAAAAAGAAAACATTTTGTTTGATTAAATCATTGCGCCTCTTTAGTGTGCCAATAAACATGGTGTTGCTACAATTGTTCGACATCAAGATTTATCCCTGAAGTATCCAATATAAAATATGTGTATCAATATGCATTTATTCAAGTTTGATATCGAAAACAGACAAAATGACAACTTTTACTTCAATGAACGTATGTTTAAGTTACATTCAATTGTTTTAGGGTTTTAATTGATACACGAGAGAGGTGAACTAGGTGCATTTTAAACCTACCGACGACGCATAAACTCCATTTTTGGCAAAAAATAACAGACAAGCTTATGACGAACATGCAACGTGTTTCCTGATATATGGAATTGAGTGATGCATATGATGGTGACATTCAGTTGTCATATATATGTCTTTCAATTGCTGTAAAACATCACCGATCCTCATACCTACTGTATTTTATGTAAACAAAAAATGCAGAACGGGTTTTATTTGCGCTCGTGGCAAAAAGGGGAGAGGTCGGCAATTGTTCCATTAAAAACTGCTTTTCGTTATAACCAAATAGTTTTTGATTTTCGTCGTAACAAAATATAAACACTTAATATTACTATACAGTGTATGCCTCATTTGTAGGTATGAATATATCCTGAGGATAGAATATGCATTCCGAGACTTCCGTTTTAAGGCGAACCTAATAATTATATATATATAAAGAACTTTTTGGACCAGAAACGTAATTTGCTTTTCGTTATAACAAACAATATTTGGTACATTATCAGCATTTGCCCACGATTTTTGAAAAAAAACTATAAATTGCTCAACATATCGCCCAGTAACTGAGTATAGTGTACATTTTTCCGCTTATCCTCTGCTATGTTTAATAAAAAATGATATGAAAATAACAAACTTACAGCGATAATCCTTTCTGAATCGAGCGGTCTTTTGCTTCACGTTATAAAAAAAATGTGACGTCACAAACCACGTGGTATGTCCACACTGTTCATGTCAGTGACCCATATCTGACGGCCGTCGTCCCGGGATCAGTGACCCATATCTGACGGCCGTCGTCCTGGGATCAGTGGTCCATATCTGACTGCCGTCGTCCCGGGATAAGTGATCCATATCTCACTGCCGTTTTCCCCGGATCGGTGATCCAAATCTGACGGCCGTCTTCCCGGGATCCGTGATCCATATCTGACGGCCGTCGTCCCGGGATCAGTGACCCATATCCCATGGCCGTCGTCCCGGGAGCAATGTTAACGGAGATCACCTGAAACACGTGTCAGCTCTCATGAATGCACACTAAAAACGCCGACTGGCAATGGAATATCATGACGTCAAGCTTCTAAGGCTTGAACGCAAAAATGTACATTCAACCTTTAGGAGGCTTTATGTAATAAATAACTACATAATCACTTTAGACAGATTTTCCCGATTCAGTCCCCTGCCTGAAAGCAGGACTGATGTACATTCTGTGAGGACTGCATCATTTGCTGCTTTAACTCTAGATCATTTCGTTTTTCATGCTTCATGAACAAGTTATTTAATACGTACATTATTTACGTGAAGTTAGCGGCCTGGCGGCCTAGCGGCGTGAAGTTGGCGACCTATTTTTTTCTCTATTTCAAAGCAATTGTTTATGCGTTGTTTTTTTTAGAAAACAATGATATATCAAAGTTTTTTTATTCATACATTTACATAGCGGCCTTAAATTGTTTTCAATTCAGAGCATTTTTTCTTTACGTTTTCTTCTAAATCAAACTGTTTTTATATACAAATTATCAATCTGAAGCGATTATAAAAGAAAAAATCTTCAAAAAAGTCGATCAAGCAGTTTAGCGGCCTAGCGGCCTAGTGGCCTGAAGTTAGTGGCCTAGGTCCTATAATGGTATCCTATTTTAAACAATGTATACATGCCTTTTCTTTTAAAACAATGATATATTAACTGTTTTATGCACGAATTATCACTCTGAAGCGATTATCAACATTTTTTTCTCAAAAAATTCGATCAAGCAGTCAGCTATTTCAAAGCATGTTAACATGCCTGTTCTTCTAAAACAATGATAGATTTACTGTTTTATGCACAAATTATCACTCTTAAGCAATTATCAACATTTGTTTTCAAAAGAAACAAAACAATAAAGCACTTCAGCGGCCTGTTCTATTTTTAAGATTGATAATGCTGCTTCAGATTAATATTTTGTTTTAGTCTGAGTGATGCACATACTTTATAGAAAAAAGCGACATACCATTTTATTGTTTAAATCAATTGACTTGAAACTGGTTTTAAGTAAATGTATTCTTGACATATTGCATTTTCTCTAATCTGAAGTGTTACCTATTTACAGTGAAACATTCAGGGAAATTAACCAGAACTGTATATCCTTTCATAATTATGATTTGAGTGCGAGTGACACAAATGACGTTAAAGCCAATGAAGACACATTACAATAATGAAGCAGCTGTATATAAAATATAAATACCGAACAAAATAGTAACTAAAAACATATCTTTACCTTTGCCGATATTGCAAATAAAAGTTGAAACTATAGTTTTGTTTTGCTTTTAAGATGGACATTTTTAATTACAAACCTTCTCGAAAATTGAATTCATTCACCATTTTTTTATGTTTAAACATTTAAATATTGCCTGATTGTTATCCAAACACTAGAATTCCAAAGATCGGATGTGTCGTTTGTCCCACAAACCAACAGGGGTTATCTTCTGAACGTGACCAATGTGCATACATTGTACCAAGTTTGAATACTATACCAACTCTTTCGAGATGTTTTAGTCGGAAAAGTAAGTGTGACACTGAAGTCCACGGCGATGCAGATGACGACGCCGGACAAAGACCAGTGTCTGCAAGTAAAATGTCAACTAAATAGTCATTGGTCAAAATGTAATGTATTTTGGCCTTACTGGGCTATCTGGGCTGTAGTTTGGCCATGTATTGGGGTTTTAATGTACTTTAACACTCTGGGATCATTGCTTAGATTTTCTCGTATTCGGGTAAGTTTGACATCATTGCCACACATAGCCATCAAGTTTCCGGCATAAAGAAAACGACCAATAAAAACACATAAAGTTTAAAGTAACGGGCGCGATAAAGTTGGCGTTTCACCGACAACGTAACTCTCTATTCTTATACCGGATTTTTAAATTTAAAATTCTTGTGTATAACACCTGGAGGGATGACTTCAATCATTTGCATTGGATATACTTGAAACTAAAACTTACAATGCCAAAACAACATATAACAAGTTGACTAGCAGCCAATTGTATAAAACTGTGATTGGTTGTCCACAGTCGGCGAGCATTAAGTGGATTGGTTGTCCACAGTCGGCGAGCATTAAGTGGATTGGTTGTCCACAGTCGGCGAGCATTTAGTGGATTGGTTAAAATTTATTCTTGGATACATATCAACCAATCAATACAATTTTGGAGCCAAATTAAGTTTTACAAAACCCAAATCCGCCTGGGTTCAGGACACGATCTCTTGCTCATGGCTTATCAATTATTATTTTTGTTGCGCTTATTAGTTAGAGAAAGACAATAACGAATTTATTTTAAATGAGTATAGTTTTATAGACATATTTTTTTATTCATGGCCGAAAAACGAGAGATAAATTCCCCATGAATAAATACGATATATATAAGATATATATTACAAGTGGCATCGACTTCGACATCGATTCAAGAAAACATTCGTTTAAGGAATAACAACATTGTAAGACAAATACACATAGTTGAGGTTCACTCTTTAATTGTAGCAAAATGCACGTATTCTTTCGTGAGAGAATAGCAAACTTTACTATTTAAGAAGATCTTAAAGGGACTCGCTCATGTTTGGTAACATGCACCTTATTATGACAAAATTTAGTGTTGCAAATCATAAGGAATGTTAAAACTAAGAAACAAACGACTGGAACCCTTCAACAAATCTTGACAAATGCTCAAATATTGTCATTAAAGTCCACGCTTCTATTTAAAAAGAGCATATTTTCATAATTGTGACCAGGAATTGAAGTCACCTTTTCTCACTATTTCATAGCTTAAATTGAAAAGATATCGATCACCAAGCAGGAAACCACCTAGCTTCTTGACGTTGGCTTATCAGAGATATATGTGTTGTTTGCCATAAGTGGTAGCGGGAAGTAATTTACAGAAAATGTTGTTTAAGAAATCAGATCACAACAAGTTTATTTCAATCCCATCAGTAGCTTTGAAGTTCTTCTCCGAACTCCGAACAAGAGTGTGAAAGGTTTGACGGATGGATGGATTTATGAAAACATGGTTAAGGGGATGTAACTTAATAAATATGCGTGATCGGATCTGGTTCTTGTACACTGCACTCCCTTTATTTCCATATTTCTATATACTCCTCCTTCGGGGAGCATAAAAATGCAACACATCATCTAAACCGACTTTACGTTTATTCACTTTATAATACATTATATATCGTAAAACGAATCATAACGAGTTCCGAGTTAAACAGAAAGGAGACTTGTCGGCCGTATCTAGAAAGTACTTTCCGCGCGTGGCATTTGCGCGTGCGTAGAATCCCATGGAGACGCACGGCGACTTACCGCAGGGGCAGTCGCCGCGTTTAAACGCGTCATAATTTAGACACCAGCTGGCCGTGAATCGGCACGTGGAGGTTATTGACTCGGTAAAGTAGTCCTGAGCACGTGAATGGTCGCACGCGATGCCCTCCCGAAAACCTGCAAAAACAACAACAATAAAGTTCAGAAATCATAAAAAAATGAATTTACTTTGAAGTTTCACGTGTGGTTACTTTAAACTGTTTGGTGTTGTTAAGTTTTCGTCTTGCTTGAAGTAACTTCCAACTCCAACAAAATAACACTGCATATATTTGAAGACATATAGAGGTTGCGAAACGGTACTTGTAAGTATGTCTACCCGTACACTGAAGTAGCATCTGTCGTCTTTTCACGTAATTGGGTAGGCTGGCCGAACCTTGTTTAACAACGCTTTCAACGTGATTCGGTTGATGCCATTGATTGTACCTATTATACATGTATGACGTTGATCACAGCTATTACATGTGTTTAAAGCTGCACTCTCACAGATCGACCGTTTGACCTTTTTTGTCTTGAAATGTGCATTTTTCTCGTGAATGTCTGGAAACCAGTGATATAAGACTGCTGATAAAAATCAGATCGCAGTTTTATATATTTACGTTCGAAAATTGATGTTTTATGCCGATAAACTCATTTTTCTTAATGCGCTAGAAACGCCATACATATCAATTTTCGAACGTAAATTTTAAAAACTGCGATCTGATATTTTGTCACCAGTCTTACATCACTGGTTTCCAGATATTCACGCAAAGATCGGTTCATTCTAAGACAAAATATTTGTGACGAAACTGTCAATCTGTGTGCGTGCAGTTTTAAGATACCGACTACACATTGTAAACCGTGTTTGATGTAGCACACAAAAGAAGATCACATGTACAATTACAAGTAACAATTTTCAACCTCTCTGGTTTTACCCGAAAGCCGTTGAATAGTTTCTGTGAATAAACATTTTCAATTTTGTATGTTAATGCAACAGTCAATTGTAACCACGCCCCCCCCCCCCCAAGGTCCGGGGGTATACCGGGGATAGAAGGGGAAATGGGCCGGTTTTTTTACCTTCCCGGTAGACCCGCAGTAGCGGGTGAATGCGGTGGTTTTGTATTCGCGCCAAATATAGCGGGGAATGTGTCTTACTTAGGGTCCCTGGGGTGCGGGGGGCATTTGGCGGGGATTTTGATTTTACCATCAGTTCTTCCCCGCAGGACGAGGGGTTTTACCCGGGCTTGGCTTGACCGAAAGTCAAGGAGCCGTGGTTACAATTGACTGGTGCATAATTATACTTTACTTGTAAATTTTCCTGTGATGAGTTTGAATAGGTGGTCGCTGGCTGAGCGCGTACAGCCGGGCTGGTCTTTCCCGCCATTCGGGTAGAAGTCCACGTGACCCATTGGTAACTTTGTCCCAAACCCTGCAGGAAAACAAGGTCACTGACATCGCGGTGCAGTCTACTCTTTCCTTTTAGCTTTCCGACGAATATCAAGCGTGCTTAATGGTTTTATGCACATTTGAAGAAAACAAAAACCCGAACACAATCATTAATTGATAGGAAACAGAGGCAAATTACAAGTGAGTAGCAAGTCTTCTGTTTTGTCACCCTTGACAACGTTTGTTTAACAAAGAATTCTTATATATTCACCCCGCATGCAGCAGAATTTACACTTGTATATCAACCATACTCTACCTAGTGAAATAAGGGGTTGAGCATCTGTGTGTATGACGTCGACAAACAGAGCGTCACCGGGATCCAGACGTACCTCCTCTGGGTCTGCCTCGAACGACAGTCCTGCAGGGTCAAGGCCTGTGACACATAGGCTATATTGAAGTTTTAACTTTGTTACGTTGGCCCTAACACGAAGTATTGATAATAAATTCAGACACGTTTAACCCTTTCGTACTAAGTCGGTTTCATTATCATGATGATGCAAAACGTTTGTAATATATATCCTTTTTACTTTGAGTCGGTTGTAAAGAACATTTTTACAGTCAAAGTCATCGTTGTTAACATTCAAGTATTAAAATCATGATTTGGAGTATTTCTATCAAGAGTCCACCTAACTGTTTCGGCTGTGAATCTTCAATTAAAAAAATATGTGAGCCTATCATAAAATATTTCACATTGAAAGTTTCAAAAGACACCATGAATCATATTGATATCTTTAACATAGTTCTTGTTGTATGTTGTACCTGTAATTCTTCCCACGGACTTGTTCATACGTTCACCGGCGTACCCGGCGATGTGGGCACCCAGGCTGTGGCCCACCAGATGGACGTCCTTGTAGTTAAGAGACCGAAAGTCTCGGAGAGCGGTGAGAAGCTGCGCGATGAGGGCACCAACGACGCGCGTGTTGGCTGCCGCCTGGTCATAGTCTGATTTATCCGCCCCGCGCCCCCAGTCAACCGACACCACGTTTACGTCTGTCTGGATGGAAGGGAATAAATTATATGAGAGAACGTACCAGAGAACAAGTGTCACAACACATCTGACCGAAGATAAGGGTTAATGATGATTGCAATTCGAAACTCCTTGAATTCCTTCAAATTAAGTTGTTATAATATTTGCTACTATTCATTATCACCCTTTTTATTTCTCCTTCAATGAAAACCGTGCTTTCGTTAGGACAATTACGACCATTGCGGGGTTGTGCAATAGTCCTCCCACTGTTGATAATAGTTTTAACTTACACGTAGTTTATAATATACACATATACCTACGATTGACATATACCTCTCAAAAGAAAAGAGCTTACATGTTTTATATTGATTTTTACAAGGCATTTGACTCGTGTGTTCACGCTAATCTACGGAGCTGCATGACTCGAAAAGATATCTCAGAAGGTAACAAATTTCTAACTTTCTTTGTTTGAAGTCTTCATTCGAAGCAAAATGTTGCCATCCGACGTAGAATTTATGACGCAATTTATCACGTGGTATACACACACTGTATCATAGCAGTAAAATAAACCGAAGTGTTGTCTTATGGTTTACGAAAAGTCTATTATGCAATTTCAATAAGGCGCAATGAAATATTTAAGTAATTAAGTATGCAAGTCTTAATTAAAATTGAAAATAAATAATCATCATCATTTTTAGAGGAACTATTTGACGTCAATATTAATCTACAATTGCTACGCTGCATGACGTCAATAATCAACGAACGCGCACTTTGGTGAAATGTACACAAATGAGCTTTCTACGTCAATGTTTCCACGAATTGATAAATTTAGGTATGCAAGAATCAGTATCAATCATGTATATCCGGTCTGGCTTGAAAAACCCGACCCTCGGGCACCTTGCATTGGTTGGTAACTCGGCTTGTACCTTCCGTTGTCCTTGTTGAAAAAGGCACACATCAAAGTTATAGATAGAGAATATAGATTTCGTCATGTCTGTCTTGAGAAAAAATGTCTAGACTATCGAGGAGGAGTTTCTATTAATGTGAATTAAGTTGACATCAAGCTCTGTTGAGCCATGTAGTATTCATATTTCTAAATATTCATCATAACATTTGTATTAAGAAGAAAGTTTCTGTATTTCTACTTGCTTAGATTAATGTAGTTTGAAATGATCAAATCGAAGATGTATAAATATAAAACATTTAACACTTTTTAATGCAGTATATTGTTAAACTGTTTGATGTACAGTATCACAATTGAATTTGTACTGAAATTTGCATTTTGGGCTTGAGGCCTTCTACTGCAACAAACCTATTCATGTTATGATATGGTATGTTATGTTATGTTATGTTATGATATAAATGAGAAAATGACCTGCGAGAGGAGGGCGTCCTTCATGTCGGTGACCCAGGACGCATATGGGTTATCCCGGTAACCATGGATGATGAACACCGACTTCCGAATAGACGAAAGGTGGCAGGCGCGCAGGACGGCGGCGTCAGCGGAGATCACCTGGGGCACGGCACGGTTCTGAGGAGTGTATAATAGAAACTCCACCTGAAAATAACATAGTAACGAGTGTTTTTTTACTATTACTTACAATTTGAGAGGCTCGACCCTTAATATTACCAGAGTATGCCGCATGAAATGCGAAATTACACTGAGATCCCGAAATTCGCCTTGTATTGATGCAGCTATTTATGATTTGCCACAGAGACCATTGTGTGGGAATGGACACCGGATTTAGCTAAAAAAATGATCAATCTATAAGCGATTGATTTTGACACATGGTCAGTTTTCTATCATTTTTTTGTATTTTATGTTGATATATTTAACAAAATCGAAAAGTTTTGAATTACTTGATACTGTGCAATATACGACTATGATGGAAATATGTCTCCTCTTTTGTATAATAGCCCAATTCACTCCGAAAGTTGCATTATCACTCACAAATGTTAATTTATGTGGTACGATTTCAAACATAAATTAACAAACTGAAAATAAGAATAAAAACTGAATCGAGCGATTTCATTGTAATTACATAATCTAGTAATGTGTAAAATATCAATATGATATATTTTGTTGTTACGGAGATATTCATACCTTTTGATGCCCTGGCAGTGTACTGGGGATAGATGAAGCAAATAACTGCACAGGAGATAGCTATTAAGTGGACTGAGGATAGTAACGATGTATTTAGAATAATGAGGCTGTGGTAATGATTACGGCTATTTATCTATACGCGAGCTCGAGGGAAATTGTTCGATGTTGTCCATATCGAGGGATGAGAGCAAAAACATGTTGTTGTTGTTTTTTTGTATCTGTATGCACTTAAAACTGTTTCATTCATACATATTAGTTAACCATGATGTGTTTTTCACAAGCATCAATATCTAAATATTTGAAATACGCCGGTAATCTGATTTATTGAGTAACACAAAACATATGCCGTAGAATTTTTGTGGTGTTTGCATTTCATATATATAGTATTGCTTTGTAAATCAAGAAGGTACGTTTTTGCACATAGCAAGTCACCAGTAGGGAATGAGATATTGTGATCAAATTTGGAACACGTAAAGCTTTTTTCTTAGCTTGGGTCGATTTTGGTATTACTTAAAACAGAATAATGGTCTCTGCTCGTTCACTTCAGTGAGAACGAATGTATTGTGACCAACCCTGATGTTTACGCAGCTTGCATATACGTTCATTTAGGAAAGCATGGATCAAACTCATTGTTAACTAAAGTTTGCTCAACAATTTCTTATCAAATTGTACTATCACTTTCTGCAGATTATTTGAAAGTTCGAAATAGACATATACATGTATATTGTATATTAACAGTGTCACTATCAATTTTTGTCCTATTTTATATGTTATCGACAGGACACAAATTTCTCAACTTTGAAACTATCCCCAGTACATAATACGGCTATCCCCAGTACAGTACTGTGAACATTTCTAAGGGCATATCTTTAACAGTTTAAAAGTTACATTGCCATATCTCACAATAAAAATAGTTGAGATTATGCTAGTTAAATTCTTCGATTCATATTTTTTATTTATTCAATATATTTCCTAAAAAACCCCAATACTAGTCGAAATTCTGTAAGTTTTGAGATGATCAGCTCTGATTTGAAGAAACATTTTTCGAGGTCTGCTAAATCGTAAGCACTTTAAAGTATACCATTGGCCAAATAAGCATTCAGCTATTAGTTCAAACACTTGCTTCATTTGTGGATATGGTAGATATGCGTGAACACAGCAAGATCTTACCTCTGGTAAAGAAAAACAACTGCATAATTGTCTGTTTACTTATCACGTTTTGAGCTATATCCGGTGTCCGTTCCCACACAATGGAGACTGGATAACATAAATCAACAGGTGATTCCCGACACACGGGAGTATGACAGGCCCGGTAAAGGAAACTCGGTACCTAGTACCCTGTATGGCAAAACATTTATAGTTGTAAGAAACGAAACCGCTTGAGTCGCTCACCTATAATTCGCTAGGATAAAAATAATCTATAAGACTTACTTTGATGTCAGCAGGAGCCTGTGGTAGATAGCCGCCCGCGTTGTCGAAGGGTGCCTTGTTAGAAAAGCAGCCGAGTCCACCGAAACACGCCTCATTGCTTGTAAGGCCAAGAAACGCCGCCACCGAGACCACGATCGCTTTCAGGCCCGACCAAAAACCCATTTTGGCAACTTCCGGTCACGGTAAGATTGTGTTAAGCTTGCGTTACGAAGGTCGACGTCACTTCTTGTGTAGGTTTTTTGTCGAATATTTATTTTTTTTAAAACAAGAACCATTTATTTATTATTTGCATATAATATATAGTATTGTGTATGTGAGACAACAATACTTGATTCGTTCACTCTAAAATATTAATCTACGGTCGAAACATAAACCTAGATTATATATATAGTGATGAGAGACAGGCCCATATTTTCATTCAAATACGTGTATATGCCATACCGCAATACATGTGCAAACTTTGACGTAAGCGAATAAACCATAAAACTTCTAAACTTCTGTTGTTTTTTTTAATGAAAAGAAGTCATAACATCAGATGCAATAACGTAATCAGTATCCGTGTTTGCCTTTTAACTCTTGCATAATAAGATGTTTACTTCTAAAACTACAACCACACAGCCTGCTACGTACCGATGCACGCGCTTACTCATCAAGCTATCGTAATACAACATGCATTTTAATAATTTAATAAATCTACGATTATCTGTAGTTACATCAAATGTCAAATACGTCCGTATGCTTTCAACATTTCCATTATTTTATTGACATTTTAGTGAAGATTTTTGAAAAATATTATAATTTTGTAGTTTGATGACATGAAGTTATATCAGTAAAAGAAAGACAATCACGGATTTATTTCAAATGAGTACAGTTTTATTCACAAATTATACATACCTTACTGTAGTGACTTTATTTTAACCCACCTCAAGGTTATGACAACTCTAAGGTTTCGGCAATTTAACCACATCGACATTTTTACATGAAAAACAAACACACTGGTTCGTTTAACACATTTTTTTTTCATTTTTATATGAGAACTAAACACAACTAATATTAAATCATTTTCATTATCCTTAAACATCCATTTCACAATCACTTTTTATAACTTTTAATATTTCTATATTCTTTTATAACACTTTAAGATCCTTATTTAGTTCGGTTTAGTCTAAAGAAACTTGCTACATACGCCCAGTATTTATACTAAATCTTGGCGCCCAATCTACCATGAACATCATGAACACCACGAAGAAATTATGCTAAGGGCTCCGTCGGAGCTATGCAATGGAGGCAATTTAGGCGGGAAGATTCAACGGAGCAACGGAGCAATGCATATGATAACTAATCTTTTACATATTACATTTAATATGTTGAATATAGATATCGGGTGATTAATAAATTAAATTATAGTTTGATGACATGAAGTTAAATCAGTAAGAGAAAGATAATCACGGATTTGTTTCAAATGAGTACAGTTTTATTCACAAATTATAGATACGTGGCTGAAAAACGAGAGATAAATTCGCCATGAATATATACTGAAATATATATTCCATGTGACATCGACAAAAATTCAGGAAAACATGTTTTTAAAAAATAGCAACAGTGTAAGACCAACACACATATTTAAGGTTCACTCTTCGTTGTCACGTGACCGGTCAATGCATGTATTTGTTCGTGAGAGCGTAGCAAACTTTACTATTGAAGATCTTAACAAGAATATTTTTTAAAACGATGCATTATATCATTAACACAGAATATACTACACGAATAGAAATGGTCTGCGGTGCGTTCCATTTGATCTAAGTCGTATAAGCCTAAACTTAAAACTGCAGGAACATTTTAGAAAGAAGCATATTGTTTTAGTTTTTGTCATACGTGTTTTTTACCATGATACTAGCGTTTTTACAAATAAAGAACCAAATCAAAGGGCTGAGAGTCCTTACATCGCGAAAAGTATTAAAAAGGGAAGGAAGATGGTTAAATACAAAATGAAAGTTAACAAACAGAATCCGCTTCGGAATGTTATATCTCGAAATCGTTCAAGTGGCATATTTTAACAGTCGATTCTTAAAGCAATGTTTTAAGATACTTTAAACTAAAAGCTGAATTGATGCTAACACAGCAAACAGCTCAAGACCACAGTTACCCCCCCCCCCTACACACACACACACACACACACACACCGGTATATCCGGATTTTAATACATAAAAAGAGTGCTTGTGTTCAAGTATCAATATTTTATTTAATTGAATGAAAGAGAAGAAATGGCTGGTCTTTTTGCATAAAGCTAAACATAATTTGACACTGTATTTCTAATTTAAGAAATATAACACACCACTGAGGGTCATATGACATTATAAGAACCGGCCAGTCAGCCACCGAAAGTGTATATGGACTGAGGCGTTAGCCGAGGTCCATTCACCTTCGGGGCTGACTGACCGATCCTTATAATGCCATATGGCCCGAAGTGGTGTGTTATATATCTTATATTATACCGAACATTTTTCATTACAACTCAATATTTTTAAAGCGATTTTAATGTATTTTATTGAACAAAGCTAATAATGTTTACTTGCGACAAGTTTTCGCCGTTGTGAAAATAGCAAGCCGCACTTACCAATTGTCAGCGGTCCATATTACGCTTTTGGCGAGGTCCGGACTGGCAAAAAATATAATATGGACCGCTGACGTCATAAAACTGGATTTTCATCAAAATACAGTGATATACGGACCGATCGAGATTATATATAGGGGCACATTTATGTGAGGTATAATACACATGTAGATTGATAGTTTTCAGTGTAAAAAATGGAAAAATCATTGCCTGTGGAACTGTGTAAATTGGTTGTTTGTAGCCTTATTCCGTCTTGACCTCACTGGGAGGGTCATGTTTTTCTACTCAATTTTGTGAGACACCGCATTGGCCAACTTCATGTTTTCTTGATTAAATTTTGTGTCTTTGATTGTTCAATAGCAGCCAGTTACTTGTTTTTTTTTCAATTGGGACTGTTTTAAAGTAAAAGCCAGGTTAGTATCTATATGAAACATATAGTAAAAATAACTGTGGTCTAGGCTAAATACATCTGGCCAGGCGTTGTTAAGAAATCGTTATTTTATTCGAGTTTTGTACAAGCAAGCACAGACATACAAATGATAGCATAATCAGATAAATAATAAAAACAATTCGGTTGTTATTCGGAGAGAAAATCTGTCAGTTTTTTGTTTTTTATTGTGGAAATATCTATAACTATTGTGTTTTCACGTAGTTATTTTCATATAGCACGTTAGCCGCTTAAAAAACACACACACTAAAAATAAATAAATTAACAAATGTATGATTTCTATTTTTTAATATTTCAGGTTTGTTTCGAAGATGGACGACCAAACAAGGTGAATCCACTCCCAGCATTGGACATGCACAAATATTTACGCTAAAACGCGCTAGCTGGTAAGGAAGGTCCTAGAATCAATAGTTGACAGTAACCCCAGTGATGTCGATACCATGCAGTAACCATGTTAGATATGAATAGGAAATTCCTACTGCTACTTAAATTACAGCAAGTAGTGAATGTTACACTAAACAATGCATATCTGTATACTGAAGTATATATCCAGAAAGTTGTTAAACTCAGAACCATAGCATCCTGCGGCGATGAAGACGACACACAAACTGAAGACTTGATTAAAATTAATCACCCACATCGGTATACCAAAGGAAGTAAATGCGTATCACAGTATTCTCCTTCAGCATAGAAAGTACGTCTCCTGATTCGGATGCAAGATTTTACAGGCGTTTGTAGGCAGTATTATTGTATTGGAAAACTTGTCGCGGAATGTATTGTATTTCACTATTTCTGGCACATTATCACTCTGACTTAAATGCATTCATCTTGTCCGGTTAATAAAAATATACCATTTTCTATTTTTCATCACTCTCGCATATCTCATGAAACTGGATCATGTGCATTACTACGAGCACTAAAAATTTCCAATTTTGATGTCGTTTTGTCTGCAATAACTTAAATTGTATGCCAAAAAAACCCCGCGCCATTTGATGATGGAAATGCAATTCGAGTCCAGGTTCAGCTGAAAACCCTCGAATAATTGTATTTCTGGCCAATGCCACTTTCAATGGCATATGCCTAGACCCTTTGATGACTGTGAAACTAGAAAACCTGAAACAGATGGGGCTAGTTTAGGGTGAAATAATGTACATGTATAATTGTGTATGTACGGCTAATCGAAAAAAATGGAGTGACATTTTTGAGACCAAACTCATATGTTTAAAAAGTGTCACTTTGGCAAAAACATGTATTGCAATTCACTACTTATCAAATTATCACTTTTAAATGTATCTTGTCCGGGTGATCAAAATATGCCATTTCCTGGTTTCCGCTACTTTTGCCTATTGTTTATATTGAGTTGTCTGCCTTCCTAGTACACACAATGTCAAAGTTTGTGTAAAAAATGACTGTGAGAACTTGAAATGTGTGCAAAGATGTGTAGAACTGCACCATTTAATGATGAAAATGCCATATGAGTACAAATACCGTTGAAAACCCTGAATAATGGCATCTTTGGCCAAAACGCATTTATAATCTTTGCAGACGCACATGCGCTTGGACGACAGACAATGAAACTGGAAAAGCTGCATCATATTAAGCTAGTTGTGTGTGTATTTCTTTGATTTATCAAAAGTGGTTTACATTAGAAAATGCAGGGACAGTATTGCTTAAAAGGTGTAATTTTTGGCAAGAAATATATCGCATTTCAGTAGTTCTGTTATCACTATTAACTGCATTTATCATGTCCAGTTGACCAAAAACGTGCCATTCCATGTGGTTGTGTGTGTGTGTGTGTGTGTATGGGGGGGGGACTAATCGAAAGATAAAAAATATCAAAAATACAGAGACGGTCCAAACATCAAAGCACCAAAAGTGCTGTGAGATTGGGGAATGGTAAAGTCGGCGTCGAGACTGATGACGTAATACATTGAAGAGATCAGGAAATGTTCATTTAAAGAACGTATGGTTTCCACATCACTTTATCTGATTTGGTTCACATTTACAACTGGCCTTAGTGAAAACCATTGCTATGAAGAGAAAGAGGCTTGTTAAGCAGTGGTGGTGAATATTAAGGTGTAAATTGGTGATAAACCGCCAATAAATAATGTTGCAATTCGAATTTTCGAAATCGCTGTCTTCAGTGCCTGTTGTCTTCATATCCGCGATTATTTTTCAAAAATTCAAAGCACTGAAAGTGCTCAGAGACTGGAGAAATAGTATAGTGGTTGTCGAGATTGCTATTGATGATGCAAAGCATTAAAGATGTGACTGCTGGATGCATGTGATATGCACTAACAATCTCTGCTGTGCAGACAGAGAAGTGAATAACGATGACGAAAACGAACTTCTTCCATTGTGTTATCACGCATCATTCACAGCCCCCTAATTGCAACATCCTTAAACTTAAAAGTAGTCTAGCAGATTATTAATGTATATCACTAAGGGGGAGGGACACAGCCTTTCGTTTGCGAAGAGTATCCTGGTGGGTTTTGCGGCCTTGGTTTGACGTTCTTTGGTCTGGTTGTCGTGTTTTATCGGGGCGGCTACCGGAGGCCATCCACATCTGGACGGAGGGTTGTCTACTCGTTTGGCTGGGGGATATGCCATTGACATAGCTGATGCACACAACCGTTGCTGGCCGCGAAGTAAACCGCTTTGGTTCCATCCCCGAAACAATTTCGTCTGACAGATTTTGAGGCGTGGTGGGGTAAAAAAACAAGTTAATTGTTGGGTGAATTTTACGGAAAGCTCGCATTACAGTCATACAGTTTAAAAAGATATTTGAACTATGACATAACATCGAAACTATGTTCGAGCAGTCGTTTTAATCTGTAATTTGTTCTTTTTGAAGGCAAATGTTCGAACATTCAGCTCATGATTATGATGATGATGATGATGACGACGACGACGACGACGACGACGACGACGACGACGACGACGACGACGATGATGATGATGATGATGATGATGATGGGCCTTCTTGATATCAGAACCACTTCTTCAGTACTGTACCAGATCACTAAACTTAAGGAATTTCCAATCACATCTTAAATGATCGGCAGCAAAAAAGCAGGGGCTAAAGGGGGTGTTTCTGGACAAACAGGTTTTTAATCATTGATCTTCAGCTTTTATCGTTAGTTTAAAGTTTTAATTATTTTATTGAAATTTTTAAGATATACATTGAATTCGTTTGCTATATCATAAGCACCTGCATTCCACAGATACTTTTAAATAAATACAACAGCAGTTACGGTAAGGTTAAACGCGTCCAATGTCGGCAGGATTACTAAAACTAAGATATTTTCATTGATTTAGTTCCGATCCTAACAAAACGGGGACTTGTCAGTCGTGTCAAGGAAGTATTTTCCGTGAACGCTATTTGCACGTGCATGGAAGCCCATGGACGCGCACGGAGTCGTTCGACAAGGGCAGTCCCCGCGGACGAAAGCGTTATAGCTTCGACAGAGGTTGGCTGTGAAGCGGCATGTGGAAGTGATCGATTCTATAAAGTAGTCCCGAGCCCGTGCATGATCGCACGCGATACCCTTCTTAAAACCTACAATAAATAATAATACTATTTTAACCTGAATGGGATTCAGTCGAGTTCGACTGTGGTCTGAATTTAAAAACGGATATAGGTTAAATTTAGTTACAAACGAAGGTTCCAGTTATTTATGTAAATGATGTGTTTTCTTGTTTGAATATCATATTGTTGATCTTACTTCTGAATTTTCCTGTGATGAGTTTAAAGAGGTGCGTTCGGGGCGAGCTTGTACAGCCAGGTTGGTCCTTCCCTCCGTTCGGGTAGAAGTCAACGTGACCCATCGGCTTCTTGGCTCCCAGCCCTGATCGATTATAAGGAGACACAGAGTATACTATGTGAGTGACAGCTCTGTAGGGTTATATCACTTGAGGTGCTTGCGGTAAGGCTATATCTAACGAGAGTGTCGGTTTCACATATGTATCTGAGTTCTTTAAAAAAATAACACAAACATGTTATACATATTCATGTTACTTATACCATATCTTTAATACTAACTATGCGGATGGCCTACATACGGCGCATCATATGAGATTTGGAGACTGTCTTGTCAACCATTGTCAACGAAACACAGAACACTTGTATGACGACAGGAACTTAGACGTACCTAGACTAGTAATGGGTTGGGCGTCCGTGTGTATGACGTCAACAAACAGAGCGTCTGTGGGATCCAGGCGTACCTCGGAAGGCTGCCCTTCGAACGACAGCCCCGCTGGATCAAGACCTGAGAAAATAGATAAATAATGATGTATGCTTTGCCACTGCAATGTCTGACTTAAATTGAATATAAACAAATTCTAATATGAATGCCATAAATAACAAAGGCAATGAGATGGATCCGTATCAAGAACTCTGCACAATACAAATTGGTTGTCCTTTTAAGGGAAAACATGTACCTGTAATTCTTCCAACAGACTTGACGCGTTCACCAGCATACCCGGCGATATGTGCGCCCAAGCTGTGGCCCACAAGATGAACGTCTTCATAATTCAGCGACCGGAATTGGCGGAGGGTAGTGAGCAGCTGTGCGATCAGGGCGCCAACGACGCGCGTGTTGGAGGCGGCCTGGTTGTAGTCGGCCTGGTTTGCCCCACGCTCCCAGTCCACCGACACGACGTTCACGTCAGCCTGGAACGTATTTTCATGTTTTGCTATAGTTCACTAAAAGTAAAGTCGACGGAAAAAGCGAATATTGAAATCTCGTGAATATGAATAAGGTAAGATACCACTGCTAGTTCTTGATGTTCATATACATGTTTATACAACTGCATAACTAACATGACAATATTTTTTCTCAAAAAGGGAATGTCATGTGAGTTCATCTGGTGAAAGGTTACCTGCTTGAGAAGGGCGTTCTTCATGTCCATGACCCACGTCTCCCGGCCGTCGTCCCGATAACCGTGGATGATGAAGATAGACTTTCGGTAGGGCGACAGGAAAGAGGCGCGAACGAGGACGGGGTTAGCGGAGATCACCTGCGGCACATTACGGTTCTGGCGAGTGTACACGGAAAACACCGCCTAAAAATGGAATATGTGGACGAGCGCTATAATTAACAATTACTAGTTGTTTAAAGGCTCAATAGAAAAATAATATATTCTAATATTCGGCTGTATGTACTTTCTAGCTACCGATTTAAATGTTCCACGGATGTTTTAATTTTGTAACGGTCCGCTGTAGGCGGATGTGCGTTCGTAGTATAACATTCCGTTATAGACGGAAGTACGTTCATAGTACGTATGTTTACTTGGTTGGTAATATGCAAATAACCAAAGCCTGGGCAACGTGTTGATTGAGAATTAACTGTATATAAAGACTAGTGGACCCCTTGAAGGTCGAGCATGTTTTTCTCTGAAGGGATCTGTTGGTGTTTCTAGACGTCGCACGTTACAGTATTCAATTTTCTGCCCGCGCCAAATCGTTGCGCTATGAATTAATCCCACCGCATTGCCCTCATAGTTCAAGTGAGAACTCATAATTATAAAGGTGGGAGATTACCCTCATTATAAGACGATTTTTGATGCAATACCTAAATACCTCTTTATACAGGACAAAAAAACAAAAACAACATTTTTTATACCAGTGTTTCAACTTTTCACCGGACATCAAATCGGTTCAAGATGTGTTATTGATGAGTTTTCACTTCTCTAACATTCTTAATGTCACCATTATAAAAATATATACATGTATGATCCCTACATATACATGTATCCGCAAAAAGTATGCTGTGTACCAACGGGGAGGAGAGAAGAAAGAGGGGCCAGCCCCGGTTCAAGGTCACAGACTACAAAATAAATGTCCTATAAATTATATTATAAAATACCAGTTACGAAAACAAGACGAGGTTGGACTGGTATGTAATACATCCGTCAAACAAGAATACTAAACATATTTATTGTTAGTAACCCATACCAAAAGCTTCATATATATATATATATATGAAGCTTTTGGTATGGGTTCGATTACAATTAATGAGTAATATATATCTATATATATTATACCTTATTTAAATGTGTGTTGCCCTCATTAATTGTATTTTTACTTTCTTCGTTTTATATAAAGAGCCCTCTTAATTCATATAGTGAGAGCAACAATTGACTGTTTATATATTTAATAATATTTAATTTAATAATTATATAAGGATTAAGGCAACAAAGATTAGATAACTCTTCAATGAATTTAATCGGTTATTATTTGAAGATCTCAGTTTAGGTTTAATTCGCGTTCCATGGTCTAATATAGACATATTCTTTTTGATTAAGAAATGAAACTGCATAAACTTACGCGGATGGCATCAGGTGACTGAGGGAGGCGGCCAGCCGCGTTGTTGAATGGTGCCTCGTTTGAGAAGCAGCCAATCCCATTGAAGCACGTCTCGTCACTGGTCATGTTCAGCACCGCCGCCACCGTTATCGCGGCCGTGCGCAGACCCGAAAATAAAGATTTTAGACTCATTTCATAACTTTCGGTGCCCTTTAATAGAGTTTTACGTACGTAGAATGCGTCCTTCCTTCAAACAAATTTCGCCCGAATAATTCCTATTGTTTAAACCTTTATTTGACAAGTTCACATATAGATAGTTCACATAAGGCGTATTGTTCGTGTAAATGTGACAGTTATGGTTGTATCAACAAATTAGACATGTTTATATAATGTACCAAAATTGAACTGATAACCGGTAATAACAGTGAGTCTATTTTAAGAGTAATACATGATCGAATATTCGGACATATTGTTCGCTTGAACATAAACACATTCTGTATACAATAATAATATTTGATGCAACGAAGCAAAGGCACCGCGAATGTTTTTACAACATTTATAAAAGAAAGCAGATCTATGCAGTTCACCAGCATACCATGTTTGGGGTAACAAGCATTCTTTAGTAATTCAACGAAAACGGATTTTTACCTCAAGGTCTTCAACGACCGTGACCTTTGACACAGTCACCTCAAAGCAATAGCGTTCATTTGCTGGTCATGACAAACCTGCATACAAAGTTTGAGGCCCTGGGGCCATAGCGTTATTCAGATATTAATCGGAAACCTATTTTCAGATTAAGGTCGCCGCCAACTTATCCTTTAAACCACTGACCCCAAATTTAATATGGTTTATCTGCTTGTCATCGCCAATAATATTTCCAAGTTTCATTCACCGAGCTAAAGCGCTATTCGGATATTTTTAATTTAATTTTAAATCGTTTTACAACTGAAGGTCACCACTACCTTGACCTTAGATTAACTGACCTCAAAATCAATAGAGTTCATATCACGGCCATGACCTACCTTCCTAGAACGTGAAAGATCCTTAAGTCAAAGCATATTTCATATATTGATCGGAAACAGTTAGCTGTTGGTTATCTTAAGGTCACCATGACATTGACCTTTGACCAACTGACCTAAAACCAAATGGCTTTATCTCCTGGTCATGATGAAACTGCCAAACGGTGAAAACAATCCCTGAGCCTATGCGTTCTTCTAAAACCTTGGTGAAGGACGGATGGACTGACAGACGATCGACTAACTATATGCCATCCTTTAGGGCATTGAAATCCCAGGTGTTGTCCTTCTAACAGTTATAAAGAATACAACGGTCTGAATAAACAAACTATACTGGACCCGTTTTAAAGAAGATTATTTAAGATATTTGCAATTAATTGTTAAATAGAAATGATATATTTCCAAAATCATATGAGAACTTTAACATGTTTTAAAAGCTTTAGCATAGAAATAGTAGTACTACAAATGTATTAATTTATTTATCTAAATTCAACCACAAATTCCCTATATGTTAAAGGCCCAGTCCCACTATCTTTAAGTTATGGACATCTATTGAAAAGTATTATATCAACATTACTTCTCTTAATCGTTTTAACATATATAACCCCTAGTTATTTTTTTTTGCAATTATCGCAATAAGAAACATACCATAAAACCGGAAGAATAGTATAAATTTAGCGCCCATTACGTCACTACGAAATTTGCATATCACGTGACTTTCATCATGCAAACATTTCTTTAGATACTAACAATTTTCATATTATAAATTAGAAGAAATTCGTCTATATTTTTTTATTTTTAACAAATAAGTATACAATCTACATGTCCAGCCAATGAAATCGCGGATAGGCAAACATTTAGTACTAGGCTAATTCAATTAGAATTTCAATTTTCGCGGGTATTTTATGGTCCGCCCACTGCCACTCATCCGTTACACACTCCCTGTACTCGTACACTACGCATACTCCGCCCATTCATGATCATTAAGATTTTAAATCATGCCATCAAACTATTACAATATAATACTTAATCAGTTAATCACTTTTATGAGTTGCTCGGAGGGTAGAGCGCCTTACTTGCAAACATTTGGTCCCGAGTTCGATTTACAAACTGATTACAAACATTTCTGAGTCTGTGACATTTGGCGCCCAACATGGTACCGTGGCGATTGCCAAATGGATTGATTAGACTGAACATCGTGGCCAGTCAAGTCCATTATGCTTATATAAGGTCTGATTTATTAAAGGTCGGTTCCTAGCACAGATGCGGGGCATGTAATGGGACTGAGAGTATGTAAGCCATCAGGACTATGTGAGCCATCCGGGTCGGTTTCCTGAAAAAAAAAACTTAGCTGGTAGAGTTTTGACTTGCAAGCAGGGTGTCTTGGGTTCGATCCAGGGACTGACCGCATATTTTTCTAAACCTGAATCGAGTCTGCGTCAATTTTGCCTTTCAAATTCATCGAATAAGAACAATACAGTTATTTCACCATTATGTTTACGATCTTGTTATCATCACAACATAGCATAGCTCGTTCTTGTCATTAATACTTTTATTTTATTAAATTTAAGGTTATTTTGGACATCAGCATACAAATTTAAAGCATACTTATGTGACAAGAATTATTACCGCGCCTTTGATATTATGACTTGCTTATATTATGTTCAATACTTTTTAAGGACTTTTATTGTATCATATTGACGTGCGATTTTGAAAACAACAGAGCGTTAGCTGGATATCACGACTAGGGATTGCATTTAGTTTGAAACATTACGGTAAGTGTTTGTGCCTAAAAATGCATAAAAACCAAACAAAAAAAGCAAAGTAGCTACTCGGATGATAAGTTACAGTTTCTGGAAGTTAACGGTATTTTCGTAAAGGGAAATAAAAGATAACTTATTTACTTGCATGTACAAGGGCAAATGTGCGAATATCTTGTTTTGAAATTGCCCTAAAAACAGGCATTGTCAGAAAACCGGTAAAGTCAACATTTAATACATCAAAAATCGCACAAACAATTGGATTACAACCATTGCTATATTTAAAAAAAAGAATAACTCTTGAGTATAATTCTCAAAAAAAAACAACTATAAAAATACTTAAAAAAAGTTCATATCAGTCCAGATCCCTGAAGAAACTTGCTTGTCTGGAACAGATCCAGACAAGAAGCAGTAGAATACACTTTCCACATTGAATCCATTCTCGTAACAGCTCATATAAGTTCTATGTAAATACATTAAACACTACATAATAAATACGCGTGGTATTGGCCGCGAACCACCATCTGCAATGCATGAACGCATAAATCAAATAAATGTGCTCAATATCTGTTTGGAGCTGTTATGTCGAGAGCTGTATCACGGTGTCGGAAGCTGTATGTGTCGAGAGCTGTATCACGGTGTCGGAAGCTGTATGTGTCTGTCGAGAGCTGTATGTGTCGAGAGCTGTATTTGTCGCGAGCTGTTTATGTCGAGAGCTGTATGTGTCGGGAGCTGCATGTGTCTGTCGAGAGCTATATGTGTCGAGAGCTGTATTTGTCGCGAGCTGTTTATGTCGAGAGCTGTATGTGTCGGGAGCTATTTATGTCGAGAGCTGTTTGTGTCGGGAGCTGTTAATGTCGAGAGCTGTATGTGTCGAGAGCTGTATGTGTCGGGAGCTGTTTATGTCGATAACTGTATGTGTCGGGAGCTGTTTATGTCGAGAGCTGTTTGTGTCGGGAGCTGTTTATGTCGAGAGCTGTACGTGTCGGGAGCTGTTTATGTTGAAAGCTGTATGTGATGGGAGTTGTATGTGTCTGGAGCTCTATGTGACGGGAGCTGCACGTGATGGGAGCTGTTTGTGTCGGGAGCTGTATAAGACGGGAGCTGTATGTGTCGGGAATTGTATGTGTCGGGAGCTGTAAGTGGCGGGAGCTATATGTGTCGGGAGTTATATTTGACGGGAGCTTCATGTGACGGGAGCTGTTTGTGTCGGGAGCTGTATTAGACGGGAGATGTATGTGTCGGGAGCTATATGTGACGGGAGCGCTATGTGGCGTAAAAGTGCTATATTTGCGTGTTTGTCCATTTACTTTGCCAGCTTCTTAGACCATTCAAGAAAGAAGTCAACTAGGAACAGTTATCACATTTGCTTTATTATAAACAACTGACTACTCCAACTCATATATTGCATATTTCTACAGAGACTCATTTTACAAAATAAATATACAACGTGCAATACGGTAAGGGAAAATGCCGTCTAATGTCGGCAACGGAAATACTTGTTCTAAGCAGTTCAACACACTAGTATTAAGTATCTATAAAACTAGATGATTTTCGGACGTGCAGAATTAACACTTGCGTCGTTTCAGTTCCGTCTCAAACAGAACGGAGAGTTGTCGGTCGTGTCAAGGAAGTACACCCCTTGCGTGATGTTTGCACGTGCATGAAAGCCCATGGACGCACACGGAGTCGTTCGACAAGGGCACTCACCTCGGACGAATGCGTTATAGCTTTGGCAGAGGCTGGCTGTGAAGCGGCATGTGGAAGTGATCGACTCTATAAAGTAGTCCCGAGCCCGTGCATGATCGCACGCGACACCTTTCTGAAAACCTGCAAATAAGAGAACAATATTAAAATGCAGTCAGTGGGGTTCAATTATGCCTTAAAGTTCAAAAGCGGTGTTGTTGAATGTGTGTGCTTACTTTTGAACTTGCCGGTGATGAGTTTAAAGATGTGCTTGCGAGGCGAACTTGTGCAGCCCGGCTGATCCTTCCCTCCGTTCGGGTAGAAGTCTGCGTGACCCATCGGCTTCTTGGCTCCCAGGCCTGGTGGATAGTAAGAAAAATACAGACATAACGGTCTCACATATTTCCTTGATAGCTTTAAAAAAAGATTTTTTTTTGTTTTGTTTTATTTTATACAAAATAAATGTTGATCATAATATCGCTTTAATGATAGGTGGATTCCCGGCGCATTGTGAAAACTTAGAAGCTTGCCTTGCCAACATTTGCCAGACACCTGGTCACACTTTCTCGAAAGTTATTAAACGTAACAAATTTAAGTAGCTAATTTCATTAAGCCAATGATTAATTTTTTTTTTGTACAATATCTCTTAAGAGTGTAAAACAATATTCAAATTACTAGTACTCCAAAACAAAAAAATAGTTAGCTGAGCAGGGACTTGAAGATGTTTCAAAAACTTGGGGCCTGGTATCAGGAACAGATAAGTACTTATTCTTTTCTTACCTAGAGTAGTTATTGGTTGGGCGTCCGTGTGTATGACGTCAACAAACAAAGCGTCTGTGGGATCTAGACGTACCTCGAATGGCTGCCTTTCAAACGACAGCCCCGCTGGATCGAGACCTGATATAAAATAATGGATGATGTTGAATTGCTCTTTCAACACTGCAATGTCCAACTAAAATTGTTTATGAACATTTATTTGGCACTATATGTATGTTCATGCCGACTGAAAATGTCCCACAAAGGCAGACAAAATAGAACGCAAGAAATCTACACAATACAAAACAAATGTTTTAGAGGTAATTTTTGACCATTTTGGGAGAAATGGTGTACCTGTAATTCTTCCCACGGACTTGACGCGCTCACCGGCGTATCCGGCAATATGGGCGCCAAGGCTGTGGCCCACTAGATGGACGTCCTCGTATTTCAGCGACCGGAGATTTTTAAGGACGTTGAGCAGTTGTGCGATTAGGGCACCAACAACGCGCGTGTTGGCAGCGGCTTGGTTGTAGTCGGTCTGGTCCGCTCCGCTCTCCCAGTCCACCGACACGACATTCACGTCCTCCTGTAGAACAAAACTAGTAGAATTTGGTATAATATGTAGATAGTTTACTCGAAATAACATGTTGATATTTCATTTAAGGCCGAGTTGTTTGATTTATTAACAGAAAGCATTTATATCACTGTTTTCTTTTTCGATCATACATGAATGCTATTGTGCTTACATGTTATTGCATAAATTTGATTCTCAGTAAAAATGCACCCATGGGCATGCGTTTTCATTTGTTTATATGATACTTTACCTGTTTTAGAAGAGCGTTCTTCATGTCCATGACCCAGGTTTCACGGCCGTCGTCCCGGTAACCGTGGATGATGAAGACGGACTTCCGGTAGGGAGACAGGAAGGAGGCTAGCACAAGAGCGGGGTCAGCGGAGATCACCTGCGGGACGTCACGGTTATGGCGAGTGTAGAGTAAAAACACCGCCTGGAAGTGGAAAGTGTAAAGTTGCGATTATATATATATATATATATATATATATATATATATATATATATATATATATATATATATATAAATATTATTTCTTACAAACATACATCCGTATACTAGCATAAGCTTCAAATTAAAAAAAATACTGTCGAGATATAGCTATTGCCATGATGTTCACTTTGAGGGGCCAGGATTAACCCGTTGAACGAACACTTGCCTTTTCGCTTCATTATTAAAAGCTAATATGTGAACAAAAAACAAGGACTTACGCGGATGTCATCGGGGGATTGGGGAAGGTGACCGGCCGCGTTGTTAAAGGGAGCCTCGTTTGAGAAGCAGCCAATCCCCTTAAAGCACATCTCGTCGCTGGTCATGTTCAGCACCGCCGCCACCGCTATCACGGCAGTGCGCAGGTTCGACATTATACTCATAGTGTCGGCTTTGTCATTCAAGACTCGTTCTCTTCTGCATTGAAGTCTGTACAAAAGATGTTCGCTTAGTATCAATGACGCCGGAATAAATCCAATTGCTCAAAATTAATACCTCTATTTCACAACAGCACAAATAAATATTCGCACAAAATAATATATTTCTGTATATGTGACAGATATGGTGATAATTGCTCTTTACGACAAATATTAACTGATGGTCAACAAATATGACCTGGATAACACATGTATATATTTGTCAAGAGACAAACAAGCATTGAGGGTTATTTTCATTCATTCTAATACTTCGAAATTCATTCAATCTTATAAATGAGAAACTGAACGCGAACGAACGTTTTCGAAAGATGTAAACACGTTCACTACCGATATGTTATTGTTACATTTATACACTTCAAAACCGTTCTTTATTTGAAAAAAAATGAGTATCCGTTTTCACATATTCTTGAAACTACCGGTAAACGTTAAATAGGTGCCGCTGTATGATAATTACGTAATCGTTAAACACGCAATATTCATTTAATTAATTAACAAATCCTCATGTAGTTTTCAACAATCAACAAATCACAGCAAGTTGCACACCTATGTACGCTGTCCCGGGGCGATATACGTTAACGGAAGTTACGTGAAAGCGATATACGTACATGTACACGGGAGTTATACCTTTTCTTGATGTCTTAGTTTTGACAACTTCATTAAAGCTGTTAATGGTTACATTTTCACATAAAAACAACCCTTGAAAACATACATGTTTGTCTCAAAGTTAAAGGCCTAGTTAAAGCCTCCCCCCCCCCCCAAAAAAAAACAACAAAAAAACAACAACAACAAAACAACAACAACAAAAAAAACCCCAACAAAAAACAAATAAACACAAACAAACAAAACAACAACAAACAAACAAACAACAACAGCAAAAAACGTGTATTGTACACAACGTCTGTGAATTGATCTTTATCTAATTGTCTTATCAGATCTCCGATCTGAGTATCCTGCAGTGCAGTTTTGATTTTATTATAGAAATGGACCCTAAATGGCCCTGAACCAATAAACAAATAAACAGAAATTGGCCCCTACTGTGACATCAGTGCAATTAACAGGAGATGCCCAGCAGGGGATTGTCATGCCAAACATTCCTTAAACTAGGCCTTTAAACTCATCATCATCATCATCATCATCACCATCATCATCACCATCATCATCATCATCATCATCATCATCATCATCATCATCATCATCATCATCATCATCATCATCATCATCATCATCATCATCACTATCATCATCATCATCATCATCATCATCATCATCATCATCATCATCATCATCACCACCATCATCATCATCATCATCATCATCATCATCATCATCATCATCACTATCACCACCACCACCACCACCACGGCCACCGTCACCACCACAACCATCATCATCATCATCGTTATCGTTGTCGTCGTCATCTTCAATAACATTATCATCATTGTCATCATCATCCACCACCACATATAAGAACAACAACAGTTCAAATTAACATAATTTGACATGTAGAAAATATTGACAGCTGATATTAACTATTCCCATTCGTCAAGCCACTTTCAGTTTAATCTGTAATTAAATGCATTTAAAGTAGCTGTCAAATAAGCTGTAAACGTTTCATTTATTCAGTTTTTACGAGCAGAGAAGTACAAAATGCGCTTCTGACTCATTGGTCTTATTCATGCGTGTTGCGCCTGCACATATGTAGAAATGCATTTTCTGATAGCAATTTTAAATCATATGCCTTCTCATTTTTTTCAACTTTTCTGCTACGCTGTATTATATTCCCCGGCCAATAAGAAAAAAATATTTCCTTTAATAAATGTTACTATCCACTTTTGTCGTTGATCATTAACCTTAATGCATAGTATAGTATTAATTAAAATGATTATAACAAAGTTTATTCGTATTCATAAGACAATTCATCCCCCTAAAGAAGAGTGATCCCTCATCCCCTGTGGTGCCTAACGGTCTGTGGTCCACTGAGTCAAGCATTAATACTGCGTCATTATTATAACTAGGCTATTGCAAATGAAATGCTTATATCTATTACTTTAACTGTAACAGAATTGATCTTTGCTAGCCACATTTACTTAAAGATTACCGGGTAACTTTTCTGTGACCTTATCGTTAACCGGACATGTGGGTGAAAAGACCTCTGATTAATCTTATTACGAGGCTTAATACCACTGGATATTTGATCGTGCATAATTATTCAATTATAAGTTCATTTGTTTACAGCAAGTAGTTCGTTGTTTGCAAATTAAGACATTTTGATGTAAAGAAAAGAAAAGTTGCACTCAAATTTATCATGCCATTGAGAATCAGACAAATTTATTAACTATCTGGATACAAAATATATCAACGATTCAAAACTTTATTTATATACGTTGACAATGCCGTTATGTACACGTCGGTCACAGGCGTCAGTGACGTCTTACGGGTCAATGGACCCGACATCTACCGGAAACTCTAAGTGCACGATCCGGATAACCAGCTTTCGGGAGCTGCCCTCCTACCCAACACCTAACCAGCGGAAGGAGATATTCAGCACGGCGTCTTCGTCATCGTTCCAGACGAGTTATATCCTCCCGAACGAGGCAAGCACATTGACGGATTCTCACAATACGGACATCAGCGACGTGTCCCGTCAGTTCTGGCAGATCCGAGATTTAGAGCGCGGACGCTTCAACGTTGATGGGAGCTCGGAGGAGGAGGAGGAGGAGGCGGCAGAGAGCGAAACAGTATCAAACCTGTCCTACTCTACCATTCATGAGACCCCGCGGATCGCTCGGGACAGGAAAGAGGCTTTCCGGTTTAACATCGAAGGCACTGGTGCCATACAATGTATTTTTGTTCTGCAGACTGGTCAGTGCTGGATCACACGCCATAACGACAAAATGTTGTATCTATATCACAGAAACGGGCATAAAAAAGAAGCGCGCTCCATCAGTTCAAAGCTCACACTGATTGCCCGGCGAGAGGACAAGACTATACTAGCTGTGCCCCATCTAGCACAGGCTGTATACAAGATGTCGCCCACCGGGTCTCTGGCCCAGTTTCTATCCTTCGACCTGCAGGTGGGCGGAGTGTGCTGCACTAGCAGGAGCGAAACTCTGGTCACGACAACCCCCATACAGAGATCACAGAAGAAAGGACCGAGACCCCGGAAGGTACCGTCAGTTATTCGATTTAGTCAGACCGGGGAAGTTATATGGTGTATTAAGAACAAAGGCGTCGATCCATTTGTAAGACCTTCAAAAGTTGCAGTGAACAAAAACGGTGACATCTGTGTTTTGGACCACGAACCCTCACGTGAGCACGTGGTCTTCCTGAGCCCTGACGGCGAGGAGAAGCGGCGTTACTATGGCGTCCAACATCCCGACCTCGTGCATCCCTTCGCACCGCGAGACGTCTGCTGTGACCGGAAAGGACACGTGTACGTGGCGGATTTACACAATAGTGTCGTGCACGTGTTGGATAAGACTGGAAGATTTAGCCATTTCTTGTTTAAGAAACATGACGGTAATCCATATCCGGTCGCTATCGCCTGCGAAACTGACGGATTCGTGTGGGTTGGGCTGTCTTCCGGTGCAATACGAATATACGATACAAACAAAACTTGACTAGACTAACTTGATATTAAAATGTTTCGTGTGTTTTTTTAATTGTAGTCTTTCTTGTAAGTTTACCTTGTTCAACCTAAGGAACCAGCGTTATAACACGAATGTCTGACCTAGTGTTTCTCGATTATCCAACAACAAAATATCACTAAAACATAGTTTTATTGATAAACATTACATGTATTCAACATAATATAAATCGGAAAATATAAAAATGATGATGGTATTGTACTAATACTTGATCCAGAGGACGTTGTCCGGCCAGGACGTGTAATGCTGGGGCTCAAGGCGCGTGTTGCGGTGCGCGTTCACGTGTGGGAACAGCCCGTGCTGCGTCATAAACCGTATCACATCCTTACCAGTGTCAAATTCCCGATGGTGAATCCACTCTAGCAGCACAAAGCGCACGTGCACGCTCCTGAAAAACTGCTCCCCACCCTGGAGAGCTTTCAGTTCGTATGTTTCCACGTCCATCTTAATGAACACAGGTTTTCCCGCAAAGTAAGGTATGAGATCATCGAGTGTGATGGCGACGGCCCGGTGGTCGTCGTCCACTTCCGTAATGTCATCGGCCGGGTCCACGAACGAGCCACCGATATTCCCGATAATGTCATACAACGTGACGTTCTCACGAACGTTAGAAATAGCATTCCACAGTAGCGTCACGTAACGCGTTAAGCCTCCCATATTCAGCGACTTGGTCAGAAGTCGCAAGTTCATCTTGTTGGGATCTAATGCAACCACCCTGTGTTTCAGTTTAGCTGAGAAGATAGTATACACGCCGATATTGCACCCCAGGTCCAGCACGTGGAGTTCTGGTTCCCGGGAGAGAATACTGCCCACGATGTACAGGTAATTTCCCTCCCATGTCCCCTCCGTGGACAGCTTCCCGGAGATGATCTCGTCATCCGCGGGGTCGTGGGTACAGATGGGAGAGCTCAGGTGGTGGGTCTTCAGCAGCAAGCATGGCTTTTCTTTAATTGTATTTCTCTTTTCGAGGGTCTCTTCCATGGCATTGAAAACATGTACAAATTTGTGATCGACTCCTCTCTTCAAATTTAAATTATTACTATAGGCACTTGGCACAAGTTTGACTTCTTGTTTTCTTAATAGTTTTGAGTAAGACGATTTTTCCCCTAGATTACTATTGACAGCAGGTTCGGTCAACGGCAGGACCTTGCTCTTCATTTTTTTGCTTTTAACCCAGGAATTCGGGGAACTTCCATTGTCATCATATTCCGTGACGTTGTCCGCGTCGTCATAGAAGTCGTATGTGAATTGTCCCGCCGTTCCAGGCCTGTCCTGTGCGAACTCCTGCATCACCTTAGCCGGGATGGAATTGATGTGCGTGCGAATCACCTTAGCAGCGTCACGTGGGTCCAGAGAGCCCATGCTGTTGACGGAGGCATTACCGCTGTTGTCCATCTTTACAATGATGACGTAG
This sequence comes from Mya arenaria, assembly GCF_026914265.1. Classification (NCBI taxonomy): domain Eukaryota; kingdom Metazoa; phylum Mollusca; class Bivalvia; order Myida; family Myidae; genus Mya; species Mya arenaria. The sequence goes on from NC_069134.1 coordinate 3,962,761, forward strand.
GCGACAATGAAGAACGCGAGGAAACCGGGAACAAACGCGTTGCCCCTGTGGTGGCGAAGGAACGCGCGTAAGGTCACCATGGCGACGTCATTTCCTCCCGTCAGCGAGGGCGCCCTGAACGGGGCCCGGAGAAGATGCCTGAAACATAAATGTACATACTTGTATTCTCTAATCAAGACACGGACACTGATAAGAAGCAGTGTTCAAACACAACTAAATGTATATTATAAAATACAATTTAATTATAGGTTTATAATGTATGTATATATAAACATATTGTTATCAAGACTACAAAGAAACTTACTTATAGTACCAGATAATGAAAAATTATCGCCAGTAGGCCATATAGTAATCCAGCATATCAACACATGCGAACATAACTAACAGTATATCCGAAGGCCAACATAGCGGCAACTGTCATTGCTTCACAATGAAATATTCTGCTTTAAAACATTAGCGAACTGTCGTTGACGGTCCCTGTCAACATACATCACATTGTCAAAAGAGCGTGACGTGTAGCTTACATAGCGTAATTCGCTAACTTCAAGCAAGTTGTTTCAGTGAGTTCAGTCATGTGTAAGCATCATTTAAAGATCTTCCTGATGCAGTATAAATAGTTTGATTTCAATACATGTGTATTGATGAAATTTATTTTTCACTTCCATCACTTGGGTTTCCCTGTGAAGAATACTGTGGAACTGTAGACTTAAATATGTACATGCAGGACCTCAGTAGTTGAACTCGGAGTGGTGATAAAAAGGAAACTCGCTTTGTTAGTGATTTTATTTCAACTAATATTAAAAGCGAGATAGCAACCATGACACATTCCTAATGGACAATCATACATCCCGAAAATAAAAATAGTGCCCGGAGTGAGCGCCAATGCTTGAACAATAGCGCCCCGGGGTGAGCGCCAACGCTTGAACGATAGCGCCCGGAGTGAGCGCCAACGCTTGAACGATAGCGCCCGGAGTGAGCGCCAACGCTTGAACAATAGCGCCCCGGAGTGAGCACCAACGCTTGAACAATAGCGCTCCGGAGTGAGCGCCAACGCGTGAACAATAGCGCCCCGGAGTGAGCGCCAACGCTTGAACGATAGCGCCCGGAATAAGCGCCAATGCTTGAACAAAAGCGCCCCGGAGTGAGCACCATCGCTTGAACAATAGCGCCCCGGAGTGAGGGCAAACGCTTGAATAATCGCGTCGCGGAGTGATCACAAACGCTTGAACAATAGCGTTCCTGAGTGAGCGCAAACGCTCGAACACTAGCGCCCGGGAGTGAGCGCAAACGCTTGAACAATAGCGCTCCGGAGTGAACGCCTACGACAACGCTTGAACAATAGCCCCCCAAAGTGAGCGACAATAGTTCATCAATAGCGCCCAAGAGTGAGCGCCAACGCCTGAATGTTGTTTTTTTTTGTCGAAAAATCAGCACAACTCGTCACTTATCAAAGCCAGAGTTATGGGCCTTGCTGTACATATGCATAGTGTCACATCGGCAACAAATTTACCAATCCTCATTCACTCTTAAACGATTTTGAATAATCGCCAAGTTTAAAGTTTCTGCATCACGGCGATTAATACGACTACACCTAGCCAGGCTTTGCCAATACCTCGACCTTATTTTCTCTGAAAAATAGACAAGCATTTAAAAGAGATTATATTTCTACCCACAGGTGTAGGGCTTTTAATAACTATTGCTATAGTAACAATATCTATTACACTGTTGTGCATGTTCTTTTAGAGAAAAAGTAAAAGTGCATAAACAATTAATAATGATGAATAAATGACAGACATGACTAGAATATTGCACAAGATCAACTCCAGCGATTTACACTGGACATTAAAAACACATCTATGAAAAGGAAAACCTAATATCAGATATAAAAGTACAAATAAGACATCAATGCATATTATACCAATATCATAAACAAACGGTAGATTCTTAAACAAGGACAAGGTAAACATGGACAAACCAGTCAACTATATATGACACCAGACATCTCATACACCAGCATCTATTGTTACAATAAACATTAGTTTTCTCAAAACATATATTTGGTTAATGGCACAGACTATGGATAGACTTATCAGCAGAGGCACAAAGTACATCACCATACAAAAAGCTAGCATATACTGTGACAGAGATATATACACTGTAGGAACGAATAGGTCTATATTAATACATTTAAGTACTAAAATTAATGAACTAGTAAATATGGAGATTCTAACCTCTACCTTCCATTACATGGTAACATTTGAGTTCAAAACTGTCATAAAATATTGAAACATGTAAGACAAGAGTGCAGCTTAAAATACTGTATGTCAACAACCACTATCATATAATGCCCTGATATAATCAAAGCAATAAGTTCATGGTTGGATCTGAGACATGCTTTTGTGACTGGATTTCAAGACTAGATAAATACATTGTGTAATCACTCCAAAATCTTCATCTGTTTAAACTGTCATGAGCCTCCTCATTGTGGAGGCCATACACATGTTCACACTTCAAGTTGACAAGTATTGAGATGTAACTGTAGATGTCAACATTTTGATGAATGATGTTTTCTCGATTCCCTTCCATCACTGAAACAGACGAGTCAAGATAACAATAAAAGTAAAATCTCATACATGAAACAAAATTTACTGAATACAATCCCAAGAATGCACCAAACTAAGTCATCTTTATTCCATTTACAATCTGTATCATTAAATAAGCTTATTGTTGTACATTGTATATTTGTTAACATGGCAAACATATTTTTCTCTTTACAGGCAGAGTGTAGGTACAAAAAGTTCAGTTTATTACACACCGTTTGTGGTGTTTGTTGCGTTTGAGTGTAGCTGCAGACTCTGAAGAGATCATGGGGCTGAGTTTGGCCTTGATCGAGTGGTAGTTACGCTCCAGTTCTCGCTGGTACTCCTTCTGGTCCGTCGAGATCAGAGTCTTGTTCCGGTGTAATGCATCGTAACACCTGCAAATAAAATGTGAATTAAATTGAAAAGAAACCTTTAAATAAATCAAAATGATCGCCTAAAATCAATTGTTTGTTATTAAACTTTGTTTCTAGGTGATATCAAACTAAAAGAAAAAGCTATCAGTCCACCATATAATTAATACCCTAATACATGTAAAACACTCCTTACTTCTTGAGAAAGTCTTTGAAGCAGAGTCTGAGCTTGTTGTGGTGTTTCATGCCGAGCTGTTTACCCGCAGCCACATCCTTCAGGAACACATTGGCCACCTCCACTGGACCCTTTACAGTAATAGTTTACATTTGTTTAGTTTTTATTGAATGTTTGGAATATCCTTTATCTACTGCATAATATATACAGAAAAACCTATTTTTCACATTTATTTTATTCTCTAAAATAAACTAGAGCTATCACTGAAGGTGATTAATACGCACAAACGCCGCCTCTCATTATGATTAATCATTGTATGAAGTTTTATGCTATTCCATCTAATAGTTTTCAAGTTACTGTCCGGACAAAAGTTTGACAAAAAAAAAACACAGAAAAAGGCAATAACTCTGTAATTTGCCAAATAAGTGTAGTGATTCATGTACACTGAACTCCTTTTCATTGTGCTGTGCAAATGTATAACGTTTTATTACATTCCATCCAATAGTTTTCAAGTTATGCTCCAGACAAGAAAAAAGTAAAAAAGGGCAATAACTCTGTAATTAGCTGAAATAGAATTGCAGTTCCTGTACACTACACTTCCTCTCATTATGATCTATCACTGTATGAAGTTTTATTAAATTCCATCCAATAGTTTTCAAGTTATGCTCCAGACAAGAAAAAGTAACAAAGGGCACTAACTCTGTAATCGGCTGAAATTGAATTGTGGTTCCTGTACACTGCACTCCCTCTCATTATGATCTATCACTGTGTGAAGTTTTATTAAATTCCATCCAATAGTTTTCAAGTTATGCTCCGGACAAGAAAAAAGTAACAAAGAGCAGTAACTCTGTAATAAGCTGAAATAGAGTTATGGTTCTTGTGCACTGCACTTCCTCTCATTGTGCTTTACCATTGTATTAAGTTTTAATAAATTCCATCCAGTAGTTTGCAAGTAAATGTCTGAAAAAAAATTGACAGCAAAAAAACAAATAAAGGGCAATAACTCAGTAATAAGCTGAAGTAGAGTTATGGTTCTTGAACACTGCACTTCCTCTCATTGTGCTTTACTATTGTATGAAGTTTCAATGAATTTCATCCAGTACTTTTCAAGTTATACTCCGGACAAAAAAAACAAACAAAGAGCAATAACTCAGTAATAAGCAAGAATAGAGTTATGGTTATTGTACACTGCACTTCCTCTCATTATGCTCTATCATTGTATGCAGTTTAATCCAATTCCATCCAGTAGTTTTTGAGTTATGCTCCGGACAAGGAAATTGCAACGGACCAACTGACAGACCGACCGACCGACCACAGGGTGACTCCAATATACCCCCTTCAAACTTCGTTTGTCGGGGGTATAAAGAATGTCATGTATAATGACGTATTGGACGAGTTAAGAGGGAAATGTATTTTTGGAAATTTAAGAGGCAATGCTAAACAGAAGAAAACTTTTCTTACTGCTAATCCCTTCATAGGAAGTATATAAAAGTCTCAAAAGAAGGAAAGAAACTGCAGTGATTATTACCTGGTTGACGGTGGTGCCGAGACATCCCTGCATGACCATCTGAAGCATCTTGGTGTCCAGCGGTTCCTGGCGCAGGGCCAAGTCAAGCTCACGAGTCTTCTTCATGATGTCCTCTATTGCAACTTCGATAGGAGACAAGATCACCTGAGGATTATTATGGGAATGGGTTATACACAGTAAGAGTTGTCAATCAGTTAAGCATTGAGATACAGTTTCACCAGGAACTAATGTGAATACTGGAACTAATGTGAATACTGATGTCAATCTTTCCTCAATTCAAACAGCTATCAATCATAATCTATACACTACTCTACCACCTATTGTTTGATATTAGGGTTACAAAGTGAAACTCTTAAAAATTCATTGATTTAATAAAAGAATTCCAGCCAAATAAGATGAGTTCATGACAATGATTTAAAACTGCACTCTTACTCCCAAATAAGATGAGTTCATGACAATGATTTAAAACTGCACTCTTACTCCCAAATAAGATGAGTTCATGACAATGATTTAAAACTGCACTCTTACTCCCGAATAAGATGAGTTCATGACAATGATTTAAAACTGCACTCTTACTCCCAAATAAGACGAGTTCATGACAATGATTTAAAAATGCACTCTTACACCCAAATAAGATGAGTTCATGACAATGATTTAAAAATGCACTCTTACTCCCAAATAAGATGAGTTCATGACAATGATTTAAAAATGCACTCTTACTCCCAAATAAGATGAGTTCATGACAATGATTTAAAAATGCACTCTTACTCCCAAATAAGATGAGTTCATGACAATGATTTAAAAATGCACTCTTACTCCCAAATAAGATGTTACACAATTTATACATCTTTTTCAATTTACCTAATAGAAAGAATAAATATCGAAAACAATGGTTCTTAAGGACACTGGTTTAATTTGAAAGAAAGGTGCAGAAAACAAGGGAATTTTACATTACGAGACAATAGTTCATCACTGTCATTCTTTTAAGAACATCCAATCATTTGATATTTGTGCGTTTGCAGCTATTAAACACAGGGTTATAATCATGTTATCAGTAACACATATTTTCCATAAACGCATTATTTACTAAGTAGTTAAAGGTTTATCACTCAAACTTTATGTTTGTTATACCTGTACAAGTGTATGTATTGATTTTTAATATGAGTATAACTTTAAATGATGTACTACATCCATTGAGCATCTCAACATGGCGGCTGTATACCTGTTCTCTGTTAATGACTGAGAGGCGTGTCTTCACATAAGGGAAGAAGTGTATGGTAGTGAGGATGGTTTTCCGCTTGTATTGCTCATGCAGCTCACCGTGGGCCCGCCCGTCCAGTGTGAATGGGGTCGCGTACATGAACCGCTCTACAGGGGGAACCACAGACATGATTGTTGCATGATTAAACACAAACATTTGGTAAACATACTATTAAATTGAATCAATCTAAATTGATTACACAATGGACAAATAATCAAACCTTAGCCACACTTGCACAGACAGATCTTTTTCAGAAAAATCTCACAAAAGCTATTATTAAGTATGAAGAACTTGGGATATATCAGGGCTACTAGGATACTTAATATTGGGTTAACTTACTGATGTTGACATTTTTCTCGAAGTATGTGAACCTGTCCCTCAGCTCATAGGAGTCAAAGTACGGCTCCACATAAGTGATCTGGATGTATGCCTGTAATGTATAACAGGAGTGGATTTAACACACTTGACGAAAAACTCAACATATAATATATATTGTATTACAGTATGACAATTTAATAAATAAACATTCTACCTATTATTATTGCCTGATTTAGTTCAAAAGATTTCTTATGAATGATTTATATCTTCTACTGGAAGACAAATACTTGTAATTTCTATTTAAACATAATATTTTGTCCACCAAGCAGGTAGCAAAACAAAGTGAAGCAGCCATCTTGTATCTGACCTTGGCAGGGTCTAGTTTTTCCCTCTCCACAGTGTTGGAGTCCTTGATCATCCCAATGTTTTCCGGACCAAACCGGTCACTATAGAAACTCTGGAATGGGAATGACAAGATTACCACGATATATTCAACATTACCACGATATATTCTAACAGAGAAAACAAAAAAATGGTGACCCATTATAACAAGCATGAATTAAATGACATTTTCATTGTAATAAACTTGTATTTCTTGAAATGTTTGTTTTACTTGTAAGGTTGATATTTTATAACTTCAAGGCAATTAATTTACGAATAAGACATACAATGTAATGTGACAGATTAACAGAGAAGTCTATGTATGGCCTCAATATCTCAAATTTATTTTAAGTCCCTCATAACAAAATCTATTCAAGAACCCTATTTTTGTTTTATTAAGATTTTTTTATATAGATATAAATTCATGATGCACTATGCTTGAGATTATAGATGTAAGTTTAAGTTATTTAATTGGCTAAATGAGATGTGATACTCAAACTTAAGCTTAAGATATTTTGATACACTATTACATTCTGGCTCACCTCGAGTCTGTGTGAGATCTCGGGCAGCTTGGTGATGGAAGGCTCTTTGTACACAAACTCTTCCCCATCCAGGTCCCCAAACTTGTGCCCGTAGAAACCCACACGGAAATATGTCCCAAACATTCGCTTGCCCGCCTGAGGGAGTCAGGGCAGAGAACAAGTAGTAAAGTCATGGTTTACAAGCAGAAATCCTCAAAAAGTGTACTCTATCGGTAAACATGTTTATAGTAGAGCCAAGAAAAATAAATTAAATTTCATTTAACCAATATTCAAAGAATATGAAGGTTTCTTTCAACAGATGATAAACTAAACAGTAAAACATATACTACTGGCGCAGACATAAGAATAAAAATCTTACTTATTAGTTTTATAAACAAAATGGTTGTACCAACAACTTTTTCCACATAACATGTACATGTATACTGAAATACAACTCTAACCCTCCATTCCCAACAATGCCCCACCTGTTTTATGACCTGGCCGAATGCCTCCTGCAGTTTGCCATGGAGCTGTGAGAGCTTCTTGAAGTCCCGATTATGCTCGTGGATCGGAATCAATACCCGGTACAGGTGGCTCAGGGCCTCGTACATCTGGGCCTAGTGTGCAAATACACGAACAATGTATAACTAAGATTGACTTACATACACAATTTTGAAATTTTTTGGTAAGGTCTCTCTTTTAACTTTTTATAATCAGGGTTGCCTTCTTGGATTTTGACCATTACCCTGTAAGAGCAGCTGGTTAACTTTTTATAATCAGGGTTGCCTTCTTGGATTTTGACCATTACCCTGTAAGAGCAGCTGGTTAACTTTTTATAATCAGGGTTGCCTTCTTGGATTTTGACCATTACCCTGTAAGAGCAGCTGGTTACTTAAGTAACTTTAAACGATGGCCACTAAATCAGTCTAGTGTGCCTCAAAAACATATAGGAAACCACATGAATATTTAAAGAAAAAACGAACCGGAGTTATAACCATGAACTACTACCTACCATGGTAAAGCAGCTAGCAGCCTGTTCCAGCAGTCCGACCAGCCCGTTCTCCGTGAAGTACATCCCTGTACATATACCCTCCTCATCTGGTGACACGATGTCATCCGACACTGCACTCTCCTCAAGCACATTTGGAGTGATTTTCTAGGAATAGGAGTTACAAGAGGTTGTTTATCAGTGTCCATACTTTTTTTTTCAACAAAAAGAATAAAGTGTACTATTTCTTTTCTTTGACACATGAGCAACAGCTGTCCTCTGAAAGTCTATAGAACAGACACAACTAAAACACACATAAATACACAGATAGAGCAGATTTTCACTACACACACAATGTTCATGATCATGTATGGGTTAAACCAATAATGAATTTCACCTACCTGGAACTCGACACAACCCACTGGCAGGTATGTTTTGTCCTCCAGCATGTTGAGGTACTCTGCAATAAGCCCCGCCGCATGGATCAGGCAATGGGCAGCCTCCGCATGGTTACCTCTCTGTAGATAAAAGTCCAGTTTTTAGCTGTTCTGTAATTTTCATGCTAATTTTAGTGAATATTACAAATGGAGACTTTTTTTTTGCTTCGGATGGAGGGGAAACAGTATGGCCTAGTTTAAAGTATAAGGTTGACCTGACATATTCAATATGATGTGTTTATAATGTAAAGCAAAAGGCATCAACCTCTATTTTTTACAGTCTTTGTTCCTGGGCAAAGTATGTCTGAGGTTCTGATATTTCATTAAACAAATTCTCGCTTTATATTTGTTTCAGACACCAAAACTTGCCTCGCTGTGTTTGGAGGCCATGTTCTGGAGCCATGTCAGTCGGAGGTCCGGGGAGGTCTGGTAACCCTTGGCGATACGGTACATGAGGTCAAGCAGCATCTCCGGATCCTCCTGGAACTCCTTCATCTTGACTGTGTCAGACAGGATCATGTGCAGGTTGAACACAAGGTCCTTCACCTGGTGGGATATACAGGGTGTGTTTTAAAATTACTGAAAACTCCTACAGAGACTTTCAAACATAATATACGTACCTGAACCTTGACCAAAATTCATTTATCTGCTCTCAAATTGAGAGCAGTGTGAACATCATAAGTTGCTAAATGGAAACTGTTTCACATTGCTTAAAACACAGTGTAAGAGGGTGTTATAGGCGTTAATTTATGTTCATTTATTAGCACTGCCTGCTTGTGTTTAGATTGAGAGTACATCATTATAAAGCGTGTGTGATAGTGGTCAGTGTGTACGCATTATACTGGTTAAGCAACTTTCAATTGGTTAACTATAATTAGAGTTCATTTATGCATGAAACCACACATTCCCGCCATTCTATCTCCCGTGCACTCTTATCCTGGCAGTTGTGAGGTTTACTTCGTAGAAAATCTCTTTCTCATCCTTATGAATATGCATTGTCACAAGGCAATACTCTGTACACCGCTGGCCTTTTCTTCTATGTTGTGAATAAAGTATCAGACCTGGAAAATCTTTCATACTTTCACCCCTGTTACATAAGCACCACCAAGAATACAAGCAAATCAGTTAGGTATGTTTCACTATACCTGTTCAGGGAAGGTAGTTTCCTGCAGCTCTGTGTCAGCCTCAGCATAGGTGAGGATTGTCTTGAGAGACTTGCGCAGGTATTCTTCATTGAAGTTCTGATTCTGGCCAACCAGTGAGCTCAGAGACATTGTCACCTGCATCTTTACTCGAGAAAAGTTCTACAAACAACAATATTTACATGTAAATTATATGTTAGAGGAAGCATAACTACCAGAAATAGAAATGACGATTATTCCTAAGCGATCTGCATGCATTTCAAATTCATATTTTAGTAAGAGAAATACACAGATTACAAAAGATTACAAAATGAAAGGCTTTTCATGATGTTTTCCCCTTTAACAGAAGATTAAAAAAAATCTCTGAAGTGATTCCTTCTAATAAATAAATATTAATTAGAAATATGGCACTAAAAATCCCGTACATTTCCAAGTTCAAAGTTTTGCCTCATAAGCATGTAAAGCGAGGCGGAGGCCTGCGCACGGGTGTTGCCAATACAGGAACTGCAGTGACGCAGAAGGCGTAGACACAGGTCAGCACACTGCTCTGTCTCCTCCTCAAACAACAGGTCCAGAAACTAACATAGATGGAAATCATTTAGAGTATTACAAGGAAAATATCTTAACATTGCCTTAATCTCCTTAACTATTGTGATAGTTCCAAACTTTCAAGTCATGCAAATTAGTGACAAACTCATTATATCTGAATTTGTTTTTAAATCTCAAAGCTCTTTTTCCTGAATTCAAATACAAATTTATTTGATATTGACCACCATCTTAAAACATTAATGATGAACATTTAAATAAAACTGAAATAATATAATATGACTTCATTGACATCCCCTCTTCATCTTTCTGTATTTCATGTTTAAGACATGCTTCAAAAAAAGGTCCATGGAGGCACTTTACCTTTGTGACGAGTGACCTCTGTGAGCTGAACATGTGTTGGAGGACAAAACAGCTCTGGTTGAGGCGGAGACAGTGCAGTAGGACCCTCAAAGCACTGCTCAACAGGGGCTGCATCGCCTCAGAACTCTGGGCGATCTGGACATAGAAACTGGTATTATGTATTTTCAATAAAATGTGGACAGCACTTTTTGTTTCCAAAGAAATAACTGGATATAGAACTGAAGCATGTATTTAGCCTAAACTTACCTAAATTTAATGATTTCGATCAGATGCTGGTTTAACCATATCATAACTAATGAAACATGACCAAAATGAAAAATCCGTAAGGCAATATACCTGTATGATAAGCTCAAGTGTGTCAAGGGCGACCATGCTGACCTCAGCTGCCAGGTTCCCCTCAATGTGGGCATCAGCCTCCACATCTCGTGGCTTAGGGCTGAAATGCGGAACAGTTCATGCATGAAAAAGTATTCCACGCAGATAAACGGGTTCACAAGATTTGTTGTGTTTCAATATCTGATACAATAACAAGCAGCTAAATAACTATACACAATTCAATTAAATTTTAACCAATTACTAACTACTAACCAATCAAATCCATTTGATGTGTCAAAAAGCCTAAAGATAACCTGTGGACAACTTATCAAAGTCATCAAACAAGTGGGACATTGTTGCTGCTGATGTCAAGCAACAGGCATATTTATAATAAGCCTAGTTATCTTTTTTGCTTTGTAACACACTTCAAACAGAATCTACAGGGGTTTAAACAGCTAAAATCATGAAAAGCAGGTGGGTATGTATTAGTTACAGGATTCATGCCCTGGGCAGGGTAAAGAAGCTTAGATCCCTTTTAAAATTGTTATTAAAGTCAATGTAATATATTCATTTTAAGGTACATTTTAATGTGAAATCCGAGCAGACACTCTTAATTCTGATTTCAGGACTTATCCTGACCACTAAATGAGATATTTCTAAAAGAAAATGTCTCCAGTATACAAGTATTTTGAAATCACTTTCAGAGTTATCATATGGTGATTGAACTGCTGAGATGAGTAATAAAGTTGTCTTCAAAATCAACGTTAATCTGAAGACTGATCCTCTCCTAATTTCAATTGAATGCAAAGCAAAAGCAAATGTAGCATTCTTACAATGCCTGTCATAGTTGGAACTTGGAAGTAATTCACATACTTTTCAAACGGATCATGTGAATGCCTCCACTGGCACTGTTCCTTGCGCCACCTCAGCTTACTGCTACTGTCCATTGTATTCATGGGGCTCATACTGGGAGGCGTACGGTCACCTGGGGGCACAGATGGGGAGAGTACATCATTCTGGCATGAAGCTTAATATTGTGTCGGTAATATGAATAGAATGCAAAATTATAATGTTTAGTTCAAATATTCACAATAACATGTTCTAAGTAAAGACAAACAAGCAAATTCGTTGAAGTGATATCCCCCGCCTGATTAGGCAAAGTTTATAGACTGGAAATGAAAAGTAGGTTGAATACTCCTATATTAACATGTAATATGGCTACAGAGAAATGGACCGTTATGAACGTTGGATTAAGTTTGAGTGTGTTTGGAATTTTTTGAAATAAAAGTGTTGTATAATAGTATATAGAGTAACATTTGTAATAGTTTTTATGAATTTGAACGATTTCAAAGTGAAAGTTCAGATATGTCTGAAGTGATAACAGTAAATAGTGGAAAATGACATTTTAAGGTACCTGTTGATCATGTTCACTGTGTGTTATTTGCAAGCTCAATATAGAAAATTCATGTTGGTGATCATTGATTATAACCTATCATAATTGATTATAATGGCAGTTGATGGAAGTAAATCATCATAAAATATATATATTTATTATATGTGTTCAGTCATACATGTATGAACATAATCCAACCAATCACTACCATGAAATGGTTATGGACAAGATTTTTGTAAGATTTGACCTAGTGACCTAATTTTTATCACATGTGACCCAGTTTTCTAATTTTTTATCACATGTGACCCAGTTTTAAACATGTCAAAGAGTTCATCAAGGAAAAAATTCTGATCATGTTTCATGAATATTAGACCAAACATAATGCCTCTAATGTGTTCCAAATATTTTTCTAAGATTTGAGCTTGTGACCTAGTTTTTGACCCCATGTGACCCACTTTTACAAGCGGTCCATATTTCATCAAGGGGTACATCCTGACCAAGTTTAAACATAATTTGACCAATCATTACCATGATATGGTTCCTGACAAGATTTTTCTAAGATTTGACCTAGTAATCTAATTTTCGATTTTGTGACACAGTTTTATATACGTCCAAGAGTTCATCAAGGAAAACATTTTGATAAAGTTTCATGAATATTTGACAATGTATAATGCCTGTAATTTGTTCCAAAGATTTTTCTAAGATTTGACCTAGTGACCTAGTTTTTGACCCCAAGTGACATACTTTTACAAGTGGTCGAGATTTGATCCCCAAGGGGAACATTCTGACCAAGTTTGAACATTTTCTGATCAATGCCTACCAAGATATGGTTCTGGAAGCACGGAATGACGGACGGATGGACAACGCCAAAAACAATATCCCGCTCCCGAAAACTTTGATTCGGCGGGGGATAATAAAATATATTGAAAAGACCTATCATGTCCAAGTAAAATACAATATTATCACTAACAATACTTGTTATGAAGTCACTGTGAGATACTTACCAGACAGACTGGTAACTGAGCTCATGTTTGCACTCTGTCTGCGGCGCATCATTTCAGCGCGGGCGTTGGCCCCGCCCAACATTGCCTCCTCCAGACGAGTCTTCATGTCCACACTCTTCTTCATAGTCTGTTGGGAAAACTGGGCCATGCTCTTCTTACCCTATGGGAAAGATGGGGCGTATTCTGGGATAGTGTAGTGTGATGTAAACAGTTTTGGAAGTGAACAACTCGCCAATTGTGGTTTGGAGAAAACAAGGTAAAATCTTTTTTTCTTTTGACAGACCTGAGGCTGTATTGAAAAAGCATCGTAGTAAAAAAATACAACTTAGTTCAAATCCGCTCTACTTTTCATCAAAATATTAATATGCATTCATTATTTAGAACATGTTCCTGCTAATTTTCATAGTTTAAATACAGCCTCTGGACTCCAAAATATTACATCAAATTTGACTGCTTTTGACAATGGGCCGATATTTAAGTTAACAATGTTGTTAACTGGATCGTTGTTAACTTGTCCAATCTTGAATACTCTGAGAGTTTCATGGAAACTCATGTGATCTGGGAATCTTTACACAAATATTGAGACAGCTGATTCAGCTATGCTTGTTTTACTTAAATATATCAGCATATCTGTTATATCATTTGGTCTCATTTACTTATTTTGACAAACAGGAGGACAGTAGTAGTATAAAAACAGAACAGAAAGATCTCAAAACAGGGAAGTATGTCAACAACAAGAGGCAGAAAATGCGCCAGAGAGAGAAAATAGAAAAAATCACATAAAATATGCATTATTAACAAGGAAAGTGCCTGAAATATTGAAATAATGAAAGTGAACAAATTTCAACCAATCAAATGCAAGCATGCAAAATGCTGCTGAGCTTGAAGTACCTGCTGATTGGATGATTCATCTTTACTGTTGGTTCGACTGAGCATTCCACTTCCCTTTAGAAAGTCCTGAGATTTCCTTTGGAATCCCTCCCAGAGGTCACTCTTAGAGAGAGACTTTGGAAGGCTTGCACTTTTAAGACGTGACAAAGTGCTAGTCGGACTTTCTTTCCAGTCTTCTAAAGTCTCCTGGGACTCAGTCATTCTCGACATTAGTGCCAAGTTTGGTTTAGTCCACTTGGCCTGAAGTTCCAACAGAAAATGCCTGGTTTCTTAGGCTTATTTCACAATGAGTGGTGTTTGATGGTTATGAGAATGGGTGATGGTTATTACCTAACCTACATCGCTGTATTTTTATACTGACATAGAATTAAGAACAGGCATTAGTTTGTTATTGAACACCAACGCATTCATGCACTGCTGTTGTAAACACACAGTCAAATGTAAAATTGAAACACCATGCATTGCCTTAAATGTACTATATTGTGTATGTTCTACATTCTTGAACCTGTCACTATTTGATCACTGAAAGCATACATCATGCTTGGGTATATAAAAACCCTGGTTAAAAGCTTTTGTGCCAGTGCAAGAACAATTTTTAAAGTATGGCAACTACCGGTATGTGGTAATGTTTAATAATTTTGTGTATCATTTATACTGCACGTTTGCATGTGTATGTTTGTGGACAAGCTGGTTATCATATTAATCTTGAGTAATAAAATCAGTGTGAATCTTGGTAAAAAGAAAAAGGTAACTATTCTGGTTATTTAATTAATGTATATAAATAGACTGAGGGCTACAGTTGTATCTACATATTTGAACATTAGTAAAACCATTTTTAGACATGCCCCGACCAGGACTCAGACCCAACAACCCAGTGCTGTAGAGCCTAGCTGAGAAACATTGTCGACCTTCCTGACTGAGCTAACCAGGCAAACTTAAAATAGATTGCTTAACAACCGCAAATAAGGTTGACATCGTACCACTACACTGGATAGGCGGGAAATGATTCACATCTCTCATTATTCTTAATTAATTGAGAATTATATGGGGAATATGTAATAAAGTGTGATAATTAAATTAACTCAAGCTTAAAAAGAAAGTAAGTAGGGATAAGCCAAAGTAAGAAAGGATTAGCCAAAATTATTCCACCACAATGTCTATACTCTTATTAAGAAAAAACTTGAACAGACAGTAAACCAAAATTTAAGAGCTCTTTATTGAAATATTCTGCACATTGTATTATATGTTTGTTATATTTAAAAACAGAACTTAAAGATGCACTCTTACTCCCAAATAAGATTTACAACAATTAATACAATGATTTTAATATACCAATAGGATGAATAAATGTTGAAAACAATGGTTCTTAATGAAGGATACCGAGTTTAACTTGAAAGTAGATCACAGTAAATCTTTTAGCATTCACCAATCATTTAATATTTTGGCATTTTCAGCTATTAATTAAAGGTTACAATCTTGTTATCAATAATTAATATTTTCCATAAATGCATTATTTAGTGAGTAGTTAAGGTTTATCACTCAAAACGTATGTTTGTTATACATGTTCATAAATATTGGTTCTGAATAAGAGTGTCACTTGAACCTTTTGGTGAACAAATCCTAAGGATCTCTTTCTGAATCAGTCTGCACAATGTATAGTTAATTTGTTTGTTAATACACTCTCCACCACTCTGTAAATGCAAGCCATGGAAAACTGAGGACTTTGAAAACAGAACTGGAATGCTCAAACTCCAACTAATCTTGTTATATATATATCTAAGATAGCAAAACAACTGTATATAGTGTGTTTGTAAATAAAAGAGAAAACAGGACATTGAACAGCAATCGATTCTGGAATCCTCCATTTTCAGGGTGGGATAAAACCTTCCTGCAAAGGTTGCACAAGATTTCAAATTAACTTTGCCTATAATATTGGCAAATATTGCAAAATCTTTTTTTTTAATTTTTAGTTCTTGAATGATTGCTGTTCAATATTAAAAAATAGCATAATGTCAAGAACTACTTGTATATACTATAATCCATATGTGATAGCAGAGTTTCAATATCCAAACTCCAATATTAAGCATGTGCATAATAATGAATGCATTTGGAATGTGGATATAACGGTTCTGTTTTAACTCTACTAGCACATTAAAATTACATGTAGTTATATGACTAATACTAGCAACTACAAAGTCACATTGAACAAGCAGTTAAAATGTTTGGATGCAAAATAATGTATAAACAGTCATTTACTGCAGGAAATCAAAGTTTTAAATGTTAAGGTAAAACCACCTCAAAGTTATTATATGTTTTTTTTATGTCAATAGTGAGCAAACAATTTTGTTTCGTGCAAATTTTAACAATCAAAATGCATGCCAAACAGAATCAAGAACAAAAAACATGACAGTTAAATTTCTACTGCAAAATATAAACATGTTCAGCATGCAAGAGACAAAAGTTTACAATTTAACTTTAACATTTAAGTTTGTCACTTTAGTCTTTGAAACTAGTTATATTTTTCTGGAAAACTATTTGTTAAACTACAACAAAATTGTCAAATAACGGATAATCAACTGAAATTTTCTGGAAAGTGTATATTGCCATAAATTGTCTTCAAGTTGAAAAATATTCTGTAGTCTCTGAAACATTGTATGCCGACACCAGGACCTACCCTATACTCAAAGTTGGAGACGGCATAATAGATGATCTCCAGGATACAGTTGAGGCGGTTGATGGGCATGTCTGTCCACCACGTCCGCAGAACAGACTTGTCCACATTCTTCAACACCCAGGTGAAACAAATCAGCAGGTTACGACTGTCTTCAGCATTTAACTGACATTTACGGATCTGAAACAAATCAACAGGTTAAAACTGTTTGAGGATCTGTGCATGGCCATTCATTCCAGTATTTTCAATGTAAACATTCAGTAAAAACTTGTGGGGTTCATTCTTTAAGGTAGCATAAGAAAAAATGAAAACAAATTCTTCAATTTGCAACAAGCACTGTCTGCCTTCTCAACCCACTGCCTACCTTTGCACTGATGTCACTGTGACTATTATGGCTGTCTGAGAAGCGACCAAACATGTTCTGTCCAGCGATGGCCATGGCAACACGCTGGTTAATGGTGTCCATTTCTTCGTCGTTACGGTAACGTCCCTCAGTGTTAGGGTCATACAGCTGTGGCAGAGCTGGACAGTAGAAAAGAAGAAGTTAAAAGTTTACACATTGAATTTTCAGACATCACCAATACATATTAAGTAGCCAAAGCACCATTTCCATGTGGAAAAACACCTACCCTTGATGACAATGCCTATGAGGGGCAGGTAGAGGGCAGCTAGGCGAGCCTTCATCTCCAGGTCAGTGTAGCGGACGTCTACATCGTGGTTGTGGAGCAAGTACTGAACTACGTTGATTGACTTGTGGTGCAGTGTGGGATTACTGGAAAATATACACAGTATTTGTACTCAAAATGACTTACAAGGATAACAAAATTTGTACAGTTATTTTTTTTTTGGAGGTAAGCAGATAAATAAAACAATAAAGGCATCCATTTGCAAAATTAGTAGCTGTTTTTCAATCGTATATAAAGTCACAACAAGCTATGTTGTAGCTATGGCTTTACTGCAACATTTGAAATATAAGTGAATTAAGTGCTCCTAAGTCCTACTTGGTATCAAGAGCCAATGCAAGGTCTTTCAGAACGAGGCCGACCAGATAGTGTTGTGACTGAAACTCAGGGGTCAGCTCGTAAAACACGCCCTTGTTCGTGATTGTGCTGGTTGAGGTGTACGAAGACTGGGAATCCTGGGACGTAATGCTCGCTATGCTTGGGGTCGGGCTACTGCTGTTAGTGGATGGAGTCAGAGGTGTTCCAAATGGCAGGTTCAGCGTGAAGAAGTGCTCGTGAGCACAAACTATACGCAGGAAGTCCAGGTGAAGCAGACGCAGACTGGTGGCATCTGTCAGTGACTTGATCTTCAGGTTGACCTACATGGTACATAACTCAGCTGAATACACCCATTTATAAAATCTTATTAGGTATCAACATCTTAAACAAAGTTTGCAAAATCCTAATTTTGAGGTAATTTAAGATTAAAACAAGAAACGCCGCAATACGACGAAATCAGGTTTTTAATAATTGACAGAAGAACTTCAGCCTGTGTCTGTTTTTCTATTTTTAGTAACACTGACCTTGACCCTAGGGACCCCAAATGCAATCCATTGAAAGGTATTCATTAACTCTTCCATTATACCAAGTTGTGTAAGGATGTATCAACCCTAACTTAAGTTATTCAGTTTCAACCATTTTTTATTTTTAGTAACAGTGACCTTGAATCTAGGGACCCCAAACGCAATCCCATGAAAGGTCTCCATAAACTCTTCCTATAGACCAAGTTAAGTCAACATATGTCATCCTTTCTATTTTTAGTAACAGTGACCTTGACCTTAACCCTAGGGACCCCAAATGCAATCCCATGAAAGGTCTCCATAAACTCTTCCTATCAACCAAGTTTGGTCAAGATATGTCAACCCTTACTCAAGTTATTCAGTTTCAAATGTGAGTTTGACGCTGCCCGGCCGCCCGCCAGAACAACGACGTGAAAACCTGGTTAAAAACAATAACACTTCCCAATGTATGCTAAATTGAACAGTAAACATTTTGAAAATATAACAATCCAATGGTATAAACTTAAAAAGCAGCATATGATTAGGCTTCTACAAATACGAATGAGAAATGTGACCTCGAGTGTGAAGTGTTTGATTAGCTGAAAGACGAATCCACGGTCCATGTAGGAGAGCAGATCCTGCAGGAAAAAGGCCAGGCTCGTGTTCAGGCTCCGAATCATTGGAGGGTCCTAAAAATGATAGAAATTCAGATTAGACATATACCGATTCATTTTTGCAGTTTTAAAAAGCAACTAATACCTGCGCAAGAAAAGGTGCAGCAGGTTAAAAAAAATGTTTATCTTTACATTTTATGTATATAGTATCTTCTGACCATTGCATTAACTGCAGAATTCCAACATGTATGTAATACAATCATTATAATTATTACTGTTCTTCAACCAATATCAGCCTTTTACATTTAAATAATATCAGCCCTCAACAAGAGCTACTTACCTTGACATATCTTTCTACAATGTCCTTGATAAGCATGTATACGAGGGACTGTACATCATCTATGAAGTGGGATGGGAACCTCATCTGCCGTGGGGCACACAGACTGTCAGTCTTAGACAGGTGCTCAGCCATGCTCTTTATCTGTATTACAGAAGTTAACTTACATAGTGCAAAAGTTCATTAGAGTAATCTCAGTAACAGTTACATATTCCAATATATTATGCATACAAGTTTCATCTTTGTATTTTCAAAATTCTATGCCATCTTCTAAGAACAAAAATTGTATAGGTCAACTGAATCTAAACAAATTGTTGCAAAGAGGCTTTCAAATAGCACCTTACTACATAAAAACATCTGCTGTTATACCACTGACCATGATTTCGAAGAAGAACCAGGCGTTAGCTAGGGCCGTCTCCCGTGTTGTTCCACTCAGCACCACCCACTGTAGGGCAAACTCCTCATGCACCAGCTGGATACAGACAATATGTAAGGATGATTAGGAAGAAATTGAAGATAATTTACATGTATATTGAGGTGACCTTTATTGATGAAATAAGTTAGAAAGCTTTGTAGGAAATCTATTTTGGCAATGTAAAGTATATCAAGGATCATTTATACAACTACAAATAATATTTCCAATAGCACTTTATGTACATCCCTGTATTATAAAACACTTTCTGACACAAATTCTAACAGGATTTGATGATGAATCACCTTTTTATTCCTGGGGCGCCCCACAGCATAAGGGAAGTCATCTGTCCTCATACTGCCTGTCCTGTTGCCTGCAAACATACACAACACAGTGTTATCAAAACGAACAGCTTGCCCATGACCTTGGGGTTGCCCATGACCTTGGGGTTGCCCATGACCTTGGGGGTGCCCATGACCTTGGAGGTGACAACATTATGACCTTGGGAGCCGTGAAACTTAAATACCAGAATCATTGAATCAGCATGTGGTTCAATAGACTGATCCATAAATTATATACACTTCTGCTTTATGGTACCTTTCTGTATGCTTTATATTTTATTGCATTAACAACCACAAAAATGTTCTGAAATCTGCATCAACATTGTTATTGCTTTCTAGCAGTGATTACTAACTGAAGAAGCCAGCCATTTCCGCCTCTGGAGTGGTGGGGGTGGTGAGGTCTGGGTTGCTGGTGGAGCGCTGGTAGCCGCCTGTTCCTATAGGCAGGGTGGACGGGCGACCCATAGTGTTGTATCCGCTACCCACCGACATCTGACTAGCTGCAAAATGGAAAAGAATTGGTCAGCTCTCATCTGCTTGAATAACATTTCACATTATCTATAGTAATACATTTTTACATGCTTCAGCATTTAATCATAGCCACATAAGTTATTGCTTATGCTATCAGAAAGTTGTTGCAACTTCTATTTTACTACCAAAGGTAGGAAATAAATAAAACCAGGCTTGGCAGACTAGCAGTCTAATAGTTATACTTTTGAGTACTGTTCTTTTATTAAACTTAAAGAGAATTATACATGCTGTATATATAACTCTTCAGTAACTTACCTAGACCAGGTCCTGGATGAGGGAGGGTACAGGAGTATTGTATATACGCAGCAAGGACAGAGTTGCGACCATTACTGTCATTCTTGTCCTCCAACATGTCCTGAACCTTCTGAACAATCTGGGCCATCGCATCAAACGCTGGCTGGCCCGTGTTCACTGTATAAAGAGGTTATAGAGTAAGATATTAGATAAAAGATGAGGGATAGAAAATACAGGCAAAACACCAACTTAAATGTGTAATATGAACCATGAGAGAAATTTATGTGATTGAAGTTGGATGGATTTAGCCACTAGTTTTCTAAGTACCTGCTATCTGATTTAATCCATTACCAATCCAAAATTATTGGTCTGGAAAGTTTGCATTAACCTTCAAAACTTTCATGAGAGTACAAACGTGATGTGATTTAACTTGTAACCCCTTGTTACCAATCTGACCGCTGATGATTGGAGGTCTGATCATGAGGAGGATGAGCTTGTCAAGGATGAGCGAGAGGAACTGTACAAGGTTCTCTCCCCTGGCATGGATCAGCTGAGCTAGGGATTGCTTCAGCTCACTCTCAAACTGGGCCTCAGACTTGCGGGCAGGCAGCTTCTGCTCCTGGGCCATTCGACAGAGTGACAGGAACCGGTCTAGCCTCTCATCCTGACACAGGAAACAGTGGAATACTCAAAGAGTTTGGATTTATTTACAAGGGCATTAACTGAAACTGCAATAAGTCACAAGCAATCAAAAAAGCTTAAACATTTCACATTTCTAATGTCAGTTTTATGCTTATCTATATCCACATGGGATGTATTTATGATTTATGCCTGGTGAAGAGAAGGCTAGATGCGAAAGGGGATAGTTTGGGACAAGTTTACCTGTGTGTGTATAGTGGAGACAGCTTGTAGCTGGACATGGAACACTCCCTTATGGTTATCAACCCACTTCATACCAGGAAGGGTGTGGATCTAATTACAAATGTAAAATAGTACACTTAATGTGAGGACATACTGCTAGCATGCTTAAGAATTAATTTTCTTGCACAGATCTTTCCGTGTGTTATATCAAATATAAGACTTGATAGAACAAAATTATTACTTGTACAATTGAGATCCTAGATGACATAACATTCATTGTTGAAATAGAAAGGAGGACAGCTAGGATGATTTCTTACATCTGGAAAGAGCATTGAGTAGTTTTGTGGGAGTCTCTCCACGGAAACAGGCAGGTACATGTCTCCCATATTCAGTCTCCCTTCCTTCAACAGAGGCAGCCACTGGAAACAATATACACAAACATCAAAGACAGCATGAGTCATCAACAGTTGAACAAAATAAGCTGCCAGATAAATTTCTTTGAAAGAAAAAGAACAGGGCATA
The DNA here is from genome assembly GCF_026914265.1 of Mya arenaria. Taxonomy (NCBI): domain Eukaryota; kingdom Metazoa; phylum Mollusca; class Bivalvia; order Myida; family Myidae; genus Mya; species Mya arenaria. The sequence continues at coordinate 3,985,001 of NC_069134.1, forward strand.
TGGCTGTCACACCCTTTCATGCAATATAAGCAATTACTTTTTCAATCAAATTTATTATAATTATTTGCGTAAGGAAAAGTTCCTACATGTAGTTTCCCACCGCTGTTTCCAAGACATTCAGGCAACTTGGTCACATGTCTACATCTTGCAAGAATTCTATGAAAGTGTCTTAATCTCACATCATTTCTTTCCTTTCCTTACAAAATAGAACAGGAGCAGTTGCTCAAGAAAATTTCACTAGAATTATGTTCCAATATCTTTGAAAAATTCTCATTTTTTAATCAAGTTTATTCAACCACGTCCACACAATAATCATTATTATAATGAACTTGTAGGTATTGCTTTAAAAAGCTCATTGTACAAGTCATGCAATCAAAATTAACAGCATGATGAACAATGAGTTTGACAGCTCTTTCCTTTCATATTGGTTATATGAGCCAATGCGCTTACTTCACATCCAACCAGTGTCTCTACCAGTGCTACCAGTGTTGGTTTGCACTTCTTTGCCTGGCAGCTTATGTTGAAGAACATCATCAACAATCAGATAGAGAAGGAAAATGATAAATTACTTGTAATAGCCCTTACCGCATATCCCACGGGAGTCTCTACAGGTGTGGGTTCTCCCTTTTTTGCCTGGCAGCTAATATGGTAGAATGTGAACAGTATGTGGTGTGCCTCTGTGATGGAGCCAGGCAGCCGAATCTTCACCTCCTCGTAGAAGTCCGGCGACCTGGGGAAAGAAGGGGTTAGTGGGGTAATGAACAGAGGATACAACAGTAGTCTTTACTAGGTTTAAGTATAAAATATACACAACTGTATGGCATCAGCTGAAATTTATGACTGCATACGCCTTGAAACAAATTATTGTATGTCACTGGCAAAAACACAATGACAACCATGCCAAATCATAAACTTACTTGTTATGATAAGTAACAGATGTATAGGCCTCCTTTGACATCTCTGGGCAACTGGACTTCCCAAATATGGCCTGAAAACAAAACAGAATACAAAATTAACAAGTCATGATCATTATCAGAAACAATTCTACTCTCCATGGAATATTATTGTATCATATGATCTACAATCTAGAATTCAGCAAATCAGATCAGTCATGTGTTGGGAGAGAACCCAAAATTGATACGGATCATCTACTGACCATGACCAATGTAGAAGACTCCACAGTGACATGGATGCTGCTGCCAGACAAAGCAATCCCTTGTGTCAGCTTTGCTTCACCACTGCTCATGCAACTGCATTTATCAAACAAAACTACAGACACAATGGTTTTAACTTACAGGAATGGCACAGCCCTCATCCTCTCCACACATCAGCTGCACCTTGACCGCAATGTTCCGGGCAGAACCCTGCCGGTTGGCAAAGTTCAGGCTACTTGGGCACACATATAGCAGGTTCCTGAAGAAAAGTCAAAGGGCTCAAGATTGATACTGTTAAGTTAAACTTAAGTACAACTTTAAAGAATGAAAACCATATATTCCCATTTCAATGTTCTACTCCAGAAATAAAGATGAGAACTCAGTGTAAATGAATCTTAAACACAGAAATAAAATATTGGAAATATGAAAAGAGCATCAACTGGCCATTATTTATCATTGGCAAACAAATAATTTCAGGTATTAAAACTGATATCAAACATTTAAGTCACGCTGAGCACACAAAATAACCAGCATTAACATCAGAAAAGAAGTAGCCATTAATTCTAACAAATCCCTGCACTGCCTGTTCTGTACATATAAGGCAGCCATAATACCTGTAGGTGGTAGCCATGGAGAAGACCTCATGTGTGGGGAACTCCAGCACTTCCTTTATTGGCTTGTTGCGGTCCTCCGGATACGGCTCCACCTTCCACAGGTCAGAGGTCAATACTTGGCGGGGCTCCTCAGGGCAGGGGGAGATATCAAGCTTCAGGCTTCCTGTATAATAGACAATAACAGAGAATGCATATAGGGCTCCACCAGCCACAGGTTTGTGGTCAATACCTGCCATGTCTCCTCCGCAAATACAGAGATATCCAGCTTCAGACCTAGATAATACAGACTTCATCATATTTCATATGGATGGGCATGGCAGGTGGTTAAGCCTTGATAGTTCTCTAAGTCTCAGTACAATAATCAAATAGGCATCATGAGTTTGAAAACTTGACATTAAAGCTATATTTAATTTAATGTTGTTTTTGTACCTGGGATACATTTGACCCTCTTGAGGACGTTGGATGGTCGTTTGATGTCAATCAGGTACTTATACAGGTCCTCATCACTTAACTTGTCTCCTTCCTGCAGAAAAACACACATGGAAGATGATCATTTTTCAAGAACAATTCATAAGTAAGTACATGCCTTTGGAATAGTTACAAAACAACCGTCTTACAAGGGAAGGTTTTCACCAATAGCTTTAACCAATCCTGACCTGCTTGAAGAAGCTGGAGACTGTGAGGGTGACGGGCCGGAAGTTGCCAAGATTGCTGCCATAGTCTTCTGGTGACCAGCTACGGCGCTTCTCATACCCAGACCTCCCACGCTCCGTGCTGTACGCTCGACTTGCCAATATGTCATCCTTTGGACGCTTCCGGAAACTGTCATACTGACCAGGGGGCAAGCCACTCCTTCGATCTGATTGACACATTTTATTGTTTTAATATAAAGGTAGCAATAAATAAACTGTCAAGATAAGTTAATGAAATTAATACTTTAAACTGGACTCCTTTAGGTACAGTCAAAACCCGTTATGACAAAGTTGACTGCACAAAAATACTAAGATATAACAAACATTCAAAAAATCTGAATTCATAAATATACAACTTAAAATATTTCCACCAAACTATCGCTTTTATAAAGTTTATAATTTTGACATTCACGCCAATTTAGTGACGTGCTGCAAATCATCATTGCTAATTTCCATCCGACTTGCATTTTGACATAAGAGATTAAAAGAATGTCAGAAATTGGACCGTACGCACTGAAATATCACTTCCATATAGAGAAAATTTGATTCAATTTTCTTTTACATAAACAGTATTGTTTTACCAAAAAAACGGGATTACATAAAAAGTTGATATAACAGAAAAAATCGACATGTGGTATTTTAACATACATTGTTCAAGGAAATACCAAATGATAAATAAAGATTTTTGAAGGATGCAACATGTTTTTTTATAATATATATATCAGTTTTCAAATTCCTTCATAAGAAGCATTTTCCATACCCAGACTGGCTGCCCGGGTCATTTCCGACTCAGACCGGATGGAGTCGACCGAGGTTTCCCTCTCATGGCTGTGAGCCCCGTTTACAATGTTCATCAGGTATATGGCTGTCCAGGCAAACGGCATTCGGTACTTGCCCAGTCGCTCACAGAACTGGGCGGCATTGGACCGATACTTTTCCTCCTTGTTCTGAATAAGTGGATTTAATTTGATCTGAGTTAGAATTTTAGAATATTAAATGAATTGTGAATATTTTTTAATGCTAGCAATTTCAGCAGAAAAAGAAATTTATTTTCCATATTTCAGCATTTGAAAGTAAGTTTAGTTACAACAACTGTGCTTCAAAAAGATTAAATTAGTACACAATTTTGGAATCCTTGCACTCACCTTCTCTTCTTTAATGTATGGATCGGCACACTCTGATATGTCTCCTTGTTGTAGGACCTTCTCCAGCTGAAACATATCATTGACATGACATTGTAATGACAGAAAGCTATACCAAAATGAAAGAGAAAAACAATAAGAAAGAATTGTTGTCATAATATATGTAGTAAATTCTGAAGGTCAACCACTCAAATATGCCAGCCAATGATCTATTCAAACATTACAATTGTTAAACTCACACATCCTGTAGACTGGAGAAATAAATATCAAGATTATTGAAATCTGTTTCTGTTCTAATTCAGGGCAGGAATACGTTCACAGCCTTACCTTAACCACCAGGAAGACATCAGGGGATGGATAGGTGATGCTGAAGATGGCGGCCTTGCTCGTTGTGGACGGGTCAGAGAACGGCAAGTGCATGCTCACCATACGACGCATACTATCAGAGTTCATGTCAAAGTAAAAATTCTCTGATATCTGAAGTCACAATTGTATATCTGTCCTCAGTAATCACTTACTAGTTACTGCATTCATACTAAATTGTATAACAAAATCCTGTGCTTTGCAATCTAAGAGTCTATATTTTTAAGTAACTCTTTAAGAATTACATATTATGCAAATTATTGAAAAACAAAAATAGTGAGCTTAGCTTAATCCGGTTATAAGAGACTTAAGAAGTTTCGAGAAATTGGGGCCAGAACTTCTGGAATGGAATTTAGCAATGATATAGTGTGTAATAATAGACACCATTTTACCTTTTTCCTCTCTTTCGCATCATACAAGGCCATTGAGGCAAATATAGGCTCCACTTCCAGCTCCAGTCTGTAATAAAATTCAAGAACTCCAGAAGGTTTTCACTGCATGTAACAAACTTACATGACTCTGTTTAGAATTGGAAACATGTTATTATACTAAAATTAGTGAAATAACCTGTGCTTTTTATCAAGCATTATATAAACATACAAAACTGAGATAGAAACATAAGAGCTTCATACTTGAGTTGGAGACACTTGACAATGATGCGATGCCCGAAGTGCTCCGTTGGGGCCATCACAAACGCACGCTTCTCTATCTGCTCCTCCTGCACAAAAAGGGAAACAGTGAGAAAGATTGGAAATAAATAGTCACATATCCTTAAAAAAAACCGTTACTGTTGACTGCTCAGGAAACAGATTAGAAATAGAAAATTATACCAGCATTCAGCTGTCTCACAATCCAGCTGAAACAAATAAGTAAATGTAGATGATACCCACCTTGATTGACATATATAAAAGACTGGATTGCCCTGAGGAAAAGTGCATATTGGAAATTTCAATGGGCATCTCATAAATACATATCAGTTTCATCATGCTTAAATACGACTTTATGTAAAGGCTCAAAGATATCATTTGACAAGATTTCTTATAATGCTAGCTGTTTTGAAGCTTGGTAGATTTAAAAAGTACAACACAGTACCTCCTCCTGTTGAGGATACAAAGAGAAGAGTGTGTCCTGGCGGTTCTGTTGTCGCTGTATCTCATTGTTGCGGTCCACCTCCTCGTGCGTTACACGGTCAAACAGGTTGGGTAGCTGGGCATCGGCCTGCGACTGCTTCAGGTCAAATATGCTGCTGGCCCAACTCCCACGTGGGGTCTCACTCATGTGGATGGACTGACGCTTGTTTGGTGGGTCCTTACAGATGTATAAAATAAATATACAATGAGCATATACTTTAAATTAAAATGAAAACTTATTTCCTTTCACAAAAGAAGCTTTAAAAGAACTTCATGAAACCAGTTAATATGAAAAAAGGAGATAAGTACTTGCTTAACAATACCTGTAGATGCACCTGCATCTGTAAAGCACCTGTACCTGTAAAGCACCAGTACCTGTAACACACCTATACCTGTAAAGCACCTTTACATGCACCTGTACCTGTCAATCACCTGTTCCTGTACCTGTAAAGCACCTGTACCTGTAAAGCACCTATACATGCACATGTACCTGTGAAGCACCTGAACGTGCACCTGTACCTGTAAAGCACCTATACATGCACATGCACCTGTATGTGTCAAGCACCTGTACATGCACCTGTACCTGTAAAGCACCTGTACATGCACCTGTACCTGTAAAGCACCTGTACATGCACCTGTACCTGTCGAGCACCTGTACGTGCACCTGTACCTGTAAAGCACTTGTACCAGTCAAGCAACTGTACCTGTAGCACCTGTACCTGTCAAGCGCCTGTACCTGTCAAGAACCTGTACCTATCAATCACTTGTACATGTAAAGCACCTGTACCTGTTAAGCACATTTTCATGCACCTGTACCTGTCAAGCACCTGTACCTGTAAAGCACCTGTATCTGTCAAGCACCTGTACATGCACCTATACCTGTAAAGCGACTGTAAATGCACTTTAATCGCAGCTAGCTGTACAGGTGAAACTTGTCTGTCATAAAGTCGATGCGCAACCGAATACTCAATGACTATAGCATAAAATTCTTCCTCTAGTGATTTCTAGCCCATGTATAGTGATTTCTAGCCCATGTTTATCTAATTCATTTCACCCACACACCCCTATTCATATCTGTATGAAGTATTCATTAATTTTACTTGTGTCCTGGATGTAAACTTTAACCTATAAACATGCACAAAGAACAAACCACCTTGTGCTGGTTCGCAGTGTTATCCATGTCTACCTCATACTTCTGCTGTACCAGGCACTCCCGGTCTGTCACATGCTATACACCACAGTGAGTATACACATACCTTGTCCTGGTCAGTGGTGTCATCCATGTCTACCTTATAATCCTGCAGTACCAGGCACTCCCAGTCCGTCACATGCTATACAGCACAGTGAGTATACACAAACCTTGTCCTGGTCAGTGGTGTAATCCACGTCCACCTCATACTCCTGCTGTACCAGGCACTCCCCGTCTGTCACATGCTATACACCACAGTGAGTATACACAAACCTTGTCCTGGTCAGTGGTGTCATCCATGTCCACCTCATACTCCTGCTGTACCAGGCACTCCCAGTCTGTCACATGCTATACAGCACAGGGAGTATACACAAACCTTGTCCTGGTCAGTGGTGTCATCCATGTCTACCTCATAATCCTGCTGTACCAGGCACTCCCGGTCCGTCACATGCTATACAGCACAGTGAGTATACACAAACCTTGTCCTGGTCAGTAGTGTAATCCATGTCCACCTCATACTCCTGCTGTACCAGGCACTCCCAGTCCGTCACATCCTATACAGCACAGTGAGTATACACAAACCTTGTCCTGGTCAGTGGTGTCATCCATGTCTACCTCATACTCCTGCTGTACCAGGCACTCCCAGTCTGTCACATGCTATACAGCACAGGGAGTATACACAAACCTTGTCCTGGTCAGTGGTGTCATCCATGTCCACCTCATACTCCTGCTGTACCAGGCACTCCCTGTCCGTCACATCCTATACAGCACAGTGAGTATACACAAACCTTGTCCTGGTCAGTGGTGTAATCCATGTCTACCTCATAATCCTGCAGTACCAGGCACTCCCATTCTGTCCATGCTATACACCACAGTGAGTATACACATACCTTGTGCTGGTCAGTGGTGTAATCCATGTCTACCTCATACTCCTGCAGTACCAGGCACTCCCGGTCCGTCACATGCTATACAGCACAGTGAGTATACACAAACCTTGTCCTGGTCAGTGGTGTCATCCATGTCCACCTCATACTCCTGCTGTACCAGGCACTCCCCGTCTGTCACATGCTATACAGCACAGGGAGTATACACAAACCTTGTCCTGGTCAGTGGTGTAATCCATGTCTACCTCATAATCCTGCTGTACCAGGCACTCCCCGTCCGTCACATGCTATACAGCACAGTGAGTATACACATACCTTGTCCTGGTCAGTGGTGTCATCCATGTCCACCTCATACTCCTGCTGTACCGGGCACTCCCGGTATGTCACATGCTATACAGCACAGTGAGTATACACATACCTTGTCCTGGTCAGTGGTGTCATCCATGTCCACCTCATACTCCTGCTGTACCAGGCACTCCCGGTCCGTCACATGCTATACAGCACAGTGAGTATACACATACCTTGTCCTGGTCAGTGGTGTCATCCATGTCCACCTCATACTCCTGCTGTACCGGGCACTCCCGGTATGTCACATGCTATACAGCACAGTGAGTATACACATACCTTGTCCTGGTCAGTGGTGTCATCCATGTCCACCTCATACTCCTGCTGTACCGGGCACTCCCGGTCAGTCACATGCTATACAGCACAGTGAGTATACACATACCTTGTCCTGGTCAGTGGTGTAATCCATGTCTACCTCATAATCCTGCAGTACCAGGCACTCCCGGTCTGTCACATGCTATACAGCACAGTGAGTATACACATACCTTGTCCTGGTCAGTGGTGTCATCCATGTCCACCTCATACTCCTGCTGTACCAGGCACTCCCGGTCCGTCACATGCTTGCCATTTGTGTACTGTTGGTATCTGAAACACACATATGCATTAGGTTTAAAATTAAAAAATGATCTTTTATTACAAGAGCTGTAACAGTCACTTAACAAATGCCCCCCATTGGGACTTGTCAGACGGACAGCCATTAATAGAGCATAAAGAGATATTTGTAAAACATCTTTGCCCCCCATACGGCAGCCAATTAGTCATTTCCCATTGAATGTCTGTGGGGTAATTTAAGGTCATGACCAACCACTTCACCAAATTCTCTTCATATTGATTAGAAACAGCTTTCAATGTCAGTGTGGCCCTAAATTTTGATCTGCTGATCTGAAAATCAATAGGGGTCTTCTGCAGGTCATGACTAACCTTTGTACCAAGTGTGAGGACCTAAGGCCTAAGCATACTCTAGTGATCATTCAGACTGTGTTTGGTCTACTGCCAACTTAACATGTGCAAAGCCATATACCCCCGCTTCTTTTATGTCTTTGTGCTAATATTTCACACAAATTAAACATATGAAAGTTTTTAGAGATGGCATAATGGAATAAGGTAAACTCCCACTTAAACTGAACTATGGTCTCATAGTCCGATTTACCTGCGGCTGACTATGGTGTAATCTGCTGTGTATCTTCTGACACAGTCAAACACATGTGGGTCAACATCACTCCTGAAAATGTAGCAATTAAAGTGAAATAAATTTTCAAATATAGCAAAACAGCATGACTTATTTAATAAAAAAAACAAAATTTGTTTTATTTATACATTAGCACACTTTTTTTGTTTACTTTCACTTATAAGTAGGTTATATGAAGTCTAAACATTTCAAATTTAAATCTTTAATTTGGAAGTTTTTAACAAAGATGTACGATAGCTAATGGATATTGCCTAATTCCTAAGGACTGCATTTGGAAATTTTGGTTTCTGGGAGTAATGAACATCCAAACTTCTTTTCAGTATGGCTTCATAAGAGTATATACCCGATTTCTGGCACAATATGTGTGACAGTTCTGCAACGTTTGGGAAGTGAGAGAACCTCGATGTCATCATCGTCAGGGTAGAGGAGGCGGTCACGGTAGGGATCCCTGTCAACCAATGACTGGTTCTGTACTACAAACTCCTCAAAGTCCGGGGGCTCTGACACGTCAACACTGCCTGACAGCTGCAGGAATAGACCCATTCTTATAGTTTATCTTACCGTATTTGAAGTAAGCCTTTCAATCAAGATTTACTGAATAGTCTCAAAATCAGAGTAAAGGGATTGAAAGATAGCAATAAATGTTTTTGTAGTATTGTAAATAATGATCTTAAGCCATTTAAGTTTAATTAAATTTCTAAGGGTTGTCTACTTTATAATACTGGTACCGGTACTTATAATTAACCCTAAAACTTACCAATGGTTTTAGAGCAACTGATCAATTAAATTGTCTGTTTGCCTACCTCTGTTAAATTCACTCCACTAACACTGCGAGGTAAATCATTGTAAATGGTAGATGATATCTGCTTTCTCACTTCTGCTGCATTTCCTTGTCTGAAAAATGGTGATAATATGTAATTTTTAAAATGCTTACAGCTTATTTCCGATGTAATTTTAACATAAATAAGTCACATAACCCCTTTAAAAAGTAGAACACAGCTTATGAGATATTGACTTGACTCCTCTTGTTTTCTAAACACAACCCCATAGGGTGGTCTCCAGAAATATGTATGTGTTTATATAGTGAGAATATAGAAATTTAGGTTATTGATTGAAAACACAATTTCTTAGACTAACAGTAGCATTAGCTATGTATAAAGACTAAAACACTTCTAAAAACAGTTTTATATTATGAAAACTATTCATATAATTATATTTCGATAAAAATAATTTTTTTGATCCTTTACCCTTCTACTTTTACTTCGTTACTGCCTAGGCCATACGAGCATCGCAGGCAAGTGACGCCATAAAAGCATTAAAAGCCTTAGATCAGTAAGGCATATTAACAATTATAACAATTTTAAAGTCTGTATTGCTTAGGCTGTGTACGTCTGCAGCGCTGCCCTAAAGTCGTCTAAAGAGGTGATCGGCACCAGGTCTGGAGGAAGGGAGTTCCAGACTCTTATGGTCCGGAACAGGAAGCTGTTTCTGTACTGTTCGTAGTTGGCCCTGAGTTCAATGTAGGCTTTGTTATGTCTCCTAGTACCATGGTAATGAGCTGGAGTAGCATAGTTCGGTATTTCAACAGGAGAAAGTGTATTTACTGCTTTACGAGTAGTTCCAAGTGACAAATCAGGCGCCTTGCGTTGCGACCATTAAGGGATTAAATATATCCCGCTTAACGGATTGGTCCCAGACTGGAGAGGAGTATTTAAGATGAGGTCGAACTAAAGAGTTGATGCTTTTTCTTCACAAGTTTCTTGGTTGCAGTTATAAATATGTCTCCTCAGTAGGTTGAGTATCTTTTACCTTTTGCTGTGATGTTGCCAATATGAGTTTTCCAGGTTAAATCTGATGTTAATTTGACCCAGAGGTATTGATGACTTAGAACTCTCTGGGGATACTGATGGAGTACTGCGTATCGATGTAGTTTCCTTTTCTGCTATTTTTGAGGAGGTGACACATTGATGCGTTGATTTTCGTTAACCATGTATTTGACCAGTCTACAAGTGAATCTAAATGTTGTTGGAGCTGTATCTGGTCTTTTACGTTGTTGATACAACTAAAAGAGCTGTCACAGGGCTCTTTACAAAAGACAGTCATCAGTGAATAGCTTGATCCTAGTTGTTGGTGAGAACTTGTAGGCAATGTCGTTGATTTAAATAGCAAAAACATCAGGGGACCTAGCACCGTTCCTTGAGGGACTCTGGAGAGGACTGGTGAATCTGTGGAGGTAGAGCCATCAAGGACCACATGTATAGTAGATGGCGATAGGCCACGGTGTCGAAGGCCTTACTGAAGTCCCGTATTAGAAGGTCTGTGGTCTGCCTCTGGTCAAGGCATTGTTTCAATGTTTGGTGTTTATGGAAAATACAACTAAATTTTTTATTCCATTTATTCAACTACATATATACACCAAAAATGCAGCAAGACAACTGTGTGCCTAGCAGTATAACAGTATAATTAAACTCTTGAGGCAGGAGTATCATATTACTTAAGCTTAACGTTTAATATCAGAACAGTCATTTGGATAGATCTTCTGTATTTACATGGGTGAAAGTTGTAAATTTTGAAAAACCTGAAATATGTTGCTGGGGTCCTGGGGGCCGCAGGGCCCCCGGTGGGTCCAGGGCAAAGCCCTGGCAGGGGGTCATGGGGGCCGGAGGCCCCCGGAAGCTCCTGAGATTTAAGAATTTTAAGGGAATAAAATGCCATTCCAGAGTATAAATTGACTATGAAATGAAATTGAAGCCTGACCTAAATTACTTTAATGTATGGCTTAATAATATTTTCTACACTATTAAAAAGAAAAAAATACTAATATAATAAAATGATACCATTAATGAATTTTATGCCTAAACTGATTCGTTTGGTATGAAATGTATCAACAGTCACAAAAATGTATAAGGTAGAATTTCTTCATTTATTTATAATAATTAAGATTTGGACCAAAAAAACCATATAATATTTCAAACTGATGCTTTTGTCAACACTCTTTTAACCACCATTAATCAACCAAGTTTGATTCTTTTCCATTTATATTCTGACTGTTGCTACCATTTTCATTTTTTCATTTCCTTTTAAGCACCGTCTGTTTGGCCAGTCTGTGTAATTTTGCAACCCTTTTTGCTTTTTCAGTTTTGAGAAGCTGCAGGGAAGATTCCCAAATGATTGGTTTTTACACATCATTTCATCGCCAAATGATTACGCCCCGCAGAGTGATTTCCCCATCTATCACCGTTTTTGTCAACCTCAGACAAACATTCCCACCTCCACTTTTTTTACTGCCTTTTCTAAGTCCTTCGTATTATAACCCGCTAGCAGAACAATTTTGTTTGATAAACAATCGTCTGCATCGAATGACAGTTGCTAATAATAACAATGTCGGCCATCTTTATGTGCAGTCCTTAAGTGATAAAAGACACGCTATTTCATTGGAGGGCAAAATCGAGTAAGCCAATCAAAAGTATCCTTTCACACGAATGACGTATAGGGTTTTCCTCGACCTCGTTTGCCGGAATTAAGATTTGGCGATTCCCGATGAAAGAGGATCGCACACCGAGTCTGTTTGGCCGTAATCGAACAAAAAGATCGGCTATCTCCGTAAATGAAATATAAACGCGTACTTGCTCAAGTGGGCACCTGCTGGATCGCAAAAATGGAGGTTGTGAAATCGAACTTATTGTTGACCTCTGCAAAATATGATCGAAATTCGGAGGAGGAGTTGGGTCATTCCCCCTAACCCCCCTCTGAAAATCTCAACGGATTTACACGATTTGGAAAAACAACCCCTCTGGATCAGGAAAAACCGGAAAATCCGGCATATGCCGGAAAACTTTCACCCATGTATTTAGAAGCTGGATTTCGCAGGCATATTTGGCTCTAAATCCATGTTGAAAACTGACTGAAATGTTTTTGTGATCTAGGTGGTTCATAATTTGTCTCAAGACAATATGCTCCGTGGTTTTAAATAATATACAGGTCAATGAAACTGGTTGATAATTAGCTGGGCTGGTATTGTTGCCTTTCTTATAAACAGCTGTTATATTAGCCTGTTGCTGATCAGTAAGGACTTTGCCAGTATTGTAAGATGATTTTTAGTGTGGGTGCCACTTCTGCAGCAACTTGATGATACATGTTGGTAAGAGGTCTGTGCCTGCTGCTTTAGATGGTTGTGAGTAAGAAGAACCCATATATAATGTATAGGCATCTGATCCTGTGCACATATATAAGGTGAAAAAAGCTATACATAATAAACAGCAGGCCTGATGCCATATTAGTCATTCTAAAATGCCGTCCAGGCTAAAAAAAGCCTGGACGGCATTTTAGAATGACTAGGCTAACCATCATTAAAAAAAAGCCTGGACGGCATTTTAGAATGACTAGATGCCATATATGGGTTAGGTATCTATTAGTCATTGTTTAAAAGCTGGATAAAAAACATGCATAAACATGTGTGTGTAAATGAATGGTCTGTCATACTTATTTAATTTTTGTGCAAAAGCTCTTTGTCCACTTCCAGACATTCCGAAATAGGTAAATAATATTCTGTTTAGAGCAAAATCATTTCCGGTTTTTTGCTTGCTTTTGATGATCGGCTACACACAACTATCCAAAATGGCAGCAGTCAATAGTTTATAAAAATACACAACTACATTACTCTTTTCAGAAGTCACATTTAATTGTAATAATTAAGGGACAACACATTAGCATACATTGTATTTCAGGTCACTAAATTGTAAACATGCATATTTATTTACGATAAATGCCAACTGGAAATAATTCTAATGAGAGGTTTATTTGTATATTTGGTTATCCATTTCCATTTGACGCGGCTAGCACATTTTCCTTGACCAACACGCACCCAAATTTTTTTCGCCAAGTTTTTCCGAAAAAGGCATTATCTCAGATACGCAACAACATGATCAATTGACTATACTCTGTCATTGAAACATTTCGAAATGAACCAAACCTAGTAGAGAATAGGCAGTGTAAAATTTCGAATATGTCGTCACTTCAAACTTGTTAATGAAAATTTATTTTAAGGTTAAAAATTAATTACAGACATGGCGGGCTCAAACACTTACCCCTGAAACTACCAGAATGTTTTGGTTGGTAAATCGCAATTAATGTGCTAAGATTATTCAACTGCACACGTGTGTGTTGTCACAAGTTTCCAAGTTCAACATTTAAAATCTCCAGGAACTGGTGACGCCATTACAAATGACTTAAATTAAGGCAACATTATATCTGGGACTTAGATTCATCACACTCCCAGATTATACCTGAAAACAATGTAATTCAATGGCAGATAATACTTTTTGTTCAACAAGTTTTAATATAACTTGATTGATAATGCTGCTAAGGCCATTCATTGTTCTTCAATTCCACTAACATCTCCAAAATACTGGGAAGGTAGATCTATAGGCATAAGTTTTTTTTCTATTTATTTTTTTGAGAACCGGGATTCTGTACCAAACCGTGCTATATCAGGATATATAATTATTTTAGGAACTTTTAAACACAAAATGGTCAAATTTTAACATGTTCACTAAGAAAATACACATCTTTTAGGAAATTACGGAAAAAACACACTCTACGGACAATAAGTGAAGGAAAATATAGGATCGATCGGGTCAGTTGAAAAAATAAAATAAAAATACTAATCTATGCGAGAACTCCTTTAAACACATACATGCGAAAATGATAAAACACTCTGCTCGTTTTTGATATGCTGATGTTTTTTTACAAATGTTTTGCTCATTTTTACAGTTAAACACACACTGAATTTGCACATTTTGTAGACAATATGACGCAATGCGTTGTTTTTGTTAATTAATGGACTTTTGAAATATACCCTACTGGCTGTATTACGATGTTTGTTTTGCAATTTTTAACTCTGCATGCGTGCATCATTGATTAAGTTAAACAATATTTGTATAGTTAATTTTGTGTTGATATCATGTTCACACTGGAAACCGTCGCGATTAGGTATAGTCACATTCTCGCCTATGTGAAAATCCCAATTATTTTAAAGACTCCCTTGTAGGTTTCTCTCGCTTTTTATTATTTCTTTACGATGGAGAGACAGACAGGAGACTGTCATAAACGTTCTTATATCCCTCTCGCTCAAATTTATCCTATTTACAATTTCGAGTGACTTCCAGATCTTCAAAGGAATCGAGGTTTTTATATGTAGTCACTATTGAGCAAAGCACGTGCAAATGTCAACGAATTATTTATATAAAACAAAATTTAACCAGTAATTGATTGTTTGAATTCACGACGAATGTATTACTTGTTCACCACTGGGACGTAAAATCTTACCGTTATCGTTTCATAACATACATGTATAATACATGCACGCATATATGTATGTATGCTGAAATAATTTACACTTGTACAGTTTGCTTTCCGCAAAAGTAGATCTAAATAAAAGCATTTAAATGATGCAAAATATCAAATGTTTAATTAAACCGATACTCTTTATTGATATTATCACGAAAATATGTACATTTGTGGTACTCGAGATACCTGTCGCTGCAACAAGCCCAAGGCTCATTTTCCAGAAAGGGGAAGTAACGCTGGGTGGAAATTGTGCTGTCAGTAGCAAAACTGTTGACTGCTTTTTCCAAAGCTGCAACCCAATGCCAAATCAGACTTGTGTAAACTTTGGGCTTGGCATTACATTTTCGTGTGTCATCAAGTTTTAACAGTTTCTGTTAAACGAATGTTTCTTAAATTAGGTATATAATCTGGCATGAAATGTTTTATCTAAATAGTCACTTAGTTTATTAAGAGTTTACTTTTACGAGTTTGTTGTTCGGATACTTTAGTTTCGGACACAGTTATTTGAGAATAAATGAGCGATTATGAGCTCCTGTATCACTCTTGAAATAAGCATCAAAATATACTGTTATTACCCGAACTTATCAATAATAGCTAGAATGTATTTTGATTGAGTCCAAAATTATCTGAACTGTTGTATTGTGTGGGCACAGTGGTGTGAAGTAGTCCAAATAATTGTACGTTGACGGATTTTTTTTAGATTTTTAATATGGCAATTCCTTCACGTACAAATTGTTTAGTATCAAAAGTAGGTAGTTGTTCCGATCAGGATTCCGGGTTCTGTTCACAAAAAATAAATAACCAACTTATAACTATGAGTTTGACGGCTTTTCTTCATTTCATTCTGTCAAATCATAACGATATATACATGAAGGGCACCTGCAAGGCTTCAGCCAAGTTCAGGGCACAGTTTTAAATCGCTCGGAACATTTCGGCCATGGCCGAGTTGTAACGATTGTACAACGAGGTCTATCTCGAAGCTTTGTCAATTACGATTGTATCGAGTTGTTCCCCATAGCATAATTGTTGTCTGTGTCAGTCAACTTTCGTTTTATTGGAAAGCTAAACAAATTGTTTTAATGCATCAAATGCTTGTTTAGTGCAAAATAACATTTCACTTGGTAATGGCTAAAACACGGTATTTGTCCACCTAAGTGTCTCACCAAGGTGGAAAAATGAACTTCCATGCAGGGCCATGAAATTTTGTCCATTTTTAGTTTAAAGTTTCAGTCATTGGAAATGATATTTGTTTTCCTACAGTCGCTTTTATAAATTTATTTTTTTGGCGACTTTTACATACAGGTCAGTGTAAGGTTACAGACACTACAACAGGCATATAACAACAAAGATTTTAATGGAAACAAGTCTGTATTATTCAGGTTAACACAGAAAACTAACAATTAGAATGTTAACAAACAAATGCATAAAATCTCTGCTTGAGATAAGCATAAAAAAAACCATATTTCATCCCAGTTTCGATGAACTCTAAAAATTGACAAAAATGATCACACAACTTTAACTGTAACTTTTAAAGTTTGTAGAACCAAGTGCCCCAAGCACATTGTTTTTCTAAAATAAACACTTTTCCTATCAAGTATAGTCAGTTTCTGCTGTTTATATCAATAGAACATATTTTTTGTATGAGATAGAAATAGACTGCACTACGGTTACGGACTCTACACATTGTAAGAACCAACACATGCTCAACATTTTCTATTTGAAATACACATGTTTGTGTATTTTCAACAGATTAACTTTAACATTGCTGAGTTCCTGTGTATTGAATTTAAAATGACCTCTTTCATTGACAAGTTCAGGAGCTTCTAGCTTTGAAATGATATGTTCTGTTGGCTCCTGAGAAACGTCTGACTTCTCAGGCCACACATATGCGTTTCCAGCTTTCTTCATATATTTAAGCCCATATTGTGTTTCAGATTTACTTGTAATTTCAGCAACGTAAACACTTATGGGTCCTTTTCTCGGTTTGAGCCCAACGGTAACAAAATCACCAGGTTGAAAGGCTGTATCTTGTTGGGATGTTGTTGCTGCTGTCTCTTCTATTTTTCTCCTCTTGGCTTTTGGTTGCTTGGTCTCCGATTTTCTTTTCAAAGTTATTTGTTTCTGTCCTTTTGTTTGTTCTTTGCAGGTTGCTTTAGGCTGCTCCTTGTTAGATGGTTGTTTCTTCTTTACATTTAGTTTTTCTTGGACTTTGATAATAACATCAAGGTTTCTTTTCTCCCACTTATTAACTATGTCTACATTCTCACATTTTGATGTTACACCATTCACACAAGCATTACAGTAACAACTAAGTTTCCTTGAGTTCAGCTCATAGTCTTTACCAACAGACTTAACAGAGTGCAGCTTCCGTGTTCCAGTTAATGTTTGTACATTTGTTTCTGGTCGGTTTCTATTCACATTTTCAACAAATACAAATTCTCTTCTCGACAGAGTGCTTTTTACAGTGTCCACTACTTCCATATTCAGAGTTTCTTGACAAAATTGGTAAACGTCTTCAGCATTACCAAGAACTTTCCTGTTACTTATTACAGCACGATAACAAGCATTCTTTACAGTTGCACCCAACCCATCACAGACATTCTTTCCATGAGACGTTTCAAAGTAGTTTCGAGTCATTTTGGGCTGCTTTCTGAGACTGATATCAGCAAACGCCTTTTTCCCCTTGTACTGGGCTGCACACCCATCAATCCACTCGTGGAGTTCACCAATCTTCACCCCTCTGCTTTCTAGTAATTTAATGGCTTGATTCTCGAAGACAATTGCTAAATCCGCATCATGTTTGGTTTCTTCACTTATTCCAATGATGGCATGTTTTACTGTAACATCTTTGTCATCAAGACTTTCTTTATAGTAGCACATCATTGGATGTACAGTTACCTGGTTTCTATCAAAGAACCCTGACTGCACTTCACTTTGGAAGACACATGCATAGTTCTCACTGAAATCCATTACCATGGCTACAGATCCCTTTGTTAATTTCTCTACACATACACCCATTTGTTTCTGTTGCCAGGATGCTCTAAATGCATGCTCTGGGTACACCATCATGTCTTTCTCTAAAGCTGTCAAAAACACTTTGAAATCAGCTTCTTTGGGCACACAAGAAACGCAGCGCTTTACTTTGTCATATTTCTTTATTTCAATGCTTTCCCATTGATACCATGACACCATCCCATCTCTGTTCTTTTCTTCCATAGTCGCCAAATACTTTTGAAGGCCTTGTACTCCACATTTTTCACAATTTCTTGACACACATTTTAAAGATGGCTCTTGTTCATAGCTGCAGAATGTTGCATCACTCAGACTCTTCTTATCAATCTTAATGTCTTCTGTCATGTCAGTCTCTTTTACAACTCGTTTCAATGTTGTAAGTGCTTCTACTTTCAGGGCTACATTACAACAAGTCTGGCACAGGCATGACCGTCTGCTTGTCTCGGACACTTTCTTTACATTAACTGGTTTTAGTTTGCTGAATGATGTAAGTCCTATTTTATGATTGGGGTTTCTTGTTTTGTATAACTTGTGTGCTTCTTCTAGTGTCATTGTCATCACATGTTTCTGTAGTGTTTCTTTCATACCAGTCTGAGTTTTGATTCTAACAACATCACGTTTGGATGGCACCTCTCTGCTAATTTCAGCACTCAGGTAGAACTCTTTCACTGATTGTTTCACATGATCACTTATCACATCACATCTTGTTTTTCTCTGTTTCTTTTTCCACCATTCATTTCTCATCTTCCTTGTCTTGTAAGACACATTGAAATATTTACTAACTGTGATCTTTTTGTATTTCCTTAGTACTGATTCACGTATTACATCATATGCATGTTTCTTTTCTCTGTCTTTTCGAACACCAATGTTTACTTCGGAAATACTTTCTTTTAAGGAATTCACTATAGCATCTGCTACTTCAAGGTTCTTCTTACAAGCTGGTGTCATTGTTACTCCTTGGTCAGAAAGTACTTTGGATGTTGAAGGTGACTCAATAAGCTTCTTTAAAATGGCGGCTTTCTTCTTTGGTGTCCTAGGCAGAATGCCTTTCACCATTTGCGCTCGTCTGTATACTGTTGCACGGGATAAGTTACTTTTGTTCTGTCTGCTTTCTCCATGACTGTCATTTTCATCAACTGTGTTAACAATTGGAATTGTAGGAGACTTAAGTTTAATTCGCATTCTCCAGGCTTGTGTTCGCTTCACAGCTTTTTTCTTTTTTTCTTCCAGAGCCGGTTTCTTACTCTTTTTAACACCAGGATCTTCAGAAGAACATGTTGTTTTCATCTTTTTTCTCTGTCTGGATCTTTTCATTTCTTCAGCTTTTTTCTTTCTTAAGGAGGCTTTTAATTCAGGATCTGAATTGGCCATGAGTTTCACTTTCATTCGAGCTTCCTTCTTTCTTTCTGTGTCTTTCTTTTTGATTTCAGAATATTTTGTGGAGTTTTCTGTTTTCTGACGCATTCTCCATGCCTTGACTTTCAGCCTGTTTTTCTCCTTTTGCTTCTTTTCTATGTCTTCATTCTTTTCAGCATTCATTTCAGCATTTTTTTCAAGTTTCCGGGATCGCAGTGATGATTTTCGGCTCTCTTCTGTAAAAAGACATTCTGAATATTAATTAACCTTAAACGGTTGGGTTCAATGTATACCTTAGAATATTAATATATATGGTATATAAATCTTCATATAAAGACAGGTTTTGTGAAAAGAAAAACCTCAAAAGGTATAAATGTCCCTATATGGTTCAATTGTATTGTTTCTGTTCATAAAAATGTTTTTGAACATACTTACAGTAGACTTAGAAACAAGTGGCCGTATTTTGTAGAGTCTGTAACCTGAGTACAAGTACAAATCAAATATTACTTAAGCTTCAATTCTGTACATTTAACAAGTATCCACTGTGTCTGTGATCTGTATATTATAACACTGATTGTATTCATTGGCATACACGCCAATCTTTATGTAAAAATATTTCATCTCGGCTCCGTAATAGGCTACACAAAATGAAATTGTGTGTCATACTGTCATAGGATTTCCATTAAACAACCTGTAAAGACCATTTAAGTTTGTTATATGTTGGGCATGGCAATTTCAACAAATAAGCATCACAACATGTGCATTTCATGTGGACAATTGCATTAATTCAGGGCATCATGTACAGACATATGGTTTTGGTAACGGACCCTACGTAACATAGCATTGAATGTTTAGATAAGGATAATACATACCTAGAGCATCACTGGAACCAACACCTTTAGTGTTTTCCATTTGAAAGGACTTCTTGCTGGAATCTGACCGACTATTACCCAAAATAAGCCATTTTCTTAGCTGATTCCATCATTACAGCTGGACTGTTGTATTTCTTAGAAAGGCGGTTGTTTTGGATGATGCAATAATTCATCACAAATATTGTTGCATCAGCCGTTTTATTGGTATTTTCCAATAGTTAAAAGATGATGCAATATTGCACAATAAAAAAATTGCTTTTACCATGAAAAAATATAAGGAAATATGCTATTGAAAACAATGGAAATTTCAAATCAAAATTTGAAGGCAGATTTTGTAGTGTCCGTAACATTAAATATGTAAAAAAATGCAACTTAAAATCAAAATATTCCAAAAATATTTCAGCCATTAAACATACTCATACAGAGGTTTTTATTTGTGGAATGCCACATTTCTGTCATTAATACATATGTAGATACAAACCCATGGTTACGGACTCTACAGATTTTTTAACCCTGAAAATCTTACAGGTGAACCTCCTTCTTTTTAAGAATGTGAATCATGAATGCCCAAAGCAACAAAAAATTGGAAGTTTGATTAATAATCAGTCTTACAAAACAGTTATCACTTGTAAATGGGTGAATTTTCAATGTTTTTCATGCATATAACAAGGGATACTTATTGTGATTTTGAAAAATTGGCAAAAGCACCACTTTATGTTAATAAGTCATATTTTCTGTAATAATTTGTCTATTTTCTTGATTTACCCACCAAAATTTAGCACTTGAAATTTTCTATAAGCTGAGGTAATGCATTTTTTCCAAATCATCATGCAAAATAGATATATAACAGTTTGAATATATAAAAAAATCAAATGAGACAGCATAACGCTTGAAAATGGCCATTTTTGGGATATGTTTTTTGCTGTTACTCGAATACAAATTGATATTTTCACTTGAAATTTGGAGGCCAGCAGGAGTGGACTAGGTTACATGCTTTGGCTGCAAAGAATTAAGTTTGAAATCACACACTTTCCTTCAATCTATGTATAACAACCAAAAAATATAAAATGGACAAATACCGTGTTTTAGCCGAAAAAATATGAATATAACTCTTTATGATCAATTTCAACCATAAAATACTTCACTTAAAACAATTCCAATATTTTTAAAACACCCCCGTTTTTTGCACATTCCCGTTTAGACGTTAGGGATTGGAAGAATCCCGTATAACACGTCTATTATTTTAGACTATGGTGTGAAGTGTATAAACTCTTGATATTTTCATTAGTGTTATATGACCTGAATAATTCAGTGACATATGAACTAAACATATGCATTTCAGATTTACATAAGATGTTAGTTATTATAATAATCTACGATCAAATAACTATAAAATATATAATTTTAAGAAAGTCAGGAAGTAAGGTAATGCCTTATAGAAACACAGTCATAAAAAGTGAATAAACTCTGCTTTGGTATCATATGACCTGTAAAAAATAAGTGATATTTAACCTAAAAGTGTGAACAGGAAAGCTGCGATCTCTCAAGGACGTCATGGCCTGAGCTTAAACATCAGAGTGATCCGATGTTCCAAAAGACCCGAGTTTCAATTTTTGTCTGTTTTAAAATGTCTTTAATACAATTTATTTCAAAGTTTGAATTCCTCATATCCTTCTTTAATTCGGCACATATTATATTTTGTGTTGTGGAAATCGCTCATATGTTCATATACTTAATGTGAAAATGTAAAAGAAAAAAACAACAATAAACAGTGAATAAATAGCAAAGTTTATATCGATGGCACCATTTAAAAATGCCGAACTTACATTTTTGTACTTTTTCAGGAGATACAAAAAACAATATAAAATGTCATATACAATGACATGTAGGTTCGGGTTTTTCTGCAACTTCTACTGACCAGTAAACTCAATTTCTATTGGCTGTTAAGTCCGGTGTTTTCAGAAAAGGCGGCAAACTAAAATATGTTAATAAAAAGATGAAAACCCCGAAATAGCAAAAAATGTAGGTTCGGCTTTTTTAAATGATGCCATCGATATGTAAGAAAACCCCAACATTTTCTAAACAGGCAACAATAGAAAATGACATTGCATATTAATGCATTTATCAGATTTAATTTTTGGCAAAATCAAGAATTGCACATGTTGTCTGCCTCCCTGAATTATTGAATCATAATATGGTAGGGGTTTACTCATATGTGTATTACTCATTTACATTTCTAGCCATTAATTTATCACCATTGACTTCTCACAATTAGCTTCTCAAATGCCCAAGTATTAATGGAAATGCATAAAGGTGATAGTCAGTTTTTCATACCTTATCAAATTGCCTTCCATCTGTCATTGCAATTTTTGCATCTTGGGGAAATTTTGATAACTGGCAGTTATTTGTTTATTTTGGAACATGTTGTTGGTTTTTTTTTTTTTTTTTTTTTTTTTTTTTTTAACCAGTCAGTATCAGTCACATATTTTATAACAAGTCTGTATTTTATTTTGTATTAATATGTTCTGTGTATTTGTCAAATAGTCTCCTGTAATTCTATATAGAATGGCCATATAATTATTTGTTTTATGTGTTGCATGTAACTTTTAGTATGTATATGGACGAGACTCTAATAAAGATATAAACCTGCTAAATGGAAAAAATGTGTGAAATTATGACCTTGAGACAATCAAAGTTTTGCACCTGATTTGTGTATTTGGGACCAGCAATGGTGCTCAAGCCCTAGACTTATTTATGTTTCGATCCATCATCAGTATATTTCATATGAAAATAGAAGGGATAATGGTCAGGACTAAGCCTTGATCTCGACTGATTGTCAGTTCCTGAATGACAGCCTATTCAAATGATCACAATTTGACTGTATTTTTTTTTCTCAGATTTCTGAAAGGGGTCACTCGTACCAACTATCTAGCATAAAATAACTATGAATTACTGCAGTTTAACAATGTCAGGTAATTTTGAAAGGTCTAAATAGCCAAAATTGAAACAACTCTGCCATTGCAGGGTTCGACGTTATTTTTTTTTTGAGAGCTGGACGAGTGGTCTAATACCTTTGAAAACCTACTAGACCTGACCTATACTGAACTAGACCAAAGTGTAAAACATATAATACCATACAAACAGATGTCAAAAAATAAATTAACATACCAAGTCATACTTGCCATAGATTAACATTACTATTACTTCCAATTCACAAA
Organism: Mya arenaria; assembly: GCF_026914265.1. Taxonomy (NCBI): domain Eukaryota; kingdom Metazoa; phylum Mollusca; class Bivalvia; order Myida; family Myidae; genus Mya; species Mya arenaria. The sequence goes on from NC_069134.1 coordinate 4,008,509, forward strand.
TTTCGCTTAGCATTTGCATGCGCTTAGCATGAATTAAAAAAAATCTTTTAACTATGAACAGTTAAAATGGAATGTACTCTGTATCCTGAGTAATTTTTGGATACTTTTGGAAACTTCAACAAATAGAAACCATTTCAAATACCTTTTGTTGATAAGGCCTAAAATAAATTAGTTTGTTTTGGGTAACCCTACCCTTCCTCAAATATGCTGCCTACCCTAGTATTAATTTTAATAAAAACAACAAGAAACAAAATAACACACAATAAACATGTTGTTTTTTTAAACATAAACTGTCATTCATTTTTGGCAGAATAAAGTTCCATATCAACTGCACCTAATTTGCAAGAAATAGTGCTATTTGAAAGAAAGTTGTCTTCCTTTGAAGTATATTTGGAAAAATAAATAAAAAAATAAAGAAATAAAAATGAAATAAAATAAAATCCCTATCAACAGTGAACTCGACCTAGTAATTTTGGTGATGTTGCCCTAAGGGTACCATTTGTTTTATACCTTTCAGGAAGACCTATATCAAATGTTTTAATGATTTCAGATTAGATCATGGATCTGCTAGCAGAATCTTCTGTGGAAAAGAAAGGTAGTACAGAGGAGGAAGACCTAGAAGTTGACATGATGGACAATGTTGCAGAAGGAACTAATGTGGACGAGAATGGTGATGGAGTTGCCGAAGGTGATGATGACTGTAATACCAGAGAGGTAAGCATGGGTAAAGAGCCCGTTATAGAGATGGAAGAGCCAGCAGAATTGAGCATCAATATAAATGCAGCAGACATAGACATGTATGTATCCGACAGTGACGAATCTTACAGTGAAGCTGCCTCTGGCAATATGGACCACACTCATGAAGATGATGGTGACAATTTGGTGGAGCAAAGGAGCAAACTCCACTGTATGATCTGTGGAAACCTGTACACAGATCCAAGACTGCTTGAGTGTTTGCATACATTTTGCTTGGAGTGCATACAAAGTTTAAAAAAGAATAAAAAGCGATATCCGCATTGTCCCGTCTGTGAAATGGCCATTTTAAATAGACAGTTGAAACACCTTCCAAAGAATTTAGTGTTAAATAACCTTCTGTCTTCTGATGCTAGCAGTGCTGCAAACAAATGTATTGTGTGTTCCCTTCACGACATAGAGGCAGCACCGACAGGAAGGTGCATGGACTGTGGTGACCTACTGTGTGAAAGTTGCTGTGAGAAACACACGTTTTCCCGGCAGACGGCGAAACACAAGATTGTCCCCATCAACAGTGACTCCCCAGTACCTCAGCGAAGTCTGTACAAGCTCTGCCCGAGTCATGATGAAATGTGCTCAAACTTCTGTCTTAAATGTAAAACAGCTGTATGCAAGGACTGTGTGCAGTCTGATCATAGTGAACACAAATACATGTCCATAGAGGCTAAGAATAAAGAAATACAGCATGGCATGGATGCTCACCTCAAGGAATTGGAGCAAATGGTATCAACACTTGAGGATAATGATAATTACAATGAAGTTCTTGAAATGTTAGGAGAAAAGGAAAAGAAAGAAATTGAGATTCTGACCAAAGGAAAGGAAAAATGTATTGAACATATTGAAAAAGAGCATGAGAAGCATATGAAAATTCTTGCGGTGCATTTCAGTAACATTAAAAATAGAACAAAAAGGCGACATAGTTATATTCAAGCACAACGGCGTGATGTGTCTTGTCTTCGAGATAATATTGATTTCATTCTATCAGAAGGGCAGGTAGATGAAATTATGCAAATGCATGGTATCATTGAACAAAGAATTAATAAAGTTAATAGTAACTGCAAAAAAACATACAAGCCAGTCACAACATCAAGCAATCTCCCAAGAGCTTATTTTAGATCGGATTTTCTAAATACAATGAAAGCAAAGTCAATCTTCTATGTTTCAAATCCTGATAAACTTGCTGAGAAGTCTTCAAGTGAGCCTGTTAGGAAACAGCCAGATCACCTGCCATCGACTTCCAGGATCAATCAGGCACCCTCTCAGGAAGTTCGGTTTCCAGCTCGTGGAGGTGGTCGGGGAGCTTTGCTGCAGAGGCACCTGACGCCCTCTCTATTGGGGGATTATCCCGGGCCCCAGGGAGCAGCATCCAGGCCAGGGATGACCACCAGACAGCCAGAGACATGTTTTACCAATGGAAAGACTAGTTCTTCAGTAAAACACTCCTGGGGCCAGGCAGCACTTCATAATTTAGAGAGAACTAACTATGCAGACTCCATGCAGATGAACATTCTGCCTGACACTCACAAAACACCTCTGATACTGAAGCAAAGGTCATCTGTGAATGTCAGACTAGAGAGCGACAAAAAAGTCCCTGACATTGTTGGACTTGTATTTACATCCCTTGAGAACTTTGTGGTGTGTGATGCAAGGAACCAGCTCCTCAAGGCATTCAGCTGTTGGGGCAAGTTCATCGACTGCATTCCCGACCAAGGGCCCAACTATGTCACCTTCTGCAAGAACTACCTCATCTGGAACAGCCAGTTTTCCTCAATCAAGGTGATAATGTACTCAAAATGAAAAACAAGTATTCTTTTAATTTGTAGTGATTTTTAAGGGCTTGATAATGAATGCTGTACATAATTATTTATCATAACTATTGAAAATGGCCTGAAGTAATTGGAATTTTAATTGGCATAATCAATTATTGTCTTGTATAATAATATTATAAGCATCATTAATCATCCTTGTTAAACTGTCAATACTCTCTTATTGTTTTATACTGTGTACTTATGCAGTTCTATGACACAAAGAGCTGCCAGGTGCGGACCAACACCAACTTCACACCAGCTCCCCACCCCCTTACCACATGCAGGGACCAAACTTACCTGGTGGCCAATGTTCATCACTCTTCTATAGAGGCATACACAGTGGAAGGTAGAGTTCTTGAGTCATGATGATGACAATTGTGGATAGTTAATACAGGCAAATGTATGGAACATGATTCTGTTTCTTGTAATGTCATAATCCATTTTCAAAGTTTTTTTTAAATGTCCTGGTTAGGAACAAGACTAGGGTGTTGTCTGCTGGAGGCAGACACTTTAAGTATGTGTAGTTACCAACCAGCACTTAGTTGACCCAGGATTGTGGGATACTGGTATCAAAAAAGAATTTTTGTACAAAAAGCCCTTAAAGTTTTATCGAGTGATATTTTTGTAGTCCTAGTGTATTAACTTATAACCATTTGTTTGTTATACTAGGTTTAGATTTAGGGTCCAATCCACTTTTAGATGGTAAGTAAAACTTTGAAGGATGAGATGTTACACATACAGGATTTAATAGTTTGTATGGTTGTTTGTGATTTATCTTTTATTGTTACAATTTCTTTATTGTTTACTAGTTCCGTGCAGTTTCACGATTAGAGGGTTATTTATTTTTTGCTTTGATGTCATTCTCGTTGTTGGTCTTGGCGGTATGCAAAAGCATTAAACCTGGTCATAATCTTTGAACCACTCAAGATATAAAAAAAAACAACTTGTAACACTGTAACATATGTTGCAGGAGACAATACCCACATAACTCTGTCTTTACTTATTGTCAAGTTATGCCCCTTGTTTCAAGTTGCAAAAAACAACAGACATGCAATGGTATTTTTTTTCATTCTTTAAATATTTAGTCCAACTCATTTTCTCTGTACATAGTTGTTATGATGATTTCTCATGGGATTAATCAGAGCACAATTTGAGTCAAATGGAAACATTACTTGCAAATATTGTTATTCTTAATGATTACATGAGCTGGTTAAAAGCCTTGTCCACTATGTAAAATTACTTTAAATTACATCTTCTATCCGACGTTACTCTTATTAATTGACACTGGCAAATCAAGAGATGATGAAAGAGAGTTTAAAGTAGAAAGCTAAACCTATTTTTTGTTTACACACATTCTCACATGTTCTTCATCATCAGCCCCTGGCAAGCTGGTGTTGTTCATGGAACCAAGGGACCGGGATGGGCAGATCATTCAGAATGTGGGCGCCATTGCAGCCCGCAGCAAGAACCAACTGGTCATCCTGGACGCTGGCAATAAGAGAATAGTGGTCAACGACCTCACTGGCATCTTCCTGGGTGAGATATGTGGTGTACCCTGGATTCCTATTTCCTGTGCATGTGTTGCGGGTTTTTTTTCTAAACAAATATTAAACATGCGAAAGTCTGTTTGTTTTAGCTCTTTCTTTGTAACTATTTAAAAGAGTTTAATCAAACCTCACAGAATTTTAGAGCAGCATGGAAGGTTTGTCATTTATTAACTCAAAGGTCAAGGTGACACTAAAAGGGTTTCATAATAATAATAATAATAACTCTTGTCTCAGCTGTATCTGTCATTTTAATCAGATTTCAATAAAACTATAAAGAATTGTAGAGCAGCATGGGAAGTTGTTTCAGTATAGATTTCATACACACATATTAAAGGTCTTGAATAATAATGTGCCAAACAAACTCTTCATAGCAGTATGTTGTATTTCAGCCATTGCTTATCATACATGGGTTTAGCAAGGCCCATCACTCCAGTTTCAATAATTGTCCAGTTATGCCCCTTGACTAACTGAAATGAAACAAACTATAAAGTAGAGCAATGAAATCAGCTTGCAGGGCTCATGTTTAAAATATCTCACACACAAAAAAGCAGAAATAATGCAAGATCTGTAAGACAGTTCTTTTTGTTACTTTTCTTTATGCACACCCATGATTTAAAGTTTTTATGCATGAAAAAAACATAGTCCAAAGTATCTAATTATCAATAAAAGAATGATTTCACAAACTTCACCTCTTATTGACTCCATAACTATGTGTATATTGTTACCTGTCGCTTAAATGATTTTCCAGGTGAGTTCTGGCGCGATGGAATGCACCCTAGTGCCATCTGCATCACCGAACATGACCAGATCCTGGTGACAGACGCTGCACGTGACAAGATCATCCTGCTGTCTGCACGTGGAGACTTCATTAAGGAGTGGCCAACCCTTGTAGAGCAGCCATGCGCGGTCGCTACCAACGGCAATGGCACCCTGGTAGTTGCAGGGGCTGGGAGGGATGTGAAGATCTACGAGTACAAGCTGGCTCACTGAGCAATGAGATAGTGAATAACTGGGGCTACTTTGCTGTATTAAATCTATGAAGTTTGTTGAAGTTGATTAAAACCACAGAGATCATTAGTACGGTCTATTCACATTGATAACATAGGGTTAGTTGTGATGTATTAACACCACAGATGTGGTGTGGTAATTACTGGGCTGTTCATGATAGGTGCTGTTATGGTGTACTTAATATGATGTTCATGCGGGATACTATTGTGGAGAACTTACTGTGGTGATCATGTGGGATGCTATTGTGATGTTCCGGTATTATTGATGTGTTCTTTTTTGTGGTATGATACTGTATGTGTTTACTGAAGTGTATATTTTGGAACTGTGCTCATTATATTTTCGAGGAGCCATTTTTGTTTATTACTAAATAAATATGTTTCAATAATAATGTTCCCATTCCAGAATCCAGTTCCTGGGGCAAAAAGTGAAAACTAGCGAGATATGATTGAATCAATTTATTTGTTTATTCATTGTTTTTTGACACAAGCAATTGTACAACTGTTTTTCATGATATATATATATATATATGATGTTTTGTTAACGGTGTTGAGTGAAATGCAGCCTTCAAAATGTAAATGTTATCCTCAGTGCCATTGTTGGAAATAAACAACATTTTTACTAATTGCTTATTAAGAAAAATAATGCCCTCTAGTCTAGAGAAACAAACTGTTAATTTCAAACGTGAATAAGATAAAAAGGTACAAAAACTAATATTTTTCAGTTTCCAGCAGCTCTCTCAAATTTTATATACTGCACTCTTTTCAGCTACCTTTCATTTCAAGCTTTACTCCTACTACATCTTACATAACACATTTCAAACTGGAGTAATTCTCACTCACACAAGCACCAATCTTATTCAGGCCTCTGGCAACCTTGTATGCATAACAGAAAAACAATCATGCCGCTAATGGGATCTGTCTCCCTCTTATTGTTTCGATTGTTTCCATATTTTGTTTCCGTCTGCTCATGCAGACATATTCTTATCTTGATCATGTCTATTTCTGATGTTTTTTTATTTCTGATGTTTTTTTCTGGGTGAGATTTGTCAAAGTTATAAAAGAAGTATTATTTTGGGTTTTCTCTATGGGAATTTTACTGAGAGTTCTACTGACATTGTGTACTAACTACATTGTGTAATTGTAGCATGTTACATGTTGAGTTTTGACTATCTTACTATCATTGAAGATGTTTTGTTTGAAATATTGAAGGTGCTTTTTGATTGTTTTGTGGATATGGATGCCATTTTCATAAAACTGTATAAAGAATTTCTGACTGTCACTTTGGATGTAAAGGTGTTATGTCACAAAATAGACATTACAGTTACTAAAATATTCTTTTCATAGACTTCTGTATTCTCATGTAAATCTTGTTCCGTTTCTATGAAAGCTCTTTCACATGTATGGTGTGCTAAATCCTTCCATTGAAAATAGGCCTCTATATTCTCATGCAAATCTGGTTCACATGAATAATACTTGCATTGAAATTAGGCCTGTTCCCAATTTCATTTATGTTCTGAGTGTAATTTTCAGACTTAAGGTTCAATAATGCAAATTCTTACTATTTTCAATACATATTTTATATCTTTTTTGAATGACATACAATAGTTTGTGTTACATTCAAAATTTCACATTTCTGAGTCTTGAACCCAAATCTTGGGTAATGTGGGTCTCAGAGATTTGTTGCTATTTTGTTCAGTTGGAAGACTTTTGTGATGTTTTCATTATCCTTCAACTAATGTTTTATCATGCTAGTTTTTCTGTATTTGCAATTCCTGCCTGTGCATAATTAACCACACTGTTGCTTGTTACTCACATCAGTTCATGTTCCTTTTTATAACTATTCTTGTAGATAGAATCAGTGTTGGCTATGGCCATGACTGTATTTCAAATATACATGTTCATGATTACAGATATCTTTAACAATTTGTTTGCATACTTCAACAGTGAGACTTGAGCATTTAGTTGGCCATTTCATGTTTTAACAATTGTCAAGCCTGTTTGCGCTAAACTCTACTCAGTCTCCACTATGTAAGGTTGCTTGAGTGTATGTTACTTTAACTTTATTTATTTTAATGATTACTAAGACAGTTATATTAACATATGCTAAGTCACTTGCATTGGCGCGATGTTGCTCAAGAGTGTGATCTTGTGTTGTGGGGAAAACCTGTGAACCCGGTGGAAACCCACTTGTCCGGCTTGGTGACCATCAACCAAACTCACATGCGCCCAAATCAAACCATGGTTGCCTTGGTGAGATGAGAGTGATTTTACAACTGTGCAAACCCGACAACCTGAGTGTATGTTAGTGTGTCCTTCTGTTTGTCTGTTTCACCATTAAATAATGGCTTGTCAGGGCTGTAACCTGGCCATGCTTGTGGTAATATAAGAATAACTTCACCATGTGAAGCTGGCGTGGCCGTAACAAGTCCCATGTCAATTGGTCACTGATTCAAGTAAAAGTCTTGGGTCATTGGTCAGATTTTCTTGTGTACCAAAGGTTAAAAGCAGAAGATATTTAATAAAATATACTTTTACAGAAATATTTCACCATGTCTGTACATCAGTGGGCTTGACATTGACATTGGGTTGTGGCCAACAAAGCTGTAGTTGTATATTAATGCACATGCAATGTTCACACTGTATTATTATATTCCATATGCTTGTGAATTTCGATTAAATGAGTGTGCTATAAGTATGAATGTTAGATATTAATCTCAATGATATCTTGTAAACCATGCACAAAGTAGATCTAAAGGTGATTTGTTGTTGATGCAGGAATGCAGGAAACCCAGGGAATACTTGGTGTCCATTTGTTCAATCAGCTTCTTATTCCAGCCTCAAGTAAATCTAAAAACAAGTTTCTTGTTAAAAGTATTAAATTTTGGAAGAAGGTTTTTACTAATACTCTGACACATTGCTTACATTTTGAAAGCTCGCTGATAAGCATGTTAGTTGATATAATCAGTTTTTGTGTCTGCTCCTAATTCCATTTATAGTAATGTATCTGTTGTTTGCATCATTCCAATCCTGGATGATTGTACTTTCTGTATTCAGACTTGGGTATAAGAGTTGATATTTATCTTCATACATTTTTAGTGCAGGTTTTGTTATCATTTTGTTAGTAGTGCCTGTATCCGTGTTTTAATGGTTATAAAGTGCCATGTAGTTTTCCTAGTTCTTATAGTTTGTAGTTTACTCTTTGTATCTTTTTTCACTATAACTGTACCTTCTCTCATTGTTTCCTGAACCGTGGAGAACTGTCTCAGACCTAGGACCAAGTCTGCTGGATTCTTGCGTTAAATGGTTCACAGCCTTTCTCATCTCTTATTCACCTCTCGTTGCTACAGTGCTATATTCTACACATACATTTAAGTTTATGGTTTTCATTGATAGTGGCATTCTGGTCAAGGCAGTAACCCTGGAATGGCCCGCGGGATTTCCCCAACTTTTAGTGATGCAGTATACATACGTTTTCTAAACACTAACACTCTACCCACCACTCTTCAACATCTACTTTTCATGTTACATTGTTCCATAGACTTCTACCATTGGGTCACTAATGAATAAACACAAGAAGTATTTGACAGTCTTTATATTATCTATGAAGACAAAAGGGTGCCCATGGACGGTGCCTAACTCTTTAGCTTAATCCTACTTATGCATACCGATTATCTTATTAAGTTACAGAGGTATTATATATGCATATTGGTATAAAGTGGATAATACTGTGCAGATATAATGTGTTAAAACAAATATTTAGTTTTGTTAATGCAGTTATATATGTCTTAATTATTATGTAGGTCGTCTTTCACAAATATTGCAAATTATGCTGTGGTTTAATTATGAAAATAAACTGAGGGAAGGTACTACTTTGTTTACGTTTTTAACAGTTGAGAATAATATTGTGCTATATATACACTTTGTTTGATAATTACCGACATGAGATGTGTTTAATGAGAATTGCAACGGAACACCAAATATTTGCAGAAGGTTCCCCTGGTTTGGCTGTAAATAGTTGTGACCTGGGTTAATGTTTGCTCTGTACCTTGGTATGCAGACACGACTTGACAACTTGGATATGTGTCCATTGGCCAGCCAGGACCCTTTCTGATGTCCTGCATAGTGTTCTAATTTTACTGTCCGTAAACGTAACACTTTAGACTTGAATGTTTCACAGCATCGATGTTTTCGTGTGCTCCGTGTAAAAAAATAACGTGTAACTCACCATGCAAGTATTTGTTAACACATGCCGGGCATGTTTGCTGTTAGCATGCATTAGTTTTCAGTTAACTACCGTTTCGAGTCAAAGTCGGGACAACATTTCATATGCCTGGGCGATTTATGAACTACCAAACGTGCAGTATGACTGGCCCAATACCTCTGAAAAGGCTCGTGCTATAAGGAACGGGGAGTATATAGTGGAGAATAACATCATAACGGGGATCAAGGTACACATGGACACAATTTACGTCACCGTGCCAAGATGGCGTCCGGGAGTCCCGTCGACGTTGAACGTGTTGGGCGAGGATGGCGTACTGCGGCCGTTTCCCAGCTGGGCCATGAACACACTGGGCGACTGTGGGAGCCTCCAGTACGTTCAGAGTATGGAAGTGGACCCGAACACCGGCCGGATGTGGATCATAGACACCGGCCGCGTCGACACTAGGGCAGCCGGCCTGTCCCCGCGTAACCTTTGTCCGCCTAAACTTGTTATACTAGACATAACCACTAAAAAGATCGAACGAGTGTATGAATTTCCTGACAATGTTGTTTCTCATACTAGCAATTTCATGAACGATATCGTCCTTGATTACGTTGACGGTGAAGCAAGATTTGCATATATTTCTGATACATCAGACGCTAAGATATACGTATACGACTTTGAAAGAAATGCATCATATTATTACCAGGATATTACGATGAACGCTCAACGGCTTATTCCCGGTGTGCAGGACGGTCTTCTATCGGCCCCAGTTGACGGTATAGCAATGTCTGCCGACTTTGCCTATGTATACTACTGCACGTTGACGTCCATTGAGCTGTACGCCATACCTACTCATACTTTGAGACGTCCGGGTGCCAACTTCTCAGCTGATATCATTCACGTCGGCCAGAAAGCTGGGGGCTCCGACGGAATGGTGTGTGGGCAAACATCGCTATTTTATGCTGTGTTTGAAAGAAATGCAGTTTTCAAGGCTCATAGCGAGTTAGAAGGTCAATCGATTTCTCTGAAGACGCAAAATGAAGTGATTTCAGACCAAGAATCAGTGAAATGGGTCGACACCTTCGCTTTCAATGGTACGGATCTATGGTTTGTGGCAAACAAGTTGAATCTGTTCGCCTCAAACCAGCTAAACTTCAATGGAAGTCAATCAAATATGTATATCTGGCGCCTAGAAGTCGGGGAACACGGTTACCTGTGGAGGGCGCGCGAGAGGACGCTCAATCATAAGGTTCCACTGGTCATTGTAGGCTGAATGTTTGTATGGGCGCGTCTTACACTTGGATTTGAAGTACTAGTAGTTTACTTTATGATCGATAGGAATGATTTAGAGAACTGGATGTGAATTAAAACATTTTACGTTCGATATTTAAAAAAAAATCCAGCATTTTTTTCTGCTGATAAAATTATTTGTATATAAATCATATATCTTTATATAAATGCAGTAACTTTTATTGTTTTGTCTGGGTTTTTTTTTGCAATATGTTTCTCATCGATAAATCTTCTAACTTAAAACAATGCATACATTAGATACTATTCATGCTAACAAAACAATTTTGATTGGTATACGTAAACTTGGCAGAGGCCCGTCGCTGATCAACCTAAAATCCATGGCCTAATCCCCTTTTGGGGGAGCCAGACAAAACCTCCCATGTCATTTTTGACTAGGTGGACAAATCATCCCATCCTGTATATTAGATCCCATTAATTTTATCAGTATGGGCACACATTTACCATCATAACAAAGTTGATTTTTTCCCAAATTATTAAATTATTTCTAAATGTAAATACTTTTTACATAACTGTCTATGGGCTTTGAGAGTCAAAATGATCTGGGATGTTTTGTCCACCATGACAAAATGTTCTGGGAGGTCTTATCCACCTAGTAAAATATTACATGGGAGGTTTTATCCTTGTTTGGTATGTGAATGTCTGTTTCAAAAATTGTGTATGCGTTCGTAGTTTTTTGTAATTCTTGCATGCGTCATACACGACCACGTTCGATATTTGTTTAGAAAACTGTTACTTTTAAAAATAAGAAACAAGATCAAATGGTCAAAAGCAATAACCTTACATATGGGTAAATAGTCCATATTAATCCCCGAAACACCCGCGTCCGCTCAGAGTATCTAAATGTTTTCACTGTTATGTTTTTTTCTCTTACTTCGCATCCAACTGAGGATTTTCGTATTTGTCCTAGCCCTTATATAACCAAGAACTGAAAATGCTAGGCTGTCGCTGATGAAAAAAAACGCGCCTGTGTAATGACAACTCACAAGGTAGTTAGATTCTCGGTGTACAAAAAGAGATGTTTAACGTCTCTAACTCCTAAAAGAACATCCAAAAGGACACGATTAGTCCGAAAAGCATCTCCATCTAAATACCACATAAACAGAAAACATTAAAAAATATTTTCACGTGAAAGTAAGGGAAAACTACTTTTTGACAATGAAATCTCAAGCGAAATAATGAAAATTCAGTCAATGCAGAGGTTTATGAGTATGTGGCATTTAAAATAATTGCTGAAAGCAATGAATTAGATGAAGACATAGTTGAACTAGAACTACAAGCTACTGGGCCAGAAAATACCCAAGGAACAAACAAATTGGAAAACCCGAGTGCCACAAAAGAGCATGTAAAGGCCTAGTTTAAGCCTCCTATAAGTGACCCTCCCCCATCCGTGTATAGTAGACAACATCTGTGTGTTGATCAGAATCTTTATTGCTGTCTGCTGTCTATCTGATCTCAGATCAAAGTGTCCTGCTGTGCAGTCCTTGTTGTTTTATTATAGAAATGAACAAATGACATTGTCTTATAATTGTTTTTTTTTTTACTTTTTTAAAATTTTAATAAAATTAATAAATGACATTGCTTTCCTTTAAAATAAGAATAAAAGTAATGTTATATGATATACATGTATATAATAGCCCATTATTATGATTTAACCATGAAGCTTCACAATTTAGATATTACAATGGAGACCATGCATTTAAATTGGATTGAAATATATCAGTTAGATAAGTATTAAAACATTAATAACTCTATTGTTTATTATTGATTTCCCATCTGTCAAATTAATGAAGTGGAAAAGTGAGAACAAACCATGAATACATGGGCTATGCAAGAATTGGTAATGTATAAATGAGACAATGAGATTATCTACTCTAAAAGTGTCAACACTAAATGGCCCTATGCCAATGAACAAATACACAGTCAAATGTCCCGCTGAGACCCCAGTGCATAAACAAGGGATGCATAACAGGGAATGAGCATGCCAAACACAGCTTTAACCATGCCTTAAGCAAAACTGGTAATAAATGTAAAGTGTTAAACGAAGTCAATTCCCTTCAAGCTTTTTGAAGACACATTAAAATCGGAGAAACTGACCACCAAGTTATTTCTGTCAAGTCCAATAGAAATCTTTCGTCTCCACAGAATAACGCATTGCGAAGGTGTTTTCCGAATCATAGGAAATTGACTTCATTGAAAACTTTACATCTTTTACCAGGCGCGTTGAACGCGCTTGTGTGTATTTGATATTTCAAGGGCCATTTGTGTACTTTTGGGTGTTCTGTCAGGAGTCAAAGACGTTACTCATCTCTTTAAGTACACTGAGAATCTAACTACTTTGGGAGTTGTCATCACACAAGCGCATTATTTTTCATCGGCGACAGCCTAGCATTTTCTGTTCTTGTCCTGACGGATTTCTTCTTCACTGCGGTCTTCTGTATAACGGGAGGCTCGTTCGCCTTCTAAATCGGGCCTTGGTAAAGTTCAAGGCCTTCCTGAAAGAAAAAGTCGTTGAGTTCAAATGATGATACACATCACATATCGAACTGAAAGACTCGTGAACATTAGCGATTCCAAGAATTAAAATGTATCCTCTCAATGCTAAACAAGTGTGCAGAAGTTTGTATGCATTTCACCAAAATGTGGGTAGTGTGCTTGCAATAAACAAAATGGGGGGTTAAGAAGAAAAACTCGGCCAGGAAACGTGTCCAGTCGAGTAATAACCATGAAGTTTGGAAAATAGAAATGTATACTTGCATGGACAGTTACAATATGCTCAGATATGCCATATTTGCCGAGAAAATACGAAAAAGTGTGGATAAAATCAACACGTTTATTTGTAAACATTGCCTCCTAAGCCACAATCTGTTCAATAACTTTTTATCTTTTATCTTTAAAGCTATGATACCAAACTATCGATGTCGATCGAAGAATATGTTTTTCGCCATATACTGGACGCATACATTTTTTTTAATCTAAAAAAAGTCCACTTACCAGGCAAAGTTGGTACCTAATTCGGTACTTTTTATTGTAAATCCGCCATTTTGTTTGCCATGAAACATTTTTCTCACTTTTGCATAAAGCGAAATTACGTCCTTCCCCTGTATAACAGAAGTTGACGATGATGATGATGGTGATGATTATGATGATGATGATGATGATGATGATGATTATCGCCTTTCTCACTCAGACTAAAATTTCGGTTTACAGTGTTTTTAACACCACATTTATGTTTACATATTGTATTTTGTTCAACAGTGTTTACATTTTTAAAATCTCAATTACTATGACCAAATAATGCTTCAATGGTCTTTTTCTGTTCTTTACATACTTAAATTGACAAAACATATTTTTCTTCAACATCCATGATAAGTCTCCAAAATGAGTTTGAGCCAACTTAAAAATCATCATGGACACTCTTTTGGCAAGGATTAATATCCAAAAATGTCTCCATCTTCCCTAGTTTTACATCGTCACTTCCCCCTGCCTCCTGTTGGATTTAGAAGTTATTGCGTTCCTATTTAAGGCAAAAAGAAATAACATTAAGTCATACCCAAAATTGTTACATTGTATATACATGTAGTTTGAATCCCTCTTATGCACCAGTCAATTGTAACCACGGCCCCCAAGTCCGGAGAATAGCGGGGACTTTCGGTCCAGCCAATCCCGGCTAAAATCCCCGCATTCATCCGGCACTGCGGGGCCACCTGAAAGGTAAAAACACGGCCCATTTCCCCGGCTATCCCCGGTATACCCCCGGACCTGGGGGGGGGGGGGGCGTGGTTACAATTGACTGGTGCATTATCGTTACCAAATATATCACTAGATAGGAAAATTAAACTCAAGAAGTTTTCAAGTCAAAACGTGTTCGTGTGGTCAAAACGTCAAGGTCAAAACTTGAGCAATCAGGTTATCCGCGCTATCCGCTACTAAAACTGATGGAATATTCAGAGTTTGAATTGTAGCTTTTATTTCCTCTTTACACGGTGTCTAACACAACGAAAAGAACCAACATAATAACGCGCACTACACCATGTATTTAAATTAGCATTGCTTAAACCCGATCCGAAGAATTTGACATCACTAAACTCGCCTCCTAGCGGATTAGCCGGCTTAAGCAATAATTAACAAGAACAATTATTGCATCTTAGTTATTACGCGTCGCGCTATACAGCTAGTCTTCTGTTATACCGCTGAGGGCCAAATTCCGCAAATGGGCAAGACGTCGGTAAAGCGAGCTATGCTTACCCCTGAAGTACACTTCTTTTGAGTACATCCTGATCCCCCAGTAGCACATTTGAGCTGATGGAAAGAAATTCTGACACTTCGACACCCAGCGTCTAATCTAAAAAAAAACTGCACACGTACATTTACATGTGTGTTATGAAAAAGGCATCTGGTAATGCTGGTATTGTTATTAAAACCCAAAATAATGTATACATTTGAACAAAGTACAATCTCATGTATTTGTACATATTGACAACGTAAGCATATCTCGAAAATATGTTCGCACTCAATGCGACCTACATTAAAGTGATAATTATTCTATTGTATAGCCCTCTTTGTACGGTGTTCCGTTATCTCGGTATGACAAAGACGTGAAGGAACGACGGCGAATACACGAACGTGTGAAGGGACGAAGGGACTTTGTCAACCATACCTTTTATGACTTTTCGGTCAGTATCATTTGTAACCCATACGTATGAAGACTTGTCGGTCAGTATCAATTTGACTTTCATATCCGTGATTGCTTGTCGGTCAATGTCCTCTTGCCCCTCATACCCATGATGACTTGTCAGTCCGTATACCTTTGTCCCCTTTCACCCGTGATAACTGTCAGTCCACATCCCTTTGTCTATTTCACCCGTGATAACTGTCAGTCCATATACCTTTGTCCATTTCACCCGTGATAACTTTCAATTTATATACCTTTGTCACTTTCACTCGTGATAACTGTCAGTACATATATATTTGTCTTCCTTCCCCGTGATAACTGTCAGTCCATATCCCTTTGTCCCCTTCACCCGTGATAACTGTCAGTCCATATACCTCTGTCCCCTTCATCCATGAAAACTGTCAGTCCATATACCTTTGTCCCCTTTCACCCGTGATAACTGTCAGTCCAAATACCTTTGTCCCCTTTCACCCATGGTAACTGTCAGTCCATATACCTCTGTCACCTTCATCCATGATAACTGTCAGTCCATATACCTTTGTATCCTTTCACCCGTGATAACTGTCAGCCTACATGCCTTTGCCCCTTTCACCTGTTATAACTGTCAGTCCATATACCTCTGTCCCCTTCACCCGTGATAACTCTCAGTCCATATACCTCTGTCCCCTTCATCCATGATAACTGTCAGTCCATAAACCTTTGTCCCCTTTCACCTGTGATAACTGTCAGTCCACATCCCTTTGTCCCCTTCACCCGTGATAACTGTCAGTCCATATACCTCTGTCCCCTTCACCCGTGATAACTGTCAGTCCATATATCTTTGTCCCCTTTCTCCCGTGATAACTGTCAGTCCACATGCCTTTGCCCCTTTCACCTGCTATAACTGTCAGTCCATATACCTCTGTCCCCTTCACCCGTGATAACTGTCAGTCCATAAACCTCTGTCCCCTTCACCTTTGATAACTGTCAGTCCATATACCTTTGTCCCCTTCACCCGTGATAACTGTCAGTCCATATACCTTTCTTCCCTTTCAGCCGTCATAACTGTCAGTCCATTTAGCTTTGTCCCCTTTCACCCGTGATAACTGTCAGTCCATATATCTTTGTCCCCCTTCACCCGTGATAACTGTCAGTCCATATAGCTTTGTCCCCTTTACCCGTGTTAACTGTCAGTCCACATACCTTTGCCGTCGTCACCCATGATAACTGTCAGTCCATATACCTTTGTACCCTTTCACCCGTGGTAACTGTCAGTCCATATACCTTTGTCGTCGTCACCCTTGATAACTGTCAGTCCATATATCTTTGTCCCCCCTCACCCATGATAACTGTCAGTCCACATCCCTTTCACCCGTGATAACTGTCAGTCCATATACCTCTGTCCCCCTTCACCCGTGATAACTGCCAGTTCATATACCTTTGTCCCATTCACCCGTGATAACTGTCAGTCCATATACCTCTGTCCCCTTCACCCGTGATAACTGTCAGTCCATATACCTTTGTCCCCTTCACCCGTGATAACTGTCAGTCCATATACTTTTGTCCCCTTCACCCGTGATAACTGTCAGTCCATATACCTTTGTCCCCTTTCACCCGTGATAACTTTCAGTCCACTTGCCTTTGCCCCTTTCACCTGTTATAACTGTCAGTCCATATACCTCTGTCCCCTTCACCCGTGATAACTGTCAGTCCATATACCTTTGTCCCCTTCACCCATGATAACTGTCAGTCCATAAACCTTTGTCCCCTTTCACCCGTGGTAACTGTCAGTCCATATACCTTTGCCCACTTCACCCGTGATAACTGTCAGTCCACATCCCTTTGTCCCCTTTCACCCGTGATAACTGTCAGTCAATATATCTTTGTCCCCTTCACCCGTGATAAATGTTAGTCCATACATCTTTGTCCCCTTCACCTGTGAAAACTGTCAGTCCACATCCCTTTCACCCGTGATTACTGTCGTAATATTTGTAACCACTGTCACCTCACTATGGTTAAATTATATTGTATGTGTATTGTCTATGATATTATATTGTATGTGTATTGTCTATGTGTAATTTGTGTTTCGAAAGTACCTTGTTAGTAAAGATAAGTATACGTGTATTAATATATATCGTGACCTACGATCGATTGATAGAATTGCATTTATTTATATATATAATGAATTCCATTGATGTATGTTCATGGGCCTATGGCCTTTATGCATTGGAATAAACTATGAAACTTTATTATCACAACTCGAGGCTTGTGATTCCGCCTAAAGTGTCTGGTTGGTGATATTTTCTTCTATGGCGTTAAAGCTATCAATCTGTCTGTCTGTCGATCTGTCTGTCTGTCTGTCTGTCTCTCTCTCTCTCTCTCTCTCTCTCTCTCTCTCTCTCGGTTTTTTCGATCCGTACCGGAAACACATGATAGATACTTATACTCTTCTATTGTCATCACATACCTGCCTCCCTTGGTGAAGACCGTCGTCTGCAGCACAATAGAACATTGTCATATGGTATTAAATGAAAAATGAAAACTCTGTAACCTTGTTTTCGTATAACACGCTATGCTCGGGATGGGGATGAACCTTTTTACACGGAAGGCCATGCCAGATACAAATTATCATCTTACGAGGGAAGGTCATTTTCATGGTAGTCAATTTCGTTGTCAGTGCTTCTTATTATTTCCTGATTTCTTATGGATAAAGATATTTTGACCATTTTCGAACATGTGATTTAACTGGAGCGTGGACAGTTTTATGATTAACCTTTAAGAATGGCGATTTTGTTATTTAATTATTATTGTTATTTGTTGTTTCTTGGGTGTTAAACTTTGGAACGTACATGAGACGGGTTTGGCTAAAGTGAATTTAGCCTTCCATTTTAATGTATCTGTTACTTCATCCATTTAATTTATCCATCTTTGAAAACATTTGGTGAAACTGCAGAGGGATACTGAGTATTTGGAAGTTTTAAATCGATCAAATTGGTGTACATTCATACCATGAATAAGAGTTTTAGGTTGTATACATTCTCGACACAAGTGAGAGAGCAATACAAACCATAAAATAAAATAAACTTAGCATGTAATGATAAGTTTGTTAAGGATACCGACTTAACTTAGTCAGCTTTATTTAGATGAGAAGAAGTTTACGTTAACGATAGTGCATATCACATTCACGTTTACAACAGCACTTCATAAAAATTCGATATTTATTGAAAAAGACTGAAGTAACATTTAACTAACAATTCGTTTGATGAGAGTAATGAGCAAAACTAACCTTTTTAACGCATGTCTGATTTCTTAACTATTAAAAATGACTAAGAAATATGTACAAAACAAAGAATCACGGCGCACACAGTGTGGCATCGTTCTACAAAATTATGTCGAGTTGACTTTTTGGCCAAGGATTGCATCGTTATAATACAAGCAAATCTAAAATATATTATACGTGTAAAAGCAAAAGATCATAGTCTTTTATAGGCTAAGAAATATGTTCCTATATTTTCTCTTAAAAAGTTATTTTGGAATAACTGGCACTTTCTTGCTTGTTTAAATCGGTTTTGAACCGTGGTGACACATGTGAGAACCCCGTTGAAGTTACGTGATTTCTTACCCTGAACATAATTGTTTAGTTCAGGATAGCCATGTGGATTTCTTTTTTATAAATCTGCCTTTATGTCATTAAAAGATACATCAAGCTCAAATATGTTGCATACAATGCAGTTCATCAAATAACGAATTAATTAGGGATGCTCCTCTATTTTATGGTTTACTCCTAGAGCAATCGGTCTTTTGACACAAATGGTACGCCATAGCAGATAGTAAAAACAAGCAATATCGCTTATCTAGCTTATCTCTATATGAATACATCCGGTGATCGTACTCACATCCACAATTAGAGGGCGTGTAGGTCGTTGGTAAGTTATTCGTTTTTGTTTTTTTGACATAGAAATAGGTTCGAGCATTTTTAAACGTTTATAATGCACAGCTTAATGACAAAATGGTACAAGGCAACGCAGTTAAAATTGTGGTGTAATAAAACTATATACACGCATCATTGCTATTATCAAACCCAAAACAGCCTTTGCAACACCTGCTGAGTTGCATGCATGCTACTGTGTAAAATTTCCTACATTTATATATGTTTATTACTACGAGAAATTGAAATGATGTTCAACTATTTAAGTGAAAAACAACGTTACCACTACCTATCAAGAAACCAGGAACAGCTAGTATGTCATCAACAACTTGACATGACTCTGGTCAAAGTAGTCATGTGTAGCTTCAATTTGTCTAGAAGTGCTCAGATTGAAATAAAGTTAATTTACGATTGGATTGGATTAGTGTCTTTTTTTCAATGTACTACATTTTGACATTTTTCAATTTGAACAGTTATCTTCCCTTTTGATCAATATTGATGTTTATACAAAATATTGATGTTTATGACAAAATATCCTGCAAAAACTAATCTATTTTTTAAAGTCTAACTAAATAAGAGTTCAAGTATTCAAATGTCTATTCCTTTTGGTTGTGAACACAAGCAAGGAGACCATAGCGACCTATGCGACATTGTAGAAGAGGCTTGACCCTTAGTATTGACACAGGTGAATGGACTGGCATTTTATGCTGGCAACGCGAAAAAGGGAAATGAAAGCGACTACCTCACGTCTTTTCGACCAAGTTTGTAGCACTAAGGCTCGTTCTCGTGGGAATGAACAAGGGGACTTAAAATAGAGATATATGCCATGGTATAGCCTATTCCTTGTTTTAAGTGTTAGTACATTTGAATAACCGTTCCTTTAAGGCTTAATACGCGGGATAGGGGCGTGAATGCTGCCTCCCAAAACAAGCAGATAGATATATATATATATATACTTAGACCAGCTACGTGGGAAATGAACTTGGAATCGGCCAACCAAGACCTTTTTGACAACTTATATTACTCCGCCCTTAGTTATGGCTACACGTCATGTGCTAGTTTTAACATTTTCCAAATAAGATTATGTAAAAGACTTTACCACTGTAGTCTTACTAACCGTTCCAAGGCGGTACCTAACAATCCTTGATAAACATACCTATAATTTTTATATATATAGTATGTATATATTGTGCTGTTTGTGGAGTTTTGTGCTGTCCTTTCATGTTTCTTGTTTGTGTTTTGTTTTGTTTTTGTGTTCTATGTTATTGGCGTTTACCCAGTGCCATTAAACCGGGTTTATATTTAAACTGTTTGCTACTGAGTTTCTGTAGTTTTCACATAAGTGTTCATTGTATTAATGGTAAACCACTTCATTGATATTTCAGTTGGTATGACGCAAACTGTCAAGGGTAGATAAGATATATTTTTTGATTATGACTTGTGTAAACATATGGAGAATGCGTTGTCGAAACCTTTTTTAAACGCATTCAATATCAATCACCTTCGAGGCACCCAGAATAAAAGTTATTTGGAATTTTGTTAATCGTTAGAATCTTATATTTGTGATGTTTATAAACTTAATACAATTTATCATATTAATATAATGTCTAAGTACAATAATAGTCTTAAATCACTGATTCCTATCGTTATTGCTCAACCTGATTTTTATGGTGATATCTTAAAGAAAACTTGTAAAATTAATTGTTTTTCAGCAGCTTATTTGACAGATAGACTCAATGAATTGCTATGACCTTATTTAAACCGTGTATTTTATGGCGATACTTTGAAGAGTACTTGCCTTCTGGTTTTTAAAGATGAATTCCTTATAAAAATATAATGTTGAATATGGCGTTCTAATAGTAATATATATTGTATTTTTATTTTAAATAATGTTTTCTTTTGTTTGTTCCTAGATTTAGTACTATGATGCTTTTCAATATGAAACGCTATGATCACACAGTTTTAAACCTTTTATATGCTAAGCCAGACTGTATTAGGTGTCAAAAAATAACTGCATCATATCTTTGAAAAGTTTTTGCATTAGGTACTCTGAATTGTATTCTTTCGTCTGCAGGTAGAGTCATTGAAGTACGTTTCTTATTATAAAGTTTCCTCAAGTTAAGGCCACACCAAATTGATTTTCGTTCCGTGGATTTACCGCTCCTAGTTTTTTGAAAATGTATTTTTTTATATTCTAAGATATGTAATTCAAACGAAATACTACTGATGATATTATATGACTTATGTTTGTCGACGATGTAAATATATGTTTAATGATGCTGAGCAGTTTTGTTCGCTATTAAACAGTACCTGGACAGTTGCCGGATTAGAATGAAGAATTAACTAGAGAAATATTGAACATTTTAATATGAAATTTCACATAAAGGAAATGAAGCTCCTGTTGTTTTTTTTTAAATAAATGTGATGCAAATATTTTCGAATAAAACATGGCAATGTTGTTTAGTGAAAATCGCAGATAGTTACACTCTCATTTGTTTTGTTAATGACAAAATCAAGTGTGGCAAATCATTACTAGTGTTATGACTAAGATACCAAAAGCTGGAACCCTTCAGTATATGTTGATATTTGCTAAAATATTGTTTCATATAGACCACACCTCTCATATTAGCTTTAACAGCGTTGTTGTTACGAGGTGGTTCAAAAGAACATGACAGCTATTGATTGTAAATAGTATGGACTTTTTCAATGTACATGTATTACATTCGATGTATTTCGTCGAAAATGCCTTTTCAATAGGTATACATCTGGAAAATATAATAATGAGTATTACCCATTTATAGCTTTTGACAATGATGATACTATATTAAAATTATGTCAATATGATCCGTTAAATATGATCAACATTAATGTGCTTGTTACATTTATGCAAAGATAACAACATTTTATATATAGTGCATGCATTGCAACTACTACTGATTTTTAATTTAAAGTTGATGTGTATTTAGGGCCGATGTTCTTTGTTTACTTTAAGGAACATGAGTTGAGTTTATTTCTCTGGTTCATTGTAGTTTGGGCCATTGCCTGTTTTACTTTTAGACCCACGAAGTAAAGATAACTATTTTTCTATGCAGAATTAATGTTATCTAATCACATATCTGTACTTGAACTTGTCATTTTTTTCAAATCTGAAAAACCTGTTTAAATGAGCATTATTGGGACAGCACTTTATTTTACGAAACATAAACGAATACGCAAATGTCGTTTAGACAAATTTCCACCAACGGTTTAATAATAGAAAAAATAATTTAAAAGCAAATCTTAATTCATTCACGTTTAATGACACTCACCGGCGTATCGTTGTTTTAAGTCTGGCTCACAGTGTCACGATTTCATCCCCGATTTCCCTCGCCTTTTCGTAAGAAATATCCAGGGCAAGCCATAGAAGAATCTGAACAGTTCAAAGCTATCGTGGCTTTTCCCGTTTCAGCAGGATCATACAATGAAATTTCATGCAATAGTAGGCATTACACAATATAAATAATACAGTGAAAACTACAGGGACAAGCCCAGGAGTCTAATATTTCCTGTTTAGAGGCACAAGGCAAGGGGCTAAAGAAATAAACAAGGAACACAAACGTATAAGCAATATACATGTAAATGCAAACTATTAATTCAAACCATGAATATTATGACTGTGTTTATTTCCTTAATAGCACGGGTAAAGTAATCATAACAAACAACTGAAATTTGTCTGCCGCATTGACACCATGAAAAAATTCGATAAAGCATTAACCTTGTAATTTTGTCGAGCTTTTTGCAATGATATTATATTTCTTATATATCCAGTATATATGTCTGGTGGCCCTATAAAATTTATTATCAAATGATATTCCTTCTGTAAAAAGAAAATATATTATAGGCAAAGTCTTTGTGTAAAGCATGTGGTTTTTGGACGGTGCCCGCTCAGGGCAGCGTTCATAGTAGGGGCAATCGGCTGAAAAGTTACAAACCGATTTACCGCCTGTCTCGGTCGAAGAAAGAGTGCGGTTTTTCAATGCTTAAAACACCAGTAATATTCAATAGCTTACAAGGACATTAATAATTATGCAATAAATCTATAATTCTTAAGCATAAAGGATATGTTTAAAATACATTACTTAAGAATGCATGATTTATTTATCTTGATTTTTTCCTGCGCGAGCTGACCGTTACATTTAATGACATTGGACTTTTTCCTTTTTTTGGCACCAACCAAATTACTTGCTAAAAAAAATAAATCCGGACTCCAAGCTTTACTAGAGTAAGGGCCAGTTTTATTAAACTTCGTACGAAGTCTGATTTGCGTACGAACTTCGTACGATGTATCTCAGGCTGTTTAGCCGTTTTATTAAGATTTTCGTACGAACAAGCACCTGTTTCTTCGTAGATCTACGAAAATTTCTACGAAAGCTCTTAGGGTGGCGTACGATCTTCGTAGACTGAAAAATGGCCGCCACAACAACAGAAATATTCTATATTGGCGATCTTTTATTTATTATGACGTATTTTAACAAAACCAACTGCCAAATTTCAAGACAGAAGACGACTCTGTGGAATCTGCAACCCGGTGAGTAAATTAACGACGCCGTTTTGACTAAATTTTCAGGGGACGCAACCTCGCGCCAACTGTCAAAATGTTTTGAAAAACAAAATGCTCTTATTTCGATGCATTTCAAGAGTTTTGTTGTGATAAAAACACTGGAATATAGACTGAAATACTATCCAACCATTAGACTCATGAAAAATGAATTTTACGGTGATTTAAGTAAAACAAACAAGCTAAAAACAGACTGATTTTATGACGGTGTTTTCATCTTTCAAAGTTTTTATCATTTTTCTATAACTTGCTTTGACTTTTATTTACAAGATTATCATGTCTCTAATAGTGTTCAGAAATTCTAAATCAACATTGAAGCTTATAAATTTAATAGTTGCCTGGGGGTGGGGATGCGGGATGGGGTGAGGTGGGTCTAAAAGTTAGTCCACCTAAATGGCTGTCAACGAGTCTTTTGCAATCTTGTTTTACTATGGCAGATTCGTGACGTCCACCATCCCACAAAAAGTACCGAATGGTCCTTGCGCAGAGAATCTTCGCGGCCACAATTTTGAAATTATCTCCGTTATAAATTCAAATTTCTACGAAAATATTAAATATTGCCTACTTTTAAACACATAATGTGACATATTTATTTATGTCACTATGCCAAAAAACTTCTCAGGTATACTGGTTGGAGAGAAGTAGCCGGCGGAAAGCAGTAGCCGGCAATCGCTTTTTATTCGTATTTTTTTAAAATCTTCTTAAAAAAGATGAGAATTGTAAATCCAAGCAACACTATTTGCATCGAATCCAACACAAAGCGTACGTTTAAACATTTTATTTACAAAAAATTTGGAAATGTCAAAGAGTTTGCCAACTTTCTCGTGGGGGATGATCACATGAATGTTACTGCGCATGCGCAATTGAATAAATTTACCGACAGTCAAGTGTTGGTTATGAACGATTATTCGTCGATGAATCACAGCAAAATGTATTTTTAAAAAAGCCTGTTGAAATGATATTTTCATATTGCCCGTCAATCGCTTTCAAACAATATTGAGACATATTAAAATTTTTAGGTATCCATGGTGTGGTTTTAGACGCATTGTTAAAGCAAGACTAACTAATAACTCTTACTTGTCTATTAATTACAGGTAGCAGTCATCCTTTGGTTTAGATCAGATTAAAGATAAACAGAGGAAGGTGTTGATTTTCATTTATGACTGCTACAACCTGATTATCCTGAAACCCTACAGTTCCACAACATGCCGGTGTTGCAGTGCCCGATAGATGGATGCGAATGGAAGTCACAGGACCTGGGTGCAGAATTTGCGGCTGCTCTAACTGCCGCGCTCCAGATTCACGACAGAACTGTCCACACGGCACTGGCCCGCCCAGCACCACAAAAGCTGAAGTTGGACCCACCGTCCATTACTGCCGGATGTGATCCAGACCAATGGTCAGCATTCACCAGACAGTGGGACATGTACAAGGTGGGAATGTCTATCGCTGACAACGTCCTGGCCACTGCCCTGTTCTACTGTTGCAATTCAGATCTACGCACAGACATTATGCGTGATATTCAGGGGGACGTTGCGAACATGGCAGAAGCAGATCTTCTGGGTGCAATCAAGAGACTAGCTGTCAAAGACGAGAGCACCCTGGTCCACCGCATTAAACTTAACAGGATGACCCAATCTCCTGGGACAGGTATTCGGACATTTTTGGCCAGTCTCCGAGGCCAAGCTTCACTCTGCCAGTATAAGGCCACCTGCAAGGAACCGGGCTGTGCACATGTTTTTGATTTTAGTGATGAGATCATCAAGGACAACCTGGTTAGGGGCATTGCTGACCCAGAGATTATGTCTGATTTGCTTGGTGATCCTAAGACAGACAGAACACTGGAGGAAACTGTGTCTTTTATTGCCCAGAAAGAACAGGGCAAAGTGACGAAAAGTGCAGTGGGCGACTCAGCTGGTGCCATGTATGCTGCTCGTTCAAGCCAAAAACCTGCCCCAGTTCCTGGAGCAAAATGCTGGGCATGTGGAGGCCCTGCTCATGGTCAGAGGAATGACCGAAAGACGAGGTCTAGAAACTGTGAGGCCTGGACATTCACCTGTGGTAAATGTGCAACAAAAGGACACTATACCAAATGTTGTAGTAAGTGCACTACTTGCGGTTTGTGGGGTCACCGTGACTCTTCATCAAGAGCCTGTCGCCAGGGTACGAGTCTTAGGAACCCTCCCAATTCACATGTCACTAGAGGTTCAACAAAGGATTCTGACTATGATAAAGCTAGTTACGTCTTCGACCAGTTGTGTTCTACATCGGAGCAGGGCAGATCAGCTATTAGGACTAGCCAGGCTATAGGATCCAGATGTCAAGAGGGTGGAACACCTCTCGAACATTATATATACGATGGTCAGTGGGTGGCTAGACCTTCCAAACCCCACCCTATGATATTAGTGAATATGACACCACTGCCAGAAGAACATGCATTGTTTGGACACCCTATGCGAGATGCCTCAGAACTCAAATCAATCACAATGTCCATGGTGGCCGACACAGGTTGTCAAAGTACAATTATACCCTTACAGTCCGCTAAAAATCTAGGAATAAAGGAACACGACCTCCTTCCTGTCAAACTTGTGATGCGTGGGGCTATTAGAGAGGATCTTGGAGTTATGGGAGCCATTGTTGTTAACATTGCCACTTGTACGGTTGATGGGTCTGCAAGGTCAACACGTTTGCTCTGTTATGTCTCAGATGCCATGGAAAAAGCTTTCCTCTGCAGGGAAGCACTCGTCTCTCTGGGGATAATTCACACTGACTTCCCACAAGCAACGGCAGAAACATCCCCTGACATCAATGCCTCCATGGATAGTTGTGAGAATATTACCTGCTCCTGCCCAAGACGTCGACAGGAACCGCCACCTATGCCCACGACTTTACCCAATGGTTTGAGTGCAACAGAGGACAATGTGGAAGCCCTGAAAGAGTGGCTTCTCGACTACTACAGTGCTACGACTTTTAATGTGTGCGAACATCAACCACTGCCACTAATGAAGTGTGAGCCCCTCCAACTGCATGTTGACCCAAGTGCCCCACCAGTGGCAGTCCACAAACCAGCACTTGTCCCAATCCACTGGCAGGATAAAGTCTATGCTGATCTAGAGAGGGATGTTCGCATCGGTGTGCTTGAGAGGGTCGATTCGAATACCCCCACAACATGGTGTTCCAGGATGGTGGTAACGGGTAAGGCTGATGGTACCCCCAGACGTACAGTTGACTTGCAACCTCAAAACCGCCATTCTGTCCGCCAAACCCATCATGTACCAAGCCCCTTCCATCTGGCCGATCGAGTTCCGCAGGGCATGAAAAAAACAGTGACAGATGCTTGGAATGGGTACCACTCTGTGCCAATCCGTGAAGAGGACCGACATTTCACGACGTTCATTACACCATGGGGGCGCTACAGGTACAAGGTGGCTCCACAGGGATTCATGGCCAGTGGAGATGCTTATAATCAACGCTTTGACGCCATTATTGCAGACTTCAAAAACAAGGTCAAATGTGTAGATGATACATGTATGTGGGAAAATTCCATTGAAGCAGCTTTCTTCCAGGCTTGTGAATGGTTTGACCTGTGTGCTCGAAATGGTATCACCCTGAATCCGAAGAAGTTCCAATTTGCCCAGGACACTGTTGATTTCGCAGGTCTTACCATCACACCAACGAACATACGACCAAGTACAAAGTTTCTGGATGCAATAAGACACTTTCCTACACCATCTGACATTACTGGTGCGAGAGCTTGGTTTGGACTAATCAATCAGGGGGCATATGCTTTTGCCATGACAAGACAAATGAAGCCATTTCGTGCTCTTTTGAAGCCATCTGCAATATTTCAATGGACGGATGAACTAGATGAACTGTTTCACCATTCCAAAGAGGTCATCATCCAGGAGATGAAAGAAGGTGTGCGCCTATTTGATCCCACTCGCCTGACATGCCTGGCCACAGACTGGTCTGTAGATGGAATTGGATTCTTCTTGATGCAGAAGTACTGCCACTGTGAAAGCAAGACTCCTGCCTGCTGTCCGGATGGCTGGAAACTGTGTCTAGTTGGCAGTAGGTTCACACATCCTGCTGAAAGCAGGTATGCTCCCATTGAAGGTGAGGCCTTGGCTGTAGTGTATGCACTCCACCAAACACGGTATTATATTCTTGGATGCAAAGACCTCATCGTAGCCACGGATCACAAACCCCTTCTCCAGATCCTGAATGACAGGTCGCTCACCGACATTGACAACAGGAGACTTCTAAACCTCAAAGAGAAGACCCTAGGATATAGATTCTCAATCGTTCATGTACCTGGCAAAAGGAACCTAGGTCCAGATGCAGCTTCAAGACACCCTGCTGGTCAGCCAGATCGTCTTCTGTTACCAGGCGAAGCACCGGAAACTGATACTCTCAGTAATACAACAGAGTTCTACCGTGACACCTTGACACGCTTATACCAGCACGCCGAGGATAATGATATGGCAAATGACAGTGATACAGTTGCCGCTGCAAGCAGTGCACTTAATGCGATCATCACTGTTGTTACTTGGGACATGGTACGAGAGGCCACAGCATCAGACCCGACGTTTGTTGACCTTGTCAACATCCTGGAGGCTGGGTTTCCAGAGGACTGCAGGGAGCTACCAGTGCCCTTGCGCCCTTTTCATCGCTTTGCTGCAGGCCTATGTGTTGTGGATGGTGTGGTTCTCATGGGCCAAAGAATAGTTATTCCCCCTGTACTCCGCAAGCCGGTACTTAATGCACTCCATGCAGCCCACCAAGGAGTCAGCGCAATGCGTGCAAGGGCCATGGACTCTGTGTATTGGCCAGACATTTCAATTGATATTGCCAGGGTGAGGGAACAGTGCGTACACTGCCATAAGATGGCCAAGTCCAACCCGATGCAGCCTCCTTCAGACATAACACCTCCAGACTACCCATTTCAGATGATCTGCAGTGACTATTTCACTTATAACAGCAAGGATTATGTGGTGATAGTCGATAGATACTCAAACTGGCCTATGGTACACAGGTCAGAATCAGGTGCGGAGGGCCTTATCAAGCGACTGCGGGAGACATTTGTGACATTTGGGATACCTGAAGAGTTAACTTCTGATGGGGGACCACAGTTCACAGCTGGAAAGACACAGGAGTTCTTAAAGGCCTGGGGAGTTCGACACAGGATTACGTCCGTTGCAAACCCACATGCTAATTGCAGGGCGGAGTTAGCTGTTAAAACAGTTAAACGCATGCTCATGGACAATGTTACTGCAACAGGATCCCTTGATGTAGATAAGTTCCAGAGAGCCTTACTGATGTACAGAAATTCTGTTGCCCCCGAGACAAAATCGTCCCCAGCATTAATACTGTTTGGACGACCCATCCGTGATGCTATCCCAATCCTAATGGGTCGATACTCTCCTCATGAGACTTGGACTGAGTTGATGTCGCATCGAGAGATGGCCCTTGCCCGAAGACATTCAAGGGATCGTGAGCGTTGGAATGAACACACGCACAGATTGCCTCCATTGCAGGTGGGAGATCATGTTTATCTGCAAAACTTGGTCGGCAACCATCCAAGGAGGTGGGAGCGCACTGGGACTGTTGTAGAGGTAAGGCAGTACCACCAGTATGTTATCCGTGTGGATGGTACAGGCCGAGTAACTATCCGGAACCGACAACACCTTCGAAAGTTCACCCCTTTCCACGGCACTCCCTTGCCAGGTTTGTCGGTGACACCCGCTGTGGAACGACCACAACAAGAAGTTTCCAATTGCCCTCCTCCATCCAGGGTAACACCACAGGTTTCCATGCCTCTGACTCCATCACTACCACCAGGAGGTTCTCAAACCCCGCTTAGCTCAAGCGAAACACCCACCAAGGCGTCTCCTTCGGAAAGCATACCAGGTAGGCCAACCAGGGCTTCTACTCCAAGGCAGACTACCCAATCAACTTTAGAGCCAAAGCGTCTGAGCTTTGACCAGTCGGACCACCGAAACTCTAGTCCAGATAGGCCTATGACCAGTGTACCACGTGCCCTTGCCCGTCTTCAACCTTACAATAAAGCAGGGACTAAGGAGCTGCTGACATCCCGGAGACCTTGCCGCCGTGACAATAATGAATGATATCCACATGAGTTGTGCTGTATATTACATTAATTTAGTGTTACAAAGACTGCTTAGTGTTGACAATGTCAAAGGCAAAGACTTTCTCCTAGAGGCTGTTTAATTTGACCACTGCGCTTTAGGACTAATTAGTTTCTTGTATTGATGATTCATTCGTGTTGGATGTTTTTTGTTTACTTTTAAGTTTTCGGCGTACCCTTAAAAACTTGTCCCTGGGGGAGGAGATAACTAATAACTCTTACTTGTCTATTAATTACAGGTAGCAGTCATCCTTTTCCACACTCCACTATTATGCTACATGTATAGGACTTTTCAACAAGGGGGAGGGGAAAATTAGTTCAGTTTTGTATTCATTAATGTGCTGTTGAACGTAGTATACATGTTTATGTCGTGATGGAAAAGGATTTCATCCTTTGGTTTAGATCAGATTAAAGATAAACAGAGGAAGGTGTTGATTTTCATTTAAAGACTACTCCAGCGCTTGGTTACCAGTATTACTTCCCTGTTCTATAGAGGCGCCTCATGGGGAAATTATACTTAATAAGCTGATAAATATCTGTTTTATAGTCAAGGAGCGGTACTGAAATAAAACTGCTGGGTACTGCTTCTCCTAATCCGTAAATTGGCACTAATTGATTACCCCCTTTGTGCCCCAATTAGGCACGCGCTTCGTGACGACACAAATTTTAATCTTGTTAAGTTAGTAGACATTGACCCCTAGTTTAATAAAATGTAAGTATTATTTCCGTTACATTTTGATATACCGAGAAAATCTTCGAAAACATGCAAAAACTGCCGTTTACTGCTCTCCAACCAGTACATGTGTCGATTTTTTTTATCAAGTGTCCCAATATCTGTAAATCTGGGACAAATCTGAAAGGTTGTGTACATGTATAAAGGTATTCGTGACCAAGAATATATTTATGTGGAAATAACGGCTCTAATGACAAATTAAATCCAGTTAAGATCACTGTCGGGTATATATTGAACAACTTTGTCATTATTATTCAACATCAATGCATAATATAACTATTTATTCTTTCGCTCAGTGTTAAATGCTAGAGAGTTGTAGCGTTACAGGGATACATAAGAAATGTCAAAATAATAAAAAAAAGAATCGTTGATTGCTCATTATTGTAGCTAGTCAAAAAGTATTTTTAAAATATCCAGAGCAGCCAGAAAGTAAGCATAAGCTCTATTGGTCACAGTTGGGAGACTTGTTTGTCCCAAACTACATTTTTTTTTCAATCTTTGACTGGGGACTCCCTGTTTGCAAGTTTGTGATCTATCAACTTGGCTCAAAGGCCCTTAGAACTTAAAATAACTTAAAGCTTGCAGTTGAATTGTTCAACCAGCTCTACAAACTGTTCCTGATAACTTAATTTGCAAACAATCTGACCTGTGTGGGTTAGTACTGGGACACACTCATCAACCGTATAATATTAGTACGGTAAACCTGGGTGCAAAAGTTGGACAGGTTCAGATCTTGAACCCCACGACTGATGAATACTTGAGCTCAAGCAGTGGCTTTATTAAAACAGAAACCACCTGGTATTTAAAGAAAAATGTCAACCATTTTTTAAGCTTCAGAAAAAAACAGCCTGTTTATAAATAAATAGATTATTCATTTTTTATTTCAGATCTTGACATGGATCCAAGATGCTGGTAACTAGGCGGGACGGATTATTTCACAGAACTGCAGGTTTCTTGATGGGTAACTAAATTTCCATATTTCCGGTTTACTTGTGTTATTTATAATCAAGATAAAAGTTAATACACCACAAGAGCAAATCAAGTGGAAATCGTGCATTATGTATGTATTTACAGTCAGTTTGTAGCATATTTTTTTTTACTAAATCTCAATTTAATACAAACTTTTAAGCTTATCATGCATATAGTTTGATGCACATTCTATAATTATAATATTAAAGATGTGCAGCATATATATGGAATGATCCACATCACTGGATACTGTATATATGTAACATTGCATGTGAAAATGCATAGCAACAAGTGATATTATCATATAAGACTGCTGAAAAAATCACATTGCAAGTTTTTATATTTATTTTCAAAAATTGATGTTTTATGCATTTTTCAAAAACATTAATTTGCGACAGAAATATGAAAAACTGCGATAAAATATTTTGTCAGCATTTTTGTATCGCTGGTTTTCAGATGTTTACACAAAATTGGCTCATTCCCGGACAAAAGATAAAATATTATCAAAACTGTTAATCTGTAAGAGTGCAGCCTTAAAGAAAACAAAAGAAATAAAAAGGGTTTTTAATGATTTCTAGCAGATAAGTCTGTTGTCAAAGAACCAAATTCAAGGTATCATTATAGCTGTCCGTCATGTCAGAGACAATACACTAATGTTATTGTATTATATTTGTATATGATGTATAGGTCCTAATTATTAGGTCTATAAATCCGGCTTTAAGAGATTTTGAGTTGTACCCTTTATCTAAATGAGAAAACAACAGATGTTTTATTATACGTATTTTACAAGTGGCTATGTGAAATATTCTGTGACTGTTAAAAGGTGTAAATTTAAAATATCTTGTATATGTACTCAATTATTTTTTTTATCATTGTTTTTTTTGCTCTTAAATATTTTTTTGTTTTTCGTTTCAGAGACTCAGCGCCATGTCACAAATACTTCAGAACCTAGAATGAAAGTTAACCGAAAGAGCAATAAACTTTCCAATCTCTACAAAATTCATCTTAACTGTTCTTCAAGGTGATACTTGAGACTACCAAAGACTTTTTAAGGACAGAATTCACAAAACAGTTATGCCACCATCTCATATCAAAGGATTGTGCTTGAGTTGAACAGCCTTCAAACAGAAACTGTTTCAACACCTTCAATGGATTCATTCTGATTCAGTTTACTCTTGCTGTGATCTGAGCAACTATTTACATCAGTTCAACATTGTCAATTGTTTAAACTTGAAAATTCTGTCTTCTTGCAACTCACGTAATCTATTTACTGTGGACTTTGATGTTGACTCTATACAGGAAGAAGAGACCATCTTTATACATGCTGGCATATCATTTAAAAAGGAAACAAATTTTATAACCAACATACTGCACTGTTATGTCATCCAAGGACTCAGCTACTGACTCAATTTATAAATACTTCAAAGGAAAAAATGTCTCTGTCAATGTAATTACTGTTGTGCATAATAAGACATTTTTTATTATGCCTCCTTTAATGATGAGGGGTATATTGTTTTGCACATGTCGGTCGGTCGGTCGGTACCGTCTACCGTCTTTAGACCAAAGCTTGTACGAGTGATAACTCAACAATTCCTGGACGTATGGTCATCAAACTTGACATGAAGGTTGGGCCTGACCAGTAGATGATTTTAGGGCTCATCGGGTCAAAGGTCAAGGTCACAGTGACCTTGAATAGTAAATTAATTTTAAAGCTTTTCCGAGTGATAACTCAACAATGCCTAGACCTATGGTCATCAAACTTGATATGGAAGTTGGGCCTCACCAGTAGATGACCCCTATTGTTTTTGGGGATCATCGAGCCAAAGATCAAGGTCACAGTGACCTTGAATGGTAAAAGGTTGTCCAAGTGATAAATCAACAATGCCTGCACCCATGGCCCTCAAATTTGACTCGGAGGTTGGGCCTTACCAGTAGATGACCCCTATTGATTTTAGGGGTCAAAGGTCAAGGTCACAGTGATCTTGAAAGCAAACTCGAAAATTCCTGGACCAAGGGTCATCAAACTTGACATAAAGGTTGGGCCTGACCAGTAGATGACCCCTCTTAGATTTAAGGGTCATCAAGCCAAGGTCAAGGTCACAATAACCTTTAATGCAAAAAAGGTAAAAAATCTCCCAGTGATATTTCAACAAAGCCTGAACCTATGATCATCAAACTTGACATGGAAGGAGATGACGCTAATTGATTTTAGGAGTCATTGGGTCAAAGGTCAAGTTCACAGTGACCTTGAATGCGAAAATGTTTGGAGTGATAACTTGACAATGCCTGTACCCATGGCCCTCAAACCTGACTTGGAGTTGTGTCTGACCTGTAGATGACCCCTTTTCATTTTGGGGGTCATCGGGTCAAACATCAAGGTCACAGTGACATTGATTGAAAAAAGCTTGTCTGTGTGATAACTTGTCAATGCCTGAACCCATGTCCCTCAAACTTGACATTTAGATTTTTGTAGACCAGCTGATGACTCATATGGATTTTGAGGTCATAGAGTCAAAGGTCATGGTCATAACACACTCTATCCTCACACTTTGAATGGTCATAATCTTAAAACTGCCTCAACGGCATCCAATGCCAGTGACTAATCAGCTGTCATTTCGGTCCATGCTTATTTCATTCAATTGTTCATATAATCCTGACAACATGGCGCTCAGGTGGGGGCATAATGTTTGACAAACATCTCTTGTTGATACTTAGCTCATTTCTTACATGTAGCTGTAACATTTTGGGCAACTTCTCAATTATTTTGTTTAAGACATTTTTCATCCAGCTCATCTAAGCCTAAGTTAGTGTTCATGTTAACTTTTATGACTGCCTTTTTATTGTACTTTTTATAAATTATTTTCAATGACTTTTTCTCAAGAACCATTTGGCTAAGTATGTCTCCTCCTGAAATAGACTAATTCTTTTAGCTCGAGCTGTCTGTCTGTCTGTAACAAATTGTGTCTGCTCCATGTCTCTTTAACCTTTTGAAGGATTTGATATAACTTCCCTCAAATGTACACCATATTGAGAGGAAGGGTTTATTATTATAACTGTTGAGCAGTTTCTGAACTTGACTGTATTATATCTTGCATTTACCTGAAGCTGTTAAGTGAACAATATAATATTGACCAATACAAGGAACTAAACCTTTTAGGTCACCATTTTGGAATAAAGTAATACTTAAAGCTCATATTTCCATAAGAATCTGCTCATATACAATTTAAATAGCTTACACAAGTATATCATTTCAACATAACATCAGATCCTCCACTGTTTTATGTTTGCAACATTTTTGTGTCGCCTGAAAAGACGACATATAGGGGTTACTTTTGTCGTCGGCGTTGGCGGCGTCCGCGTCCCATTTTCGCTTGTCCGGGGTATATCTCCTAAACTATTAGTGGTATCAACTTGAAACTCCATATGTAGATAGATCTAATTGAGGGCAAGTGTAGTGCACAAGAACTGTTACTCTTGCTTCCATATTTTTAGAGTTATTGCCCTTTGTTATTTTTCATGCTTAAAGTTTTGTCCGGGGCATATCTTGTAGAATATAAGAGTTATCAACTTGAAACTTCATATGTAGATAGATCACATGGAGGGCAAGTGCAGTGCACAATAACAGTAACTCTTGCTTTCTTAGTTTTAAAGTTATTGCCCTTTGTTATTTTTCATGCTTAAAGTTTTGTCCGGGGCATATCTTGAAGAATATAAGAGGTATCAACTTGAAACTTCATAGCTAGATGTATCTCATTGAGGGCAAGTGCAGTGCACAATAACAGTAACTCTTGCTTTCTTAGTTTTAAAGTTATTGCCCTTTGTTAATTTTCATGCTTAAAGTTTTGTCCGGGGCATATCTTGAAGAATATAAGAGGTATCAACTTGAAACTTCATAGCTAGATAGATCTCATTGAGGGCAAGTGCAGTGCACAAGAACCGTTACTCTTGCTGCCATATTTTTAGAGTTATTGCCCTTTGTTAATTTTCTTGCTTAGGTTTTGTCCGTGGCATATCTCGTAAACTATAGGAGGTTTCAACCTGAAACTTATTCTGTAGGTGTATCTGATTGAGGGTTCAAATGCCACCTACACTTGAAAGTTAAATGGCAACATTATTGTCTATAAATGAATAAAATGCCAATCTAACAGCTATAATGTTGACAGTAAATAATTCGTCAGGCGACACATCCGACTCGCGGAGTTCTAGTTGTTTTAAACTTTGATTTATATATCATGACTTTTATGAACAAATACCAAACAGCAACTCACAGATCTATGCTCATTTGGGCAGAATTTTGTAAATCCAAGCATTGTCATTTGATATTCAATGCTTTTTGGCAAATTGGGGCATTTTCTGTCACATTAAAATCAATATTAACAATAAATCTCCAACTTCAATATTCTCATATTTTTGTGCCCATTCTTTGCCAATTATTTGTTTGTCTATTGGTATACATGTATGTTTACGGTATTCATACTGTTTGTCAAAATAACGAATGAATACAATGTTTGAAATATTTTATTTGTTCATAACTTATTTAATATGACAAAAAGATGACTGCATTTTGTTTTATTTCACATCATTATCACTCATAGAGCGAGACTTGAAGAAGTATAGTGATATAGCCACAGGTGTTTGTCTGACTTTCTCCTACCCAAGAGGGCATGTGTTTGAATCCCAAGTTGGAAAACACAGTTCAAAGGTCAGTTGATGTATCCTGATTGCAGGCAAAGAGAAACACTCTATGATGGGCACCTGTAAAATAGGAGATACATAAATCTTTACTATTATCCATAAACGTGAAAGTTGTTAGTAAAATAAAAAAGAAATGGTCTACCATTTCTTTCAAATACAATTCTTGATAATATTTCTTGTAAAAGTACACATTTATCTTAAGAGATAAAAAAACAACACCACAGTACAAATTTGTTTTGTAAAAGCCATTTCTCAAATTCAAATGAAATGCCTGCCTTGACAGTGATATTTTGTATTATGATTACATATATTGGTAAAAATCGGTAGTTTGCAAGAAGCAGTAGCAAGTATTTTCTTATTTCATACAATGTTTTAATGGCAATTGCATCTGTTTTTGAAAGACTAGGTCTAATAACAATAAAAAATCTCATATAATCCTACTCCCCGATTACTGTTTGCATGGTTTTTGCAATAGTTGGTTTAATCATACGCTGAGATATACAGTCATACCCAATGCTTTTCAGTGATGCAACACTGCATCTCAGATGACTGAGCTTTTCTTTCAAAAGATTGCAATCAACAACAAACAAAGAGGATACTGTAATTGACAATAGGTATACCTATTTGTAATGACAAATGTCACTTGTATACTGATTAGTATATAGAATTGTATATTAAAACATATTTGAGTGTGTAAACTTACATACCTACAGTTCAAATAATATTCGCTAACTAAACTCTTTCTTAAATTTGTACTTCCGGGGTTTTCAATCGAATAGAACAAAGAATTAACGAACTTAATAGTACATTTACCTTTTGGGATGTGATTATTTAACATGTTAACGCCATAACAATTATTATACACAGTACAAGCGATAAAGAATTAATATAGTTGGTATCGAAATGTGTCATAACCTGAAAACATTGCAATGTGACACAGAAACAGCTGTTTAAACGGGTCAAACCTTGCCGTAGCAACTGTAGTCGACAAAAGGTTACCACCCACTATATCTATTAAAATAAATAGTAAATATCTATTTTGATTTTTCGAAAAGCGAAGCAGATCAAATCAATATTTGCGATTTTTTTTAGTATACTCACATCTACGGTTTGTTTACATTTTTAGTCCGGTTCTTCCCCCTTTTGAAGAGTAATTACGTACGAAAGCGTTAATAAAACGGTCGCAGAAATCATCGTACGCAACTTCGTACGAAGTGATCGCTTGCTTAACATGCATTCATAAAAAATAGTTATGCATGACGAAAGTTGGCTCTTTAAATAACCAAACTGTCAATAGTTGATAACAACGACGATTTTGAAACCAGGCAGCTCTCCCCGTATATTTTTCTGCACATACACCAGAGGCACCGTCCCTCAGCACTTTCAGTGCTTTGATGTTCTTTATTACAGCTGAAGTATGTCATAAATGGCATGTTTTGCAACTTTCATGACCTAAAAATATTATTGTAAGATGTTTTCGGTGTGTTAATTCCTTCTTATTGTCTATACTCTACACATAAAACCGTTTCAAATGATACCAAAACAACACGGGGTCAATAGGCATCCCAAAGTCACATACTCGTTCATATATCTGAAGTTGTACAAACTTAAAAGCGGTAGGCTTCATAATTGAGTGAATGAAAACGGATATTTGAACTACCTGAGTACCACTTTAATTGTATTATTTACTTTGGGACCAACTGACTTAATTGTTATTGTTATAGATACTGTTTATCATACCTGATAAAAGTAAAGCAATTTTCTCTTCAGGGTGAAATGTATTGTCCCATCTGTGGTGAACTTTCTAAGGAAAGCTGGCGGTTTTGTTTACATTGCGGCACGAAGCTTCCAACGTTAAAAGGTTTGTGTTATATGTTTTTAATCATTTAACCATTTTCCTCTTTACTGTTGATCGTATTGGAATTCATCCATGTAAGCAACATAAGGCCAGTGCATATATTATTGTGAATCCTCTGTTTCTATAATTTGTTTTAGTTAATTTAGAAACAAGTAGCTTAAATGGAATCTCTCATGTCTGAAATGGTCAGACTTGTAAAATAATAGTTCTCGTTCGATGTGACCTAGAAGATTGTTATGTTGATTATATAACAAAACAAACAGTTTATGTTAGAGCTCTATTTTCAAATGTCACAGAAATGCATTATTTTGTCAGAAAGCGATTTATGTCGTAAGAACTATGCTAGGCTCCCATTTACAAACATATACATGTATAGAAATGAATTTCTGAAACTCTGTTCTTTTAAGGTCACCAAGGGTAACCTTTAAGTACCTAAACACGTTGTTCTTTTTCACAATTTTGCAGTAGATCAGTGTTTTCGAGACACTTCATCTTATACCCTAAGTTTTATCATAAAAAATCGCGTATTTTATAATTTTTAGTAAAACTTTGAAAACCCATGTGGTCATCATTAATTTAAGCGCTTTCTTTCATAATGCTAATTTAAAATCGTGACTTTAAATGACATTTTAAAAATCCAAATCATTAATAAAAGACTTAATGGTGTTTAGACAGACAAATAAATGTGAAATCGAGTAAAATAAAACAGAACATTTTTACTTATTTTAGCTTGAGGTATCTATTTCCAAAGATATAGAAATCTTCATTTTTTTTAACATAAATTTAAATCCAACTTTCATTTACTTGGAAATGAAAGTCACATGCTATTCATGAAGTTGTATAAAACAATTGAAAGAGTTATGTTAAAGTGAAAATTACACAAAATCTGAAATGACTACTCAATATTTGTTTCCTTTTAAACTTATTGGGTACTTGACTTCTATATTGATTGATA
Organism: Mya arenaria; assembly: GCF_026914265.1. Classification (NCBI taxonomy): domain Eukaryota; kingdom Metazoa; phylum Mollusca; class Bivalvia; order Myida; family Myidae; genus Mya; species Mya arenaria. The sequence continues at coordinate 4,047,673 of NC_069134.1, forward strand.
ATGACACTAAATGTTTTGTAATTTCAAAAAATGCACAATCTGGATCAATTTCATCTACTTTTTGTTTACATTTTTATTACATTGTTAGCACTACTATACCGGATAGGTTTACTGTATCGGAAACATATTTTTATTTTTTCTTAAGAAACGTAACATTGTTTTCTAACATTGTATGATATTAAGTACAAAAGTAAAACCATCTTCCAGTATATGGTGTTTGGGTCGTGTTACACAAGAAAACAGTGTAATTTTGCGTACAAATCGGTCGATCCACCGAAAATATGTGGGCAATTCATTTAGTGGTCTCTAGCCTTAAACACAGAATTAAATGCCTGTTCATTACAAAAATCAAAACGACAACACATATTTTTCTCTTGGTTTCTTAACCTTTTGGTCGTAAACAAATGATTTTAATTGGGCTTCAAATAAATGACCACAAAGCAATTATGGAATAACTTAATTTCCTTATGGCTCCTTGCCTTTAATTTATTTATTAACTATGAATTACAAAATTGCGAAATCACCTGTAATCTACTGCTTTGAAAACGTGTGAAACCAAGATACCCGACGGATGACGATTGTTGTATATGTTTGTGTTACCCTGTATGTAACAAGAATATGCATGCTTTTCGCTTTAGTATCTATATATGCACCCTTTGGTTATAAAACACTCTCTGCTTAGTGATAGTTGGCTCAGTAACATGTAAGCATGGTGTGTGGTGCGAGGCATGTCCATATTAACCTTGACACTCAATATGATATCTCATCGAATATACATATATCATAACAAATTTATAGGGTACTTCCGTAACCAATATCAAGCTGATCTTATATTGTGACATCCAAAATAACACTCTTACCCAAAACTGGCCCTTATATACACCGCGGAGAATCGTGGCGATCTCGTGGTTGACTTTTCGCATTTTTGATTGTTCAAAAACAAAGGAATTTGACAAGTACGACTAGCATTTTAATTTGTAGGCGCGTCGGAAAGTACTGTTAAATGAGGCCACAGGTGTGGTGGATGCGGGTCCCTTATACACCCAATTTGCAAAACGTTTTTACAGCAGTTTAAAGGATTTTCAATCCCATTTTAGTGCATTATTAAAAAGGCTTTAGCAACACCGCTTAGATCTAGGTCGTCATTGTTAACTCGACGGACGTTCATCACCATGGGATGGTTCAGTCTCTCATCGTTGACCTCAGGTACGTCTTCACACAACGAACCACCGAGAAAGACCGTTCGCTGATCGCATTTGTTGCAGGCATCACAGGTATCACTCGCAACAGTGTCACTACTTGGATGTGACAGTGACGATGGCGTCATTCCCTGGCACAAGCCAACGACCGATGGTTATGTCACTGTTTCTTTTAGACGCTTGTCATTGACCATGGTCCTCAGTGCCTGTATTTGGATAGTAAGAGCCGTTCGTCCAAGATCGCCCTTATACATGTTTAGGAGATAAAGTCGAAGTCCTCGGAGTTATCGGAGTCGACTTAGATACTTAGATAGGTCGGCCGTCTAGCATCCTGGCCCTCGCGGATAGGCCTTCGTGCTGCAGAATGTGTCCCTGATTGTTCAAAAAGGTGAAAGGGGCCAATCTGTGCTTTGACTCGAACGATTTTTGCACTATTATTAGAATCTTGACAAGATTCAAACGCGCTCGCCCAGAGACACTGAAGTTCAGAGTAATTGTCCAACACACTCTTGAGATACTCAGCCCATACAGTCCATGTTGTCGGGCACACCACACGGAACCCTGGCGTATCTGTGTACGTGGCCGTAAAGTGGGTTTAGATGGCCCGAGGTTTTTCCTTTTTCAGAATGTTTGCAGCAATCTATTCCTTTTCACCGGGCATGTTGCTTGCCCTGTCGTAGCATGTTATGTAAAACGAGGTATATTTGGACAAGTGTATGTTCAATGACAGATGTAAGTGTTCCGGCATGGATGTTATCATACCGAGACCGTGGCTACAATAAAAATCAATGTGCTAGTGCGGAGCCGCAACGTCTCAAAATAGTGGGGACGCGGCCGGGGCGCCTGTGGCTACGGCTTTGACGCGGTGCATTTTATAATGCAATTCATAATCGCTATTCCTAGGAATCATAAAATACCTTATGAAACTTACCAAAAAACACAGATTCAATCAATCGTAAAAATCATTATAAAAGTATTTCTATCGTTCAAATTATTCATTCTGATAGCAACATAAACAGTGTGTGTATACCACGTGATAAATTGCGCCATAAATGCTACGTCAGAGGGCAATATTTTGCTTCGAATGAAGATTTTAAGCAAAGAAAACTATTTCATCACCATTTTAAATGAAACATAGCGCAGTCTACACCGCTTACGGAGCCGCACATTCGGTCATTTACCAGAGTTTGATTGAGAGTTTAGTTTCTTAAAGGGACTGTACACCAGGTTGGCACCAAAAAAAGTTTTTTTTCTGTAACGAATCTCAAGACAATTATTTAATAAAATGTTTTACTCGTTGATATCATAATTTAAAAAAAAAATCAAAATGTAAAGAAAAACATCGAGTCGGTGACCGGGTTCGAACCAGTGTCGCCAAAATTGCATTCCATTATTGTATCCACTGGGCTACGAAGGCTTACCCTAAACAGTTGGAATATTTAAGCTATATACATAGTTTGGTAGTTTGGTAATATCACGTGATAACATATACTAGTCAATCTCGTATACGGAATAAATTCTACTAGATAGACATACCTAGTAACCTTTTTTAAATGGAAAACTACGAAAAAAATGCGCAATTAATTGTAAACTATGTGGTACTTTAGTTAGTAAGTTTAAATGCATTGTACACATCGATACCAAGTTTATGTTTTTTTTATTTCGTTTTTTCATCATACGGAGTACAGCCCCTTTAACACACTTCGAAAAACCTTTCCAGAACACGGTCGTTTGACGTAGCGCTGTCAAAACATTATTTTGGAAACAGGTTTGTCGAATTGTTTGATGAAACTAATCACCTTATCAAACTTCGGTAATAAAACGAAGCGCGGCTCTTTAAGCGGCATAGACTGCCCTTTGTTTTATTTAAAATGGTGTAGTAAAAGAAAAGTTATCTTTGATTTAAGTCTTTACTTCAAGCAAAATGCTGCCTTCCGACGTAGCATATATGACGTAATTAATCACGTGGTGTAAACGCACTGATAAAGCTTTTACCCTTCAAAGTTGACAAATTATTCTGAAGATACTATTGGCAATGTTAAAAAAAACAAAATGGGACAATCTTTTCATCCGAGATAACAGTCAACAGTTTACGACACTGATTAAATTCGTCACAGTTTTCAAGATTGCACTGCACTTTGTGATGCTGCTTTGAGAGGCAGATTAAACTTTAAATTTCTATAATTGCTGCTATAATTTTTGGGCGAGCTGACCTGTAATTTAATTCTATAGTTATGATGCTTACAATATGTCCTTTTTATGCACGTTGATTTTTTTCTGAGAAGCGGAAAATCGAAACTGGCACTGTAAAGCGCATTCGGGCCGAGCTGGCAACAATCGACCAATTTTGGCGAAAAGTGTTTGGCTGAACCATGCCACTATCCTTACAATATGCCCATTTTTAAATAGCCGTGGTTTTTGTTTGAAAAGCCGAAAAAAAGTGTTCGAAAATTGAAATTTGCTGCTGTAATGGAGACTTTGGGTCGATCTGACCCGAAAATGATTGTTAGGGGACCATAATGAGAAGTGCAGGGTAACAAAAAGTATACGGTTCAATCACGGCACGAAGCATGCAAATGGCCATATCTAGATTATCCTTGTTTTTTTCTCGGAATAGCCGAAAAAACAAACATACGAAACTTACGAAAACAAAAATAATTCAGCTCGTGCAGTAAATTTATGACGGAAAAACTTCGGAAACAGGGTTTCAGATTTAATAAATAAAGGAAAACATTTTCAAAATTTGTTAATGGGTATTATGCTAGTTTATCTTAGTATAAAAGCAGTCGTAAATCACTGATTGCTTACAGTATTGCTCATCTCGATTTTTATGGTGTTTTTTTTAAAGAAAATTCGTAAAATTAAAATGTTTCCAGCAGGTAGTTGGGCAGATAGACTCAGTGAATTGCTGGGATCTTATTTAAGCCGTGGACATACTGGCAATACTTTGAAGAGTACATACTTTGCCTTCTTGTTTTTGAGGATGAATATCTTTAAAAATATAAAGTTGGATATGGCCTCCTTACATAACAACGCTTTCAGTCGGGGTTTACCTATAAGTTTATTTTTTTGTTTAATCATTATGTTTTCTAAAGGTTAATGAATATTTTGATAAGATTGCCATTTAAGTTTTTATTTTATTCGGGTTGTTGGGATAAGAGTGAGGTTCTGCACACAAACCAGTTTAAACCCCCAGTAAATTTACATTCTACTGAGCGTTCCTAGGCGGTACCTAACAATCCCTGATAAACACCGTGAGAATTTCATATATTGTAAATGTAGTGTGTTGTTTGTGGAGTTTTGTGCTGTTGTTCTATGTTTCTGGCTTGTAATTGTTTCTTTTTGTGTTCTATGTCTTTTGCGTTGACCCTGTGTCATTAAACGGGGTTTAAAATGTTTAAACTTTCGACTACTGTTATTGTTTCTGTAGTTTTTCATATACATACTGCTGCTGGAAATGCACTTTTGGATCGAGCTGACATAAACATTCGTCTTCACGAGAGCAGGCAAGGTTAATTGGCTAGAGATAAAACTACCACGTTTTGTTGGTATTTTTGCAAGCTGAACTTGACGATTAATTACGCCTTTGGACGTGTTGAAATTCATTCTCAGGATAAAAACGCCGGTAACTGCAGACCAAACTATTGTATTAATAAAACTTAGATCGACAGCATGTGATTGCATATTGAATATGCATTATTCAATGTTTTACATATATGAATTTGGAATATGTAAAAAAATGCATTAAAGGAATATGTAAAACATACCCAAACAACTAATTAGGTTGTTGTTTGGAAAACATAAACCTTTTCGTGAGGAATTCACATTCAACAGATTGGATTGGTGTTCATCCATCAATGTTTTTGAATATCAGATTATTAAGTGTTCAAGGTAAGCATCTCGGGAATGCCGAATGTAAATTTCCCAATGGGCAGGAAATTTGAAAATAAAATGTTGCGTTTTGTACGAAGCGTCGAAAATATCTAGGTAAGAATGCTTATGTTACAAAACGACCAAGTTGTGCGTACAAATATATTCTACCTTGCTCAAAAACAACCTCAAAACACTTCCATTATCTTTCAAGAATTTGGTAAAGATTTTTCATACATATTGGTTGCATACTCTTGTAAACGGTACTGCTCATGAGAACCTTTTGTCAAACATTGAGTAGCCTCTAATCTTTACATGCAATGCAATATTATCGTAAGAACTCACTGTGTCACTGTATAACACTGAAACTTTGATCTGCCAGACGATTTTTGCAAATACGTTTAGAATAAAACAGAAGACAACCACCCACAATGGTTAAAATAGGTTGCACATTGCATCCCCACATGCATCTCTATGTACCATAGGAATGGTCAGGAATGCCACCTCCCGTCAGCATCAAACAACGGAAACCCTGTCTAGTATTGTACAATGTATATATTCTAGTTACCAAACCACTATGTTTAATTTTTTAAAGATGAAACAGCCGACGAAGCGACTGCAGCAATTTCGTCGCCAGACATTGAAAATAAGAGCGAATCCGACGAAGGTATGAAGTTTGATTTGTGCTTTGTATAAGTGTAAGATATTACTTACCTAAACAGTGTTTCAATTTGATTACTTAAACACGCAAATGGAAGAGAATATAAGTCTCTATATAGAGTAGAGATTGTAAAAGCAATTGTAATTGTTCTCCGATAACCTCGTATGCCGTTAATGGCTTACTGGAGACAAAGGAACAACATCAATTTTTACAAACTGAACTGGACGATAAAAGTTTTTATTACGCCTTTGGACGTGTTGAAATCCATTCTCAGGATAGAAACGCCGGTAACTGCAGACCAAACTATTGTATCAATAAAACTTAGATCGACAGCATGTGATTGCATATTGAATATGCATTATTCAATGTTTTACATATATGAATTTGGATTAAAGGAATATGTAAAAAATGCACTAAAGGAATATGTAAAACATACCCAAACAACTAATTAGGTTGTTGTTTGGAAAACATAAACCTTTTCGTGAGGAATTCACATTCAACAGAGTGTATTGGTGTTCATCCATCAATGTTTTTGAATATCAGATTATTAAGTGTTCAAGGTAAGCATCTCGGGAACGCCGAATGTAAATTTCCCAATGGGCAGGAAATTTGATAATAAAATGTTGCGTTTTGTACGAAGCGTCGAAAATATCTAGGTAAGAATGCTTATGTTACAAAACGACCAAGTTGTGCGTACAAATATATTCTACCTTGCTCAAAAACAACCTCAAAACACTTCCATTATCTTTCAAGAATTTGGTGAAGATTTTTCATACATATTGGTTGCATACTCTTGTAAACGGTACTGCTCATGAAAACCTTTCGGCAAACATTGAGTAGCCTCTAATCTTTACATGCAATGCAATATTTTCGTAAGAACTCACTGTATCACATTATAACACTGAAACTTTGATCTGCCAAACGATTTATGCAAATACGTTTAGAACAGAAGACAACCACCCACAATGGTTAAAATAGGTTGCACATTGCATCCCCACATGCACCTCTATGTACCATAGGAATGGTCAGGAATGCCACCTCCCGTCAGCATCAAACAACGGAAACCCTGTCTAGTATTGTACAATGTATATATTCTAGTTACCAAACCATTATGTTTATTTTTTTAAAGATGAAACAGCCAACGAAGCGACTGCAGCAATTTCGTCGCTAGACATTGAAGTTAAGAGCGAATCCGACGAAGGTATGAAGTTTGATTTGTGCTTTGTATAAGTGTAAGATAATACTTACACAATTACTTTTCTATTTGATTACTTAAACACGCAAATGGATGAGAAAATGTGTTTTGATATAGAGATTGTAATAGAAATTAAAATTTGTAGCTGTTCTTCGATAACCTCGTATGCCGTTTATGGCTTACAGGAGACCACAATTTTTCCGAAATAATTGTTACACCAACCCCTGACAAAATCAATTTCTTATACACTACGCCTTGATGTCGGCAGATATAAACTATTTAAATAATATTTTTGATTTTTATTTTAATCTTCTTCATTGATACACGTACACATTTTCCGGCAAAATTGTAACGTGTAATTTCTACCCTTTACAGGGCCGAGAGGAGCAGAAGCTCAAAGTAATGATGCAGGTTTGTGATTTTTTTGATCCTGTGATAGTATCAATATAATATGTAATAATTACTACACACATTACTCGAGTTATTGACATTAAACGCTACGTGCGCCAAAGACAAGCTATGTTTGATCTGTACTTTATTAGAAAGTGTTTTGTTTTGGTTTATGCGATAGTGTTTATATCAAAACGATAACCAGGCTTACCTTGCAATACTACACTACATTGCAGATGACCCAAAATGAAGTAATTTCCATTTTTGTATGGATCTACAGTACCTGTGTTTTATTGATCAAATCAAGTTTTCTTACCTTACAGGTACAGATTTGATATAAACAGGGGAAATAACCACTTTCTATTCTCAGTTTCCTATGACATTGTCATGATTGTATTTGTCATGCTTTTTGCTGCACACTGTTATAGATCTGTGTAAAATATGTGTGTGTAAACACTCAGTGAATCATTGGACTGTGTCATCAACATCTATTTTTAGCCTGATCATGACCTATATTAAGGTTACATTATACTAGAATATTTGCATGTACTGGATTCCCTTACCTTGATGCTACATGTATGTGTATATATTGCAACGTTTAATCAATGTACGCACGCTACAATTGCACGTTAATCTTTAAAAAATGGAGCTGGACAGTTATAACACCAATCCTCCTGAATCAGATAATACATTACTCTCGTTTCGCCCTTGTTTCGTACACTTTCAAGAACACAGGTAGTGGGTTCGTAACTATTGTTTTGACAGCGAGGCTTTGGTAAAATAAATATTCACCTGAATTGTTCATCTCCCATAGTTCAATCGCACCATTGTTGATGCTGTTAGTTTCGCAAACAGTTGAGAACAGTCTTATCTTTATCTTGTTTTTGAAAGTGTTTTTTTTTGAAAGTTGATTACGACATGTTCATTTACAAATGATTTAAGAACCGGTATCATATTAATTTAGAACATTATGTCGGTTTTCAGAGAAAATTGCCAGATTTAACTGACACATCTTTTTTATTCCAATACGTTCCCATATGTTGGTGCCACAATTTGCGTTTCCATGAGGTTTTATGTTTTAATCTGACTGTTAGATCTAAATGAAAGCAGTATTTTAAGTTTAGAAATTTTCAAACGAAAAACGGGCCATATTAATGTCAAGATCAAAGGTCACTACACAAAAATCCTAATCTTTGAGATTGCTGGTTTAGATGTTATCTTTTTAACAATATTTTCAGTTATGATTGGAAAAGCAGCTGTCGACTTAATCCTATAGAAATTATACATCTGATTGATATTTATTTAAAAAGAGGAAATGAACGATGGTTCGAATTTTGTTTCTGAAATCTGAAATAAAGTGAAAAATAAAAATAAAAAGGGAATGTCCAAATCTATGAATGACCATACAGCATCAATTGAGCCACAAACCGATATTATCATGTAGTATTAGAAATACCATTACCTAAATGCCAAAATGTGGTTTTGGCTCTAAATGTATTTCATGTTGCGAACAATTATTCAGTTTTAGTATTGAGTTTTCCAAGTTATCATAGTTACACGTGATTTAGTGAGTAAATTGGCGTAATTGTTGTCAACATGTGCTTTGTTTGACACTGAATAGTCCAAATTAAAGTTGCACACGGCTTGTTTGACATTAAATTGGCTTTACAACCGGGCTTTACAACTTTATTGGTTTCATAGAGCCCCTTAATGGTATGTTTGACACCAAACAGAATAACGTTATTTTAAGCACAGACATGAACAGAGCCAGTCGCTGATGACTGTTTGGCAGATTAGGGTTGATTGTAGACAAAATGTGGTTGAGTAAGCTCTGGGTTGGCCTTGGTAGAACCTGTCTATTATTTAGTACTTGTTTTATAATGAATTGACCGAAATGACAAGGGAGTTTACAGCTATTGAAAAACAACGACAATAAAATAAGAAAAGTATAAACTTGGCTTGATTTCATTTATATAGAGGCTTGTTGGGGACTTACTGTGTCGAAAGAGACACATTGGAATCTATAGGGCACTTGCAAGACACTCGGTAGGCTTAGGTAAACACTTCATGACTTGCTAAACACCAAAACATTAAAACTAAGACGAAATACTTGCTACTGCATTATTTAGAGACTAAGTCTGTAAAGCACTGGATGTACAGTAATTAAATTTCTCCTCATGGGCTTACATGTTACCATTTCATAAAACATTAGCCAATATGTCCATGAGTATACACATTATAGAAGGTACAATGTTATACAAATGTGTCATATGTCGCAAGACAGGATGTATTAACAGCGAAAACGCTGTATTCGCAAACATAGACAAATTTCTATTATCAACAGCTTTTAGATAGGTCATCAACTCAGTGAACTTAAATATATTCGGTCTTATATATAAGTAATATGGTTTGATATACATATTTCGTAGTTCGGCATACGATTGACATTCAAGTAAGAAGTGGCACTCATCTTCACGAGTATTACAAAATTCAGGTATACATTTTCTTTCATTAGAAGGGGTTGACGCTGGCTTATGTCATCTACCAGTTTCGATGCTCAACATATCACTTGACAGTCTTAACCTAGACAATGCATACCTATATTTTGTTATATTTACATTACACAACTATGGTTGTAATTCAATAACGATACATGTACATAAGTTATGGCCTTTCTAGACTCTTTGAGCTTAGACTGCCAAATTTGTATAAACTAATCTTTTAAACACACATAGAAACAAATTTATGTCACCAACATCTTGACTTAGCCACACGTCAATAAAACCTAATTCTTGTAACACATATTTCACCGTGTAAGCCCAGGACTTGTGGGTTGGCCTCTAAGTGCATACATAAGTTTAACATACTTAACAGTGTCAATTCTTACAAACTTTAACCACTATCTTATGACATTTACTGAAGTTCACGATAAACAAAATTATGTTGGGCATATAATCAAACTTTTTACAATTCTTTACAAAAACGTAAGTGTTGTCTTTAAATTTGTGGACTATTACTGAGACCCCGATCCGTTACTTAGGACTGGATAGATTGGTTTATCGAACAAATCCAATTTATGCTTAATTGAAATGCAGGGATAATGAGATAAACACCTTTTGAGCTTAAAACTGCATTCAATGCTTGTCCGAACAAGTTTTTGAAAAGAACCTCTAGGTGTGAACACTATTATATGGTAAGTAATTCTGTACACTATGTCTAATTCTCTTCCCTTATGCAAAAACTTTACATTTCCACCTCCCGTCTTTTCTTAACACCATAACCTTCGATTAACACTTAATTTCCATCTTTCACAATGATGTTCTTATAATAACAGTCGTTGGTCGGCGAAGCGCTGACGTCATTACGTCACAATTTCCATTCGCCTAGCTGCTAAATTCATTATAAACATAATCAGCCTTTTCACCTGTCCTAGCATTCCAATCCCCAGTCAAAATAAAGTGACAACCATCCCCATACTTATTTTGACTTTCAATGAAATAATCGATTAATAAGTCAAATAAATTGTTTTCCTGATATACTTCGCTACTGCTACCATGAGGCACATCAGTAGTTTTATCGTTCACTTGAAATTGTATCATTTATATAAACAATAATCCCACCACTTCTTCTCTTAACACCTTTTGTTTAATTTTTCATTTCAATACAAAAGCATTGAATTTATCAACATTATAGTATAAAGAGTCATCTATCTATTGTGGTGTTTTCAGCTTACTTTAAAGATGCACTCTTACTCCAAAATTAGATTAACCACAATTAGTACAATTGTTTTATTATACCAAAAAGGATGAATAAATGTCGAAAGCAATGGTTCTTATGAAGGATGATGAGTTTAATTTGAAAAAAATGTGCAGAAAACAAGGTATTTCTACCTTATGAGATGATAGTAGATCACAGTAAATCTTTTAGCATTCACCAATCATTTAATACTTTTGCGTTTTCATCTATTAACTACATGGTTACAATCTTGTTATCAGCAATTAATATTTTCCATAAACGTTTTATTTAGTAAGTAGTTAAAGGTTGATCACTCAAACTTTTTGTTTGTTATACATGTGTATGTATCGATTTTGAATTAGAGTGTCCTTTTAATACCAATACCAATTTGCATAGGTTATTTGGGACAATAACTAGCTAGAAAACTTGTGTGATCACCAGTTGAACCCAGATACTTAATAGCGTTTGACTTACTTTGAAGCCTCTGACAGTTAAACACCAGATAGAACATCTAAGTTACTGGTTGGCATACCTAGAACTGGTCAGGACTACTTTGAAGCTTCAGTCGATAGCTAAAAAAGTACTGGTCTAATTACAGAGATACCTCTTAATTAGTTACTAATGATCATCATTACTCATAAGCCAAGCCAGATAGATAACTGGCAAGGCTACTCTGAGGCCTCAAATGATACATGAAAGAGTATCTGTCTACAGAGAGACCTCAGTATCAGTTATTAATGCAGTTATTAGCATCAATGCTCATCAACAGGGGTTGGAAGCCTCAGACCGCTGGACCCCAGAGAGAACCCCTGAGATACTGGTGTGCTTGAGTAGAACTGGTCGGGACTACTCTGAAGCTTCATACGATAGCTTAAAGAGTACCCGTCTAATTACAGAGAGACCTCTGTATTAGTTACTGATCAGCACCGGTGCTCATAAGCCCAGACCGAAAGAGGTCTGGCAAGACTACTTTAAGAATTCAGACAAAATCTGAAATAGTATTTGTCTGTTTACAGAGATACCTCTGTATTAGTTACTTATGAGCATCCACACTCATCAACCCAGCCAAAACTCTAGCTTCCACACACAGCATAATTGTCTTGGAGGATAATTTGCCAAGCATTTTCAAAATAGGTAATCACTGAATAAACACCGATTGGTATTTAAACTTCAAGAAACAGTACGTCTCTATCCGTTTGATAAACGAAACTTAGTCTTATTATTCTCCTACTCCAGAGTAACACAGAATGTCTCATTGAGTTTGGGAGCTTTATTTTGGTATAATATGGAAAATCTACTGAAATAAAAACATGATTATTGTCACATACACCACGATAGCTCATGTTGACAAAGGTTTTTGTTTAAATACTTAAACTGCATATTCAGTACTACTAGGCTTGTCCCTGTATTTTTTATTAAATTTATGAAATATTCATAATTCATATTGCCAAAATCAAAAGTTACTTTAAATGTTTAATTGCAAATCTGTCCAAAACGCAATGCTGCAACCACCACTCCAGATCGCATTTTACAACTGTCTTTCATATGACAGCCGGTCCATGTTTCGATTGTAGATTTTTGAGGCATCCCTCAAGGCTAGTCACAGGACCTTACAAAAGTTTTTTGTAGTGACCCATCGGAGGCAGGGAGAGGACCTTCCGTGCCCCGTGACAGACACACGACTGAAATATGAAGAGTCTGTCTCCAGTAAGAGACAGCCAGCATTCATATGTTGCAGTGCATCAGTCTTGGCTTTTTAGGGGCCCACCTACCATATCGGTTAACACAAATAATGTCCAGTCAGATGACAAAATCTATCAATGGCTACCGGCAGCGAGGGCAGCACGTTAAAGACCTTGTTGGACTTCAGCATAAAAGGAAGATGGATAGTCATCTTACATTGCAGCATTGCTGTGACTGCATTGCCAAACAGCAATACAGTCTGCTGGTAGGACAACTTACATTGCTGCACAAAGGTGTACATGTCACATGGAACTACTTTAAGGCTTTAGACAATGCTACCTTAAAGCTACCTTAAAGCTTATCTTACCCTACAAGAAAACATTATTCTGGCTTCTGAGCTTCAGAATTCATCTTATGCGCATAACCAACCTATGGCTATGGATAACAGTTTTGTCACCGCGCCAAGTCTTTAATGTCTAGAGGGTTTCTCGGACTCCATCTACCCATTTTACAGTGACTCGCCTAGAACTAACCCCGTTCACTTAACATATACGTGTAACCTAGATAAGACTGGTTCACGCTGTTACTCAGGCAATTGACTACGTGTATACATGCATTCCAGTGGACAGCCGCACCCAAGTCCCTTAGACCATCCGAACAGTCCTGACCCTTGTCAGTTAGACTGCAGACACAGAGCTCTTAATGGCACCGTTTTGCGCAACACTAACACCTACCACTAGGTAGCATTGCAACCCCACCGCGGGAACCTTTGCACTATCTCTGTTAGTGTGAAGGAGACAGTGCAATCCACCCTTTGTCTTCGTAAACGATTGTTTCCTGGTCCCTGCAGACCCCCCAAACAAACATGACCCATCGATCAGTTGAATATTGCTATTTCCAGCACTAACAGTCTACACAAGTCATGAAAGCCCCCCTAGCTCACCTGAACCATTGCAAAATCCTTCCGCCACCACAATGGCAATCCTTGCACTCTCATTTTAATAGTAAGCGAGAAAGTGCTTCTTCATCAATGATCTCGGCTCAGCATTGTACTTCTGTACCATAATCACTGAGAGCTGATCAGGCCCTCTCACCAGTTGCCCCTGTGGTTCCAGGAAATGTGTCAACCACTTCTGTTTTAAATGATCGGCAGTCATTCACTAGGCATCTAACTTGGCCTGCAGCCACCATCAGGAGAGGCCTCCCGGCTGAACCCCAACCACTTCAGGAAGTACCCAACTTTAGTAACCACTCAAAATCTGTCTCTAGTGTTTATGAGGCATTTATAACATCAATTATAACATGTCTGAGCCCAACCCCTCCCACATACGGATGTGCATGGTTACCTGAACTGCATCCGCTGCTCTACCTACAGCTGAACCTATGGCAAATACATGTACACTCCTCTCCGCACTAGAACAATACAAAGTAGAGTGAACTTGTTGATACCAGTTGAATTGATTTTCAGACCGTAATAGTCAGCTGCTTTGCCGGAAAGGCACCAGCAGAGAGCACACAAACATGCTTCAACTAAAATGTTCCCTAAAATAAACCTTTTACATCTGCACAATTGACCTTACGCCAGGAATTTGATTGACGGGTCAATTGACCTATCGGATAGCCGCGCTGATAAGCCCGCATCGGCTTTGTTACTATCCGCCATTTTGTCCTTCAAACAAGTTATATCCGTCAGTAGTCGTCAATGTTTTTTCCGCTGTAAAAATGGTTAAAAGATGCAGTTATGGAACCTGCAACACTGACAGCAGATACACTGAAAGACTTGAGAACAATATAAAGTGTGTTAAATATTAATTTTAAAATGATATAACATGTATATTGAAGTTGATATTTTATATTTTATAAGAGCGTCTAGCTGCAAACCATAAGCAACTAGCTAACTACCTTCAAGGTCGATCATTATAGTCTAAACGACGTTCTCAAGAACTCAATTCTTGTTGGTCAGATATATTGACGCCCTAAAATAAATCTAAAATTATATTGCATACAACACATGGCATCTCATTACCCTTTTAAGGGTGAAAACATTTCTGTATTGTGAAATAACACGTGTTTATGCAAACATTGCAATACTCTGTTATAATGTGCATGATTATGATTAAACCTTTCAACAAGCCACACTGACTCAGGAATTACGTAACAACAATTTAACCCAAAACAATCTCTGTTACATGTCGAACAGTCAAACCATTAGTTCATAGTCATCCCGCTGGTTTACCACGGCCGAAAGTATCTTCTTTGACGACTCCTCTTGTTTCTGGATAGCTAGACAGGCTTTCGTACTAAGGGTTGACGCTTAACATTTGGTATGGCCTAAGATTGTTCAAAGGAGCAGTTTTATTTACGACGGTATTTATAGTCAGAGGAAAATATACAGTTAAATGTATGCATCCATCATTCCTGAAAGGTTAACATTTTAATTTTAAAGTAATGACACAATTGGATCTGTAAATAACAGATATATCGATCTTACAAAATTTAAATTAATATTCACTTAGTGTACAGCGTCCTTTGTTTCAAGAGGGAAGATTCTGATAGTCTTAAATGGTTATTATAGTTAAGATAAATGAAAAAACAACAACATAACCTTGCTGACACTTGCAGTGGGCGTCTAGTAGGCGTTTTTGCTAAGTGTCAACTTTCAGATTAACTACATGGCAAGGATCAGATTTCCGCTGACTCGGGTGTACTTCACCTCGAATCAGGACCGAATTCTCACTACTCTCAAATACTTGTATTTCTCTAATGTAGCTTCCGGATAAAAAAGCAGATGCTTTCTGTTTTTTCTTTAGCGATATTTGTTCTTTTACGTATTCTAAGCTGATATTGTCATGAATATCCCGGAGACCGAGACGCCTTTGTTTATCCGCCATCTTTGGTCAGTGTCGGACATAAGCAGAGCAACTTCCCCTGATTATCGGGGGCGTGGCCTATCGAGCCATGGCGTAAGGTCAATTCAGTTTATATTAAGTTTATTATAGTTTTTTTCCATATAAGTCCGTGATCATTAAAACAACAACATTTGACCTTTTGTTTCACCTCCCAGCCGTCCTAGTTGTTAAACGCCTGTTCATCGTCTTGATTGGATTTTCTTCTATGGCGCTCTTGGTCTTTATTCCTTGAATTCTGGTCGCTGTTCCGATCCGTGGTTTTACCCGAAGCTCTTGGATCCCACACTGTTTTATCCCCGTTTTACTATGCCAACTCGCCACGGCATATTTACTTCGACCTTTGTTTTTTTCCCGTCGTCGTCTGTGTAGCTCGGTGTGTGTGTTTATGCTGATCCCAAGGATTTCATTCGTGGTTTATTATTATTTGTGTTTACACGTGACACATTTTGTGGTTTTTCATCATCTGATGAAGTATCATCACACTCGATAGTGTTCTTTAAGTGAAATTGACTGTTATTTATCTGTTGCCCGTCATGTACATAAATATCATACAGGTCACTTGAGTTTAATTTGTTTACTAAAATATAATTACTTGTAATTCACACAGATAGTGTAAATGAAGTTTGTTCAGCAATTGATGGCAAATGTGGTTAACCTGGGTTTTTTATTTTTAAGTATTGTTAAAGAGTTGATATATAATTAAAACTGTTCTGTGATTTTAATATTGTAATGCCAAAAATTATGAAGTAATACATTAAACGTTCGATATTTGTTATATTCGCATTTTGAAATTCAAGTGATCATTTTGACATTGATTTTGAATTGCTTAGTGTCGATACTCCTGTTTTCTATCTCTTATTCATTAAGATACATATTCTATGGTGAAACAGAAATTGGGAATGGAAACACCCATACTGTTTCACTTAGTTTAGCAGAATTTTCATACGAATCTTATAGCAATATGTTGACGACCTACGGATAGTTTTAAAGGATGCAATCAAAAAGCCTGACCCTGAAATATTGTTTAAATGAAAAAAAAAACACGTACGATGTACTATTTTTACGCAAGTATTTGACACAAACTGAACTTTAGTACTATTTCAAACAAGAAAAAAATGCAAAAAAATACAAGATATTTCTAATGTTTAGGTATTTTTCGTACTTAAACTTGCTTTGAGATTGAAAAGGTCAATGTTATATGTCGTTTTGAAGAGCACTAAAGGAGAAGATACCATACACTACATGATTTGCAAAACATTTGGTATATAGCATTGCCTTTTCTACATTTGTTGCCACTCTTCCTCAAAAGTTTCCGATGATCACTAAATATTCAATGTCTATACAACAGACCTGATAACCAGCAGTAAGTTAAAAACCTTGACATATGTACATAATTTACTTCAAATTGAAAAACCAATATATGTTAAATAGTTATAATGCATATAGTAAGACTAGTTTTGTGCTCAGAAAACTGAGGCCATATTGACTGTGGCGTTGGTTACTAAGTAAGTCTGTTGTCCGTCCTCGCTAAAATGATCTTCAGACATCGCCCGAGACCAATGTACCAAGAAACGCTATTGACAAAAAATGAACACAAATACCCAAGGGACTGTTCTACTGTGATCTGTTACGAATACAACTTTTAAGAAAGCAAGCACGTCTGATCTAGTTGCTTCATTTTCAGATCTTGACTTGATGTAACAGAAATTGGCTATGAATATTTATTTATAACAAGCGTGATTTTTACCTTAAAATAGTTGATTCTTCTTCTATGGACGGCGATGTCTTCGTTCTACGATTTAATAAGTTCGCTATAAGTTAGATTTGCAAGAGTTTGATCAAACGTGGATTTTGTTAATGACTGCTAAAGCAAGGATTTGAATTGGAAAAACGTTTTCAACGTTCTCTATTTATCATTACGACAAAATACCATTAAATCCAGATCGCTAATGGTATTTCTTAAACTATTTTTACGGCGATATTCTCAAATTGCGAAGTACAATACTACTTAAAATACATCTTCCAAATAGAATTACTGATTAGGTAATAAATGTACATTAATGTATCTTATATTTACACAACTCGTGACATATAATCTTTGATGCTCACTCGTAGACATATAATATGACACACACACAGTATCCTCTATGTATTAAGCTATACATATGAGACTGTTTAGCCAACTTGAAACAACTAGCAATACCTATGTTTTTAGCAAGTGATGGTTTGTTCAAGTGAAAATACCCACGAATCAACGCCCCCAACCTTCTGTATCCCGCAAGTCTATTTGGAAATATATAGTATAGGTCACAACGTTTATTCTTTTGTATTCCAGTCGGTGGCAGAAGGAAACGTGCTGACGCATCTGATGACTATGTTGGCCGACGAGATGTCGATGAAATCTCATTACACAATGTCCAAATGATCGTGGACCAGAAATATACAGAGTAATATGTGTTTTGTTTCCTAAATGGTTTAGTTTATACTATTGTTTGAGCAAGTTTATATTCAGGTATTAGCTGATACTCTTCACGCAAGAAAGGTTTAGTCAGAAATATGATTTAATTTGGAATTATTCTTTAAAAAAATGGAAACACCGGTAAATTTTTGGTTTAAAAGCCTATAACAAATTGACAAAATTAAATTATGAACAATTTAATATTTTCAAACTGTCTGAGGAATCTGTTCTTATCAATTCTGTTCTCGTCAGTTTTTTTTGTGATGTTTTGTTTTTGTGTTTTATGTCTTTGGCGTTTACCCAGTGCCATTAAACCGGGTTTATGTTTAAACATTTTGCTACTGAGTGTGTCTGTAGTTTTCACATAGGTATAGACTTTCATCTGTACTTCATTCCAGGAATGAGGACTCGTCTTACGCTCGGCATGACCCAATATACAACAATATGAAGACAGATGATAACGTACGTCAAAATAAGATGCCCATGGAAGGTGTGTTTACATATTTATACGATAGAGTCTTATTAGATCATACATGTCAGCAAAACTGTTATGACGTCTATTATTGAAGGTCCACATTTCATTTTTAAATCTTATCAACAATCATGACTGAGTATGAAAACCATGAATTTTATCTTATGGGAAAACAAACGTACTTAATGAAATTAAAATTAATAACAAAATGTATCTTATACATATGTTTAGAAGTAATTGCTTTAGTTTAACACCCATACAATTATAAGGTTTCTGAGACATAATATTACTCTCTTTTTTATTATCATTCCGGTGGTTTATAGAGCTTTTTCAGTGAATTGAAACGATAATTCACGGACACTTATCCAGGTCATTAATTCCCCATTGTAAGTTATGGGGAAAACTTGGGACCATCGGGACCCGAGTCACCCAAGAAAAGGAACCGGTCCTTGCTCACCCTAATGCGCGGACCCTGAGTTCTCTACGACATTATCCCCCAACCCGCAATCATAAAGACCGGTTCACAATACTCAAATTTTCTTTAGTTCCTCTGTTCAATGTTCTGGACTTTAGTATAAGATTCATCAATCAGCTTTTTATTTGTGTTAACATGTATTTTGGATTATATGTGGTTTACTATTTTATTAATGTCTGACTGCTTGTTTCCAAGACATCGTATTTTCCAATTTTACTCAATATAATGTCTATCTGGTACATGAAATCATGGGGATCTGTATGAAGTACTTGGTATTTGCTGGAGTTTGGAAAGTGGAATGGAATTATATGAGTGTTTAAAGCATTTCTCACTTTGCCTTACATGTTCGTTTTGTTATTATTTTGTTTGCTTCGGTGCTGGTCGCAATTTTGTCTTGGTTATCTTGTTCACTAATATTTATGACGACGAGTTAAATAAAATAATATCTTGCACTGAAGGCAAATTATGTTTCTGTTTATTTTGTGCCTTTTCCGGGGTTTTAATAATACACTATTTTTAATTTTTGCTTTAAGTACATACCCTTGTAGAGACGCCTCGCAACCATACTTGAAATACACCTTACTATCAATTGACAAAAAGTTCTCGCGAATAATGGTATTTGTTTACCCTTGAATTCTGAAGTAATAAACAGTGTTTACTCAATTTTGAATACCTATCAATTCAAAACAAAACGCATTGTTTTACGGTGCATCAATACAAGTTTGTCGCTATGAGACACCATTTAATATTTTGAGTGAGACAGCCTTGAACGCACAAGTGTGGATTTCAAGCATCGCTGGAGTTTGTTTGCTGGAATTAAATCACTGTCAGAACAATAATCTGATGTAAGTGAACCATGATTTTTTGCATGCTGGGATATCAAAAGGCAAATATATAATTCGAAGAAAACGTCTCGTTGTTTACATTTGGTGTTCAATTAAAAATTTAGAAAAAATGTAAATATTAAGACATCTTGAAATTACACTGAAAAAAATAAAACATAAAACGACTTTTGGCTCATTACTTAGTAGCTGTTTTTATCGTTTATAAACGAAAGTAAAAGTTGATGCACATTCAGCTTCAAGAGTATGTTGAAAAGAATCAAGACTTCTATAATAATCGTTAATAAAGATTTCTTTAATAACAAAAACGTCTTTATTTGAACGCATACAGTCACTTTTTCATATAAATTCGTTTGTGTCGTTTCAAAAGTGTGGTTCTATTTTTGAGGAATGGGAGTTAAAATAATAAATAAAATAAGTAATGATTTTAGTTTTTTTTTCAATGCAGTGAAATTATGAATGATCAAAATAGTATTTTCACTGCTATGACTTTACTGATAAAACTCCATAAACCACCGGAAAACATTAGAGAAACTAAAACAATACCAATTTGCACCAACATAAGTGGCAAGGGAGTAAAAACACATGGATAGCAATGTAAAATTTAACCTTACGTATCACTATATGTCAATGTGCTTCTAAACAGGGTCGTCGTTAAATATTAAACAGCTGTCATTTCCATTGTATTAAAACTTTAGAGTTGGCCAATGAATTCTTTAGTTCTAGGAACATTTTGATTTATTGGTTTTAGTTTTTATAGATTTATTCTATAAGTTTAGAGGTAGTTTCATTATAATTATCACAATACAGTGTATCAATGGTTTGTGTTAACAAAATCGTTTTTCATCGTTTAGAAAAAAAAGTATTCGAAGACTTTGTGCTTGGAAGTGATATACTTGAGGATCTTGGTGAGGTAAGTTGAAAGAGAACATACGTGTTTTTCTTTTCTTGTAATGTATACTTTTTATTTAGAAGTTCATGGTTGGATACTGCTCGTCGTTATGTGATTTTCTTACGGAAGTGGCCTCGATGAAGATAATCGCATAGTTGCAGGCAGAACCTATTCATTAACGTCTTCTTCAATATTACGTATATATGTTTTTCTTTCCATTCGCGCTTTTTCCTTTTATTTAATGCTGTTAAGTAAAATGAACAAAATAGAAAACTTACCATTTCGCTAATCTTTTGGTTGATCTGGACGTCGTGTTCGGAACTTTATTTAAGGGTTGCATTTAACACGCAACGTTTCTCACAAACAGTGACATTGTCCCTTTACGTTTATTGACAGACTGATAACAGGAATGCAGTTTATTACAATTGTCGTTTTACTTTTCGAATACTTCCTGTTTGGATTTCGGTTTTTTCAATCGCTAGAATTTTGAAGTAAACATATACTATAAACTCAGACGTTGTTCAAATTACTTTCACCCACTGTTTACCCTTAAATTGTGTTTCAATAATAAGGTAAAGCAAAATTCCACAGTACGAATTAAATAAAAAAAACAAGCAGTTATTAGTTATTAAACTAATAAAGCAAAACCAAGATGGCGGCCATTGTCTTTTAACTGTGTTTACTGCAGCTAAATGTCGCTAACTAATCCTAAAACATTGCACGGTTATTACTTAATATACAGCATCGTACGTATTAATAGTACTATATAATAATTAATTGTAATTATTTCTTGTGAATCAATATTTAACTGAGGTACATAAAGTGTAACTGGTTCAACATCAAATAAAACTTTCGTGTTTGACGTGTACAAAGTATGTAATATATTATACCCTAAATGAAAAGAAAATGAATTCTATCAGATATCAGAGGCCGAAGTAGAGGAATACGAACGTTTAATGATGGAAACAGGATACACAGCTCTGCGTGAACAACTAGAAGAAACCATCAATGGATGGAAACAAATCCAAATCGACATTGCTGTTACTGGAGAATCCGGCACTGGGAAGTCGTCTTTCATCAACTCTATCAGAGGATTAAAAGCTGATGATCCTGGGGCAGCGGAGGTTGACGCGGTCGAAACGACAATAGAACCAACACCTTACAACCACCCCGACAATCCAAATCTTCGGGTTTGGGATTTGCCAGGAGTAGGAACGTCAACCTTCACACGGGAAAATTACTTGCAACAAGTGAAATTAAATCGGTTTGACTTTGTTTTGCTACTGTCCTCTTCGCGATTTAAGGAAAATGACATTTGGCTTGCCAAAGAAATACTTCAGTTAAAGCCAAATTTTAACTTGTTCTTTGTACGAACAAAGATCGACGATGATCTTTCTGCCGCCAAAAAATCACGTCGCAAAATTCAGACCGCCGATGATAGGAAAGCCTTGCTCAAGAGAGTGAAAGACAATATTAAACTCAATCTGCAGAAAGGCAAGATATCTAACGCAAATATGTATTTGATTGACAACAATGACACAAAAGCATTCGATTTTGATACAATTGTCCGTAAACTGATCCAAAAGGTTTCCGTTCTTAAGAGGGAAGCAATGATCATGTCATTGTCTGGTTTCACAAACGAAATTGTTCAAAATAAACTTACTATTCTGCAAAGTAGAATCAAAGTGGTTTCTAAAGCCGCGGCAGTGGCAGCAGTCTTTGCCAAGGCGGATACAAAGATGTATTCATCGGAAATAGACATGTTGCTAGAAGAATGCAGATTTTATCGTTCGCAGCTAGGACTCAATTTAGATTCACTGCAAATCATTGCAAAACGTCTTGAAATTGACCCTGAAGAAATGATCATGAAGTTGTCAATGCAATCATACATTTACGTAGATTGCGAGGATAGGTTTTCCAAGCATTATACATGTTTTAAAAAAGTTGAACCAAGCATATGGCATTCTATGCCACTTTTGGGAAAGAGGTTCAAGTTCCGAGCTTACCGGAAGCAATGCGCTGTTTTTCTGAAAACATTCCTCGACATGTGTGCAAAAGAAACGCATGACCTACAGATGCACATGACCATGGCTTTAGAGGGATCCGAATTTTAGAGGCTGGACTAAGAAAGCCAAACGTCATTTTCCTTGAGCTTCTGCTTTATACTCTTAGCTTTAAAACAGTTTTGTGTCAATTTATGTTTTACAAATTCTTACATTAGATCCTTAAATGACATTTGTTATGTCTGTGAATGTTTCTATTGTAAGAAGATTATAATATAATAATGATTTTCACGATTGCCGACCTGATCTCTGTAGTTTCTATTGCATACTGAATATAGAACTTTAACCGTGCATTATTTTCTTACGCTGAATAAAATCCAAGGGACTCTATATACCCTTTAGGATTTCGTCCGTCAGAACATCATCTTTATTTGTCAGACCGATGGACATGAAATCAGATTAATCTATTGATATTAAGGGCACATTACGAAGAATCATGTGATCAATTATTGTCTTGTTTTATTTTGTTATAGAACAATTACATAACTAGTTAATTTGTTACGTATGATTGGTTGCAGAACGTAATGTAAAATAAAAATGAATTTGTACATTCATTATATGTAAACAACTTCTTGATTAAAGAGTTATCCCATTTCGGTTGTCTTCCGCTAGATCCCAAATTTGGTTGCGAGCTCGATAGTTCTCACGGAATATAGGTCATGGTCGAAAATGTATAATGACAAATTGATTTTTATGTCTTGCTGTCAAACAATAAAGAATCTGGTGAACACATTAAAATATCTGTAATTGTTTTGTTATATAATAGTTACATTGTTTTCAGTTCCGTACGCTTGATTGAATGCAATCTCTTATACATTATTTTATATCACAAAATAAAACTTGTATATCAATTTCATGTTTGCTGTTTGTAGTATGATGTTGTGTCTTTGCTGGTTGTGTGTATCTATAGAAGTTTTTTTATCAGGTTAATCATCACTGTCCTATAAGCTGATGGTTAATAGTCTATGGATTACAGTGTGGACTTACCACGTGGTTTGTGCAGGAAGCAAAAGGCATCTCGATTCATACAGGATTATTGCTGTAAGCTTGTTGTTTTCATCTATTTTTTTTTACAAAACAAGAGCAGGCTAAGGTAAAACATGTACACTATACTCCATTACTAAGCGATATGATGAGCAATTTATTTTATTTTCAACAATCGTGGAAAAATGCACAGAAGTAAAAACTATCAGTCAGTGAAACTGAGCATCGGTTATGTTTTACAGCAATTTAAAATCATATACATGACAAATTAATATCACATCCATACTGCTTAGTATGTCTGTCAATTTATTTATCAGAAAAAATATCCCAATAACACGTTGCATGCAATAACTAAATGTGACTTCACAAACCACGTGGTATGTCCACACTGGATTGAAATTTGTTTTGTTCTTTATCTCGGCTGAATTTTTTCGATCTTGAATTGTGAATTGTCGTTCTGAGATGTGTTTGTATGTTAAATCAGTGTTAATTTTAATGCATTTAATCGAAATACCAAATGTGTTTTAGGTGAAATAATAAATTGTATTTGTTCTGATCATCTAGACTGATATATAGACTATTTGTTGTGTATGTTTGGAAAACGTCTGTAGTTTTGTTTTGCATAAATATTGTTTTAAAGATGCTTAAGAAGTTTGCTTCACACGTTATCTAAACATTGAGTACTTCTGAATCGCGCATGTAGTATAAATCTTTTAATCGGCTGGTTCAGTATCATCGTTCGACGCCAATTTTATAAAACCGGTAAAGTGTTGGTGTTTCGACTACTGGAATTGTTCTGTAGTTTTTCATATGAATTTGTTTCAAGTTGTTCGATAAGTTTATTGATTAATCAATTGGTTCCAAAATCCAATGTTGGCCAATAAAATTGCTTGCATATGCAAACTTACCATAGGAAAACCTGCGAATAACTTATCCAGTGTTTTACAATAGCCGCTGTAGTGTTCTTTTCTTGAATATTCAGTTTGTATTTGAGCATGATAGACTGAATGATGGTCCAAATAATCAACTTAAACCGATCATAGTCTCGAAAACAAAAACACAGTTATGACATATAAGCCAAGATGATTGTTTTAATTTTAGAATCCTTTTGAAAGCCTAGGATCTTTTTACAAATGGCACCGATGAAATCATTTTCTCGCTTCCCAAGTAATGTTTGGTTCCGAATAAACATTTGTTGTTCACGTCATGCACTGCACATTGCCTTTCAGTGGTAAGGCTATATAAATGTTAAAAACAAAACCTTTATAAAAGTTAAAGTTATGTACAACCTTTCAAATGTGTTTCTATAGGCTAGATCGATATTATAAAAAAAAGTTATGTCTGTTATTATAACCAATGATATCTATCGTGTGTGAGTATCATTTTATTTAAATAAGCATGCATGTATTAACGACTAAAACTGTCTTATGAAAGGTGTAGATTTTGCTTTAGGTATGGAGACTTAAAGAGAATGGCTGTTAAGACGATTGTACACGCACATACTTATATGCGTTACTGTTTCTCATTGATGTTTAGAAGAGGAACATATCAACATATTTATAAACTAAAAATGTAAATTAATATTTCTCTCATTTTATAGAAATTGAGAGAAATAGATATAAGAAATTAAAAATAAGAGTCATTGTATATGATAATACTTATGCTAAGGCTATTTGCGGCTGATTTTTGTTTAAATTTAAGATGTCTTCTGTTCTGCATCATGATTTCATTATACCATCCCCATTCATTTAAAACTGTATTAAGATAGAGTCTAAAACACTTAACACTATTAGATACGTTGCAAAATATGTAAGTACTACGATTAAAATCTTTATGAGACAATGGAAGCTTAACAATGGTGTCATCTTATCAATGCACGAATCGTACGATCGACTAACTGATATATCTCAAAACTAAGAACTCTATTTTGATTTTATAAACAAAACTTTCAATTCTAATTGCGACTCTCATTAAAAATTCAATGAACTTCTTAGTTTCACAAAACGGTATCGCACACGTGTTGATAAGACGACCCCTTACTGAATGTTATGTTCTTAATATTCAATTCGTTAATTAAATCTGAAAATGTAACATGTTCTTCCTCTAATGACAATGTAATTGATTGTTTTTTAATTTCATTTATAATAATTTATAAATAAAAGACATTCAGCAATGCTTTGAATATTGCATTTAAGGGATTGCTGTATGTCTTTCATCAATTCGCTATTATAAATGAAATTTTAAAACGTTTTGAAAATAATAAACCGACTTCTTACATATAAGATAAATCGTTCTTACGACATGTAACACGTTCACAGGGTAATGCACGTAGATTTAGTTCATGTTTGAAATATACGGCGCTTTATATACAGTATCTTGTATTTTTAATGGTGTTGGGTGTTGTTATTTTCGCTATACATGTACCATATTCTTGAACAAAAAATAAAACTGATGAACAGAAACTTAGTTGTTTTCTGTATACATGTAATGTTCAACCAATTTGCTTTACATCAGAAAAAAGAGCTGCCACAGTATGTGACGAATGTCACTGAATTGACATTGGTATTGAACAATGTCAGTACATAAAAAAGGAAAGAAAATAGCAATGAAATGTCCATTATGTCTCACAAATATGGCTGGAGCATTTGCATGACTTCATGGCATTATATCTCACAAATATGGCTTCGGCATTTGCAAGACTCCATTGCGTTATGTCTCACAAATATGGCTTGGGCATTTGCAAGACTCAATTGTATTATGTCTCACCAATATGGCTGGGGAATTTGCAAAACTCAATTGCATTATTTCTCACCAATATGGCTGGGGCATTTACAGACTCCATTGCGTTATGTCTCACCAATATGGCTAGGGCATTTGCAAGACTTCATGGCATTATGTCCCACAAATAGGGCTGGGGCATTTGCAAGACTCCATAGCATTATGTCTCACAAATATGGCTGGGGCATTTGCTTTGCAAGACTCCATTGCATTATGTCTCACAAATATGGCTGGTGCATTTGCTTTGCAAGACTCCATAGCAATATGTCTCACAAATATGGCTGGTGCATTTGCTTTGCAAGACTCCATTGCATTATGTCTCACAAATATGGCTGGGGCATTTGCAAGATTCCATTGCAGTATGTCTCACCAATATGACTGGGGATTTTGCAAAACTCCATAGCATTATGTCTCACAAATATGGTTGGGGCATTTGCAAGACTCCATTGCATTATTTCTCACAAATATGGCTGGGGCATTTGCAAGACTTCATTGCATTATGTTTCACAAATATGGCTGGGGCATTTGCAAGACTCCATTGCATTATGTCTCACCAATATGGCTGGGGAATTTGCAAGACTGCATGGCATTATATCTCACAAATATGGCTGGGGCATTTGCAAGATTCTATTGCATTATGTCTCACCAATATGGCTGAGGCATTTGCAACACTCCATGGCATTATGTCTCACAAATATAGCTGGGGCATTTGCAACACTCCATGGCATTATGTCTCACCAATATGGATGGGGCATTTGCACGACTCCATAGCATTATGTCTCACAAATATTGCAGGGGCATTTGCAAGACTTCATGGCAACATGTCTCACAAATATGGCTGGAACATTTGCAAGACGTCATGGCAATATGTCTCACAAATAAGGCTTGGGCATTCGCAAGACTCCATGGCAATATGTCTCACAAATATGGCTGGGGCATTTGCAAGACTCGATGGCATTATGTCGCACAAATATGGCTTGGGCATTTACAAGACTCCATGGCAATATGTCTCACAAATATGGCTGGGGCATTTGCAAGACTCCATAGTATTAGGTCTCACAAATATGGCTGGGACATTCGCAAGACTCCATTGCATTATGTCTCACCAATATGGCTGAGGCATTTGCAGCACTCCATGGCATTATGTCTCACAAATATGGCTGGGGTATTTGCAAGACTCCATGGCATTATGTCTCACCAATATGGATGGGGCATTTGCACGACTCCATAGCATTATGTCTCACAAATATGGCTGGGGAATTTGCAAAATTCCATAGCATTATGTCTCACAAATATGGCAGGGGCATTTGCAAGACTTCATGGCAACATGTCTCACAAATATGGCTGGAGCATTTGCAAGACTCCATGGCAATATGTCTCACAAATATGGCTGAGGCATTCGCGAGACTCCATGGCATTATGTCGCACAAATATGACTGGGGCATTTGCAAGACTCCATAGCATTATGTCTCACCAATATGGCTGGGGCATTTGCAAGACTCCATAGTATTATGTCTCACAAATATGGCTGGGGCATTTGCAAGACTCCATTGCATTATTTCTCATAAATATGGCTAGGTCATTTGCAAGACTTCATGTCATTATGTCTCACAAATAGGGCTGGGGCATTTGCAAAATTCCATAGCATTATGTCTCACAAATATGGCTGGGGCATTTGCAAGACTTTATTGCATTATTTTTTCAAAAATAAGGCTGGGGCATTTGAAAGACTCCATGGTATTATGTCTCACAAATATGGCTGGGGAATTTGCAAGACTCCATGGCATTATTTCTCACAAATAGGGCTGGTGCATTTGCAAGACTCCATTGCATTATGTCTCACCAATATGGCTGTGGCATTTGCAAGAATCCATTGCATTATGTCTCACCAATATGGCTAGGTCATTTGCAAGACTTCATGGCATTATGTCTCACAAATAAGGCTGGGGCATTTGCAAGACTCCATGGCATTATGTCTCACAAATATTGCTTGGGCATTTTCATGACTCCATAGCATTATGTCTCACAAATATGGCTGGTGCATTTGCAAGACTCCATAGCATTATGTCTCACAAATATGGCTGGTGCATTTGCAAGACTTCATTGCATTATGTCTCACCAATATGGCTGTGGCATTTGCAAGAATCCATTGCATTATGTCTCACCAATATGGCTAGGTCATTTGCAAGACTCCATGGCATTATGTCTCACAAATATGGCTGGTGCATTTGCAAGACTCCATAGCATTATATCTTACAAATATGGCTGGTGCATTTGCAAGACTCCATTGCATTATTTCTCACAAATATGGCTGGTGCATTTGCAAGACTCCATAGCATTATGTCTCACAAATATGGCTGGGGCATTTGCAAGACTCCATTGCATTATTTCTCATAAATATGGCTAGGTCATTTGCAAGACTTCATGTCATTATGTCTCACAAATAGGGCTGGGGCATTTGCAAAATTCCATAGCATTATGTCTCACAAATATGGCTGGGGCATTTGCAAGACTTTATTGCATTATTTTTTCAAAAATAAGGCTGGGGCATTTGAAAGACTCCATGGTATTATGTCTCACAAATATGGCTGGGGCATTTGCAAGACTCCATGGCATTATGTCTCACAAATAGGGCTGGTGCATTTGCAAGACTCCATTGCATTATGTCTCACCAATATGGCTGTGGCATTTGCAAGAATCCATTGCATTATGTCTCACCAATATGGCTAGGTCATTTGCAAGACTTCATGGCATTATGTCTCACAAATAAGGCTGGGGCATTTGCAAGACTCCATGGCATTATGTCTCACAAATATTGCTTGGGCATTTTCATGACTCCATAGCATTATGTCTCACAAATATGGCTGGTGCATTTGCAAGACTCCATAGCATTATGTCTCACAAATATGGCTGGTGCATTTGCAAGACTTCATTGCATTATGTCTCACCAATATGGCTGTGGCATTTGCAAGAATCCATTGCATTATGTCTCACCAATATGGCTAGGTCATTTGCAAGACTCCATAGCATTATGTCTCACAAATATGGCTGGTGCATTTGCAAGACTCCATAGCATTATATCTCACAAATATGGCTGGTGCATTTGCAAGACTCCATTGCATTATTTCTCACAAATATGGCTGGTGCATTTGCAAGACTCCATAGCATTATGTCTCACAAATATGGCTGGGGCATTTGCAAGACTCCATGGCATTATATCTCACAAATATGGCTGGGGCATTTGCAAGACTCCATTACGTTATGTCTCACAAATATGACTGATAGCAACTTTTGTATTCATTCCAAAATCGTTAACTTTTTATATTACTTCAAGCGCAAAACATACTCGATAGCGCCACCACTAGGGCAACAGCGCCACCACTTTTATAAATATGTGCATTTATCCTTTTTAAGAAGTGCAAATCAGTTTTGTTGTGTTCCGGCATAGGTACTATACATAACAGTTATGTTTGCATGCGTGAGAATGTTCTAACGGGGTGTGTAAGCATCGAAATGTACCTGCTATGCAATCAGATCTCAAAATGTGCACAAAATTCCGATTCGGGAGAAAAGCTCCTGACACCACAGTTTGCACAATATTGAATTGAAATAGTAACCAGCTTACAGTAGAAGTGTTCTTACACGGTACCACATTCTCCGATTTTCGAAATATGTCCGTTAAATGAAATTATCAAATAAAATATAAATCATACTCACGTTTGTTAATGTAAACATAGGGCACAGCTCCACCACGGAAGTGTCGACAGCTCTTTTTCTTTGCACCACCGTAAAGTGGTGGAGCTGGCGTTTAGAGGCCGTGCATTTTGTAATGTAGCTGTATTTGAATCTCTAAAAAGATTCTTATGTTATAATATTTAAATGCACCAACCATTCTCGTTTATACTCTGTTTTTTTTGTAATACTTGAAAATAAGTACTTTTGAGTACTTTTCAGGTATATTACATGTCACAGCGAACCTTGCACATAAATATGCACATATTTTACCTTCTTGAATCTCAACACACGATGTACCAATTTGCATTTGTTCCACGTTTCCCTACTTGTTAATTTAAAAGAAAGGCTATAATAACCGTTTTCCTTAAACTCCCTATAAGTAAGTTAAGATATTGAAAATTTGTATATAATTCATTGACTTTAAAAACGGCTTGTTAATACAAAATTCAACTGAAGATGATATACGAGTCCAGCAGTACGGGACGAAAAGGGCCCCAGGGGCCAAAATGCGGGGTGAGTATGGTCAACTTTGAACTGTGTCACAGCCTTTAACGAGTTTTCCCATAGCAGTATGATATACTGGGTGAAAGCCAGTGACTAGTAGAGCATCTGGATATAAGCACATTAGGAATCAATTCAATTCAATTCAATTCAATTTATTTAATTGATAAAGGCCTCCGGCCCAAGACAACATATTATACAGATACATATATGTACACAATGAGTGGAAAAGGGTTATGACAATGTTAATATTCAAACTTCTAAGATACAGCTTTACACAAATATTACATGCAAGCAAATAATAGTTGAGAATAAACATGGTTTGAAAATAAATGAATAATGTTAGAACTGTCAAATAAAAGTTATTAGAATTGACTATGTGAATCAACCAAGTCTTATCAATAATTAATTATTATATATCTGTTAATTACGTAATTAGATGCCAGGAATATAATTATAATACATTTACCAATACTTAAGAGATTTTAATTGTACAACTAAGGTGTTTGTATTTTAATACTAGTATAATATGCTCAAATTGTTTGTCTGGATATACATGCAATATACATTCAACAATATAAAACAACATTCAATTTAATGCAATAATATAGATATGGTGAAGAGGAATTGTTAAAACAAAAACAAAAGATTTTTACATTAAAGAACGGACACTAATGCATGACATTGTAACGCAAATATAATAACAATTGTAATTAGGTTGTTTAATGTTGTTTAAGTAAATTTACAGACATATACACATATTGATTTTCCATGATTATAAATATGAAAATTTGTAAATGGTATTGTTGAAAACAAGACTTATCTTGTCTTATTGTTATTTTACTAGAACACATGTCATAAAAAGTATATAACCTGATAAGACACAGATAGACTTATTTGATATTTGAACTGATTAACAGAACAACTATGACAACATAACCTAACGGTAAGACACCATTACTGCATGGAATTATATCCTTTACCCGACAGCCTATTCGAAACGAAAAAATAGATTGTCAATAGGAAACAATATATATATATATAGATATTAATATATAAAACATTCGGCTTACTTCAACATAAAAAGTGTATTATATTGCATCAAATCATATTTATGACCTTTGTAGCATTACTATGTGGATCTCTGAGTCGAAATATTATAAAATTAGGTATGAAATTCAAGACAATCTGATGGTAGATAGTACTAGATACTAAAATAGTATGGTAATTTTCAAACTATGGTCACAATTATGAATCTAAAATAATGCCATTAATAATACATGAAATGAGGGAAACTAAATACATGACTAAAATGCTTCAACATGTAGAGTACTACTACTGTAATGCTCGTGATATACCATGTATATTTCCAACTGTTAAGAAAACATTTTTTCTAATACACAACAGAAGTATACATAAAGGCACATATATAACATTATGCATTTAATTATTATCTGTTAAATACAACTTCCTATATTTCATAGCATAAAATATGAACATAGATACATTTAATACAATTTGTTCATTTCTTGAAGACATCAGTACAGTAAATTTGTTAACAGTGGGATCAGTATAATATTTACTAGGCAGGTATTTCAACCTTAAATCATTGTAGTGTTGGCACTTAAACATAAAATGGTACTCAGTTTCTGGTTCTATATTGCAGAGTTTGCATATGCGTCTGTCCCTTGGGGTGCTTATATATCTACCCCTTTCGATTTC
Organism: Mya arenaria; assembly: GCF_026914265.1. Taxonomy (NCBI): domain Eukaryota; kingdom Metazoa; phylum Mollusca; class Bivalvia; order Myida; family Myidae; genus Mya; species Mya arenaria. The sequence continues at coordinate 4,080,237 of NC_069134.1, forward strand.
TAAGTCATGAGAAGAACAACGGAAACATGCCATGGCATTTCTAAATTTTCTTATTTTTACAATGTCTAAATAATTTTCATGACACAAATTATCTTTGAACAAAGAGTAATAAGTTAACTTAGGACTGTCAATAACTGCAGAACGCCATTCCTGCAAGTACTGGTCTTTCAATGTTTGTATAATACGTGATATAAACAGTTTTTCATTGTTCACATTTTGCTCTAACCACACATAGTTATAACCATTTTGACATAAAATGTTCCTTACATTGGTTACCCAATTTCTGTTGCCAATTTGGTCTTGCAAATATAATAAATCATATGCTTTCCTAACAAATCTATAATTAGGAAGTTTAATTATTCTCATCCAATATTTCAAAACACGCTTTATAGCGATAATAAACATGGGAAAACGTCCACAATCACCAAGCACCGGAAAGTTCATCGTATGTTTTGGTATGCACATATAATCAGATGATATACGAGTCCAGCAGTACGGGGCGAAAAGGGCCCCAGGAGCCAAAATGCGGGGTGAGTATGGTCAACTTTGAACGTGTGACCCGAAAATTCGACAAAGAGGACCATAACGAAAAGTTGAACTAGGCCACCATGCCTACAACATGAGCTATTTAGATCGCTGGAGATTTTGACCTGAGTAGCCAAAATTGCCTCATCCACCGCGAAATGATCATAGGTATTGCAACAGTGCCCGAGTTAAAGCCATTTGGAAACACGTCACCTAACATTTGCCATTCTTCTTGGAAAACTCGGGTTTTGGTACATAAAGAACGTAAACATTGCCCTATGCATCACTAAATACGCTGTTTTGTCTCATGTTCGAGGCATTCACGCGTGTACGTGAAACAATCATATGTATTGCCACTATGCCAGGTTGGTAGGCATTTTGAATCACTTCAACTTTACATAGGACATTGTGCTGAGAACACTCTGGTTGGGGCACATTAAGTACGTAAACATTCCCTGATTCATCGCTAAGGTTAGATGTAAATTATCTGTATAATAATGTTTTATTGTATTTTGGCGAACTGTACATTGAATAATTGCAATTTAATTAAAAACCTATGAAAAGGGGAGAGAAGAGAAAGCATTTTAAAACGTGTTTACAGCTGAATTACAGCTATAGGCAGATATATATTCTGCTTGTCAATGGAGAACACTGTGTAGAAGTTTGATAAACACCCGCATGCAGACAACAGGTTTGCAACCTAGGCGCAGATTTGAATTTGAGCCCAGCACTGTTTTGAAATAAAACTGCCAAATTTGAAGAAACAGTAGCAGAATAGTACCTGTGCAACGGAAACAATAGCATTATATAATTTTTAGAGACGGATAATTCTAAAATTTCCCTCCAGTGCCTTATAGATATAAATTTGGGATACCCAAATTCGCATCGGCGGATTCAACGATGATCCCCAAATTCGCATCGGCGGATTCAAAAATGGCTAATGCGCTTCTAACGATGGCAAAAACTATTGACTGCTGCCGAAAGTCCGTATCAACGGAGGGTACACAGGGGTTACATTTGGGATGATTCAAGAGGTATCGGAAAGTAAGTGTTGGTAAATTTGTGGGAAACAGAGGGTTTTAGTGTTTAATTTAAGTGAGTTAACATTACCTTCATGTTTAGGACCATAAACTAATGCAACAGATATGTACATTTTTGAATGAATTATGTTTACAAAATATAATAACAACTTTGTGAAGTGATGAATGTGTCAGTATAAGTATCTTCCATGGCCGAGAATGTAAGATAGGTTCACCGAGTTTCCGCAAAACACCCTGCGCGAGGGTCGGGATGAACCTATCTTACACGAGCGGCTATGGTACATGCTTTTTCTCCCACCTCAATTAAACAAAATTAAGTAAAAAATTGTTGTTTTTTGCTGGAACTCTTTTGTGCTTAGTAAAAAAAATTGCGTCGGTATTTAAATAGTTCTAAGGAGAGTGATGCATTATTTCTTGAAAGGTGCGTGAAAACTATTTTATGGTGACATTTGAAGCGAGAAATAATTAATTAGCGTTCTAAATATTGCCACAAGACAAGGTTTCCATGATGCTACAGACGACAGTCTTCAACAAGGGAGGTAATTACAATGTTGTGACAATTAAAAAGGAGTTCCATACAGGCATATATCTTCGCCAGTGGGCAAGATAAGAATTTCTAGCATGGTTAAACTATCGGATCTACTTATCTGAGGTGGGAGAATATTATTTCCTAAATGTGGCCATTTGAAGCGGTAATTTATCAAAGCCTCTGTCATTAACAATTATCAGTCATGTATTTACAGCGTATTAATTATAAATCAACATTGCAATACAGGATATGACATCATGGATCGTTAATTATCATCATCGTTTTCCGGGATAGTTAAAAGCCTCTGTATTTTTAATGCATGCATTAGGTTTCTCGTTATACCTGTATCCATATAGATATGTATCACAAATCAGCATTTTAATCCGGGCTACTACATCATGGAACGCTTCACATCAGTTCCGTATTCCGTGATATTTTATAGCTTTTGTCATAAATATCCATACATCATGTTTCTTAATGTACATCAATAAATAAGAAACGATATTCTTATCCCAAAATATTTCACAATCCAAAGCAATTCCAGATATGTTACAAATATTTAGTTCGCCAACCAGAATTTTATTTTAATTCAAACGGTAATATTAAAAAAACTGTATGAAGGAAAGCCACCACTATTTGACATTTATAATTCATGACAATCAGGAAAAACTAAGAACAGCAAAAACTTCCTTTTTGGAGGCATTAGAAAGGTTCTTCAAGTGTTATGTTGTGTATTTTTTCCGAGTCATCAATTTGAAGATAAAAAAATCATTATTTAATTTCAAAGTTCCCAAGTCTTCCTACTGAGCATATGATCATGCTTTCCATCTAGATCAGTGTTGTATACCACGTGATAAACAACGTCATATATGCTACGTTGGAAGGCAACATTTTTCTTAAAATGAAGATTATATAAAAGATAACCTTTTTTTAACAACAACATTTAACTGCCTTTGTTTAATGACCGGAGTTTGACAAGGCGATAAGTTTCATCAAACACCTCGACAAACCTGTTTCCAAAATACTGTTTTGACAGTGCTCCGTCAGACGGCCGTATTTTGAAATTGTCGAAGTGTTTTAAGAAACTAAACTCTCAATCAAACTCTGGTAAAAGACGAAACGCGGAATTCCGTAAGCGGCGTAGACTGCGCTATGTTTCATTCAAAATGGTAAAAAAATAGGAAAGTTCTTTTTGTTTTAAGTCTTCATTCGCAGCAAAATGTTATATTGGAACGTGATTTGAAGTGATATTAACTAAACAGATATTGAAATATTGTTCCTTATCACATCATTTGATTTGGGCAATCTGTGCTATACTTGGTAATAATTTGGTAGTCGATAAAAACCGTGAGGATTATCGCATGAAGTGTTTGAAATGTGTAAGTGCTCCTGGTTACTGTCAGTAAGTCGCCATGGATACAGTTATTTCGTGTGTCAGAAATCAATATATACTTATACATACAATTTCAGAGAAATAGAAGAACATAATTGAATCTAACAGTATATTTCCGCGAACCTCCCGGATTGTGTTTTATCTTAATATCTAGGCGCTCAACCCCTCCAAAAATCTTCGAAATCGACTTATGATAAACATAATTATCAAATATTACAAAAAGCACTTTTAAGTACCCAATCAACCGAGCATTTAATCGAGGAGAACATATTCATGGAATACTTCACATGACCAAAGTGGCCCAATAAAATTGGATTTTCATGTCTTTATGAATATGCAAATATCACACCAAAGTGCACAGTTCAAGACTGAAATTTGACGAAAACTTCATTTCCCCTTGTCCATAGTATTCTGGGCTACCAGGGGAAGATTGCTGACTCCACCCCTGACTGCAATAGAAAATCTTATTGGAGTACCCTCAACCCCCTTTAACATATTTAGCTTAAAAAGTCCATTGTACTCTTAATACAAATAATGGCCCTTGATCGGCTTAAAAAGTTCGGTTGATGTTTTGGTTATCTTTGGGTTTAACTCACACCTTAAATGATGTTCATTCAATGGCGTTCATACTTGACACAGTAGCCATCACACAATTAGGTTAGGTATCTCCATATTTACCTTATATAAAAAATAATGGTCCTTGATTGACATTTTCTTTACTTTTTTATTGCTTTAAACGGGCACTTTTTGAACCCTGGTTATTAAAATACGTCGTTGTTCGACGTTAAAATGGCAGCGCCCAGTGAGATGGTATGAATTTTTGTTTATTTTCTCTTCATAATTAAACAATTAAATTTCCTAACATCGACCCTGTTCCAGCGCCAAATTTTCCCTGTAATTTGGTACCTTCATTTTGTCAGACAGTTATGTAGTTTACTTAGAATGCGTGTCACGAGTTTTCAATCGAGGCTAAATGTGTTGCGGAAATCTTTGAACCAAGCATGAACTGTCCATTTTTCTAAATTTCGTCCTGAATAAATGCATTTCGTTTACAGAGCTACTTATCCACATTATATGTACACATATCGATATGCTCTAAGTAATGTTTCCATAGTAACGTAGCATGTTGCAGAAATAATGCTACAACCATTTTTTCGAACCAAGCATTTACGAAATATTATTCGACCCAAGCACTACATATTTGTATACTCTTAGTGTATTTCGTTTTTAGGCTGATTAACAAGCCGTGCAAAAGCTACACACTATTCCTGTAAAATAGTACTATATGGGATGTATATCTTTTCTTAAAATGTATTATACCATTTAATTTAAAGAATAATTTTATATAACAGTCCGAGCATCGTTATTTTGATGGTAAAAAAACTTATTTATAATCAATATAACCCGATTTCTCCACTCAAAGTTATTTGAAAATCATGAATTATTAAGATACTCATCGAATATATTGATTTGAAGTTCTATAAAAAATATATCAGGAAATGTTTCTGCAATAACTATGACATGTTGGCTGTATATTATTTTCGTCTTTACCTTAACTCGCATAATAGGCCATTTCTTTGTATACGTCACAACAATTCATTTTCCAAGTACTTTTTTGTGTGATCTTTTATTTAAACTCATAACTTAACTCAAGTATTTGCAATTAACAGGTATCATGGATTTGATTCATCAGCGCGGAAAGGTTGCCAGGTTGGAAAAAATATGCGACTGTCTCAACTGACAGGAGGGCAATCTGGTTGTGCGTAGGGCGAGCCTGTTAAAATGACTCGAAAATGCTAACTACAAAACGGAAGGAGTAAATAACGATTTACCGTAGTATTAATTCAATGTGAAGTGTACTGAATATCATTGTACATTGTATCTCTACTGAGTACAATAATTTCGCATATTATAACGTTCAAAATAACCAAGGGCATATATGCTGCTATTAGGGATGCAAACAAATATTCGAATGTTTTTGTTGAATTTAATAATGAATTAATAAACTTTTTGCCTACAACTGTCATCTTCGTCTGTCTTGTTTTTACAACGATTGGCCCCTAATGCCAGAGGTGTGAACTTGATGACACTATACACGCGTCATATCGGATAAATCGTCGGGAACTATAAACAGTCCCCGTAATTTTGCATTTACTGGCTGTTAGACAAGTGACATTAAACACAATCCAATTATTAGGGGTACATTTAATTGACCATGCCAATTAAGGGTTTAAGAGATCGGTCCTTATACCAATGTGTTGTCTTAACTGCTAATCAAGCATGGCGATATTGCTCAAATCGCCTTGATAATACGAAGGACATGTGCTAGTTATGTGCTTTAAACTGTTTTCCATGTTTCGATATAACACTCTTGCGTTGAAAAGTAACTGTATGGTTTAACGTTTAAGGATATATGTCCTGTATTGTTGTACAATACATCAGTCAAAATCGACGTTTGGCCATGGTGTCGTTTTCTATAAATATATTTCGTAAACATCAATCCTAGAACGAGGCTGCAAGTCCCACGTTGGCACATATCGTCATTTTACCGGGAAAATACGAAATTCTCCGATCTTATTGTGCATTGTTTACAAAAATGAACGCAGAAGAATTGATACAGTTCGTTATTTTGTTTAAAATATATCGCTTTTTCTTGCGATATATTCTGAAAATGAGGAAATTCAGAGACTAATTTGTGGAACAATAAGTGTCCGTCGCGTGTACCGAATACGACTCAGAAGGGTAACAGGGCTCCGGCTATTGTCACGTAACGCCAACGCTCACTTAACTTTCGTGATAGTTCGTTCAGTAACCAACCAACAACTGTTCAAGTGTTCTAAGTCTTTATTGTTCAACGTTTTAAGTATAATAATCAGTATATAATACAGCATGACATTTAAGGTAATCCCACATCCTAACTGCCGTCCATTAAGGACCCAAGGCCGCGTTGCTTGCCTGGCCTAAGCCAACTCTAACTGTACTTTTACATCCAAAATCATTTCTCTTATACTAATTTGTGGTCTGAATATGACAGCTTTACAACCCAAGGAATACACGTTTTTGTAATTAACATGACCATTTTGTACATTTGTACCAGGTCGGCTGTCAACCATTTTCATATTCAAATGTCAATCAAATATGCCCTACATTACTAAACATACAGTATGTAGACACATATCCATTTAATTAAATCTTAATTATATCTTAAATATAACGTATTACGTCACATTCTATTCTGTTACGTGACACTATAACGTTAGTGAATAATAGTTTACTACAATTCTTAAAGGTTCATTTTGGTATTCGAATATTCGAATATTCGATCGAAAAAATTACCGAATATTCGAATATCAATTTTGCCATTCGTTTGCATCCCTAGTTGATATGCATTTTTGCTCTTAGCATTGTATGCGTCTGTCGAATTGTCTCTTGTTGATCTACCTACTTTAAAATATTGTATTTTATAGCATGCCGTGTGAAAACAACACACATAACTAGCGTAACTGTATGAGTGTTTGTATTGGATGTGTATACATTTTGTATAAAAGATTGTTAAACATGATATTGTATAATTATTCTTTGACTTATGGAAATATGTACAACCATGGACATATTACAACAAAAAATCGAGAACTGTATTATCAACGTATTAATTGCAAATAACATAAACTGAATATCATCACAGACTAATATAAAAACACTTGGATTAAAAACCAATCATTGTAAGCCGATGATAACACTAGTCTGTTTAAAAAAATAAAATGAATCACGTGTGCTATGTACACTCCCACGACATATAATACTAAAGATTTTTTGTAAATATTTTGAACGACGACGATAAGCACTCCAGTACTATCACAATTTCTCCACTAGTACTTAAAAGCATAGGCGAGCTGATAATCACAGATGTACTTACAAGATTAGCAATTTATTGCACATTTGGTGCTTAATTGAACACCTTATGTAGATGAAGAACATCTTCATTTATTTGTAAACTTTATCAATTTGGCCCCCTTACTGACCAAAATCATGAATACTTTTTTAAATATGTTTATTGGCTTTATGTAGATAGAACAAAAGTAATCATTACTTTTCATTTGAAATAAAAACCGAATTGACCAACATTCTTACAGAATACCAAATTGTTAAATGTTTTAGGAAATAAAACCTGACTAAATCAAATAATGACTCTCAGTTTACAACAATATACCCACTATCGATGCACAGAACATGCAATAAATTGGAAAAAATGCAGTTTGAGCCCAATATATATAAAATATGATACAACTTCTAATAATCGTTCTTCAAGGTTACACAATTACAAAGAAAACGATAATAACCGCTCCCGGCCTTAGCAAAACAAATATAATATAATAAAAGAGATCATTTAAATAATGAGAGTGTTATTTACATAATTTCACTTTCGGTGCCCAACAAGGCAACAAATTAAATGTATAACAGGACATAAACAATGAAATCAATACAAAGTTTCAAACTTTATTTAAAGAACCTAGTTCATGATAACATGACAGCATTAGTATATGAGACGAAGAAATACATAATTAGAAACGAGGCTATTTTAAAAGAGAAGAAAATCCAAAAAAAACATGCAATGTACACATTTACAAAGCAAAATTTAATGGGAGAGACATATGTTTAACAATGCATTCAACACATCTTTGTGATATCAATAGGATTAAAGTAACTTTCATGCTGTTTGCATGTAAGTATATATGTATTGACAGCCCTAAAACGTATTTAATATTTCTTTTACAAATTGGCATATCTTTCTATAATTGCTTAATTGATTGTTACCTAAACACATTAAAGATTTAAATTTGATAACATTGGGATTGACATAGTATTTCTTACCGTTAAATCGTTTTCTGCTACCGTTCAGTGCACTACATTCAAGTAGATAGTGGTACTCAAATACTACTGGTAGTTTGATACAACGGACACTTTCTTGAAAATAAATTAAGTCCAGTCCAGCTACCGATTTCTATTGGAAGGCGATGGTTTCTAGTTCGAAACGTAACCATAAACTTTAACAATTTGTAAGGAGCAGCTATTAAATAACTCTCAAGTCCAAAAACGTTTTTAAACAATCTATAGTTACTACATTTGCTGGAAGTTATAAAAGTGCTATACCAATTATTCAAAAATAAGTCTGTGAGTTTTTATTAAAACCTGACTAAAGCAAATAATGACTCTCAGTTTACAACAATATACCCACTATCGATGCACAGAACATGCAATAAATTGGAAAAAAATGCAGTTTGAGCCCAATATATATAAAATATGATACAACTTCTAATAATCGTTCTTCAAGGTTACACAATTACAAAGAAAACGATAATAACCGCTCCCGGCCTTAGCAAAACAAATATAATATAATAAAAGAGATCATTTAAATAATGAGAGTGTTATTTACATAATTTCACTTTCGGTGCCCAACAAGGCAACAAATTAAATGTATAACAGGACATAAACAATGAAATCAATACAAAGTTTCAAACTTTATTTAAAGAACCTAGTTCATGATAACATGACAGCATTAGTATATGAGACGAAGAAATACATAATTAGAAACGAGGCTATTTTAAAAGAGAAGAAAATCCAAAAAAAACAACATGCAATGTACACATTTACGAAGCAAAATTTAATGGGAGAGACATATGTTTAACAATGCATTCAACACATCTTTATGATATCAATAGGATTAAAGTAACTTTCATGCTGTTTGCATGTAAGTATATATGTATTGACAGCCCTAAAACGTATTTAATATTTCTTTTACAAATTGGCATATCTTTCTATAATTGCTTAATTGATTGTTACCTAAACACATTAAAGATTTAAATTTGATTACATTGGGATTGACATAGTATTTCTTACCGTTAAATCGTTTTCTGCTACCGTTCAGTGCACTACATTCAAGTAGATAGTGGAACTCAAATACTACTGGTAGTTTGATACAACGGACACTTTCTTGAAAATAAATTAAGTCCAGTCCAGCTACCGATTTCTATTGGAAGGCGATGGTTTCTAGTTCGAAACGTAACCATAAACTTTAACATTTTGTAAGGAGCAGCTATTAAATAACTCTCAAGTCCAAAAACGTTTTTAAACAATCTATAGTTACTACATTTGCTGGAAGTTATAAAAGTGCTATACCAATTATTCAAAAATAAGTCTGTGAGTTTTTATTTTACATTACAGGTCAGCCGTTTGTGATTGGGAAACATGTGAATCCCATATATTGTTAAGACCACATTTGATAAAAATATGTTTGGTATTTGAAATCCAAAAAAAGGTATTTTTACGTAAGCTTACATCTGATACATAGTTACTGAACATAATAGTGCACATAGTTGATGCTTACTTCGGGTACAATGGAGACACAATTTTCGCCCAATATGAAATAGGTCGGAACTCTATGTCTTTTGATAACGGTTTCACGCCTGTTTCACCGTAAATGATAAAAGAAGCAGTGCTTGATTTAACACATACAATGTGTTTCAAAAAATTAAGTTGTAATCTTTCCAAAATTTTATTATTTTCGCATCCCCAACATTCGCAAACATATAAAAGTATAGGTTTGATTATTTTTATGAATATATCTATTTCCATATCAATCGGAAGAGCTAAATGCTTGCATTTCCTGAGAAGGCAGTACATAGCCCTTAGTGCTTGTTTTGATATTTCAACCTTGACGATGTAGAAAGAGCCACTATTACTTAATACTAATCTTAGATACTTAAACCAAATGTTTCCAATTGATTGCCTTTATAGGAAAATTGATAATTACATCTTCTGCCTTTTTGTATTACTAAGATTTTTGTTTTAGTAGTATTGACAGTGAGTTTCCATTGGTCACGATATTGTTCGTAAAGATTAATTATAGCGTTTTGTAGGTCATCGGCTGTTTCAGATAGAATGACAGTGTCATCAGCATACAAAAGTATAAATAATTTCAGATAGGCGACCAAATTATTATCTAATGGGTGACTATTAAAACTAACGCCTAGCAAAATAGTGCTATTTTGGAAATTGGTGTTTGAACTTGTTTATATATAAAAGTCGTCCAGCATGCAGCTCTACAATGATCGTCTCAGTATCATTTCCCCACTCGTCAAGCATTCAGTTCCACATTGATTTTCTCGGAATCATTTGCCCACTCGTCAAGTATTCAGCTATCGCTTATCGTTGCAAAATGTATTTGTTGACTTTAGGATTCCGGTAAAAAAGAATTATAAAACCAAGTTTGTTAAAATTAAAGTAACGTTTTAAATATTTGCCTAAGCAAATTTGTACCATGGCAAAAGCGAGCACTGTAAATTGCGACTGAACTACGTTTTTTGTGATAAAAGTGTTTCATTTCAAGCCTAGCCCTTCTCAGATGTTTTAAGTAATTAAACAACACATTAATATGAAAATAACAGTTCACTCAATCACTAATTTGCGCGCTTCTGGTCCCTTCTATTATGGCTCAGGCTGGAACGTGAAACGTATCATCTACCACAGCTACATTTATGCATTTTCTTTTTTCGGTGGGATGACACATGAATCACCAGATCTCGTCGAATGTGGTATTAAGCACCACAAATGTCACAATTGATCTGGGCTTCTGTATGTACCATTCTCAGATGGTTTAACAAATCCCCGTTGGTGGCGAGCGCTTTATCACAGTCGGTGCACTTGCACTGAATTCCCTCAATATGGGCACATCCCCTAAAATATGATTTAATAACTATTTGAAGAGTTTTCTTATCCTGTATTTGCAAATTGAAACATTTAAAATATTTCTTTACATTGATTTTACTATTTCATATGCTTACATTATCATAAAAGTAACGACTTCGAAATACGGCAGTCTGAAACGGATAGTTTACCTGTGGCTTTTCAAGTAGCTTTGGCTAAAGAATGTAAGCCCGTAGCATCAGTATGGTGCTGAGCCTCTATGTTTTCTTTAAAGTGACACTCTTGTTCAAAATCAATACATACACATGTAAAACAAACATACATTTTGATGGATACACTTTCAACTACTTACCCAATAATGCATTTATGGAACGTATAATTAACTATTAAAAATATTACAACTGTGTATTTAATAGTTGAAAACGCAAAACTATTAAATGATTGGTGAATGCAAAATTATTTACTGCGATTTACTATGGTCTCATAAGGTAGCAATACCATGCTTTCTGCACATTTCTTTTAAATTAAACTCGGTATCCTTCAGAAGAACCATTGTTTTCGACATTTGTTCATCCGTTTTGGTATATTTAAACAATTGTATTAATTGTGTTAAATCTTTTTTGGGAGTAATAGTGCATCTTTAATGTAAACTTAAAGCGCCTTTGGTATTGTATGAATTGCCACAATGTCGGCGAAGCATATTCTGCAACAAAATAAAATTATGTAGTGCTTGGTTCGAATAATATTTCGTAAGTGATTGGTTCGACAAACGGTTGTAGCATTATTTACGCAACATGCGTACGTTGATATGAAAACATAGCTTAGAGCATATCAATAGGTGTACATGCAATGTTTTTAAATAGCTCTGTTAACGAAATTGCGTATATTAAGCACGAAATTAAGAAAAAATGGACAGTTCAAAGATTTCCGCAGCACATTTCGCCTCGATTGAATACTTGTGACACGCATTCCAAGTAAACTACATAACTGTTTGCAAAATGAAGGTACCAAATTACAGGGAAAATTTGGCGCTGGAACAGGGTCGATGTTAGGAAATTTAATTGTTTGATTATGAAGAGAAAATAAACAAAAATACATACCATCTCACTGGGCGCTGCCATTTGTAGTGCTTGGTATCAAAACAATGAACGACGTGATTCCCGCCTCTGTTAGTATGTCGGAAGAGTTTATTTGAGGACTTCCATGGAATCGCATTTCGGGCCGAGGTCACTGAACATTATTAAAAATAAAGAAAATACAGTTGAAACTGAAATTTACAATGGATGCTGACGTTCTTTTGTCAATCATTATAACTCCTGGTTTCCTCGCAGTGTGGGGTCTCTCCAGTTAACTTTTTAATTTGGCAGGTTTATTGCTTTGACAAGCACATATACATGATTATTGTATCACATCTAAGACAAAGCGGCGAATAGTCGAGCACGTTGGCCTACGATAGTTCTTGTTTTATAGGGGGAGTCAATATTTTATAGAAATTGTGTCATTTTTTTTCCTAAACAATAATGACCTTGTATCGTGATTCTATAGGGCTCGATGATAACTCTTTCAGGAGAAATGCATACTTTAATAGCATAATCTATTGACCTTTATGGCACTTCGGGGTTATTCATCAAATAAAGATATACGAGGATAAAGGGATTTTAAAAATAAATCATACATATTAATAATGATAATCTGTCAGACAAAATTGGAGGCATAATCATTTCGATACTATGAATAGATTACTTAAGTCTGTATGGTCCCGTTGCCCCTTTTTGTACGATGAAAAAAATGTGAATCAAAAGGTTTTGATTGGTTGATTGGTGGACCGCTTAGAAAATCAAAGTGCTGAAAGCACTGATGGACTAGGGCCTCATTCAGGGGAATGTTGACAACCATGTTCTAAGCATTGAAGAAATCGGCTCATATCACAAGGGGTCACTGTTTAATGGGCTAGCTTAAACTTTAGACTAAAATGCTTGCAAGCTGCAAAGGAAATTTGAAAAATCTAGTTAAGTGTGTGTAGAGTGAGGGGGGTGGGGGGGGGGGGGGCTAAAGCGTTAAATAAGATAAAATCATAGTTCTTTTGAATTTCCCAAAGTCGTTAAATCAGACTTGTACAAATTAATTTACGTGGTTGGCACACATACTTCTTTAATTTGATCAATTCCTTTTAATCAAAGGACTGTTATTTGCAGTTTCAGAGAAGATTTTCAATGATGTAATTATATACTGTATAGAAAACCTGTCGCCTCTTTTTCAACTTTAAACCACAGAGCCATACTTTAAACAATCTTTGTAAAAGACATCTACATTGTATACCTATGTCATACTGCATGCACATTGCTATTAGGAAGTAGTTTTTATTTAAAAAGTGAATAATTATTTTCTCCCTCTTAATTTGTGCTTGGTATTCAATTCATATAACATGTTACCATGATAACTTAGTGCTGTTGATAAATATTATGCACTGTCTTCTGTTTAATGCTATTCATATAACTGCTGCAGACTTTTGTATATAGCAAAGCAAGTTCAGTAGACTAAGGTGAGATGAATATCGTTTTTAAAGTATGAAATATTGAAATGTCTTTTAAATACTTTGACCATCAAATTTCATAACATGGTATCAGCATCACACTGCTAGTGAGAATGGAATACCAAACATAATTTTATTCTTTATTTTATACCCATCATCAATCCACATGCAATACATATCACAAAATACTTTAACCCATATTCCGCTCCAGTGCAATACGGCCATATACCACTCTTGTGACGTCGGTACGCCGCTCTTCTATCTGCTGTTGTAGAACCGAGCGTTCACGACGTAAAGCATCCAGAGAGTCGTAAGAGGTCTCCTTCTTCGGAGTCAAATTCACAAGCTCCTCTTGTATTTCCTTGTTCTCCTCCACTAGAGACTTAATGGCCTCTTGAACTTTTCGCGAAGCCTTTGTCTTCGGTCGAGCGCCATTTTCTGATGCCGCCATTTTTTTAAGTCAAATACTGGACGTCTGGACGGGACGAAATTAAACTGAACAATGACCAGATCGGATTAACACCTAAGCGACAATGGGTGACTGCGCATAAAAGTAGTTCCCATAATTATAACATTTTAGGCTAAAATGTGGTAACTGCGTTTTGATCCGGATATGGCGGAATGTCATATTTGATTCTGGTAGTTTTTTGTAGATTTTGATTTTACTCGGCTTGTGGTGTCCGAATCTGCAAAAATCTACTTGAGTCGAATACAACCTACTGGATCAAAACGCAGTACTTATAACCCTATTATGTACAAAACCTGTTACCCCGTGGACAGAGCATCTTTAACCCACAGAGCCATTGTAACTTTGAACAATCATTGTAAAAGACAACTACATACATATACAAGATGCTTAAGGAAGTAGTTTGGAAAAATTTAGAATTATTTTCTCCGTCTTAATTTGTATGCATTAGATAACTCAATAAATGCAGCAGTAGGCCATTCTTATATTGTCCTCTGTCACTATCCTGATAGCTCCTTATCTCAATAGATGCAAAAGGTTGTAGGTTCATGATTCCCTGGTCAAATATGTCATACAGAAGAAGATGTTGAATGTAGAATCAAGAAGCTTTCTTTTCAGGCACTCCAAATTGAATAGAACTGTAACATTTGGAGTGCCAAGAATTTGTTGGATTCCTAGGCAACAGGTATCAGGTGTTGCAGTACATTTGGAAAATACTTTTCACCCGTCCTTGTAAATCTAAAAAAGCTTTCTTTTCGCAAAAGAAGTTCATATAACTAAATTAAGGTTGCTAAATCAGAGTTTGAATAATTCTGAAAACTAGATGTGCCTTTAATTGCAGCAATTTGAACTCTAAATCATAATGTCAATTAAGCTGGTTATGCAATACTGCAGTTCCTTGGTGTTGGGATTGCTTTATTTACTTGAATAAAGAAACAGTTCTTGTGTTGGAAAGTATAATGTATTAACATGCATTTTTCTTGCCCTGACTCCATCCAAGCCTTAAATCTTAGATCAACATGTACTTGGGGCTATGTGTAATATCAATGAGAACTATAAATTTTGTTCAATTTATTGCCACTTATGATATTTCATTCCACATACAAAAACACTAACATGTTCAAACCAATATCCTATGTTATGATAAAACCATTGCCAAGTTGGTAATTTGAAAAGACAAGAAATTATATCTGGTCAGGGTTTGACATAGTCTTTCTAGACAGCTGAACTTGTTTTGCAGTTACTTTGAAAATCTTCAAAAGCTAAACTGAACAATACTTGAGCAAAAAACTCACAATACCAAAAGGGGTTTTAAAGACTTATGAGATCATTCTCACATCACCTACACCATTAGTTCTTATCTACAAACTTAAGTCAACATAATAATTGATGTTTTATATAAATATTGCAATGAATAAAACATATTGCAATAAGTGCCAATAACATAGCAATCAAGTATGATCACTATAGGCCTAAACATGAGATTTCAAAATTTTCCTGATAAACAATAAATAATTTTACTTAACAATTTTCTCATTTTTTACACAAGCTGAAAAAATGGTCTCTTTTTGAATACTTCACATATTTCATGGCTATCATCATTCAAACTAACATTTCGCTTGTTATTTCAATATTCAATGATTGTGTAAACATTCATAAATGATGGTTAAAATTAACATTCATGCTAATCATTCCTACCAAAAGCACCTGCCTGACCAATCAGTATCCAATTTTGGCAGGGCTTATTGGTGGTTCATTGAAATCAACCATGACCTCCCACAATCTGCACTGATCAACAGTAGTTAATGAATTGTTTCAATTGTTCTTGTTTTCATAAACTTAGAAAACACAACTGCAGTGAATAAAATTCATTCCTCATCACTGAGAGAAAGTTTAGAAAAATGAACGAAGCCGAGTTACATCTAGTAGGATATCAAATCCTACAAATGTTTTCATCATTTTTTATAACCGTATTTAGTAAATGTTAAATTTTTGTATGTCTAAAAAGTTTCATTTTTTTTGGTATATCAAAGAACATTTGTGTGTATAAATTTGATGATATTTTGTGATTCATTTAATGTCATTCCTGTTTCATTTAGTGTTCAATCCCAAGCTTTCTTGTTCACATTTAAGTGCAAGAAAAGTCACTGATCTGAATAAATTCATTATGATGTAAGGTCACATAAAAGACATATTGTGCTTTTTAAAAATAACATTTTTTTCATCTGTTTAAAATTATGTCAACTGAAGTGCATTGACATTTTATTATGAGTTTAAAGCTGCACTCTCATTTTGACAACTTTTATTTTTTTTGTCTTGGAACGACTATACCTAGTAATCTTTTTTAATGGAAAAACACGAAATAACTGCAATTAATAAATAATTTGTAAACTATGGGGATCATCAGTAGTAAGTTGCAATGCATTAATTGTACACATCGATACCAAGTTTATGTCAATTTTCTACAATTTTCTTTAAATTTTTGCTTTTTCATCATTAACTTAGTACAGCCTCTTTAAACTGTACCTTATAATGTCTGTGACTTATCAAATATTTTATAGTAATGGTCAACAACCAAGATTTGTTTTAATTATTTAGGTTTCAAACTGCATTGTGTATGTGATTGGAAAGGTAAACTTGAAAGCTCACCTAGTATAATTTTTACAAATAACATTCACCCTGCAAGGTACTCATATTTGGATGATACAAAAAGATTTGCACTGTCATTTATGTATATTTGCATTTTCAAATCTTTGAGTTAGATTACAAAGTATAAGTTATATAGATAAATATTTATTCTTAACTTTATCTGAATACACAAGCTAATGCATCAGTCAATTGTAACCATGCCCCCGCCCCCCGGTCCCGGTATAGCAGGGACTTTTACTTTCGGTCGAGCCAAACCCAGCTAAAGTCCCCGAATGCGGAGATAATCTGATGGTTAAGTCCCCACCAAATGCCCCGCACCCAAGGGACATTAGGTTAAGCCCCATCCACACTGTATTTTCCGGGAAGACCTGGCACTGCGGGGCCACCTGAAAGGTAAAAACATGGCCCATTTCGCCGGCTATCCCCGGTATACCCCCGGATGTGAGAGCCGTGGTTACAAATGACTGGTGGATAATGATACATAGTGATCCAAGCTCATGCCAAGATGATTTCCGGTCTGACATCGCGAGGTTAGATCATCCTAAGCATAAAAAAGCCTTGACAGCATTTGAGAAAGACTGTTGTGAGGTTAAATCTTCATTACTTTATTATTCCTCAACATAAGGGATCTTTATTAAATATTTTGATTTTATTCCCTAAACGCCACAATTCAACTGATTAATTAATACAAACTCAATTATATCTCCACAATTTTCGGCACTGCATTGTTAAATAGTCGGTCAATAGCTATTCATAGCTAATGTTTTCTCTGTTATGTCATACCGACTGAAAATAAAATTTGATTTGATTTGATTTGAAATAAAACCTTTTTCAGTTTAAAAGCCTAAAAGCTGGGTTTGAATTCTCTGCATGGTCTGCATCTTGAGCTCATTAGCAAACTATTGTTTTGTTATGTTTGTCTGTTAACACAAGGTTATATCATTTATAACTTAACTTCCAATTTATCTGTTATTGATAAAGGCGTAACGTTAATTTTAAAAAAATTGAAATTAACGTGAAGTTAAAAGTGTTCAAGATTTCATTATTGTTCGTATCATGTTGATAAATGTACTACATGTAACATCAGACTCTGCTGAACAAAGGCCATAAAGCTTATGTCATCTTCATAAGTCAGTCGTATGCGCATGCATGCGACAATCCGTCCGTCCGTCCGTCCGTCCGTCCGTTTGCTTTTCATTAAAACGAACTCAAGGGCAGAAACATTGGCTAGTGGTCCTCTACCAAATTTATTCAATGCGTGACCATGTAGCCAAAACATACCCCGCCCTAGTTGTTCAGTGACAACGGAATACATAGAAGCATTTTGTGATGAAGTTGAATATCGCTCAGCCATTTGCTGTGATTCTGAATTTTACCAATTATGTATCGACAAAATGGTGGAAACTAACTATGCTAACCCAAAGAATAAGCTTGATGCTGTAACACTTTGCAGGTTATTAAGAACATAGTTGAACGGTCTGTTTGGATATGGATAAAGACCGAAGATTATTCGGTTCTTAGTGCAATGGTGTAGCCTTCTTAAAACACAAAGACTAGAGCAGCATTTAACAGTTAATATATCAGAGAGCATGTATATGCGAATGTGAATTTTTACCAAAAAAGACAACACTAAACATTGTAAATTATTTTCACGATTCTTTAAGTCGAACATATTGTTATAGCTAATGTGGCAAGTAGACTTATCTACAGTGAGTGATGTTGGATGATCATATAATGTAATGAGCGAATTACCTGTTCTGTTTTTTGAAAACTTTTCTTCAAACCTTGAATGACAACATCAGCAAACAGGAATCAAGAAAAATATGATGTTTCGCCAATTTTCTGATTGGTTGATTAAGTCGTGGCCACGATATAGTCAAGTCGTGACAACGAGATATTAAGTCGTGGGAAAGAGTAAGTAATTCGTCGGAACGAGTCATTGCACACATGTCACCTCTATTTCACCGTAGTTTTCTTTGCATTTATTTTAGGCAAACAACAACGAATATGTTTTATTTGACAAAAATAAAAGTTGTATGAAAACATTTTCCTCTAAATTTCCTTATACTAAGTCAGAAGAGTATTGCTTGTCTGTAAAAAAATGATTTTATCTACTACTGACAAGGTTGATATAGTCGGTAATTTATATATATAATGCAGTATTTACATAAACCCCTTTCAAATGATACCAAAACAATATGGGTCAGAAACCTCATGTTAAGTATCAATAAAAGGTTATATGTAGTTTAGTGAAAAGTCCAACTTTAGTAAGCTTTGGTAATGCGATTGAAAATCACCAATTTTAAAGAACGATAGTGGTCGTTAAACATAGCAGCTTTAAAGATGAACCACATGTATCGCACTTTCGTCGTGCTGTACAAAAAGATCGTCTTAAGGTGGAACGTGATCCTGTGCGAATTTTTAACTTAATGTCTGAAAATTGGTATACAAATAAAACAGTTCATGCCCATTAAGGGACTGTTTTTAGATTTTCAATATTTGAAATAATTTTCAAACTACGAGTCTTTTTGTGTTCCAGTAGCCTAATAGCTGATATTTTCACCAATTCTTCGTTTACTGTTATGGAATTTCTCCATCAAGTGCGTCTTGTGACAACGTTCAAGGCCATATATTTTTCTTTTTCTTGTTTCACGTATTTTATTTTTAAAACGCCTATAACGTCAATTTTCGCGGGAAAAACGGCGTCGTATTCCCTGAAAAAGTGCGCCTATCTCTAATTTTTGATAAAAACTATCCATTTAATTTTGGATTTTTGTCTAATATATTTATTCGAATTTCCAAATACAAATCGCCTGATATCAAGAAAATTGGACCATACCGACTTCGTTTTGGCGCAATATCAATTAATCTAACCCCTATATGTTTTTCTCTTATTCAATACTTAATGTATTCAAACGTTTTACATGATGTTAATCGAACTATTGTTTATGTTAATAAGATGGCCGGACTAGAAACTTAAGGGAGTTTAGTTTCGTATAAAACTCTGATTATTTATATTTTATAGCAAACAAATACTATTGTTTATTAAATATGTTTATTTCTTTTTTTGTTAAAGTCCGAATAGGATACATTATTCAATCAGATTTGCACTGATCATAAATTAACACATTCAATAGTTTCTATGATTTCATTTGGTTAAGGGCTGTTACAGCTCACACACGCAAACGTACACGCATGCAAACATAAAAAACAGAATTATCATACACAATACGCAATGCTTAAATATTATCGTCGGTGTAACATTCATTTTTGACCCCTTTGAAAATAATCTGTTAATCGGATGATGGTTCATTTTTTAACGTTAAAACTGACCCACTTCCACCCGCCCAAACGTTAATAAATTACCCTTCGTTGTGTGACAAATGACCCTCGTTGAAAGTTAATTTAGGGGTTATATTTCATATCAAACTTATTCAATGGCATGGTCACACTTGCTTGAAATTATTAATTGCATATGTTTTTCATTCAACGATTACCGATTGGCTACATCAAACTTAGATCCCAAAACTGACCCCTATAGTGACATGCAAGGTACGTATCAGATGCGACTCCAAGAATTGACGTTAAAGGGCGTGTTACTTAATTGCATAACCTTGTGACATTCGCCCCTCCCCGAAACTGAAAAAAATATATTCAAAAATGCTTTACATTTTACTCCGATATATACATTAACTTGGACGATTTTAAGAGGGGGGGGGGGGGGTGCATACATCGCCTGAATAATTAGTGCTTATGACAATGCGGTACATATTTCTGCCGATTATCCCGTTTGGGATTGTAAGTTATATGTTCTGCCTATATGCGAGAACACGGCTGAAACCACATGATTCTGACAAAAAACTATCAAAACAATCGGCCAAAGTTGCAGTATGCGTACTTGACTACTTGAAACTACAACGGTCGATTTCAACTCCTGCAAACTCCTTAATGTGTCCCACAGAGATACGGTCGCAGTTACCGAAGCCAGAAC
Organism: Mya arenaria; assembly: GCF_026914265.1. Lineage (NCBI taxonomy): Eukaryota > Metazoa > Mollusca > Bivalvia > Myida > Myidae > Mya > Mya arenaria. The sequence goes on from NC_069134.1 coordinate 4,101,067, forward strand.
TTCATATCGAGGCTTATCGGCAGCTTATGTAGACCAGTTTTTGTAAAAGTCAATAAAAAACATTATTAAACAGTATAATTTATTCATGCTGGGATTCTTTTTATGGTATGTATAACTGCCACTACCGGCATTTCTTGTAGTAAAACAATTCGTTTATTTCAGATGAACTTTTAAGAAGAATAAACGAATTTAAGGTTTGGATCTGGTGCACATGCCATGACGCCTTTTTTATGGCTCGGAGAATTTCCGGGATTTTTATTCCAAGGCAACACTTTCCAACACGGAGTTACACGATCCAACACGGACGTGTTCTGTTGTCATTGGCAAACCAGTTCATATCCACGGTGAAATATCGCAGATTACGCTATGATACATAGTGTTCTCAAATGTATTTAATGCAAATGCACTTACTTGGAAAACGACATCACCCGAACCAGCCACTAAAACCATTTTCCATAACTAAATAAAAAAGCACATCAGAATGCACCAGATTGCACCAGGGTTTTAAAAGTTTTCAGAGAGGGCATACCCCAGAACCCCCCCCCCCCCAGCACAATTATAAATCCAACCGAATAGAGGGCTAGCTACTACCCCGCCTACGATTTTGTTAGTGAAATGTATGCCACAAGCTTTATTCAATATGTTTTTCTAAGCCTAGATCCTTATCTCTGCAGATCTCTGCTGATACTCTATGAACATAATTGTGCAGTTTCATTTGTATACGAATTTTCAGAAATTAACGCGAATCATCGCTTACGGTCGCGTGGAATTTTGAAATGAAACTACACGTGCATACACGACATAACAGATAATTTATTAAAAGGGGGTAATAAATAACTGTTAACAATGATAGTTGTAAGACTCGATCAGGTTTTCACATCAAAACCAAAACTATTCGCAGTCAGGCATAAACTTATAATAACTGTTATATGTCGACGCTGTAGAGAAAAAAAAACAACGTCTTAAGGACATTATTATCCAGTTAACTGAAAGTTTTTATCCAGTATCCGAGGATTGGTCCTTAATCAACTTGTAAGGTTAATAAAGTGTATTGTCATTACGTTCACGAACACACAGCGAAAAATGTTTTTAAAAATGAAAATGAATATTTTGGCATATAATCAATTGCAGTATGTACACTGCAATTAAAACAGTGTAAAAATGACACTTTTGTAAACAAAATAATTTTATTGGTTGAAATTCATCCGGCATATTGCGTGGCAAGGACTGATGTCCGTTTTGTATAATTATGTAGAGTGTTCTTATATAAGACAGCTAAACACTATAATCAAGGGAAGTAATAAAACAATGTTAACCGTCTTTTGTAATCTGTTTATGGGACAGAAAAATAATTTCACGTAATAGATAGATACATGAATTGTTTACGCCAATATATATTTGGGACGAAAGAATTAGTTTTCATTTTGAGTTTTATATCAGAGTACACATTTCCATAGCGTAATATTTTCCCACTGCTGTACCGCCAGACTGCTAGACTGCTAGCTTCACATCCATAACAAAAGACTTATATGGATATGATTCCATTACGTCGTATGCAATGAACACATTTTTCATTTTTTTTTCTCTGATCATGAAGAAGCTGTACATTTTATCGAGATAATTTTAACAATTCATTTCCCGTTTAAATTAGTTGTCAAAACAAATACTAGTTAATGTTAAAGTAGGAATATATCGGTAAGTATTCGATTACCCGACAGGTATTGTCTGTAAATAATCCAAGTAATCCAATAAATTTCTAAAAAAACTTTCAAATCGACTGAACACTGAAAAAAATGTCATCGAAACAAAAATGCAACAGTCGAGTTATGTTGCGACCCTAATCGAGCTTAATGTGAAACCTTTTCAATGACATCACTCGTGACGTCACACAAGTGTCTGTTAATGAGGTAATTTTGAACTGTTTTTGCACTTTCGTGACATTCAACAGCTTTTTAACCACAGGCATCTGAAGCATTGTTTGTCACTAAAATGTTGTTTAAAACCATTTTGGGAACATACAATGTGATAAACAACACATCTGAAGATATTTAGTGTCTTTGATATACAAAAAAGAAATATCAAAGACATTTTCTCTTTTTTCTTCCTCTCGTTGTTCTCAACGGTGGGTTAATTAGCTATCGTAACCTAATTTTATACAACAATGAATGAATATCACCACCTACAAAGTTCTCATTATATCTCGCGTGATGCTTGATCCTAGCGTTTGTTAAACCACGAGTTTTCAAATTGGAGAGAAATTCCAGTCAATTTACTTGTGGAGCATTATTTCGAAAAATCAGGCTGTGTATGAACCATGTTGGAATACGGTGTTGGACAAATCAGCAAGTGCATTGTCATTTCCTTGGAAGTAAACATTTAATTAGGATGAAACGTCTCTGTGGAAACGACAGTGGCGGTGGGTGGGGTAACGTGAACTTTTGCGGAAGGAAAGCCAGAAGACGCGAAAGGACCTAGTGATGAACTGAGCTATTTCTTATGGACGTTGCTGGGTGCACTACAATATGTTATTGTTTCATTTCCTCTATTTCATGTTTTGTCAGATGCTTTATTTTTACCAAATGTCAATTTCAAATTCCGAAATAAGTCGTCATCATTGTAATTAATTATTTCTTCAACTGTTCCATCCATCATGAAATCATCTACACTAAAATCAATCAAATTATTGTTGGTTATTTTGTTTTAACTGAAAAAAATAGTTTTGTTGTAAATATGCCCCACCCATTAGTATAATTGCGTCCTATGACAGGAAGGAAGTATCGAACAAACGCACGCTAATTGACGGGAAATGCTATTGCACATAATACAGAAATAATGTGAAAACAACAACCATCGCTAAGGAATGAAGTGTAAATGTATATACTTTTTACGTTACAGAAATGATAGAAGAAAAGAGAAAAATATGGTAAGACGGTGCTCCATGTTCATAGTATATATTGACAAACTATATCTGCTGTGCTGAGCACAAACGATGGTTCATTTAATTATTTCATCTGTGTAAATCACAATCGTAACAACTTGGAAACTCACTGAGCATGTTCCGATCGACTTATAAAACATTTCATGACATTAAAAATTACAAGCTCTGAAACGCGAAGCTGCGAACTTAAACGAAGACTGCCGAAGTTGACCATGATGTTATATATTAGTTTGTGGGTTCAATAACCAGTCGATGAACATGTATGTACAGTTTATTTACATGATACATAGTAAACTACAAGCTACAGGAATACATAGGCAAAAGCCCTGCATCATGCAAGGGCAGTGTATATATTCATAGCTTATCAAATGATATCAAGTTACAACGGCTATGCTTGAACAAGGTATACAAAACCCCCCTTCGAAAGACAAATATTTAATCTTTTTTACTATGAATATACCAATTATTTCGGACAAACATTCCTTCCTAAAGCACTGCTGTAAACAAGATATTAATATATCAAATTACACATTTTAACAGTTCATTCAGCACTTAAGCTATCAACTCCACCGTCTCTCTTATGGCTATCAATTCTGGAATACAGTTACATATCCAGTCTGTCAGGTAGTAAAGTTATCCTGCCGGATCTTGTAACAGCACGAGATGCTGTGTCGGTTCTTTTGTTATACAAGTCCGTTTTTGATTTAAACCCTGTTCTCTTCCTCCCTCTTTATTGTCAAAATTTGAATTTTGATCAAATGTCTCCTATTTCGATCAAGAAAACCCCGCGGTGTATCAATAATGTACGTACGACCTTGGTCGATCTGCTTCTGTCAAAACTTTCTCATCTGTTTTGAAATCTTTGACAAACACGTTTTCCCCTTGTCTAAAATTTGTTTTGGACGCGCACGTTTCTTACGATTGTAAATGTTTTGTACATTACCACGCAACTGATTATCTTTTGTATCCAACTCTTCATGTTGACTGATTTCGGAACTTATTTTGAAGACACTTAAGGCAAGTTCGATTGAATATTCCTACCAAACAATAGTTCTGATTGACTATAACCATTCTGCAAGGGCCTTGCACGGTAATTCATCAAAGCAATGTAAGGATCATCGGCCTTTTCTATATTAATTGAACTGCTCTCTCCGCCTCTACATTTCCTTGCGGATACCTGGGAGTATTTGTTATGTGCTTTATATTGCATTTTCGCATAAACTCCCTAAAATTACTTGATATATACTGCGGCTCGTTGTCAGATGTAAATTTGGCACAATAACTATGCCTAGCCAAGATTGACTTCAAGTGATTTTTGACATCAAGCGATGATGTCGACTCTAACCTTGGTATTTCAATATACCTACTGAAATAATCGACTACCAGCAAGTAAGTTTGACCATTCAACATAAACAAATCTGTTCCGAAATGTTTCAATGGCCTATCTTCGAATTCTGTGCTAATCAGTGGCTCCGCATGATCGTTTTGCATTTTTGCAGAAACATCACGCGACCTGACCATATTTTATATACCTCTTGAAATGCCGATTCACCAAACACTATCTTGGGCTCTTAGCTTTTATTTCGTTATACCTTGGTGGGACCCATGACCCATAGACTATCATCTCTCATACTTATGGGTATGATAAATTTGTTTCCCTTCATTAGTAGACCCTCATCAACTGATATCTCCCAACGAAAAGCCCAGTTATTCTTCCTTATTTCACAGGCTTTTTGCTTGCTATCAGGCCACCCATTTTGGCAATAATATATCAAGGCTTTGCAAACAACGTTCACCTTTTGTTTTTGATTTATTTCATCTAGACTAGAATTAGATGCTGGAAGATTACTGATCATTTGCTGCACATAATTGTCTGTATCAATTTAATAAGATGTTCTTTCTGCGTTTTATTTTTATTTAGGATTGTTGGGATCAACGTGATGTTTGTGCACCTAAACTGGTTTAAACCCCTACATTTTACTGACCGTTCCAAGGCGGTACCTAACAATCTTTGATAAACATACCTAGTTTTTTATATATAGTATGTATGCAATGTGCGGTTGTGGAGTTTTGTGCTGTTCTTCCATGTTTTTTGTTTGTGATCTTTTGCTTTATGTCTTTAGCGTTTACCCAGTGCCATTAAACCGGGTTTATGTTTTGCTTCTGAGGTTGTGTCTTTATTTCAGTAGTTTTTTCGCATACATTTTGATCATTTTGTTTCAGCTCAAATAATCATGTATAACCAATGATTTCCCCGGTACATGTACAATTGTGAAATTGAACTGCAATAACCTGAGCCTAAATTTCTGTAACCTAACAGGCAATTCATTAAGATCCTTTGAACTAAACAATGGTATAAGAGGCTTGTGGTCTTTTTCTATGTGAAACGTTTTACCTATCAGGAAATCACAATGTTTTTCACAGCCAAAGGTTATGCCAGATGCTTCTTTTTCGATAACAAAGTATCTTTTCTCTGTTTCTGAGAGTGACCTCGAGGCAAAGCAAATTGGTTTCATATCCCCACATCAGTTTGTTAAAGTGTGTATTTGTTTGGATCATACAATGCAGGCACCGGTGTGTCTGATATAACCCGTTTGTATTGACTAAATGCACTTTGCTGTTGTGGACCCCACAAGAAGTGATTTTTGGTACTTAAGAGATCTCGCAATCGTTTTGAAATTTCAGCAAGCATGGGGGTAAATTTTCCTAGCTAATTTACCATATCTAGAAAACTACGCACCCCATGTAAATCATTGGATGTTTTCATGTTTGTGATGGCATTGACCTTTTCAAGATCAGCGGAAATTCCTTCCCCCCTTATTATATAACCACCACATTTGATTGATGTCTTTTTGAATTCACATTTCTCTGGGTTTAAGGTAACATTTGCTCTGTGCAACCGCATAAGAACATCATCTATCCTAGCATCATGCTCTGTATCTGAACGCCCAAAGACTAAAATATCATCAGTTTGACATATCACACCCCCTAGGCCCTCTAATACTTCAGACAATCGTTTTTATTTTTTATTCACACACACACACACACACACACACACACACACACACACACACACACACACACACACACACACACACACACACGCGCGTACGCGTTTATATATACTTGTGAGTTAGAGCTCACACATAGAGCTACACCGACGTACCGAGGTCTGCCCTTTCTGTTGAAGATAGAGCAACCATCTTTCAAATTAATATCGTAAATGGGGCATATATTGTAAATTGCTGTCGAGAATTCAAATAACATCAATAGTTTGTTCTTCAACTTTTCAACATCATTTAGAGGCATCTCCATATATGGTATGACATGTGTCTGTCATCTCCTCGTTTGCATATTACACACAACTGCCTCATAATGTTGATGATTAGTGAATACTTGTTTTAACTCATAACGTTGATGATCAGTGAATACGTGTTTACTCACCGAGGTAAAATATCGTTGTGTTAAATCATACATTAATTCTCGAGTTTACTAGCACTCATCATGAAGTTTTAACCCCTAGGAGGATTTTACCTAAATGTTCTTCCTCCAGAGCAAACCCCAATCTATCCCACTTGGGCCTTTTGTTTCCTTCTTCTTCTTCTTCTTATTATTTATTTAGCATTCGTAAGCTTTGCCCATTCTTTATCATACAGATTTTACTTCATGTCATCTAACCATAACATTTTGCGTTCGTGTACTTTGTGTGTGGCATTAACGACTTTGAACAAGTAGTATGCTGCATTTGACACATTATTGTACACGGCTTTTTTCTTTCCGCTTCATTATTTTCAGAATTGTTTGATGACTCTAAAAATATTTGCACCTATCCGTGTTTTGCCCCGGAGGGTGGGTAGAGCGCACACCATGAAATTTAAACAGACTGCGTTGTTTTGTTTCCTGCCACGGAAACTTGTCAAAATTCAATCATGGTGTATGATTTGTTCCAGTTACTGTCGTATGAGGCGGTGTAACCGCGCCAGTCAGAATCCGCTTTCTTTAGCTCTTAAAGGCCTAGTTTAAGGAATGTTTGGCATGATAATCCCCTGCTGTGCATCTCCTGCTTATCACACTGGTTCCACAATAGGGGCCAATATCATTTGCATTGGTTTATTGGCTCAGGGCTATTTAGGGTCAATTTTTATAATAAAACAATGAAAACTGCGCAACAGAATACTCCGATTGGAGATCTGATAAGCCAATTAGGCATTAAGATTAAGATCAATTAACAGAGGTTGGGTGCTGGGGGGGGGGGGGAGGGGCACTTATAGAAGGCTTAAACTAGGCCTTTAAGGTTGTTCGGTTAAGGCACTCCCGGGTTTGGTTCCCAGCCTGGGCGCATGTTGGTTTGGTTTGTGGTCACCAAGCTGGACTAGTGGTATTTCTCTTGGCACTCAGGTTTCCCGCACAACACAACACCACACTATCGCGTAACAACTTGAGTGATTAATCGTAACAACTTTGTTTCACAATCGTTGCAAAAAATAAGTAAATAAACTAAACTAATACTTCAAACCTGGGAACAATGCCGTGATATCGTTGATTATTGCTCTTATATCAAACGCATTTTGAGACTTAAAAGGTGCATAGCAAACATTTCTACATTAATGTATATTAATACTGACTTGAAAGTACAGATACAAGTTCAGTAGTCGAAAGTTTAAACATAATGACATAGGGTTAAAGCCAGAAACACAGAAAAACAACACAAACATGCACAAACGACACACAACATATATAATGTATAAAACTAGGGGTGTTTATCAAGGATTGTTGGGTTAAAACTTTGGAACGTCAGCAAAATGTAATTTTACTGGGGTTTAATTAGTTTGCGTACGCACAACCTCGTAACCAAATTGTAAAAACACGCGGCACCATTAATGTCATTTGGAATGGTACATGATAGACGCCAGGAGTCTAAAATCGTTTTCTCTTTTGTATCGGCGGACTATCAGACTACTTTGACATCGAGACTTCGATTTAACCAACTGTTCACCTGTCCGGAGACCGGATAGACATGTAACACGTGTTCCAGTGGTGTTTCTTTCATCAACTTAATCACAATTAACAAAGACGAGCTTTGTACTTAACGCTTGATCGGCCTTTGCCTTATTCTGACCAAACACAGCCGACGGAAATAAAATTAAAACTAAAAATGATACCTGCATAGTTTTGCCTAAGTTTATGTGTCTTCCTTTATTTATACCTATGTGTACCCATGGAGCTTATTTTCATCTTATTATTCACATTGCGTATAATTTGTTGGCTGTCAAATCTTAAAGCGATGATGCAAAAGAAATCTGATATAATTGTCAAGGGAAATAACTGAGTAAGAGAATTTGACATATTTGTCATTCGGAAACTCGGACTTGTAGGTTGGCTGCTAATTAGCGGTGTTAGAGTAAAAATATACGTCATAAAAAACGTCTAAATTTATTTTGGTTTTGAAATGTGTCCTCTTGTTAATGTAAATCTTCATCATTTCACACTGACCACAATATTAAACGCTTACCCGAACTGTGTTGGCCACTGGCTTATAGTATAACTTTTTGGCTACCATTTAGAGCACAAAGAGCCAATTTCCAGCAGCGGGTTCCCTGTCCCCCTTAAAGCCACTTCAGGTTTCATCAAGATAATGACGTAGTATTTTGTTCCTCAAGTCCATTATATAGATCGCTCAATACATTGTATACATTCCATTCTGTAGGTGGAACTCCGTGAAGGAACTTTTTGTTCACCATCAGTGTAAAACAAAGCATCCTTTTAAGGCAAATTTATTTCACGTTTAAGTACATGTATTTTATACATTTCATTAAAAAATATAAGCAAAAGAATTGGGGGTCATCATTTTGGTTCAGAGCAAAAATAATCTAAAAACAAACAAACAAGAAGCGCCGTGGAGCGAGCCCTCACCTTTTTTCGAAGATTAAAACGAGTAAAATTAAATATTTTAATAATTAATAATGCCAGGGGATTGCCCCTTGATCTACACTTGAATATTGCAGAGACTGAGTCGAGTTGCCATGATTATGGAATTTTAAATAAATCATGGACATTTTTTATACAAGTCATTTTTGGTTACATGCAGAGGGAAATAAAATAGTGAACGAGGTTAACAAGCACATATGTGAATACATTGTGCAATGAACAATGTTACTCTCTCACATTCATCACATACATTTGCCATCTTTACATGTCAAGAATATGTCACAAAATACAAGTGAGAAACTACAAAGTAACATAAACTGCAAACCAATGACTGACACCATGAAATTACACATTAACTGTGAATGTGTATAAAATACACTTCTCCATAAAATTCAAATGAGAAATTACTGTTTGAATAAAACAATCGGCAACTCTAAAAATCTATTTGTGACAAAAATTATTATGACATAATGTCACCACTACTGAGAACATTGTATCAGTGTTGTACATGACATACCCATTTTGTTAAATTGTTGTTCGAGCGTATGTCAACACATATCTTTTATTTTTCATTTACAATGCAGTAGACCTTGGTACCAGTTTTAGTTGTGACAAAATATAAATTCATTGTGGTCATTGTGTCAAAACTGTTTGAAAATAAAGTTAATTTATTGAAATTATTATTGTATAGAAACAATCGACAAATTCTTATCCTGGTAAACTTTCTGCAAATCAACTGAAATTATATTTATTAACCTAGATGATAAACAGTGCAAGCGAAAATAAAGTGCTTGGACAAGCCTTTTCAGCCATTTTGAAGTTTCCAAGGCCTATTACTCTGACACGCAAAAATGAACTCTGAGCAACTTTTGATAAAAAGGCTGGGTCACGTAACACTCGAAATGTGCTTATGATCCCATTGGCTGTTAAAAATATGCTCTTCAAAACCTCCGGAAATCTAAAAATGATTGAATCTATTTTTTAACAATGTAGAATAGTAACGATGACTTCATCATGATGACATAATAGATACATACTAAGAATAAAGCCTTAAGCCAGAGAAAAAATATTTTAGATTCTCATCCCAGCCCGCCCGTCAAATAAAAAAAAAATAAACATGCCATTCAGCCCCATTTTTCTTCTTCAAAATACGGATGAGTATCAAAACATATTTTCCTCTGGCCTTTTGCTGCAATCCACTGTAAGATATAAATTAACCTCATATGCAGTGAACCATTGGCTTACAGAGACATGCTTGGACACCTTGACACTATGTACAAGATGTACTAGCACTTTGAACACTTATTATTGTTTCAGTGTGCAATCTGTCGTTATCCAACTGTGTAATGTGTTTTTTATTTAATTCAACTTCAGAGAATTCAAACACTTGTGGCTTTTGATTGAATTAATACAGTCTATCATCTTCAGTTCCCGTCTCATAGTAATGTTGAACACTTCGACATTTTCTTAGGAGTTGGCCTTGCTCCTCTGTTAAACGCTGAAAGTTCCTGGCTGAAATGCAAGAGAGGATTTAAGCTGGACAAAAGATAAAGGTTAAATAACATGAATAAATCACCAAGTCAGGAATATCGTTACATTTTAAATCATATATATAACTACCAATGTTATGAGCAACAGAAGAGTTCGAAGATATGTGCAAACTGGTTTGAGGAAATAGGAACTAGAGCTTGAAACTCTAAATGATCATGTGAATCTTGGTCTCACCATTCCACAAGTGGATTAAAAAATCACAAAATCGGCAAAAATGTATAACATTTCATGATTGCAACATCATTTGTGAGATATAAAATATTTGCCTCATGTACACAACTTTAAGTTGTATACAAGCATTCAGAGGTAGAATTTTAACAAACAGCAACACACCAATTTTAGAAAGCTTTTTGCATACTTTAGGAGGTAAAAAAACTCATAGAGACTTGTCTTTAGAAAGCCTTTAAAACAAAAATGATTGCATTTGAGCTGTGTTGTCTAAACAATGGTCAATCTCAGGATTAATACAATTATGGAAAACAAGTATCAAATTTGTCCAAGATTTTGTCAAGGAAAACATTATGACCAGATTTATCAAGACAGTGCCAAAATGGTCTCTTGAGTATAACAGGGCTTTTTTAAGTGACGTAACAAGTTAGTTTTTCGACAAAAGATGACCCAGTGCACACTGAGGTGCTTCATTTCAACACCCACATTTCATCAGTAACTGGAAGCATACTTTGTCTATATAACAGACAGCAACATTGCTGCAAATCTATTGGATCATAAATAAAACTCTTATTTTTAAGCGAACACTTTTAATGAGAAACAAGATAAGTCTACATCTGCAAGCGACATACAAACATGAATTTACCTTCAGGCAGCCCTTCAGTATGTTCAGAGATGACAGTGGATGGGGCAACTGTACCATTGTTCCCTGTAGCATCTGAAACACACAGTTAAGTTGAATGTTAACTGCTACAATATTATGAAAGCTTACTGGTATTCAGGTACAAAATTAACACATGCAATTATTAACTTACTGGATACATAAATTATAAATGTTACAAAAATTATTAGATCTAAATGTATTAATCAAGAAGTGTTGTCATTTTGGGCAACAATAAATCAAGGTGAACAAACATCTGCGGTTAAACTTCGACACACACAATTCATTACACACTTTTAGCATACATCATGAGGTACTAAAGTCAATGCATGTCTAGGTGCAACAGGAAAAGTATGTACCTATTTACAGATAAAATGCTCAATTAAGCCTGCAGTTTACCAAGGTAAGCATGGTCCACTTCTGATCTTCTGTTGATGCACCAAGAGCATCTTGAGATGGTTCCGAGATCTCTGTTGTTTCTGCAACTGTATAATCGTCTTAACAGTATCTGAAATGCATTGAAAGTGTTTCAAACTGCAACATTCTCGGTTCAGTCTATATTATATACCTGTGTTATAAAGGGTTGGGTTGAAGTCATGGGCAAACAGAACTGTAATAGCATTAAATAGTCATTCTAAAAAACTGGCGCCAGTTTTCTAGTAATTTTGGAAATCTCTCTCTATATATAAATATTGTTGAATAATGAACACCATATTTCCAAACAACATTATGATGCAGAATACCATAAAAAGTTAAATTACAAGTGCAGAGCTCCTGATAATTCTGTAGGGTTAATGGTACTGTTTGCTGACCATTTTGGACCAAGCATATTGTTCACTTGTAGTTGAAATTAGCACAAGCCTACAAGCGCCGCACTCGTAAAATACGTTCCGGGCTGGCTTAGATCCTGGGTTTTATACAGCAGGGCTTGTTTAAAATTGTATTGCCAAGCAGAAGTATAAGAATTCTGGTTTCCTCATTCAAAAGATAAGGTTTTAATGCAAAAAGTTATTTTACTCTACTGGTGTTTGGGTGTAAAAGATATTAAAATACAAGGAATAATATGTGCATACTTTTTGTGTTGTTTGTTCTTTATTTTAACTTGTATTTAGGAGGGAAAATTCAAGAATGTATTTATGGCATTATACAATTAAAAAAAATCAGCTTTGTCAACTCCTGGTTGTGAAAGAAATGGGAAATATGAATTTTGTTGCTCCCGCTCCTTGCTTCAACTTTTCTTGGTCACAATCGAACAAATAAACAAATATTTGTTGTGGCCTAAAGTTCATACATTACCCATAAAAGTACAGTGCATTTATTCCTGAAATTGTTTGAGCTCATAAATGCCTTACTTTTGCTTCTTCCTTCCTGCTTGAATGCAATATGTCTCTCGCAGAGAATATATCCTCCAAATATTTTCCGCAGATGCCTCTCACTCTGATCAACCATATACTGTAGCTGTTCCTGGGTCAAATCTTGAACATTGCTGCAAAAAAACATGTACAAAAATAGAAAAACATGTCCTGCAAACAATTGCTTAAGATTACTAAGTATGCTTACGGTACATAACATTGTTTTATATACCGGATAGGTAAAGTTTAGCACAAGTCACCTATAGCTGATGTAGAAGTGTTTCACAACTCCATGGAAAGGTGTCTGTTGTAGCCCTTTCCATTGGCGAAACAGTCACCAATGTTTTTATTGTTTATAGTAGTACATGAAAGAAACTAACATTATTCATAATATGTGCACTGAACACATCCTTAATCAATAAAATGAAATGACAAAACAAGATTCCTTGAGAGCAAGGTTAATTATCTAGTCTATGTGCAGGTATCTCACTCAAACAGTTGTGGGTTCATTCTGTATCAGGGATACATGTAATGATGTATGTCTTTCTGACAAGCTTTTAAAACAGACACATTCAGGTTTGACCGGTGAAGGAAACAAGACCTTTCCGGTTACCTTATACATTATATCTCGATCTTGAATTCCATTATTTTTTCTCCATGGTCATTTCACTTTTACAGAATCAACTTCATCATTCTCTTCAGATATTGCCTGGTTTTCATTCCCTTTGTTCATTATGAAATGATTATCAATGTTTCAACCAAGAAAATATGCTAATATTTTAACAAGAGGGCCATGATTGCCCAAAGAGTTGTGACTTTATTTGAAGATTTTTCACTCCCCCGCTGACCAGGCACCATGGTGATATTTTCTTTGAAAAACAGACATGCTAAAACTGATAGGATTGTATGTACACCAACATATGTCAGATGTCCTAAAATCAATTTTAAGTTACATACAAACATTCTGAGGTACAAGTTGAACACGCAACAAGTGAGCAATACACAAATCTTGAGAAGCTTTTAGCATACTTTGTGAGGTAATCAAACCGCAGTATAGCTGATGGTATTTTAAAATTTATAACAAGGAACACACACACACACAAACACACACATTCCGAGGTATATCTTAATAAGCATTGTGACTACTTTATGAGGTACCTTTTGACAGAAAAAGTCTTTAAGTTATGAACATGAACAGACTGTGATCACCAGCGACAAATAATTACTCAAAGAAAGTTGGTTTCGTATTCAATTCACCTCGAGGCGGCCCTTCAGCATGTTCAGAGACAACTGTGGATGGTAAACTATCCCTCTGATTTCTACAGCATCTGAAACACAAATTTAAGTTGAGTGTAAACTGTTACAAACTCATTAAAGCTTAAAACTTCACAAAAATATACTGGTATTCAGGTATAAACAAGAGCTGTCACAGTATGTGACGAATGCCCCCGAATGTGACATTGACATACGTACAAGGTCAGTACATGAAAAGTTGATCTTGCCTTTACGTGTCAAATACATATGGCAAGTTATTTTAAATTGCCTCTGAACATAAAAAATACCACCCATACTTGACAACCTACACTGTTATGTCCTTATATTCAGAATTCCCTTGTGAATAAACACTTGTGTATCTTTCACCTTAGAGGTAGGGACACGGGTCTTGCACAAGACACGTCGTCTTCGTATGTGGAACACATGTAGCAAGTGATTTTAAAATCTGTCCATACAAGGGAAAGTAACAGCCCTGACACGACAACCTATACTCTATGTCCTTATATGCAGCACTCCATTGTGAATAAACACTAAGTGTGACCTTGACCTTTGAGGTAGGGACACGGGTCTTGCACGCGACACGTCGTCTTGGTATGTGGAACACATGTGGCAAGTTATTTTAAAATCTGTCCATACAAGGGAAAGTTACGGAGCCAGACGGACGGACAGACAGACAGACTGACGGTGCAATTTAATATGCCCCCCGAAAAACACATGCAATTATAAACTAACTAGATGCTTACATCACTAAATAACAAACAAACAATATCTGGATGTATTAATCAACAATTGTTTGTTGTTCTGAGAAATAATGTCCCTGAGGTGACACCAAATAAGTGACAAAATAACCCAGACTCTATGAATCTCATAATTTAAGAACAAGAATAAGTTTTACTAAATAAAGCTTAAAAAACATTCTGAGGTTGAACTTCAACACACACATTTCATTACAAACTTTTAGTATACATCATGAGGTACTTTAAAGACTGTGCTGGTCTAGGTGCAACAGAAAAAAGAATGTACCTGTTTCAGTCATAAGCTCAATTAATGTCAGGATGGCTCAGAGGTAGAGTGTCCTCCTCACAACCAAGAGGTGAGCACTAGGTTTGATTCCCGCTCAGAAAATGTTCTAGTTTCCACTCATATGTACACTGTCTTAGTACTGAATTTGACTAAGGAAACCGACTGGAGTGTGTTTAAAATAAGCTGTTAGCTTTACACAATCAGGCTTAACTAAAGTAGTATAAACTAATGAGCACTCAAGTTTACCATGATAAGCATGTTTCAAGACTTCTGCTGATGCACTGAGGACATCTTTAGATGGTTCAGTGACCTCTGTAGTATATGCAGCTGCATGATCATCTTTTACAGCATCTGAAATGCATCGAAATCCTATACCATGTGCAGATCTGCCATGCCAAAATACCATTACGGTATATCAAAGTATATGTCATATGTTCACACACACAGGTTTGCGGAGTTGTAAGATCATTCTACAATTCAAATTTTTAGTTACATACCGTAATTCCGAGGTACACTTTTAACACACAGCAACACACCATTATTTAAAAACGTTTGGCATACTTTGTGAGGTATTAAAACATAGAAGTGTTACCTTTATCTTTGAGAAAGAGACACAGGTCTTAACACGTGTCTTTACGTGCTTTACAGAATGTGCAAAGTTATTTAAAAATATGTCCATAATTAAAAGGTTACAGCCCGGATATGACCACCTATACTCAATGTCTGTATATTAAAGCTGCACTCTCACAGATATACCAGTTTTCCAACGGTAAAATATTGCTGACAAAATATCAGATAGCAGATTTTCATATTTACCGTTCGAAAATTAATGTTTTATGGCTTAAACCGTTACTTACGGTTTAAGAAAAATGCATAAAACAGCAATTTTTGAACATAAATATAAAAATCTGCGATCCAATTTTTGTCAGCAGTCTTATTTAACTGAGTTCCGTGGATTTTCGCAAAAATTGGCTCGGCCAAGACAAAAAATAAAAAAGTTGTCAAAACGTTCAATCTGTGAAGGTGCAGCTTTAAACAATCCATACTGATCAGACATAAAGTGTGACCTTGACCTTGGAGGTAGAAACACAAATCGTGCATGTGTCTCCCATATGAAATTTTCAGCAAGAATCCGGCCAGAATTTTGCAGGAAAGTGGCAGGAATATCATATTTACGCCCGTAATCTGGCAGTAATTTATTTGTGGGAAGGAAAGTTATGTACCTGGACTGGAACTTCATTCATTTACATATGGAAAATCTACAATATATTACAAAATTACAGTTGGAAACTGATTCTGGTAATAATTTTAAACTTAGAAAATTTCTGAAATACTTTTCACTGCTAAAACAGACTTAGTTTTACATGACACGCGTAAAGTTCATTTTTCTGGCTGTAAATAGGGACTTCCATTTTTTTCTTAATGACTTTTATGTTTAATGGTGCATCATCAGAATTTGTCTTTAACTTTATTATTATTATTTTATTTTTTATTATTATTAAATTTTCATTTCATAAGTTTAAAAAAGCACAAAAAGATAAACATACATTTTAACATATTAATTTAATTAGAAATTAGAAGTATTTTATCAGTGTGCTCTGTTAGTTTATTGACCAAGCTATTTCTCACGGTACACATTGCCTGGGCTTATCAGATTATCTAAGGTCAGGCAGCAAATTTCAGTGAGTATGCGGAGAATCAGGGCTCAGTAGCCAATAAGATCAGTGGATTTCAAATGATCAGGCGGTTTTCTTGATGTAAACACAGCCATGATGGCGGTAAACTTTCTGCAGATTCCTATTGTTTGCTGGATATAATCAGGATCTCTCATAGTTTGAAGGTAAACACTTATTTCAAAATGTATCTTAAATTATATGTCATTCATTTCATCCTATTTGTTACATAATTATGAGTCTTTTGAGTTCATAACACATTTCAATAATGATTTTCTGTATATGTATGTTACTCTGTGTTAAAATGCTGTTAGATGGCTTTAATATTAAATGGCAAGGAAAGTACACAAGATCTGAAAGTAACAGTTGGAGCACATAAAGCAGACCATACCCATAGAAGGTTTGTGAAGGATTGTATTTATTCAGAAATAAATATATCTATATGGAAATCATGTTGTTTTTATAGTCATAGTTTTAAAGCAGTATCGTTACTCATGTAAACAAACAACAACACATTTGTGATAAGTAACATTTTTATGTAGCGGGTAATTAAAATGCAGGTTATGTTGATTGAATATTTGTATTTGTGTGTTTTCTTGCATGTTTCTAGCCATTGCCGAGAGCCATAAAACAGGGTTTGACTTCTTGGCATGTCCTTGTCAACATATCCACCAATCTGTATAAGTCCCGGTGGCCGTGTGGACCAGCCGGCTGTTTTCTAATATTTTCTTGACTTAACCAGCGTTGGTTCTATCTCCACTATAACAAAAATCCTTTCACTGTATTTTTTTTCTGCAATTTTGATATGATAGAGTAAAATAATGATAAATAAGTGTTTTCAGATGCATTACCGGGAAAACTTAGTTTTGGTCCAAAATCATGAGCGAGTCACTTTAAGCTGTGAGGATGATAAAGTGTGCTTGAGAATGCTAAAATGGATTAAAAATGATGCATTTTGATACTAGTAATAAAATAATTTTACATGATATTAAATTTTACTGCAGATTGTGTGACGTCCTAGTTGCTGGACAGAATACATTTGGATCTGACTGGAAAAAAGGCATTACCAATCAAGCAAGTTGAGTCTGTGTTAGAAAAGTTAAAATAACCATGGACAAAACTCACAGAGGATTCCAAAAACACTATAACTTTAATTTTCAAATAAGTCTTTGTAGACTCATTGTCTCTTCATTTCATAATATTTATATTGCAGATTATAACACTGTAATCAGTTTACTGATTTTAAAAATAAAGTCATGCAAATGTAAATAAAGTATATATTATAATAAATAATATCAATGAAAATCATTTTATTTAAACAAGTTGGAAAAGTTTAAGCAGGCACGTAGTGAAAAGCAATGAATTGAGTTTTAGAAATGTTGTAAATTCCAGTTACATTAAATATTAAGTGCCATTTTACGGTCAGATTTTTGAAAAAAATCCTGTTCCAAAATTCCGGTTAATTTAAACATTACGTCCACTTTTACGGTCAGGTTTCGTCCGTTTGGCACACGTAAATCCATCTTAATATTACGTACGGAAATTTTTATGCACAAAATTTTATAAAAATTCCGGTGCATTTTAATATTTCGTCCACTTTTACAGTCAGATTCCGTCTGTTTAGCACACGTAAATCGTTCTTTATTTTCCTTAATTCTGGCCGTAATTATTATGATTCCGTACAAGTACGTAAAATTGAAAGTGTTATGTTTTACGGTTGGAAAATTTCGTACAGGACGGACACACAGATAATTTTAATATGTCCACCTTGGGTGGGGGTTGGGTGTGGATAATTCATGTTCATTTCTGAGATATTATTAAAGTATCTGTCCTCAGCACACAAACATGTATATCAGGCTCATAAAATTATTTCACAATTTTAAATTACGTAGGTTGTCCGGCTAGCGCAGTTGTTAGCGCACTTACATCTCACCTGGGCAACCCTGGTCCAATTCCCAGCCTAGGCGCACGTGAGTTTGGTTAATGGTCACTAAGCCGGACAAGTGGGTTTTCTCCGGGTACTCCGGTTTCCCCCACAACATCAGACCACACTCTTGCACAACATCATGCCAACGAGAGGGACTTAGTTTAATAAGCTATCATAGGTTTCTTCACAATCGTTGTAAAATATATAATGTTTAAACAAAATTACTTTCAAACATTCTGAGGTACAATTTTAACACACAAATAAGCACTGAGCATACTTCAGGAGGTATTTAACATAGGGTTTTACGAAAGCGCCGTACACCTAAATATTGCAAAACTGAAAAAAGAAAAAGATTCAAATTCCTAACTTTATTTTTTCCGCCTCCCGTCTCTTCGATCTCGGATAGAAAATAAAATTTAGTGTTATTTAACCTTATTTCACAACAACAACAAATTATCGCGCACAGTTTCCAAGATGGCGGAAGCCGGCGATTATTGCTTACAAAGTTAACTGAAATATTTTTCATTGTTTTGTGATATCACATGCATATTATATGCCATGACGAAAACAAGAGATGTTTGTCAAACATTATGCCCCCCCCCCCTGAGCGCCATGTTGTCAGGATTATATGGACAATTGAATGAAGATTATGACCATTAAAGTGTGAGGATAAAGTGTGTTATGACCGTCATGACCTTTGACTCTATGAACTCAAAATCCAGAGTCATCAGCTGGTCACCAGAAACCTAAATGTCAAGTTTGAGGGCCATGGGTGCAGGCATTGTCAAGTTATCACAAGACAAGTTTTTTTCGTTCAAGGTCACTGTGACCTTGACCTTTGAACCGATGACCCCTTAAATCATAAGGGGTCATCTACAAGTCAGATGCAACTCCAAGTCAAGTTTGAAGGCCATAGGTTCAGGCATTGTTGAGTTATCACTCGGACAACCTTTCAAGATTACTGTGACCTTGACTTTTGGCTCTATGAATCATAAAATCAATAAGGGTGATCTACTGGTCAGGCTTAACATCCATGTCAAGTTTAATGATCATAGGTTCAGGCATTGTTGAGATATCAGTGGGGGAGATTTGTTAACTTTTTTGCGTTAAAGGTTACTATGACATTGACCATGGCCTGATGACCCCCAAAGTCGATAAGGGTCATCTACTGGGCAGGCCCAACCTTCATGTCAAGTTTGATGACCATAGGTCCAAGAATTGTCGAGTTTGCTTTCAAGGTCACTGTGACCTTGACCTTTGACCCCTAAAATCAATAGGGGTCATCTACTGGTCAGGCCCAACCTCCATGTCAAGTTTGATGACTATAGGTCCAAGAATTGTCGAGTTTGCTTTCAAGGTCACTGTGACCTTGACCTTTGACCCCTAAAATCAATAGGGGTCATCTACTGGTCAGGCCCAACCTCCATGTCAAGTTTGAGGGCCATGGGTGCAGGCATTGTTGAGTTATCACTTGGACAACCTTTTATCATTCAAGGTCACTGTGACCTTGACCTTTGGCCCAATGACCCCTAAAATTGGGACAATCTCCTGGCCAGACTCAACCTCCATACCAAGTTTGAGGGCCATGGGTGCAGCCATTGTCAAGTTATCACTCGGATAACCTTTTGCCATTCCAGGTCACTGTGACCTTGACCTTTGGCCCAATGACCCCTTAAATCAATAGGGACCATCTTCTGGCCAGGCCCAACCTCCAAGTCAAGTTTGAGGGCCATGGGTGCAGGCATTGTCAAGTTATCACTCGGACAACCTTTTATCATTCCAGGTCACTGTGACCTTGACCTTTGGCCAGATGACCCCCAAAAACCATAGGGGCCATCTCCTGGTCAGGCCAATTTTCCAAGTCAAGTTTGAGGGCCATGAGTGCAGGCATTGTTGAGTTATCAATCGGACAACCTTTTACCATTCAAGGTCACTGTGACCTTGACCTTTGGCCAATGACCCCCCAAAACAATAGGGGTCATCTACTGGTCAGGCCCAACCTCCATGTCAAGTTTGAAGGCCATGGGTGCAGGCATTGTTGAGTTATCACTCGGACAAGTTTTAAAATTATTTTACCATTAAAGGTCACTGTGACCTTGACCTTTGATCCGATGACCCCCAAAATCAATAGGGGTCATCTACTGGTCAGGCTCAACCTTCATGTGAAGTTTGATGACCATACATCCAGGAATTGTTCAGTTATCACTCGGACAAGCTTTGGTCTACCGACGGACCGACCGACCGACCGACCGACATGCCTGTGCAAAGCAATATACCCCTCTTCTTCGAAGGGGGGCATAATAAACTTGCTTAATATCATCGTCTAAGAGCTTATAAGGAATATGGCTGCCTGTTTACGAAATTTTAAAGTGGACTTAGTTTGAAGACTGATAATGTTGTTCATAAAATTGTGGCGATTTTTTTGTGATATCGGAACGGAATTGTATTTTCTTTATATCGAAGCATAAAATAACTTAAATACTTCTGTGTGTAGACCTGTTGACACGGGGAAACACTGAAAATTGGAATTTGCTGTACAGTTTCTGACTACAGAAAAAGACGAGAATGTGACATTGGATTTGGCTTGTTTGTCTTAAAGACAATAAAGTTATACCAACATACTGCATACCATTTTAAAGGGCATTGACTCCTCTTTTCATGTCACCTATTTTAAAATGGATTGTTTGTATGTTGATTAATAAACTTAAAAAAACTGGACTCGACCGTGAAATCTGGTAAGTTTGAGTTACATACCTTGTTTCTTTCCTGTATATCAGACATTTAATTTCCTCAGATGTGTTGTTTATCTCATTATATATACCCCAAATGATATTAATCAACATTTTAGACACAAACAATGAGCCAGATGTCTTTGGTTTTGACAGTGCAAGTTTCAGTGACTATTAAAAACACTTCAAAAGTGTAGAAGCACATATTAAAATCATGCACATATATATACAGAATTGATTTAATTATCATCATGTGAAAATGACAGCTTGTTTTGCCTTTATAATACAAACTATTGTTGCATCATTTAATCGATTACCAGTTATTTGCAAATATTTAGGTCCGGAGTGAGAATTGTTTATATTTATATGTTAAATCTGCGTTAGGAAGTCTGGATTTTTTTCACTAAACGTTTTTTGTCATGTATATCCAATATAGCTGCCGCTGTTTCTGCTACAGTGGGCTTAGCTATTTCTCGGCCACCGGCCAAATGTCCGGTCGAAAGTTGGCGGTTTTCTGGCCGTTTCTTGGCCAAATATGGGCCGCTCTGTTTAGACACCTGCCAGAAAACGACCCGGCCAATTTTCAGCCAGTTTATGGCCAAATTCATGGAAATTGCTTGGAAATGGCATTCTTGTTTAGGTTTTCATTAAGACGAGTTGCATTTTTAGTTTTCTATAATTATTTTAATAACTTTGGATTTTTGGTGAAATGTTTGATAATTTTACAAAGATTTAAAATGAAAAACATTTATGCTGCGGCTGTCATTTTATTTTCTACGAACTTGAAACATTTTGGCATTTATTCTTGTTAAGAAATACATAACTTAGATAGTATTTAACTTGTCAGAGAAATTTTGGACTTTCTGAAAGTATGGACACTACAAATATATTTGAAGAAGTTTTTTAAAATGATGTCCTCTAACAGCTGTGGCGCAACACTATTATACAACAGGCAGTATGGAGTACAAAACAAGTATGCACAATTTCAAAACATGCATTGTATAAAATAATTCAAAAAAAGAAAAAAATATGGAAAATCCATCTTATTTTTATTCTTTTTTCTCGACGCTCATTTTTCGACATCCTTTTCTTATTTTTATTCCTGGTGCTTATTTTTGTAAAAATTCTCGTAAAACGAAAAATAAAAAAAACTGGCCTAATTGCCCTTCCCTAAATTTGCCACCAACTTCCATCAAATGCCATGGATTTGGGTGGCATTTGGTGGAAAATGGGTGGCACTTGGTGGAATATCAAGAATTTCACCAACTGCCATGAAATTTCCACCCAACTGGAGGTGGCATTTGGTGTAAAAAAAAATGCATGTGGCACTTGGTGAAAAAATTTGACTTAGTTAATTTTTCATATGGCAGTTGGTGAAAAATTGAATTTTTTTGGGTGGCATTTGGTGAAAAAGACTTAGAAAATCTCAAGAGTTCTGTAAGATGGAACTCAGCAGAATTCACCATTAATTATCATCATGGAATAAGAATAGCATTCAGTTGCTGTTGATGCTGCTGTTTTAGCATCATTGCATAATTATGCTACTATTTAAAACTAACTGGTAATACTACTTTTGGGGATTTCTCCCACTTCTACTATAACTATAGTCCCACTACTCTTCACCATGTTGCTGGTTCTGTTGATGATGATTATGATGTTGGTGGTTCTATTGATGATGATTATGATGTTCAGGTGGTTCTATTGATGATGATTAAGATGTTGGTGGTTCTATTGATGATGATTATGATAATGGTGGTGGTGGTGATTATGCTGATTGTGGAAGTGGTGATTATGATGGTGGTGGTGGTGATGATGATCATGATGATTGTGGTGGTGGTGGTAGTGATTATGATGATGGTGGTGGTGGTGGTGATTATGATGATGATGGTGGTGATTATGATGATGGTGGTGGTGGTGATTATGATGATGGTGGTGGCGGTGATTATGATGATGGTGGTGGCGGTGGTGGTGATTATGATGATGGTGATGGTGATTATAATGGTGGTGGTGGTGGTGGTGATTATGATGATGGTGGTGGTGGTGGCAATGATGATGATTGTGAAGGGGTGATTATAATGGTGGTGGTGGTGGTGGTGGTGATGGTGATCATGATAATTGTGGTGGAGTTGGTTGTGATCATGATGATTGTGGTAGTTGTGGTGATTATGATGATTGTGGTGGTGCTGGTGTTGGTGGTGATTATGATGGTGGTGTTGGTGGTTCTTCATTTCAACACACATATTTCACCAATATTTTTACGCATACTTTGTCCAAATACATGTTAAAGAGTATAATAAGCCTGATTTTAATAGATGACAAGCTATCTAACATTTGTAAGCAACACACACACACACACACACATTCCATGTTCATCTTTACAAGCATTATGTCTACTATATGAGGTACCTCATCACAGAAAAATAGTCTTAAGTAATTAACATCAACAGATTGTGGTCACCAGCGAAAAATAACTATGTAAAGAAAGTTGGTTTTTGTATTCAATTTACCTTGAGGCGGCCCTTCAGCATGTTCAGAGACAACTGTGGATGGGGCAACTGTCCCACTGTTCCCTACAGCATCTGAAACACGCAGTTGAGTTGAATATATACTGTTACAAACTCATTAAAGCTAAAAGCTTCATACATATATACTGGTATTCAGGTACAAAAATAACACAAGCAATTATTAACTAACTAGATGCTTACATCGCCAAATGACGAACATACAAGATCTAGATGTATAAATCAACATGTGTTTGTCATTCCGAGAAACAATGTCCCCCAAGGTGACACCCAATAAGTGATTAAATAACCCAGACTGAATAAATCTGTTAATTGAGAACAAGCATAAGTTTTACTGAATTAAGCTTAACAAACTTTCTGAGGTTTGACTCCAACACACACACACACACACACACACACACACACACACACAATTCATTACAAACTTTTAGCATACATCATGAGGTACTTTAAAGTCGATGCTTGTCTAGATGCAACAGAAACATGTATGTACCTGTTTCAGATCATAAACTCAATTAATGTAAGGATGGCTCAGAGTTATAGTGTCTGCCTCGCAGCCAAGAGGTGCTAGGTTTGTTCCCTAGTCAGGAAAATGTTCTAGTTTCCTCTCATATTTACACTCAGTACTGGTGAGTTTGACCAAGGAAACCGACTGGAGTGTGTTTAAAATAAGCTGTTAGCTTTTACACAATCAGGCTTAAATCAATTAGTATGAACTAATTAGCACTCAAGTTTACCATGATAAGCATGTTCCACGACTTCTGCTGATTCACCGAGGGCATCTTCAGATGTTTCTGTGACCTCTGTAGTATCTGCAGCTGTATGACCATCTTTAACAGCATCTGAAATGTATCAAAATTCTATACCACGCGCAGATCTGCCATGTCACAATGCCATGTCACAATAAACTTTTTCCGCGCCCTGTTTTCGTATGTCAATGTGTGCAAGCACACTCAAACACACGACACACTATACAACGTTATTTAGAGGTAATCTTCATATTTAACCAGGAGAGTCTGGTGAACATTATAACGCTGTTCAGAGGTTTAAACTTCCGAGGTAACGGGACAATTAACCTCGGAAGTAAATTGTGCCTCGGAAGGTTGCTGTGTACTCATATGATTAACCTCCAAAGGATATAAGCGCAAACGCACACACACACACACACACACACACACACACACACACACACACACACACACACACACACACACACACACATACATATCAATGAGACATTTATATAGCGTACTTGTTATTTGTATTACATAATATTTGTTTTTTAAGTATTGACAATCTTTTTTTGGAAATACTCAGATGAACTTGTTAAGCCAATCGGTAGCCTGTAATAGGCAACTCTCCCTATTGAAGTAATGAATTTAGTAAGCAACTTGCTTTCTTCAGCAATTTTGACTTGGTAAAATCCTGAATTTGCATCGAGCTTACTGAAATATTTCGGCCCACTTAGACTACCCAAACTTTGATATTCAACTGGCAGAAGATAATATCTCTCTCTTTATGTTATTTAGGATTGAGTAATCTACGCAAATTTGTTTTTTTTGTTTTTTGGTTTTGGCACAACAACCATGCCCGCGAAAAAATCAGTCGGCTGATCAACCTTAAATAACACCCTGTATTTTCCATTTTTTCAAGTTCTTTTTTAACTTTCGGTGGTAACGGAATTGGTATTCTGCGCGGCACTGACATTGCAAACGGCCCAGATCCTTACTTTAAGGACATTCAATTTCTTATTCCCTGGTCCGAATAGTTCTTGTGACTTTTATTCACAGGAGGACTGCCTATTAGTTTGTTAACATAATCTGGAATTACAGTGACATAAGCACCTGTATCTATTTTAAAAATGATACGCTCTTGCATCACCTTAAAATTAATTGTCCATTGTTCATCGTTTTGGCCATTCACGGCCCCAAGAAACGACCGATCCTCCACTTTGTCATTGTTCTAATAGGAAACCTATCCGGCATGACCATAGCACGATTCGTCGCCATCGGTTAGCGCTTCGGCTCCAGAACTATACATATGTAGGACTTCGTGTACACGTTTCGTTTTGTTGTCTGACCTGCAACATTTTACCCAATGGTCCGGTTAACCGCAACCACGACACATCGTTCCGACTGCAGGACATTGTGGTCGGCCATGCAGCTCCACATCGGATGCACATTTGTGAGTTTTCCGTCTGTTTTGGTAACCTTTTGCTCTGTTCATTTCTTGTTTAACCATGTGAATTTGTTCTGTTTGTGGAGACCGTAATAACATTAGCTGTTTTTAACCGACTCCTTTTGCCGCACTTAGTTAATTGCGTTTTCGAGTGTTAACTCATGATCTAGTTGTAATTTTTCTGATAACCTGATGTCTTGAATTACCACAACAATTCTGTCCCTAATGCGTTCATCGTTTAGTTCACCATATCCACAGTGTTCGGAAAGCACAAAGAGGAGGTCCTTTATTCCTCTGAGGATTCACCAGGTTGTTGAGTTCTAGAATTGAATATTGCTTTTTCAAAGAATGTGTTTCTTCGAATAACGAAATGGTTTTAAATGCTTTTACAAGTTCTTTGTATACTTTTGCATTTTCTTCCGTTATGCCTACTGACTTCAAAATGTCCTCAGCTTCCTTTCCCATACAATACAAAAATGTATTTATTTTAACATTATCTTTTTTGGCATTTAGTCCGCTGGCAACACTAAATATTTTAAATCTTTGAAACCATTTATCAAATTTCTCTGGTCTTTTAAAGTTAAAGTTGTCTGGTGGTGGAACGTTAAATATAGCCATTTAAAATGTTTCTTTTAATTAATATCCTTTCTGAAAAGGTACCACTTCTGACACCATGTTATACATTAGTTTGTGGGTTCAATAAGCAGTCGATGTACATATATGTACAGTTTATTTACATGATATAAAGTGAACTACAAGCTACATGAATACCTAGGCAAAAGCCCCTCAGCATGCTAGGGCAGTGTATATATTCTTTACCTCCAACTTTGTTTCGGCCATGTATACTGTTCGTTTGTAACGATATACGCCATTTAATGTGAATAAATGACATTTTTTTCAATTTCCATCCTGGTTTGTCAATAACTCGAAACAAATGAACTCAACTCATACTTTTAAGAGAGTACTCATAAATATTCATAGCTTATCAAATGATATCAAGTTATAACAGCTCTGCTTAAACAAGCTTTACAGATGCTAACTCACTTCCGTGTGTAATAGTACGTGGAGGGCGTTGGAGATTTGGTAAGATGCTTGTTTACTTGTTTTGCATTAGAAATTAATTTTACTTATGTAAACCTTTATTATAATCAAATGTCTAACACAATTATGTACAACACGATATGTGAATTCTTGAAAGAGAAGTACAACTTTATTCACAAATTATTACCATGAAAACCCCAAAACAACCAGGAAGTAAATTAGTTCATATGAATAATTCACTTTTGTTTCATGCTACGATATATAATGTCAAAAATACATATTTATAGCAAACATATTAAAATTATAAGAAGTTGAAATGATGTAAAACTTTTCAAGAGCAAAAACAAGGATAAACCCACCTTCACCCCCACCCCATTAATCTCATTCAGAAACAAAATGATATGCAAGTGTGCACTTTAAAACTAAACCACATCCATAATGTTGCATATATGTAATTTTTAGAGTCTGCGTTCTGAATAATGTCAACCTATGTACTTTCTGTATACCACATACCACCTTCTTTTCCGAACAGGGGGGGGGGGGGGGAGACGAAATGGGGAAGGGTTTCAGCCTTAGACTTAGTCTTAGCTTGGTGAAGTCTAAAATGATTTGTCAAATAAGTCCGTAAGTGATTGGATTATAATAAGTGACATGTTTTTAAAAAATTTCATTATGAACTTGCATCTACATTGTGAATGGATTTCATATGGTCTTCCCGATGTTACTACACAGAAAATAGGGCAAATGTCCTGGTCATAATTTCTAAAATGTTTGACCAAATAAATGCTACTAATACTATTCAAATTTGAGAGTGTCTTACATAATGATTTAATGAATTTCAATGTCAATTTTATGAAAGATGGCTGCTTAAAACATATCGTTGATGTTACCACAAATCAGGTAACAGTACAAAGCAAAAATGAACTGGTGCAATGGCTTGACCGGTACAGTACATGTAAGGCTTATGCTCGTGGAAACGAGAGTACTATATGACCTATGCTATGGTGTAGCCTAAGCTAGACTTTGGCGATAGCATCTATAAGCGAGATGTGGATAGGCACAAACTCGTCCACCTCATGCCTATTTGACCCAGTTAATTGCACGTGCTCGTGGACACGAGCAAGGATAGCATAGGGACATAGATCACGTTGAAACCTAGGTCTGGTCCTAAGTGATGACACAGGTGAATAGCCTTACCCTTTAAGTTAAATCAAATGTTATTGTTATCTTTTGTTTAGAGGCTGATCTAAAAATTAGACTCATATATGTCCATGCCATTTTCCATGACCAAAGCGTTAAGTATTTATGGTGTTCAACAAAGATCATTATAAGGCCGCCAAACATAAAGTGAGGTTAAATTTAATTTTAAAGTGAAAAAAACAACAACATAACTTTCGTCTTGAGAGGATTACAATGTACAAACCATTGTTTAGCCCAACTATTTACTTAATCTGATCACTCTCGCTAATAATTGTTTATGTATGTTTTCAAACTGGAGACGATTGTTAAAATGAGCAGTACTATTTTAAAAATAAAATTATAAGTTGGCAAAAAATACAAATATTCACAAAGGTCAATTAAATACACTTGAAATTAGACGATAATTCCTACTGAGCTACCTTTTTACTCATAAATGCCATAAAAAAGAACGCAGCGCTTTGAAAACAAACGCAAACTCATTCAGTGTGGCACAAACATCATTGGTTCTTAAAAAAAAGCTAGTGAGTATAAACACTTTTTTTCCAAGGCCGAAACACAGGAAACTCCCAAAACGCACAATATCAGAACTAAGAATTATCACTTCATAAGCGAGAGTCACCTTTGTCACATCGATGTGAATGAACTGACGTTTTATTCTAGACTACTATTCAACGTCCAAACAAAGAATATGACAGAAAGTCACATTTTGGGATCTAAAATGTATCACTGAATAAGTGAGTGTCACTTTTGTCCAAGCAATGTTAACTGTCTGATGCTTCTACAAAGACGATCCATTTACACAACTACTGAGTTCGGCTACCGACAAATCATTGAATTATGGGATAAAAATTAATTAATTTATAATTATCATTAATGGATGGGTACGTATAATAGGAAAGATTGTGAATCATTTTATGTGATCTAAATCTTTAATGATGAACACTTTCTTCCTCGTCATTTCTTTGAAAGAATTCGTCTGCAAAGTCAAATTACAATTTTCTGTAATTACCACAAGTGGTAACGATAATTTTAGAGCGATCAAACCATACATTTATCGTTAGGTAAATTCTTACTGTCCTAGGTAAACCCTCTCTATTTATTATTTGCTTAAACTGAATATAATCAAAATATTAAGTTATTGAAAATCTGTAGCTTTGTTTAGGTCTAATACCGAAAATTAAAACTGAATACTTAGGGATGAAATCATTAGGCGGTTAAATTAAACTAATTATTCCAACAGCTGTTTGTCAAACATGGACGAGATATCAGGCTGAAAAAATAGGTTGATACGCGGTTTTCAGGGGGTATTTTGAAAAAAGTGCTTGGAACTCAATGTGGTACGCGGTAGGGCTCAAAATATGACATTTTTAAGAACGCATAAACTAACTATTATAAAGATAAGGTGCTACCGTAGCATCGCGGTGATACGGTGCTGACTTAACGCACATAAATAGTTTACGTGTTTTCTAGCAATTATTTTGTGTGAATGCGTCATTTCATACATGTGTTATTATTTCCAATTTATTAAAGACATTTTATGTAACAATATTTTATCAGTTATAGGGTCAAAAAGCATTAATGTTGCATTTTAATAAAAAGCTGTAACAAAATTAGAAATGGATTCAGGGGCAAAAAATGTTTGACTTAATATTTTCAACAAATTCGGCTTTGTAGTGATTGCTTCACTTCTAAAAAAATCATTTTTTATGTTGTTAACAAAAGGAAATTTGGGTCAATGTTCAGTTTCACATTCTATGGAATCTCTTGTTGCTGCACAATGCTCGATTTTCTGAACGTTGTGGTGCCAATGAATAGGTTGTGGTGCTCATGAATAGTAATTTAGTAGGAAACGTATTATGAAAAAACTGTAGCAATTTCATAACAAAATTTTCCACTAAATTTATATTCATGAGCACCTTAACCTATTCATTGAGCATAGAGCAGCAAGTATAACAAATAAAGTTATAAAATTTGTAACGCGGCAACCTTTTGTCAAAAAAAGAAATGCTTTAACCTAAGGTACGATAACAATTCTCACGAGAATCCAGGTTTTTACGTTTTCAACACTAACGTCTAGCAAGTTATGCAAGTTCTAGACGATCAGATATGAAATTTTATTCAAAACTTTTACATTTAGAACAACCCATGGCCACTCCTATGTGGAACTACATTCTTCCAATTTTTAAATTTACTCGTATAAACCTCTAAAAATGAAAAATAAGAAACCATACTCACTGTCTACAACCATATTCCACTCATTGGCACTTTAACGGAAAACGCATTTGAGCATTTTCAACACATAACAAAATGTTATGGCTCCAATGATTACCCGCCATGTAGTAGTAAATTTTGCCATTGTCAATGATTAAAAAATATTGCAAGATGTTTTACAGTGTTTTCTATCTTAACACGTAAAGCCATTTCAAACGACACGTAAATAATATGACGTCCACAAATCACATACATGTAGAATATATCTGAAGTTGTGCAAACCAGCTAAGCGGTTGACACTATAAATCAAATGAAAACGGATACTTGTGCTTCTGGAGTACCTCTTGAATCATATAACTGACTATGGGACCGATTGTATTAACTAGGATTATTGGTTCGTTATGCATTTGGTTATTTTAAAACAAATTTCTCTTCAGGTTGAAATGTTTTGTCCCAGCTGTGGTCAAAGTGCGAACGAAAGCAGGAAGTATTGTTAACATTGCGGCAGGACGATACCAGCTTTACAAGGTTGGTGATATATAATTATAATCAATGAACATTTTCTACCTTATGTTCTTTCAGTACATTAATTAATTTATTTGAAATACGTATGTATGTATGTTTGTATGTATGTATGTATGTATGTATGTATGTGCGTGCGTGCGTGCGTGCGTGCGTGCGTGCGTGCGTGCGTGCGTGCGTGCGTGCGTGCGTCCGTCCGTCCGTCCGTCCGTCCGTCTCTGTACGTACGTACGTATGTATGAATGAGAACCAAATTGGTAAGAGGAAGACAGGAAGCATGTGGAAGAAGTGAAATAGATATTAAAGGAAAAGGTTGATCAATTAAAAAGAAGATGATATTACTTATTCACTGCACATAGATATATTGTTATAATATAATATAACATTTCTGTAGCCATAGCTTGGTTGAAATATCTTAAAATCTGACTATGTAGAAAACATTTTTCTATTTTATGAACATTAATAAACATGGTACAAAGTTCAGTTATAACATTTGCACTGTAATTTAAGTTTTTCAGGTGTTTTTTTTTAATTTACAGTGACCCCAAACACAATCCCATAGCAGGTCTTTATAAACACTTCCTTTATATGAATTTTGGTCAAAATATGTCAACCTTAACTTAAGTTATCAAGTTTCATATTTGTTTCTACTTTTAATAGCAGTGACACTGCCCTTGATTCCTCGGTTCCAAAACGCAATCCAATGATAGGTCTCCATAAAGCATTCCTAAATACCAAGTTAAGTCAAGCTATATCAACCCTTACTAAAGATATTCGGATTCAATCCTGTTTCTAACAGAAAGTAAGCTGGTAACGGAAGAGAACGAACAAGGTTAATTGACTAAAACTCGGAGCTTATACGTTAAAAGAACCACGTGTTATTTGTATTTTTACACTGTATTGCAGACCTGTGGCATATGGCGTGTTTCAAACTGCATATGAGTAAAACGTAGCTGGACAGCATGGTTTTGTGCTATGTTTTTATGAATGCTATCAGTTTCAAATCCTTAATAGTTTTTATTTTGTGGTTTTGGAAAACATAAACTTTTCGTAAGGAATATGCACTAAACAGTGAACGAAAGTTTATCAATCAATGTATTTAAAGACCTGTCAAAATGTTCGATGTAAAGATCTTTCGGCAAGGGAACGTTAAAAGGAAAAACTCCAATGTGTATGAAATGCGAAAACAAATGGTACGATTGGTTCGAATCATCGACAAAAACTGGGGTCAACATGTTCATGTAATGGAACGAGCAAGTTGCGTATGATTTGTTTTCACAAACATTGGAAGGCAAAGGCGTTGTATTATTTTAAATAAGCGCATCATGACTTGGACGTGAATCAATTTTAAATATGCACGCCTTTTTCTGCCCGTGAGTGTTATTTCCTGAACATTCATTAAAACATTTTACACATTAAGTACTTTTTCTTACTAGACCCATTTATCTATTCACTTTGGATGTTACGTATTTTAGTTTTGTTATTTTTTACCGTTATTAAAAACATTTGTCTCGGCGGTTTAGTATACATTGAACAGACATTCTACATGCAACTATGTCAATCAAGTTAATGTATCCGATGTAGAATAAGCTATGTATTTACCAATACCATTGATGTATTGTTAAATATTGATACCTAATTACTTGAAAGGTTATTGCTTAATGATTATAAATATGAAAGAATGAGTTAATATATATATATTATTGACAAACTAACGGCAGCAGTTATAAATTTTATTATTTAGACTAAAATTTGGATGGAAATGACTAGTTCGCATTAATTTTAAGGCCAAAAATTAATGTTTGCAACATGTTTTCATAAAAAATTAAGCCTGTTCTTTCCCTGATCATGAAACTCTAATAAGACGGTGTTATCAGGCATCCATAATTCACGCTATGGTACATAGTTGAGACGCCGCAGGCGACACAAAATCTACGAGAACCATGTCTGTTTTAGGCACGAACACAGAAATATACTTAATCATATAAGAATTACGAAAACAGCTACCGGGCATAACTCAATAATTTTGCACAGACTTCGTCGGTGTTGACATGCCCATCACATTTTATTTTACATAAATGATTAATGTCTTGACTTAAGTAGGTTTCGTTTCTGCCAAATGATTTTAAGGTTTCGGTTTTTTTATGATTACTGGTTTCAATACTTCACTGATAGTTCATAATCTGACATTATACCCTCTGATACGATTGCATAGCAGAACTAGCATGATTCGACCTGCTTTTAAAGCTTTGTCTGTGATGGTTTTATTATACAAAATACTCAAGATGACATGAGCCGAATAGTTGGTGATGTTCTGACTTTATGTTGGCAAGCGCGCTTCATGTAATTTGCTCTCGTGCTCTACTGCGTTAATTTAGCATAAACGCAAGAAAAAATGCTATCAATTTTCAAATTAACTAAAAGGGCAACCCAAAGTACTTCTTTGATAAGAGATTCCTACTTTATCTGCGAAGAAATAAAATTCAGAGTACCTTATACAGAAACTTTTCAAAGATATGATGCAGTTATTGCATACCTTATTTGGTATGTAGCAACGCCAAATATGGTAAGAGCGATGGAGGAGCCAAATTCAAATGAATGAAAACATCAACCTTGACGATTTACAGAAAAAAGAGGGCTTACTTGGCGCCCGCTCTATTTCTGTAGATGGCAAAAATAATATATAGATACGAATGACAACACAAGTATGTTCATTTTTTACAGATGAATGAAGAAGCAATTGAAGCAATTTCGTCGTTGGACATTCAAGCTGAGAACGAATGCGAGAAGGGTATGAAGTTTAATTTGCGCTTGCATAAGTGCAATTATCTGTATAAAAACATCTGATTGATGAGCAAAATGTTAAAATAAATAAAAAGCGACTAATAGGACAATGTAAAGAATAATAATAATAATAAAAGACTCAACCTTCAGTAAAAAACAATTTTGACTCGACAGAGAGTGTTAACGCATGTTACATACACGACAAAAAATTAAAAAAAATGTAGACAAAATGTACTTTGTATAGGTCTCAAATCAGTACATAATAAATGTAATTTTACCATTAAATAAGAGACCTCTCTATATTGATGCACATGCATGTTTATCTCGGCTAAATTTTGATATGTTATTTTCCCGTTACAGGGCCGATTGGGGCACAAGCCACAAGTATTGATGCAGGTTTGTGATTTCTAGACCTGTAATAATATCAATTGTATATGTAATAGTAACTGTAGCCATTACCCGACGTATTGAAATTATGCACAAAGTTCGCAAAAAAAAACAAGTTATGCATAATCTGAAGTTTATCAGAGAGTGTTTGTCTTTTGGGTTCATTCATTTAAGTTCATATCAGAATAGTAACAATATTACCGTGGAATAACACGACAGACAATCATTGCAGCAATGACATTTGGTTTTACTAAAGGTTGCCTCGTTACAAATGATAAAACGTTACTTGTTTTATTTGGTCATGTAGGCTCGATTTTGTGGA
Organism: Mya arenaria; assembly: GCF_026914265.1. NCBI lineage: Eukaryota > Metazoa > Mollusca > Bivalvia > Myida > Myidae > Mya > Mya arenaria. Next base: position 4,135,459 of record NC_069134.1, read on the forward strand.
CGTTGTGGTACAAAGAAATAGGTTGTGTTGCTCATGAATTGTAATGCATTTGGAAAACAATAGAGAAAACACTGAAAAACATTCATGAAACGAAAATTAACAATTAACTTAATTACTATCATTGCCAATTCTTTTAAAGAATGACGAACTACAACACTGCTTTGCTAACTTAAATCGCCTTTGATGTTCGAATTATATATAGATAATACAACGACATCTACAGGGACAAGCTTGAACACCGAAATATCGGCGTGTAATTCCTAGCCCTCTTTGTTGCTATCACACAGGTGCGGTAATCTTTAAATATATTAGAAACATTATTGCTATATGAAAACTGTCACAAACCTTTTGGACATGTTATTTTAACTCAACCCTACATCGTCGTTCAATTCATGGTGTATATTGCTTTACAATGAACATTGCAAGGTTAATACTATCTCTATAAGTGTTTGTTAACTAGAGATTAAAGTTCTTTTTGAAATTCTTGGAAGTTACAAGGTGTTTGAATAATCCTTATGTATATAGAAAAGTGAACATGCAGGTAATTATCGCACGCCTAGATGCAAGAAAGAAGCTGCTCGTTAATCTGTTCGATACTATGGAGCGTGTTAACAATTACTATATGGAAATACTAAAGTCTCAGTGCTACTTAGGCTAACATAATTAAAGGAATAAAATTGATAGAGTATCATATCATGTCTGATAAATTCCTGAGGTCCACCCGAAGCTTAAATGTAAAAGGTAAAAGGAAATGTTTGGAAAATACCAACTAAATTCCAAACTGGATCATTGACTCGTTATATGCTAATGAGGTAGATAAGTGGGCGAAGCATAGCGCTTTGCAAACAGTGCCGGAGCAGTTGCCGGAATGGCCTGGAGAAATAATAAGAGAAATACTGGATATTTTCAAATAAGATTTTACACAAAAAAATTAGGCTACTATTTCTAAAATAAATGTGATGCAAGTTCTTTGCGAATAAAAATATTAATGTTTTTAATGTTTTTGTAAAGTGCACCTTTTAGTGTATGACAAAATAAAGTGTGGCAAATCATTAAGAGCGTTTAAAACAAAGATATCAAATTATGGAACCCTTCAGCGTATACTGATATTTGCTCAAATATCGCTTTGGGGGACTACATTTTCCGAACAGGCGTAAATAGCTTTCTTATTGCGTAATTGGTTGATTGACATTATGACGTGTTTTTTTCAATGTATGGTGAGCTTGTCAAAATATTACTTGTTTACTTAATGAAAGTGCAAGCGGTCTAGAGGTCCACATGTTAATTAACTAGCGTTATTTTTATTGACTTTACCGGCTTAGGTTCGCACCCAACTAAATCAACATACTTTTTATACTATAACTTTATTTTCTCTGCACTTTCGATAGCATAGAGTAAAATAATGATCGAATACGTGTTTCAGATGCATATACAGGGAAACGGTTTTACATAAAGCAACATAGAAATTCAGGTATTTAGAAAGTCACGTGATATGCAATTTTCTTAATGACGTTGTACGCTGAACAACGCTTGTTTGACATCATTGAAGTACCCCAGTTCCATTGTATAACACTGTACTAGGTTAAAAAGGAGCATACTATCTGTCTTCGTCATCTTCAAATTCGTCGATTATGTTGTTTGACGATGTGTAGTATGATTTATCAACTTTGGTGGATTTTCTCTGAGTGCTTTTTCTGTACGTCGTTTTTTAATGCGAATAATTTGCACCTACTTGACGCTGGTCTTGTCACGCAGTTAATAATTCCATTCTGAGAGTTACGGGTACAGCAATGGTTCGTCAATAATAAATACTTATGCAGAGGTCAAATTGTGACCCTGTGCGCAAAGTTGCAAAGGTATGAGATAAACGTCATGATGTCGTCCAATGTCACCTAGTGGGGAAGCAAAAGGTTTCGCAATTAATTCGATTCCAACGACGTTCATTCCTTGTTTTGAAGTCGACTAAACAGGGCTGATTATAATTAACTTTACTTAATTACATTAGTAATATTAATAAATAAAATGCTGAACATAATTTATATTTGGAATTTGTTCAAATGTTTGAGTTATTGGATGGGATGAACCCTATCTCATATTATTTGAAGGCAGGTATCGGTATTGTTTTCAATGTTAATTATGATTTTCTAGGTTACATCTTTATATATTTTTCCTTTAAATTGTTTAAACAAAGGCGCACATATTAATTTAGACAACACACATTCAATTGCATGGAGTTTGACTTGACAAATGTTTTCGGAATGCAGGAAAAAGAATTATATTTTATATGGAATTTTTCATACCATTGCGAATTCGTGTTCAGAGTATGAGCAACTGATAAGAGTAAGCTCGAAATGTTCACTTTATCAGCAGGAAAAACCACGAATATACCAAACTTAATCATGCAAAAATTGTTCATTGCACATTCATGTCGATAACTTAAATCTGCAATAATAATGTCTCTTTCTGCGGACTTCATGAAATTTGCTCTCAGAATTGTTTTCTTAGTTAGTTTGTTGTTCTTCTACAATGACACAGTCTTCAGCACTGATGTCGGGAACATCTGTTGGTTATTGTTATATAGTCGATTGACGTACTGAGGTAGTGAAATGTAAGGTTACGTGTATATACCCTGTATATCTAATGAGAACAGCGTATTCACAGTTTTTAATGTTAGATGCACAAAGCCCACGATCACAACAATAATTAATACAGCTAACCTATCAAGGCCCTCATAAAATATATTTTTAGATTAACTGGTTTAAAAGTCGTTAGCAATAAACTGAGATTGCAATATTCCTGAATGAATCAACGATGAGAGCCTTAATATTGGGAATCAGTGATCCATGAACTCAAGCAAATCAATGAGACTGTCCTCATTTCTTTTACAATATTAGGTTTTCTCTTTAAAGTTTGCCACTTCATTTATATTGAGAGAAACAGGTCAAGCCCTTTAGGTGACTGGGGATAACAAGAAAGCATGTTCGAACATGTAACTTAAACTATGAGATGATTGTGTTCAGTGTTTTTTGTGCTAATTGTTAGTTAAATACGTATACATTCTCCTTTATCTTTTAGTCAAAGTTTAAAGTCAATATTATCTGCAGACTAAGATGTAACCGAGTTGTTTTTTAACAACATAAGACATATTTATTATGGAAAATGATCGTGTATAATCTACTGTTGTCAGATAAAACTGTATTGCATTTTATAAAAAATTCTGCATCATCGGCTTAAACTTAATACACGTTGTTTGATGTTGCAGATATATAGAGAATATTTGTTTATTTCAGTGTAAGATCGTATTTTATTTCACGAGTGTCATAGAAAAACATATTTTCACGAGTGGCGAAGCCACGAGTGAAAATGTAGTTTTTTATGATCACGAGTGAAATAAAATACGATCTTACACTGAAATAAACAAATTTTCTGTTTCTTTTATGCTTATTTTCGGGGTTTCTTTTTCTTTTTATATATTTCTGAATTACCCCATTTTTTGAAAAGGGTTGGCTTTAGGCCGCTACCCGTGGGGCGCCCCTCATGCATAGTTATAGCTGTCAACTTTTCTACTTTCGGTTTGCTGAGAAATAGTTCTCTGCTGTTCATTCTTATAGCTTAATATTCGCTCGTTTTTTATTGCAAAGCTTTATGAACAGTAAACAATGAAGTATTATTAGTGCACATATGTTCCAAAAATTATGAAAACACTTTTTATTTTAAGATTGGCATGAATGCAAAACCAAATTACTACGCCGCTATTTAAAGAATGAAAATTTGGAAGGTCAAATGTGTTAGCAAAAAAATGTGGATACTCATTGGATTTTAACCATTCTTCTTAGTTTAAGACTGCATGTACGCGTGTTTTTATAGTAAGTTAATATTCAGTCATGTTACTGTCAGAGACCAGTCTGTTTCGATTTAAAATGTTTGTTTTCCAGATAAAGAGTAAATGCCACGCTAGTTTGTTGACACATTTTAAGGTGTGGGTGGGGTAAAAAAATATCGGATCTATCTGTAAATTGTGTGATTTCTCCAGGAAGTTCATTTTACGTACTACAACGGTTAACAGTTCCAAATACATTTGAACGAGGATATAAAATTTTATTTATGTTCGAACAGTTGTTTTTGTCTGTTATTTGTTTGGTACAGTATGAAAGCAAATGTTCGAACATTCAGCTTCAAAGATCAGTAAAATGTTTGATAAACGGGATAACCGGTAATAAACGGTAAGTTGTTAATTTCCAATTATATATTTATTTAAATGTATAAAATATTTCTTTCTTTTTTTAACAATTTTTGACATAATTAACTGAAGTCTAATGTTCTGATTTGATCAAGGCAAGTACATGTAACAACAAAGGAATTTAAAAGTAGTTCTGAAAGTTGATATTTTCACTCCTTATTTTGCAGTGAAAATATCAAATTGAAATCACTGTTGTTATTTTACTGTTAAACCCCCGTATTTCATCGTAAAGCATGAAATAAATAAAGGATATTCTTTATTTCACAAGCGATCAAAGAAAAAACTAAGATAACGAGTAAAATGAAAAACGATCTTGCACTGTGCTGTTTGTAGAGTTGTGTGCTGTTCTATGTTTCTTGTCTGTGAATTTGTGTTCTATGTCTTTGGCGTTGCGCATTGCCACTAAACCGGGTTTATGTTTAAACTTTTTGCTACTGAGCATGTATCGTAGCTTTTTGCATATATATTGCACTGAAATCAAAAAAATATTTTGTTTCATTTTGGCAATTTAACAATATATTATACACCACCCCTGTTGGGTCTCACACCGATATTGGAGATGCACCTAACGAGCAATTGATCAAATAGTTCTCCAACAATTGTTTTTGTTTTTCATTGCATTGCTATTATTTTAAACATCATTTTTCTCAATTCTGAACTGTAAGTCTTGTTTTGATGTTTTGGTTAAAAATATAAATTTACTACGAACAACATTATTTTAAAGCGCATCAATACAAGCTTGACGCCGTATGATATGATGAACAGTTTTAAATCCGTAGGAATTTGTTTGTTGGGATTTTTTCACTGTCATAACAACAACCTTATGTTACTAAAGTATTTCAACTATAATCATTCGTATTCTGGTATATCAAAATGCGAAGAAAACAATGTTGTTTATCGATTGTATGTTATGTGAATTTACCGGGAAGTTCATTTTACAAAGTACTTATTGTCGGGCATTTGTTTTTTGTCATTTGTAATTATCTCCAAACAAAATAAAATGTTTGAACATAATTCAGCTTCAAGAAAATGTTTGAAAGGATTAAGATTTAAATAATAATTGTAAAATTTTGTTTATTTACAAAAAAAAAACGTCTGTAATAAAACTCATAACATCCTTTCGTTTCTTTGACCGAGTCGTTTCAAATGTGAAGTGCGCATATTTTAAGTAAAAAGAAGTAACAACGATTGGCAATAAAAGTAATTCTAAAAGTTGTTATTTTTACTACAGTGCAAAAAGGGATTTACCAAAAAAGATATTTTACTGCTTTTATATAACTGAGGCGTTTTGGCGTTTAAAATATCTTGTTTTGTTTTGTAATAGAATACTATTTACATTATTGTCAATTTGGTCCGCATGAAAGTATGCATAACTCTTTTCATTCATTTTACGGCACAACATAAAACTTGCATTTATGTTATGATGGGATGTTGAGTGGCCGGTTGTGTATTTCTAAACAAGTTCATTATATATGTTTCATTTTCTTTTTAAATCTTTTTCGTTTGAATATATTTAATTTTGATTTGTTAATTACCGCTATAAGATGTGTGCACTGTTATGTTTTTGATATATTCGAATGTATTGAAACATTCGGTAGAAATTCATTTACAAGTTACGAAATGTTTGCCAATATAGCAATAAGTAAAAGTGTTGTGTAAAAGGAAATGATTTGCCAAAATGAATGTCAAAGAAGTGATATAGTTTTATAAAAAATATAAGAGTTAGGTCAAGTTCGAATGCAATGCATATAATATGATGCTGATTTTGTCATCTTGTCATCAGGTATGACATATACATTTATCTTATTGTTAAAAATTGAACTAAGTCATACCTTCGCTCATGTCCCCAAATGATTGATTTGCTGACACTTTCTTTCATCTTTCCCAATTCCCGTAAATATCTAACATTTTATTTTCTTCTAAACCATACATGAGGTCTACATCTCTTAATAATTAGAACTGAGTCATATGGATCAAATAGTTCAGTGTTAACGATCATAGTATATTTGTTTCAATGTTTTAAAACTTTGCCAAACTTTTTAAACAGTTTGCTCTATATGTTAATGAGACAGAACAGGCTTATCAATGTACCTGCTTTTTTGCCCTCTTTTTGTGGACTTTTATTAATGTACGTATTGTATGAACACCTTTTCGAACTAATATTTCTGAGAAGTCATACAATGTATTTTGAAACTAGAGCTGTATTGGCCATTTAAGGCGAATTGTGTTTGATTTGGTGAAACAAGCACACGCACGCACGCACACACGCACACACACACACACAATCGCGACCGAGCTTTCATACTGCATGAACGCACAACAAATACGAAGAAATCCTTTTATTTACTTTTTCCCTGTTTATTTGTTTATTCTTTTCGATGTAAAGGGTTCGAGAACAAGTCTTTAATTACAACAAAGGGAACAAATCGCGAGCGCAGGTGTAAATGGTAAGAGAATTTGTTGCCCTTGGTTTTTAAGGTTGGAGTTATTTTTATCATCCGCATAATAAAAGTCCAAAAGTAATTTGCAGAACATACATAAATAATCCAAGATTCATTTAAATCATTTGGTAGTTACTGTAATACATATGATGGAAATAATGATTTTCTTTGTGATATTCTTGTTTTTATCACGAAAAATATCGATATATTTTAACTTCTGTTTAACATATGCATGACCAATGTGAGTGGGCATAGTAAATGTTGTAACGATGACTTTATGGATTACGTTCAGTTGAACAGGTAAAAATAGCGTCAAAATACTATTCTATTGTTTTTACTCGAAAAATACAAGACAATTTGACAGGTTCCAATCATTTCTTGTATTTAAATATTGTTTTATAAGAAGTTATGATATTTTAAAATATTCTTCTTTAATATAAGGGATAAAAAATTATCAGTTGTTAGTGTATATGTGCCGTGCTATATTTAGCAAAAAGTAGATCGTAGTAAGATCTCTACGTACAGTGATTCACCACAGCCCAATCAGAGCGTTGCATTCTCGCAAAACTCCGCAAACAAAGGTCACGAAATGTATATATCGACTGGTTCATGCAAAATGAACACAAGTTTTATCGTTCAGAAAATCAAGTATGTATAAAATGAAACATGGACTATATATGTTTACAACGGTAAACATAGTACACATATTACTAGTAACATACCAATTGCAAATGTTCATACAAGAACGAGTCGTAAAAGAAGTATGGAATTAATTAGTTAATTAACATGTACAGAGGTACTTTATCGATGTTTGATTTTGAAGTAAAGTTAGTTGGCGCTCTATGCTCTCCAACGTTTTTGCTCTCCAAGTTGGAGGAATAAAGGATATCTATCTATCTAAATATTGAAAAGAGAGACGACAAAGGAAAATTTATTGATTTTGATATTACGATATGTTTTTTTTTATACAATGTCGAGTCGTTCTTCGTACTTAATTTACCCGTCAAGCCTGAAATTGTATGTACTTTTTAATATTATAATATATGTGTTGTTTTTGTTGTTTGACCATCTAACATGTATTTAGTGTATCGTGTTTATATTACATGTACATTGAATCATTTAAGCTTCATTGGTAGTCAAAATACAAGATGCAATTAAAAAGATAAAGTCGGGTATATGCTTACAAGAAAAATTAGCTCTATGAATAATTTTCCGACATTTCTTTTGTTGTTTGAAAAATGGTAGACACAACGAGACTTTAAGGATAGTATTTAATGAAAACGGATCGTCCGATTTACATCAAATGCAAGTTAAAGATCACCATCAAGGAATACTAGGGATATTGTTTATATAATATAATATTTGTCAATCTTGTAATATTTTCGAATCCATATTTATTTTTTAAATATAACGTGATTTCAAAATCAGATAAAGATACATGCACCCAAGCATATTAAATACCATGGAGCTATTTTTACCAAAATGTTAACACGATTCGTTGTAAAACTTGCTGTATTTGCATATTATCGAGCATTTGAATGCATGAACGTTTCGGAAATAGCTCAAGTGTTAGATATTGATATGTAATATTAAAAGAATTGCTGAATATGTCAAATATAGTTTTTATAGAGTAAAATAAACATAAAAAATGTAAAACATTAAAAAATAAGGTAATTTCTTACCTTGAACATTAATCGTTCTTAGCATATATCTTATTAGATACAATTTGGTTACAACATATGCATGCAATTGTACGTCATGTTTGACATATATGCTTCTTTATATTTAGTAACTTAGATATATAATGTTCATTGGTCATCTTCTTTTCACTATACAAGTATAATTCTTCAAAAATAAAATTTCTTCTTTATCTTGCGCATTTCATATTTTCCCTGTTTTTGTTATTACAAAATCATATTCAACACGTCTTTACCAAACAATTTATAACCTTAAAATGTAGGTTACATGTACAAGATTCTAGTCAAGACGTGTTAAGCATATTTAAGATGAATCACGTGCTAAATCAAATCAATATCGTTGAATGCAAGTCATGAAAAAAACATTGACTTTCATTACGAAAATGTTCTATTTGCTGATAAATATTATTCGAATATAGTTTCTGTTTAAAAACTTCTGCACTGTTGCTTGTAAATGGTGCATATATGTGTATGCACTGAAAGAGTGTGTTTGAAACAACAATATTGTTTACCTGCTGGGCGTAATGTACATGTCCGGTTGACACTTAATTTAACTTAATGAAACAATAAATGTCTAAAGCAAATTATTCATGGCGCAGATTATGTGATTAAAACAGTGATAATTTCAAAACAACACAACAAAAGATTACAGATAAACGGAAAATGTATGTGTTTTCTTTATACACGTACAGTTAAACCAATTTGTTACAAAAAGTAAATAAGATCATGGGCAATAATCTATTGTATTGGTGTCGAACGATGGTCAATACGCTGTAGTCTTCAGCAACGTTCGACAGACAGGCCGAGGCGTTCCGATTGGTTCTCAAAAGATTCGCCCTATTTCCGAATTCCGTCTTTTGCTAGAGGGTTAGGCAACGGCGTCTTTGGACGATAAATTACTGAAAACTGTGAAATTTGAAAATGCCATTTGATTTTTAAAATGTTTCTACGGGCATTCTTGTTAATAAAGACTTAAAATCGAGACGCATGCCTTTAGTTCATGAGGCTCTTAATGTACTTATCAATAATACTTAACATAATAACGTCATACCTTCAAATCTAGCCTTCTTTGCCATTTCTTTGACGACTTTGAAATGGCCTCTTGGAATCACGGATGTGAAATGGGTTTTTTTCCAAATCGAATCAAATCCAGCGTTTTCATACTTGGTGTTAGGTAAATCGAGCACATGTAATATGGCCGTTTATGGTAAAATAGGTAGATACCCATTATATGTAATGAGGTATGCTAGCATTATAAGATTTTGGTGTAAGACTAGTGCTTAAGATACTATTATTATAAATAAGCTTTACAATGATATGAATTCGTTAAGCGTGTTACTGTCACGAATATAGAGTTCCACAAATTTATTGATTTCGAATATATACGCAATATACAATGAGGCATGCGCTAGTTTAAGAACTTTTCGAATAAGTTTATGTATTACTTCTTATGCCTAAAATAAGTCACCGGGCGTCTCTGAATTTCCTTACTTTCACATTAAATTTGGTACTCTATATTTTGGGGTTAATCGACATGAGAACAGCCTCTATAAATTTTTGGGCTAACATATAAAATCAAGGGTAGATAAGATATATAGATACGATATATCTTTTGGTTCTGGATATTCAAACTTTTTTTTTTGCATTTTACTGTAAAAGCAAGTAAGACATAATATTTCTCTTTGCATGCAACAAAATTTAACGTAATCCCCAATACATTATTGTTCTTACAAAATCTGAGACTCTTGTTAAAATAAAAGTTATTATTTTTGAAACAAAACTGTATTTTTGCGAAAAATTACAAAAACATGTATACGCAAAGGTAAATTCATTACACTTCAAGTCCTTTACTCCTACGACGTTACCTTTTAACTCTTAAAAACCATGAATACAGAACACCGCAGCGTTTTGTAAAACAAATGCATCTACGTGCGTTTGCATTCCTGGACAAAACTTAATCGAAGTGTTCTCGGAAACTCTTCAAGCATGAATGCAGACCATTACATCAATCGAAGTACTAAATGTAACACGTCCTCATTGTCCATTCGTCGTTATTGAAATATAACCATAAGACGCTAATTGAGTTTTTTTCTTCTTTTATTTAACAGCTATAAGCCATTTTACACGAAATAGTCGTGCACTGAAAGAACAAGTTTAAACAATATATTTAGGATCGCAATATAAATCAATAATCAATCGCAATATTTCCAAAAGGTACAATACAAAGCGATCGTCCGTTAATTATACATAATCAATCACATATAACATAAAACAACACCAACATGATTCAATGAAATGTATTTCATGACAAACAGTAAACATTAAATGATAATTATACATAAAATTTACTTATAAATACATATACTTACAAGTAAGTGGTACTGAGCACATTCATACTATTGAATCTCACAGGTGCGGAGTTGTTTCTTGTTATATTAAAAGATTTAAAATGTCAGTAACATGCTTCTCCGTTCAACTCCAAAATGTTATTAAATTACAAACTTGTCACAAAAGCACGATTTAAAAAAGCGGCAATAATTATCGGCCGATGGAAAACGAGCATCTAAAACCATACCAAGCGCTGATGTTCAATCTTGAGGTCACACATGTAAATACATAGGAAAATGAAAGTAAACAAAGTAGTCCCCATTACGCGATCTCCTGAACCATGAAATACTAGTTTTAAGGTGTCATCACAATAATAATAATAATAATAATAATAATAATAATAATAATAATAATAATAATAATAGTACAAATAATAATTATAATAATAATAAATGAGCCTGTTACATAAACATGCATTTTTTGCGCTATTTCACTTTAACGAACTCTCGCGTATATCACAAATATTGATAAGAAACGGATTGACAATCAATCGGGAATATATACTATTGGGGTTTGCACTTGTGGTCACGATACCTTTTTGTTCTTTACCCGTGAAACAGAACACTGCAGCGTTTGGATTCCAAACGCAATGGCGTTGAGTGTGGCACAAAACACAAGTACTTCCAACGCCAATACACATGAGTGGTAAGAAACGCACAAGGTGAAAACTATGAATATCACTTTATAAGCGATTGTCACTTCTGTCCCATCAATGTGAATAAACTGACGTTTTATTCCAGACTTAAATTCAGCCTTCCAAAGCTAACACAGAAGAGATACTAGAAATCAACAACTTGGGTACTAAATATTATCACTACAACTTATTGTCACTTTTTTCCAAGCAATGTGAACTGTCTGACATTACCTATCAGACTTCCACTTACTCAGCCAATGAGCCGACCACTCACTAGAGCCATTGAATCATGAGATAGAAAAGTGTGCATATGATAGCTCTGTTTAATTACTTTAAATGAGTTGGGTACGTCAACGTCGATATTGTATGTAACCTAGTTATAACAGAATCTCATCGCATCAGCTTTAATAACTGCTGTGAGTCATTTTATGTGATCTAAATATTTATTGTTGAATACTTAGTTCCTCATTATAATATCATTTCTTTGAAAGAATCCGTCTTCAATGTCAGATAAAAAATGATCAGTTCTTACATTCAGTGTGTTATTTTTAGAAAAATCAAACCTCAAATTTATTTTTAAGTAAATCCTTACAGTTTATAAATGTTCTCCAATTAATAGTTGTTTAAACTGACTAAAATCAGCATAGCTAACAATTTGAGTTAATGAGAATATGTAGTTTTGTTTAGGACTAAAACAACAAGGGGAAATATACCCAATTCTATGAAGGATGTGAAAAGTTTGAAGCAAGCACATTGCCTTCCAAACCACTCATTGGAAATATATTAAAGGTCCGAGCTTACCAGAGGCAATGCGCTATTTTCTGGAACCTATCCTCGATATGTGTGCAAAAGAAACGATTGACCTACATATGAACATGGCCATTAGATACTTAGATTAGATACTTAGAGGCTAGACATGAAAACCAAATGTATTCTTTTCCCGACTGATGAGCTTTTCCTTGTAGTTTCTTCTGTATACTGAATATTATACTACACTATTCACAGTAAATCAAGTGACAACATTTGAACACTGAAAAAACTTCAATCCTTACATCTTGAGGGGAACTAATAAAGAATCTTTATGGCGTTTAAAGTATCTTGTTTCTTGTGTTGTAGAAGAACTACAGTGTCATATGTTATTTGCCTTATCTCTGGTCTCTTTCACGTCTGAATTTATTCGGTCTTGATTTCTGAATTGTCGTTCCGAGATGTTTTGTTTAATCAGTGTTTTTAATGTATGTAATCGAAATAGTTTAAAAAAAAATTACAAGTAACAACATGTTTGCCAAACTAGCAATATGTTACAGTTTTGCTTAAATTGAAATTATTGGCCACGATGCAAGTAAAAGTAGGATCTTGTTTGATGATAAATATAAGCGGAACGGGTATGTCAGTTCGTCCTAGGTCTTATCCGTGTTTAGTAAGCCTATGGCAGCCCGCTGAGCGCCCGATAATCAATTAGGGCTCATTATGTGCTCTTTCATGCGCCAAGCTTATTCCAAATGACACAAAAGGTTCTGAACAACACTCTGAATGGTTACAAAAAATCTCATTTTGTATCTTTCGTACTACAGAGGGGAACCTCGAAAGCTAAAAAAGGAATGTAATGGTTACAATCGAGTCCATTCATCATCAAACAAACCTCAGATGGGCTCTAAGAAAACCAAGCCAGAGCTAGTCTAATCGCATTTTGGCTGTAACCAATCCCTATCTTCCAGACAGTCATCACACTCTGGCTTTTCTCAAGACCATTTTTGATCGTATGAAGCCTGTCGATTGCTAGGTGATAAATATATTTGCTAAATCATAAACATTATCTGTGAGGTAAGATTATTTTACATACTCTGATAAGCACACAAGAGGGCCATGATGGCCCTGAATCGCTCACCTGAGTAAAATAGTTTAACCTTTGTTAGCTTGTTTCTCAAAGAATATTAAACAAGGGCTATCACAGTATATGACGACTGCCCCCGAATGTGACATTAACCTATGAAAAAGTACATAAAAAGTTGATCTTGCCTTTACGTGTCAAATACACATGGCACGTTAGTTTAAATTGCCACTGAACTTAAAAACTACCATCCATACTTGACAGCCTACACTCTTATGTCCTCATATTCAGCATTCCATTGTGAATAAACACCTAGTGTATCTTTCACCCTAGAGGTAGGGACATGGGTCATGCACACGACACGTCGTCTTGGTGTGTCAAATACATGTGGCAAGTCATTTTAAAATATGTCCATACAAGAGAAAGTTACAGCCCGGACACGACAGCCTATACTCCATGCACTTATATGCAGCATTTCATTCTGAATAAAAAATAAGCGTGACCTTCAACTTAAAGGTTAGGACACGGGTCTTGCACACGACACGTCGTCTTGGTATGTTAAACACATGTGGCAAGTCATTTTAAAATATGTCCATACAAGAGAAAGATATAGCCCGGACACGTCAACCTATACTCTATGTCCTTATATATGCAGCATTCCATTGTGAATAACACTTAGTGTGACCTTGAACTTAGAGGTAGGGACATGGGTCTTGCACGCGACATGTCGTTTTGATATGTCCAACACATGTGGCAAGTCATTTTAAATTATGTCCATACAAGAGAAAGCTACAGCCCAGACACGACAGTCTATACTCTATGTCCTTATATGCAGCATTCCATTGTGAATAAACACCTAAGTGTGATCTTGACCTTAGAGGGAGGGACACAGGTCTTGCACGCGACACGTCATCTTAATATGTCAAACACACGTGGCAACCTATTTTAAAATATGTCTATACAAGAGAAATTTACAGCCCGGACATGACAATTCATACTCTATGTACTTATATGCAGCATTGTGAATAAACACTGTAACCTTAGAGGTAAGGACACGGGTCTTGCACATGACACGTCGTCTTGGTATGTCGAACACATGTGGCAAGTTATATTAATATCTGTCCATGCAAGAGAAAGTTACAGCAAGGACACGAGTTATTGAGCCAGAAACACGGACGGACGGACATACAGACAGACGGGCGGACGGACGGACAGACGGACGGACGGTGCGATTTTAATATGCCAACCTTCGGGGGCATAAAAACATACTGGTCAAACATGTTGCCTAAATAATCACTGACATGACTTGTCACAGTTGCCTGCACACTGACAGGACTTGTCACAGTTTCCTGCACACTGACAGGACTTGGGGATTGACTGCACACTGACAGGATTTTGTTAAGTTGCCTGCGAACCACACTGACAGGACTTGATAATTGACTGCACACTGACAGCACTTGGTACAGAAACCTGCACACTGACAGGACTATTTTCAGTTGCCTGCACACTGACAAGACTTTGTTCAATTGCCTGCACACTGACAAAACTGTAGTCACAGTAAGGGGAGTAACTCTTTTAGTCTTATTGTCCACTTGAGTAATCAAGTGGACTGAATTGTCGTTCTTGTTGGTGACTCTTCACCCATGGCCACGAGGTTAAGAGGAGCGTCAGAAAATCGCTGTTTACCTCAAACTTCGACATGAGTAGCATGGAAGAAAAGGTCGACGAGTTAGCAAATCGATTGGACAGACTAACGAAAGCGTTCGAGGAAGCGCATAATCGTCCAGAATCTCAGTACGAGTACGCATCGGGTTTTACCCCACCCAGTCCTACCAACCAGTTAACTGCTAGTTTTCAAAAAGGTACCACCGGGTTAGCAACAGTGGACGTGAGTGCCATTGAGAGTGACTTTTTGCAAATAAAAACAGGTGTTGCTTCCAAACGTCTACCTAAAGAATTTTTAGTACCAGATTGCAAATCCTCAAAACGTGATTGTCAACACTTGTCAGCTGTCGTCAACAAATGTGCTCGGTACTCGGAGACAGCTCTTAAAGTTCTTTGGAGCATTGACAAACCCACGGAAGACACCTTAGCTACCATAAACACTATTTTATGTGAACAAATTCATTACCTGCAAGGTGAACAAGCCAATGTGTTTGTTCAGTCTAACTTTTCAAATGACACTGCCAAGATATTTCGATCTCTACAGGGTTCCAAGGGTACTGTTAGTGATGTCGCTATCGAAAACATAAAAACTGCTGCTTCGCTCGCATCGGTAAAAGTCCAACACGAACCGCCTGCTGGTAGAGGTTCCAATAACCTGCAACCAAGGTCATTCGGTCGTTTTCCATACCGTGGTCGGGGATCTGGACCAAACTACAATAACGTGTTCGACTCCTTTCAGGGACCAAGGAACTATCAGCCCAGATTTTTCAAGCGTAATGACAAGAAGGAGGAATCTACCGATAACTAGAAACTTTGACAGTTACATCATTATGCCATTACTGTTGCCATGTAACTATTTACATGTTTATTGATGATGTACATACAATACAGTGATAAACACAAAACTCAGATAACAATGACAATCATACAGTGTAGTGTTCTTAACAATTAACAGATGATTAACTAATTAAATCATAGACACATTTATTCACATTTCAAACAATGTATAGTAGTTACTATATGATATTTCTTAATCGAATTGATGTTTTGTGTGTTTGATACATTGTGTGCTACATATTTTAGTATATACTGTGCATTTGGGTATGTAACATTAGTTTAAGATTATGCAATTTCATGCCGGTTCCTTAAAGCATCACTTAGCTGCATGGCAAAATATAGGTGCCAGTGATTTTGTGTTAAACTGTATATCTGAAGGTGTTAAATTTTCATTTAAAAGAGAACCACCATCATTTTTTCGGTGCAATCATTCACTTACTTCTAGTCAAAATAAATTTGTTGACACAGAAATCCAATTGCTGTTGACATCAGGAGCTTTAAAGCATGTAAATTATGTACCCACATGTGTAAGTCCAGTAGGATGTGTGCCTAAAAAAGGTGGTAAATGGAGATTAATTACTGATTTAAGGGCCATAAATCAATATATAGAAGCCCCGAAATTTCAATATGAAGGCATTTCTTACCTGAAAAATATTGTAAAACCTAAGGACCAGTTTATTACATGGGACCTTAACTCAGGTTTTCATCATGTCAATATTCATCCCTCACTTCAATCATATTTAGGCATAAAATGGCGCAATAATTACTATGTTTGGACTGTTTTACCATTTGGCTTAAATGTAAGTCCATATTTCTTTACTAAAATAACACGTGTTGTAATCACATACTTGCGCAATCTTGGGTTACGTCTTGCATCATATGTAGATGATGGTTGCCTTGCTGCTCAATGTTGTGATATGAACTTTCAAAAATCACTACTTTTGAGTACATTAGATAATTTGGGGTTTGTTGTTAATAAGGAGAAAAGTTCGTTAACGCCTGAACCAACGAAATTGTTCCTTGGATTTATTTTGACCTCAAAAGGCAGCTCAGGATACCCAGAGATTTTAGTGCCAAAACACAAACTGAGAAAGCTAAGTCATGATTTATCACGGCTTCTTAAGAAAACTAAAATAGAGGCTAGAACTCTAGCAAAAATTGCTGGTGTATGTGTTTCTATGACTAGTGCTGTGCTACCTGGAAAACTTATGCTTAGAAGTGTTTATAGATTGTTAAAAACAAAAACTTCATGGTCAGATGTGTTATATTTGAATAATAGTGTTAAATCTGATTTGTTATGGTGGAAAACTTCAGTTCAACAATGGAACGGGACCGTTTTAATTCCTTCACCAGTGCAAGCTCAGATATTTACAGATGCATCCCACATAGCATGGGGTGGAGTGATGGACAATTGTTACGCCCAAGGATTTTGGCCCCCGAGTATAAGCCACAAGTCGTCCAACATCAGGGAACTACTAACAGTCAGATTAGTGCTGGAATCATTCATAGACAGAGTTGCAGACAAACATATTCAAATAGTGTCGGACAATATAACAACAGTAGCATACTTAAACCACCTCGGTGGGCCATGCATGGAACTCAACAAAATAGCGTCGGGAATTTGGGAACTTGCTCTAGAGCACAACGTTTTACTGTCGGCAAAGCACATCCAGGGCAAGTTGAATTGCATGCCGGACAAATTGTCACGCCTAAACCCACTTTACGAAAGGCAGCTAAATCCAGCCCTGTTCTATCTCCTAGATACTCTATGGGGCCCACACGACATAGATCGCTTTGCAACCATGGCAAATACACATCTTCCTGTTTACAACAGCCGTTTCCTGGATCCCTATACAACAGGAGTGGATGCTCTAGCCCAACAAGATTGGGGACACATGAACAATTTTGTAAATCCACCTTTTCGGTTATTAGAGCAGGTGGTGCAAGTACTTGTGCAACAACAAGCAGAGGCAACTGTAATTGCACCAGCATGGCGGGGTCACATGTGGTTTCACAAACTCAAAGCTCTTTCAGTGGTACCACCAATTCCACTTCCAAACAAAAGGCAGACATTCTTAAACGGTACAGTAGCCGAGCCGCTTCGAAACACAAACTGGAAAATATATGCATGGAGAGTGAGTGGCAAGAAAAATTACTAACTCAGGGATGGTCAGACAGAGCAGCTTTGCAAACTACACTCTGTCTCGCAGAAAGCACATGGGAACTTTACAATAGAATGCTTAAAAGGTTTTTAAATTTTTGTCACAATAACAATATTGAGGTCGGCAAGGTTCAACCACATCACTTAGCAGAGTTTTTATGTCAGACTGCTGATGGTTCTGATAGGCCTTCATCAATGTTGAAGTCATGTTGTGCTGCACTGTCCCATTTTTTCAACATTCGTTGTTTACCCAATTTTACACATGATAGGGACATAAAGTACCTTTGTGATGGACTTGTAAAAGCTGGAACTGTCGCGGTCAGGAAAAAGTCAAATGTTATACCTACAGAACCATTTAATATGTTATTTAGACAATTAGGCTGTAATACACAACTTAAGCTTAAGGACCTTAGGGAGAAAACCATTGTTCTACTTACATTCACAGTTATGCTTAGGCCATCTGACATTGCCCCTAGGGGTGTTATTTTTGATAAAGATTCTAATTGTATTGAGAGAATGATTTTTAGTACAAGCCAGCTTCATTTTCAACAAGACGGTAGTGTAGTTATAGATTTTCATGGCATTAAGAATGACACAGATAGATCTGGTTTTTCTGTTACTGTACGTCCTACCACTGATAGTTTACTAGATCCTGTATGTGCATTACAGACTTACATTGAAAGAACTACTCAACAAAGAGAACTTTGTGTAGATAAACCTGTGTTCTTAACATTAACTAAACCATTCAGGGCGATTGACTCAAAAACTGTATCCAACATATTAAAAAGTGCCTTAAACCGTGTTGGTTTACAAGGTGAAGGATTCCGTCCAAAGGATTTCCGCCCAACTGGGGCTACTAAAGCGGTTGAAAGCCTTGAAGATCCCAAAAAGGTCATGCGGTTAGGGCGCTGGAAGACTGAAAGTGTGTTTTATGAACATTATGTACATTCAGTGCCTTCGGATACGATAAGTGACAATATACTCAAATAGAACATTCAAGAGACTTCGTTTTCATGGATATACCTAGAATCGATTGTATTTTTCGTGTGTATGATACTTTAAAGCATTCCTGGACACTCAGTATTATATTATGCAACAGTTGTTGTTTATAGTTTTGCATATTATTTTGTTTTTTACATTAACATTATAGATAACAAGCAGTTATTGTAAGTGCATTATCAGTTTAACGAGACTCTTTATTGACAGTTTGTTTACTTTAACATCTCTCTAGGTGGCATATTATTGTAAAAGAGTTACATAATAAAATGTTCTAAGTGACGAAGGTTTTGTGATTTCTATCACTTAAACTGTAGTCACAGTAAGGGGAGTAACTCTTTTAGTATTATTGTCCACTTGAGTAATCAAGTGGACTGAATTGTCGTTCTTGTTGGTGACTCTTGTGTAAATCTAGTCTTATTGTTTGTGATATATATGGTGCATAATATGAGTAATATGTTTATTATTTGGGTGAAGAGTACTATACAGGGATATGGCATATTATTGTAAAAGAGTTACATAATAAAATGTTCTAAGTGACGAAGGTTTTGTGATTTCTATCACTTAAACTTTGTTAAATTGCTTGCACACTGAAATAACTTTTAGTATAGATACACAAACAACAAACAGGGCACCATCCAATAAAATCAACAAACTGCCTTAAGCTCTAAAAATGAAATATCAGATCTCTTTCAACACCTTCAACGATAACATCACATTCCTTCTAATGTTACTTATAAAATATTTCTTTATATAAGTTATAAGTGAATAACATTATCCACACATAAGATCAGATTGTACCATCTGCATGAACAATAATCTACATGAAGTTCAATGAAAAAGTATTAAATTTAGTATTAAGTAAAAATGAAATTTCTTCTAAAGAATAAAGTGTATAATAATTATTTGAATCTATGAACCTAAAAAAGAATAATAATTACCTCAGAAGTGACTATGTTAAAGATTTAATAAAATTTAATATATATTCCCTTGTTACTAAAATAGATAGTAGTGGAATCTCCAACAAAAAGGGAGAGCATATAGCAAGACTTGCTGCCCTTGTTTCAAGAGTAAACTTGACATAACTATCAGATTTTAACAAAATGTATATATAATGAACTTGTAGCCAACGGGCTGAGGCCAATTTTTCTCCAGGGACATAATTTGAATAAACATGGAAGATAACTAATCGACAATGTTACACACCAAATAATTAAGCACAAGGCTTCATAGTATTTGCCAAAAAAAGTTTTGTAATTTTTCCTTAAGGTTGCCATGGCAATGAGAGTTCTGTATGGAATTCATTTCTTTAAACAATTTTTAAAAAGCAACACCCAAGGATCATTCCTATGAAGTTTCAATAAAATTGGCCAAGGGGTTTAGGAGAAGATGATGATTATAACCAATTGTTGACGCTTTTCCTTTAGGTTGCCATGGCAACCAGAGTTCCGCATGGAATTCATTTGAACAATTTTGAAAAAAAAACACCAACCAAGGATTATTCCTATGAAGTTTCATCAAAATTGTCCAAGGGGCTTAGAAGAAGTTGATAATTATAAACAATTGTTGACATTTTCCTTTAGGTTGCCATGGCAACCAGAGTTTTGCATGGAATTCATTTCTTTGAACAATTTTGAAAAAGCACTAACCAAGGATCATTCATGAAGTTTCATCAAAATTGTCTAAGCGGTTTAGGAGAAGGAGATGATTATAACCAATTGTTGACGCAGAACGACGGACGACAGACATAGACCGATCATAATAGCTCACCTGGAGCAAAGTGCTCAGGTGAGCTAACATGATTGTATAAAGTTAGCTAAAAAAACGGCATTCAAAAATATATATCATGAAAATTGTTGAGCGCAATAAAATTCAGAGATTTGTGATAAATTGACCACTTTTTAATTTTCCTGCCCACCTAAAGTTTTTAAACGTCCGAAATAAAAGAAAAAGTATTATTGCCGATTGGTCTATTTGGTTTCGTCGATGTCGAATGTTGTGTAACCTTTTAAATGCACAATTTGTGCTAGGACGACACTTATTTATTCATTGTTTTGAATGCCAAATGCCCAATATCGTGCAAGCTGAGCTTACTTCACACAACGTTTCAACTGACGCTAATGATAGTTTGCGTTATCCGATATGAACACTACGGTGTTAGGTTTTGTTTGATAACAAGTAATGGTTACGACCAGCACGGACATATCCGGATATAGCCAAGACATGACGCACGGAAGTCATACTTTTTGATAGATAACGGAGAACGCCCCTTGTATCGGTAAGTGAATTTATATTTTTTAAAAACATTATGCAGCTTTAGAAAATACATATTGTTTGAACATTTCTGTTTAAAATCTATCAGCAGATAAAATGTTTCGAAAGGGAAATCATTTATTACGCGTAAAATATGCATGTTTATTGTTTCCAGAACTAAAATAGCTTCGACCTTACATCATGTTTCATATGTCTCGGATTCATTCTAATTACGCTAAACTTCTATGTGGGAATCATTTGTAATCGTATTTCACTATCAAAACATAACAATACTTTATTTGATTGAATTTGTATTTGATATACAATGTTTCAAAATGTCATCGACCTTGTCATATTAATGTTACATATTTACACCACAACTAAAATTCCTTAAATGAACTGCCTTTTGGCAATTGCGAGTATTTTCCGACGAACGCGTCATCTTCGGATAATTTCGGGTATGTCGGGTCGGGTCCGGTTAGAAGAATAATATACGATTTCTCAAAAACTTTGTAACGACTTTATACTGTAAAAGGTTACTGTGTGACCATCATCATAATCAATACTCGCCATTTACATGTTGAGACTATGCATTTAACTATAAAACTATTTTAGCTATAAAGTTTAAACAAATCAAACAACTAAAACACTAAATATTCTCTACAGCCAGCTCATCAAATTTAAAGTTGATGACGTCTGTCAAATTTCAATTTCAAATTAGTTTTGCGCCCATCTTGTACATGTTATCATTTGTCATTTGTTTTTTTTGTTAATCGGCAGTTAGCCGTTATTGATCGTAATCGGTAGGGTCGGTATATTTAAAAGGAGGCTTGGCCAGTAGACAAAATATAATCTAGAACACTTATGATCTTTAACCAAATACAAGGGGTTGAAGGGAAATTAAGAGATACATATTATACGAAGGCTGAATTCAATAACGGTCATAATTATAAAGACAAATCGAGCCGAAGTACATGAGTAGTTAAATTAATCGCGTTGGAAGATAACACTATCAAACTCTGATATGACTGTATCTACAACATGTATATTACCATTGAACAAATATATAGCATACCTATTAAAGTACCACTCATACTCATGCTATAGTCACTGCCTATCTTTTGTTTTAAATCAACGAGACCTTGTCTTAAATAAAATATCTAATTAGAAATCGTAAATAGAATTCCACTTTACGTGAATTGATATACTTGCTAAAATTCCGCTGCGGTTATTGATGCTCACGGAGTTCTGAAAAAGCATTGTGTAATTTGGTAACTTTGCACGGTTTCTAAAAAACTACAATATATTTTAATAAAAATCCTTTTTTAAACATACATGTATCATGAAAAGAATAGTTTGTATCAGTGCAATATATTTCAATTCTTGAACACCAAAAGTGAGTATTTTACTCGTGGCAATGCTACTTATAAAAGAAAGCTTTTGGTGCTCACTCGGTGAAATATATGACGTTCTTACACTGAAACATACAAGGTCAATTATCCTTTTGGGATTGCCAAATATTAAAAAATAAAAAAATAACAGTTTACCTACATTTTAGCGATATTTATTGTTTGAAGATATAATTTAATTTTTATTTGTTTGTTAAAAGCTGCACTTTCAAAGATTGACCGCTTTGATAACTTTTTTTATATTTTTTGTTTGTTTTGGAACGAGCATTTCTTTGCAAAAAAGGCAAGGAAACCAGAGAGATAGAACTGCTGGCTTAATCAGATAGCAGGATTCGTATATTTATGTTGTTTTATACATTTTTTTAAAGCGTAAGTAACGCTTTTAGTCATTAAACACTAATTTTACGGAAACATGAAAAACTGCGATCTCGTCTTATGCCAGCAGTCTTATATCACTGTTGTTAAGACATTTACGCAAAAATTGGCTCATTCCATGACAAAAATATAAAAAAAAGATATTAAAATGGTTAATCTGTGAGAGTGCAGCTTTATCATAACTTGTGTATTCCAGTTTTATTGAACCATTTACATTTCGATATGTTTTTTAAACAAGAAATCTTTCAAAAGAAAGCTGGTGATATTGTTTACATTTAAGTATGAAGTTACACACATTGATGGTTTGTGCTAAATTAGTATAATAATTAAATCCCTCTTATGCTTTACCGTGTTTATAAGTACATTGATTTATACAGGTATTCATCGATGTTAGAGATATTAGACCAGTGCATGAATAATGATGAATTCGTCTGACTCTGTTATATCCTTCTCTTTGTCTGTGAATCTGAAGTAAGGTTCTACGTAAATAGAAGACTCTTACGGTTTTTAGGGTCAGACTTCGGAAATAAAAAAATCTGGTTGAATTCGAACAAGATAGTCTATTCGATGATAAAACATCAACTCAAGTTCATATTAGCGCTTAATTGTTAAAAACCCGATTTACTGATTCACAGAAAATGCCTTTTATGCGTTAGAAACGCTGTTAAATTATCGTTGGCCTGATTGATAAAATTCGGTATGCACTTTGTGACTTTGTACATTACATTCTGTATTGAAATATGCACTTACTTGCATACTTCAGTGTACGGTAAATGTTAAAAGTGGGTTGTTTATCAATATAGCCTAATTTAGGTACATTCTTATCAGCTTTATCAATGTTATTTCGCGTGCAAATCGGTTAATTCACCGTTTAATATAAAGAGAATAATTGTTTTAATTGTTGAGTTTTATCTGATCATTCTTATACCAAAAAATGCTAAAAAAAATATTTAGTGTTCACGAGTTGAATTATTCGGCGATTAAGGATTTTTGGCAATCAAAATCTAAGTTTCCGTTAAGAAATACACATTCAACAGAGTGAATGGGAGTTCAAACATCATGTTTTAAAAGAGCAGTAGAAAAATATACGAGGAAAAGATCCCCGTGACTAGGAAACGTCAAACGTAAATTTCTAAATGGGTATACGAAATGCAAACGGTATGAATCGTCGAACATATCTGGGTACGCATTGTTCATGTAACAGAACGATCAAGTTGTGTGTACGAAATTTAAGTTTACAAATTCATGTGGTTTACATTAATTTCGTTAACATTAGTATTCATGAAAAGTTGTCGTTCACTGCAATATTATAGTAAATACTCACTTTCATCGTGGGAACGAGCAAGGGAACTATAAGAATATATGCCACGTTGTAGCCTAGGTCCGACCCTAAGTGACTGTATTTCAAAATTACCTTTTCATTTAAGCTGCTTACGAGGGACACGGGTATGAACTAGGTTTACATGGATGATTCGTTTTCGTGGTATCGAATAGAGGACAATGCGGACCAACGATGGCAAGTTGAGATATAGATTTAAGCCTTACACATGGCATTGATTAATAGCCTTGTTTAATAGGCTGGCTACGTTTGATACACGCATAAAGTCGGCGACCACAGGCATACCTTTCCTATTTGACAGCACTGTTCCTTACATGTAGGGCTTGGGTTCGAAACTATGTCTGTTAGGCCGGTTACGCGGGATAGGAACATAAACTCTTTGTTCTAAAATCAATTGACTTATTTATAGCAGTGTTGTGCTTATTTAACGTGCTCGCTGTGAACAGGCACTAGGGGACAGTTGGTACCCATGTCAGGCAGCCTATATTGGCAATAAGTGAAGTCCTAGGTGATAAGCCTAACCTTTGCGGAAGGGCATGAAATCGGCGACCCTAACCCTATCCGATTATTTCATAGCAGTGATCCGTAATTTGTAAGGTTTATTCTCGTGGAAACGAGCAAGGCACCTTTGAGATCTACGTAATTTTGCAGCCAATGCGATAGTATATATTATAAAAAATGAATACATATTTCGCACAGTTTGCTTTTATTTACAAATGCTCGCAAATTTCATGCAGCTCAGATGCCCAAACGTGGTGCAACTGTTATCAGCACACAATGTGGTAGTTAAAGCAAAATAAATTGACAATGAAAAGTTTTATACAGCAATGAAAGCGTTAGGAAATTGAAATACTACATTTGAATAATGTTGAAGAAGAAACCAATGCAAAAAAACTGTGTATTTTGAGCTAAAATGACTTTCAAAGTTTCAATATCTTGCTTCCAACAATTGTAAACATCAGACTGGTCGAAGGATTTCCTTCAATAACGTTTATAGTCCGTAAGCTTAAAACTTGAAATTAAAAGCCTAGAGAAACACGGAGATTGTAGAGCCGAATGCGCCTCATATTTTTGTTATAAATAATTTATACTTACTTACAAGGTAATAACAGGTTCCAAAAATCCTATATTTTAAAGTTTCGCCGCCGTCTTGCAGCTCAGATTCAAAAATCTTTACATAAAACGTTGCTGATTTAGTATACGTGTACACCCCTGATTCTTCTTGAAGATCTTCTTTTATAATCAATTATTGTTGTTACTTCCATTTGATTTAAACGGGGTAGCTCACTCTTGAATCAGTAAGCCATGTCAATCATAATTTAATATTAGAATTAATTGCATATGTTAAAAAGATTTTAATGGAAATAAACATAACCCACAGCTTATAAGGGAACTGTTAATCCTACTTTGCAAGCTATTTCTTATAGTCGAAAACACATGCTCCATCATACATTCGATGTAATACAATGTATTCATTACTTTGTTTTACGAACTTCCCGAAAAAAAAACTCAAAAATTATTCGATAAATAAATTAGTATTTTGAACATACATAAAAAATGGTTGATGAATGCTCATGAAATGGTTGCACTGAAACCAGAGTAAATAACAAACTTTGAAAAAATCTTGGAGAACTATTTCACAGCAAGCCGGCATAGGAACGACAATCTTCGTCATCGGCGATATAAACTTTGCGTGAGGGGCATCTCAAGGGACTTTAGAAAATAAAATCAATAAATCTCCGAACTGAAAAATTGTTGTTTTCAGTGTAATATCGTACTTTATTTCACACGAGGTTTAGAAAAATATATACTTTTCCACGCGTTTCTTTGCTTTAAACTCGTTAAATAGAATACGATCTAACACTGAAATCAACAAATATCTTTATCTTTTATATGTATTATTTATTAACTGCGATATTTTCAATTTCAACCAAAGATTCTGAACATTAGAGTAGTTTTATATGATATTTTAAGGTGAACCCAATATTGGTTTAAAGACAAGCTCTCAACTTTGACAATATCAAAGGCAAAGTTACTGAATGAGTCAATGTGCTGAGATTTTTTTATTAAAGAACCCGATGTACGAGTGTCCATATAAATTTTGACTCATTTGCAAATATGTTATTTTTTATATGCCTGCTGACCCTTTATGCAACGGCGCATGCAAAATACATGATGCTCGTATCATTTGAAAATGAATTGCTTGCTGATTACTCCCCTAAAATAGACAATAAATTATAAGTAATATATTGCAACTATAATCGGACGTGAAATGGAGTATTTTGCAACTGCCAGTGCCCCAAAATTTAGATACTGTTTGTTATGCCTTTGATAAATGTTAACTTATTTTATCTCCAGGGCGAAATGATTTGTCCAGGCTGTCGTAGACGTTCGAAAGGAAGATGGAAGTATTGTTTACATTGCGGCACGACGTTACCAGTTTTAAAAGGTTTGTTCTATTAAAATGTAATTATAATTATTCAATCCTTTTCTACTTTACTATTGTTTTGAGTACATTGATAAAAATGGTATTGATGTTAGAAAAGGTAAGGTCAGTGCACGGACAATCGTGAACTCCTCTATCCGTAAATGTCTTTTTATATGTCGGTGAGTTTAAAAATAAGGTGCTTCAAGGGACTCGCTCTTGTTTGATACACATACATAGGAAACAACATTTAATGAGAACAAACACGGATAATCATAAGTGATGTCCAAAATCCGGAAATGAAATACGACAATTTCCTGAAGAACTTTGTCATGGAACATGAAATATTAACTGGCGTTATATATGTGGTGAGTTTACCAACATAACTACATTCTTGGACAAATACAGTAAGAAACACCAAAATGCACTGCACTGTCGATTCATATCTTCAAGCAAATGTAACTTTTGTCCGTAAATGATTTTTTCCTCGAAGTACTAGCAGATTTGGAAAAGTGAAGAGCAGGCTCAGAACTATATTTCTGCTTCAAATATATTCTATAAACGGAGCAATAGTAAAAAATATCCTTTTTACATTCAAGATGCCGGCTTTTTGTCTACAATTTGAATGAAACGGTGCTGGTCGATTATCCGCCATACCAAAAAGTTTTCTTCGATTATAAAACATTTCCAACAATTCATATCAGAGCTCTATTGTTAAGCATGATTTACAAATGTGACAGAAAATGCCATAAATTTGCCATAAAGGGTGAAAATTGAATGATCTTAGGCTTTGATAAATTTACAAAATGAAGTGTTGAAAGTTCTGTAAAAATGAGTATCTGATCTCTGTGAGCGAGTCCCTTGAAGGCTGACATAGATTTTTAGTGATTTTAGTGGCCCTTCTTGCTTTTTTTCAGTGTATTCAACGATCAGTTTATTAATATTGTATAATTTGTTTACATTACTCAGTGTAACATGTGATTTTTTTCTCTTTCCTTTTCATAGTTATACCATATCAGACGTATTTTTGTTTAGATACTTTCCTACTTTTGGTCTTCAAACAGAATGGTTTGTTGTTTCTAAAACTTGCTGAACATACCGGATCTACTTGTTCTTATTTTTTTGTTTACTTTTTCACCGCCTTACTTTTGCTCATACACCGGATTTGGTCACTTTAATACATAGTGGTTACGATCAACCAATTTTATTTTTCTGTTAAGGAAAGTTACCCATTTCATTGATTAGTGATATGTATAAATGTTGAACTTTTTACCATGTATGGATCTTCCCATGGTATTGAGACTATTCAGAGCATATGAAAAGCAAGGATATGAAAAATGTTCGATCGTTAAACAAGACGAATGTTGATGCAATACATCAAAGACGCTGCTGAATAGGTTTAAGTGTGAACATATATAATTTAATCATATTTCAATGAGGGGAGATATAAGTTTAAACATTCGTATAAGTGAAATTCAATATGCGTGCATTTTTCTGTGCATTCGCATCATATGCTACGCATTCATCAAGACATTTGACACATACAGTACCCCTTTTCTGACTAGACTCATAATCTTTTGATATTATGTATTTTAGTTTTGTTATTTTTTACCATATTTTTTTTTGTCTCCGTGGTTTTCTATGCATTGAACAGGCATTCTAAATGCAACCCTTTCAATTAACTTAATGTTTCCGATGTACAATAAGCTATGTTTTTTCCCTACCATTGGTGTGTTTTAAATGTTGATGCCTTATTATTTGAAAGGGTATTGCTCGTTGACTACAAATTTGTACAATAAAAGAGTTCATATGTATACACATAATTGACAAAGTTACGGCAGTAATTATTTTTGTAATTTATTAAGACTAAACTTTTGCGGGAAATGACGTGTTTTTTTCATTATTCCAAGGCAAAAACTTAATGTTTGCAATATGGGTTTCATCGTTAGCTATGCAATGTCTTTCACAGGTCATGAAACTCTTTCAAAAAATACCAAAATAATATGGGGTTATCAAGCATCCAAAATTCATCCTATTGTACATTGTTGAGACGTCGCAGACAGAAAACAGAATCATATAACAATTACGAAAAAAGGTGCCGGGCTTAACTCAATTATCTTTAAAACCCAAAATATGACCATTGAAAAGGCATTTGGGTTTTGTCGCTAGCAAACCTATGAGCCAAGATTAGTTTTGGGGCACCGCAAACACAGACAAGGGTATCACAAAAGCCATACTTTTTCTTTAAAATACAGACATATTAATTAAGAAAAGATCACTCATACGTTAAAAGACGTAATATTTTACTTCTTTTACGAAAAGAATAAAGCAAGCACATCAAAAACAAGCTATAACAAGAAAGAAAATATCAGTGTGAATCACATTATGTGTCAATGATCATTTCCTTCCCATCAGGCATGATGGACGTTGCCTTTGCACAAACAGCGGCAAATGTACTACCAACACGTCGGTGTTGACAAGCTTATTTACAGATTTGACTACTGGCTCGTTTCTGCCAAATGATATTAAGGTTCCGGGTCTTTTATGATTGCTAATTCCAATGCCACACTAATAGTTCATAGTATCAAATTGTTCCCTCTTATAGGATTGCACAGTTGAAGTGGCATGTTTCGACCTGCCTTTTAAGGTAGCACACCCGTAATGAAAACCTCTACTTTAAACTCTTCAAATTTGATGCTTCAGCCTATTTTGTTAAGCACAGGATTAAAAATCTTTTGATGGTTTCAAGGCGGAGGTTCGAATCCATCTAGAAGCACAAATATATTTTTTATAAGTTTATATTGTTTTTTTTTATTAAAAAGTAATTACAAAATAAAATATATATTCCTACACATAAATATTAGCTTTTTATAAGATTTTATCACTTTCAGGCCCGGCTGAAATAGGTGGTTTGGACTTTCAAACTTTTTTTGTTTTAAATGAGACGGTAAAACATTTTGATTTTTATGGAAAAATGTTCTCAAAAGGTAAAAATTAATTACTGAAAAACAAACAGGTCATAAATATTTCCAGACCTTGGATATTTTGCTTAAAAACGTCTATGTACAATGTTTACGCGGTCAAAACAGTATGTTAAAATTGTCATACCATATGGCTATTTCATTACAGTTTGATTATATTTGTTGATGATGTGATCAAAAATGGATCATTTCTAAAAGCAAATAAAGATATCAAATGATTAGCAAAATAAATCAATTAAAGGATTTTTCTTGTCTCTCGGGTGTTGTTGTTTTTCTAAAAAACATCTGAAATAAAGGATAGGGTAATTCAAGGTTAGATAAACTTATTATTTGACGCTAAACATCTTTTAAATTTTGTTTTTGAATCAATGAAATGGTACACATTTAGAGATAATCAAGCTGATCATAGTTTGAAATGGTGCCCATTAATGGTCGTTCTATCGTAAAGTTTTGTCTGTGATCCTCTAATATACTAGTACACAAATTGGCATGCGCCAAATAGTTGACGACCTTTTTACTTTCTGTTGGCAAACACGATTTTTGATTAAACAATTTGGAGCATGCCGTTAATGTAGTTTTGTCCACTCGTTCCACTTCCAAACTTTGGGTTTCCATTCTCATCACAGGTTTCTTGAAGCATTTGATATATCGATGCAACCCTTGGAATTAGAGGAGGGTTTCGCCCATGCAGCGAAAAAAATGAATACTAGTATCTGCTTTCAGTTTCCGTGATTTCTGTCCACCTAAATTGTTGAGCTTTAAAATTCAAATGTTCATGAAAACTCGAAATCATTCAGCAACTGTTTCAAATTAACTGTCCAAATGTTCATATAGTCGCCATTATCATATTTCAAATAAAATACTTTATTCAATACAATACTTAATAATTCTTATTTTCTAAACAAACTTAATGTGCATTTTGCCAATTCACCATTAACGGCAGCACTGCATGATTGCTGTCTTAAACATAAAGATTGTTTTCAAAATACGTTCATCATCAAAAAGTATATTCAATGAGAACAGAGGAAAGCGCTCCGATAACTTCCAATTTAGCAGCCACTTTATATTCAATAGCCAATTTATAATTAACCGCAGTACTATGAGAAAAACGTACAAACCACTAGAGTTACGGACTTAATTGGGGAAAAAAAAGTTTGAAAGATTTAAACTTACTTTGAATTACCATCTTAAGCAAAAAGTAAGCACATTTCTGGTAGGAATATTATGGCTAGAAAACAAAGCGATTTGAACTTAAAAAAGGGTCAAATTTCTAATAGTCAAATTTTAAATTACAATGCCATTATGTTTATTTGTACAGATGAATCAAATGAAGAATCGACTGAAGCAATTTCGTCGCTGGACATGCGAGATGAGAGCGAATCCGAGGAAGGTATGAAGTTTGATTTAGTGCTTATAGCAGTATTATCATCTGCATAACAATATCTTATTTTATGGGCAAAATGAAAAAGGATAAAAGAAGTGTCGGGTCGGAGGCTTATAGGACAATGTTAAGTTTGGTTATAATAAAAGACTAAATAAGAGGTAAAAATAAATTTGACCTGAGAGATATTGTTAACAATGTTTTTTTCAATAATTTGACCTTCGTTTTGACTAAACATCCTCTATAATGGAAGTTGGTCTGAGTTACAAACATTTTGACGAACTGTTATGAGATTTCGGTAAATCATATTGCTTATTGTTAAAAATTAAAATTATAAATAACCGTCATTGAACAGCGACTAAAATAATTACCAGTATACACTTCCTTGTTGCTATCTTCTAACATCATAATAATCAGAATAATTAAAAACTGTTCGAATGTTTTAAAAAAATGAATTATTTTCGATCACTTCTTGTTTGTATCCTTTCCAGTACAACATTAGAGGCATGTGTGGTTTTCGAAGAACATAAATATTACAATCTCTATATAAAAACTAAAAAGAACGGAAATTTCGTCTCTTACATTTGATTATTTGAAATTATGCTGATAAAAAGTTAATGTTGGTATTAGCATACTTTTAATTTTCTCGAAAAGATAAAGAATTGTGTTTTTTTACACCATTTTTTGGCCTAATATTGGATAATGCTTTGGTGTATGTAATATTTATTATTTTTAATAGTTAAGTAAAAATTAAAGCTGGTCCCTATGGAGGCTATTCGTTGCCAATAGTCCAGACGTGTATGTGTGTATTTTATGTTTGTAAGATTGATGATTTACCAATTTACATTTTACAACCGCTAACTCATCGGTTGTTTGTTTACATTTCACACTGTACATTTTTATTTTTCATTGTGCCGATTGCAGTTTTATTCTCGTTGCATCTATTCAACGGAAGGTTCAGTCGTGTTTATAGAGTCGTTTATGGTAAACACTTGTAATTCTGTGAAAGTCACATGCCGATTTTTACGTTGCGGTTTGTAGATGACAGATTTCAGTTCGTAGTTCTACAAAGTACATTGTATGATGGTGACTTTTCATTCGCAGTTGAACATGTTTACGAGATTAATTTAATGTTATTTATAGAAAGCTCCGCCTTAACCACGGCCTTAACTCCTCCTTTCGTCTCTCGGTAATTTCCGCTATCTCCGGACTTTTTTCACATTTAGGTGAAGCGGCCCTTGCCCTTTTGGAGCGGAGAAATGGCGCGTAATTATCTCAAATATGGAAAAAAGGCTCACTATATCTCTATCTATTCGTGTTCTTAAAATCCCCCACTTGATTGTCTATGCCTATGGTTCACAGTCAGGGGCTAGTCATTCTAAAATGCCGTCCAGGCGTGGTCGGCATTTTAGAAGGGGCGTACCTTAAGGAAGCATTTTGAACTAAACGCCTGTATACTTGAGTAAGGTTTCGTCATTTAAATATATTTCATTAGTTTATTCTTAATATTATTATATAAATAAGTGAGGGAGCCGGAGAGGTGTCCCTCTTTCAAGAATATAAAAAAATCAGTTTTTCACAGATCCGTATTCGAGCATTTTGGCCCCAGCAGTCTTTGAAATTACATAAAAAACAACCTTATATATATATATGTTCACTACCTTAGCTTTCAAGTTTTATTATAGATTTCGAATTTTAAGCTCTTGTTGTTTCTGGGAGCTAAAACTGATTTAAACGCACGGGCGTACTTGCGTATGGCTAGGTACGCCCCTGACAGTGGCGGATCCAGTAATTTAGAACTAGACGGGCACAAGTAGGTTGGAGTGCTGTTCTTCCTCTTGAAGATCCGTCCATGGTCCACTATTAAATAAAATGAATACAAAAAAATGTTTGTTTGGGGGAATATTTAGGAGAAAGACTTTGCCCGATGGCCTAGTTTTCACGTTTTTATTTAAATCTTTGTTATATAATATGCATGAGGCGATGACATAAAAACAAGTTTGTAACAGTTTAAACAAAACAGTGAAACAAATATCAGTAACTACATTATATAAAACACAGTGAAAAGAGTGTGTGCAGCACTTAAGTTGAGATCAAATTGAAAATATTATTCACAACAAAATACAATAATATCAGGCTTTGTAAATTAATTTACTAATGTGAGAATTAACAATAAATATTTTTGTTATAATAAGACTAATAAAGTCGGCCTAAGAGCCCATTTATGATAAAGGAGATTGAGTCAACAAAATTAATGAAATTAATGGAAGTTAGACATAATTATCTTACAAAATAAGGCAAGTTTAACTTATTGGTTGTTCTCTTTACAGTTCACAAGTAGTTCAAGTTTTAACACATTTGGATGGTTATAATAATACTGTGGTACAAAGTTAGTTCTTATATCGTGAAAATTATTTCATTCTAACAGATAGTGGTATTCATCACCAATGAAATGTTTGCCACAAAGAGAACAAAATCTAAGGTTTTGTACAATATTTATATGTCGCCCCTTCTATATGGGTAAAAGATGATTTGTAGTTCTAAACTTACAAATTAATTCACAAAGACTATACGGAAATATATCTTGATATTTTTCAAAACAGAATTTATTTTAAAGTTGCACTCTTTAACAGAATCACCGTTTTGACAACTTTTTTATTTTTTTTGTCTTGGAATGAGACAATTTTGCGCAAATATCTGCATACCAATGATAAAAGACTGCTGACAAAAGATCAGATCGCAGATTTTCATATTTCCGTCCAAAATTAATAATGGCTTAAAGTGTTACTAACGGTAAAAGAAAAATGCATAAAATATCAATTCTGAACTTAGATATAAAAATCTGCGATCTTATCTTTTTAAGCAGTCTTATATGATTTTCCATGCATATTCGCATAGATTGGCTTGTTCTTAGAATTAATTTTAAAGTTGCACTCTCACAGAATCACCGTTTTGACAACTTTTTTTTTGTCTTGGAATGAGACAATTTTGCGCAAATATCTGCATACCAATGATAAAAGACTGCTGACAAAAGATCAGATCGCAGATTTTCATATTTCCGTCCAAAATCAATAATGGCTAAAAGTATTTCTAACGGGTAAAGAAAAATGCATAAAACATCAATTTCGAACTTAAATATAAAAATCTGCGATCTTATTTTTTTAAGCAGTCTTATATGATTGTCCATGCATGTTCGCATATATTGGCTTGTTCTAAGACAAAAAATTAAAAAAGATGTCAAAACGTTCAATCCGTGTGAGAGTGCAGCTTTATAGGAACGGTAAACTGTACATTTTGAAGTATTGTCTACAGAACTTTGCCATTGCTGCAAAAACTGATTTAATCTAGTATACATAATTTTCATGAAATACACAATGTTTTTAACTCTTTGGTTTAAGCAATATTTAGATAACCCAAGTTCATCCCAGCTCAGATACACCCAACTGCAATTGATGTTATCTCCATTGCTTGATTTGACGGGAAATAACGATTCGTTAGCTCCGCCCATTCACCTTCGTTTTTTTCCGTGACATTGACCATATAAGGTATAGGCGAAATCGTCTATCCCTGTATTTCTGATCTTGTCAATTGTCTTTTGTAAATCTGGACTTGTATGACTGCAAGTTTTCATTTTACGAATGCGAGAGTCGATTGTACGATTGCAGTTTTACATATGCATGATTCGGCTTTTTAAATTACATAATCATAATGTTAAAGGCAAGGTATACGATCGATGTTTTAGTGAGTTTATACAGTTTAGATATGGCAAAAAAACATTTTGAATACTATAATGACGAATGTCAAATTAATACGGAAAAACTGACAAAAAACAACAACAAATAAAACGTCTACATTGACAAATGTAAAAGATATTTAGTACGATTTAGAAGAACATTGTGGGAATTAAAACGTCTGGACTTTTGGCAACGAATAGCCTCCATAGGTCCCTTGGTATGAAACGCAGAAGACCTATAAAGTAGGCCAGATTAGATTGGCGATGAAGGGCATTAAGAAACGATGGTAACATACACGACAA
Source organism: Mya arenaria (assembly GCF_026914265.1). Classification (NCBI taxonomy): domain Eukaryota; kingdom Metazoa; phylum Mollusca; class Bivalvia; order Myida; family Myidae; genus Mya; species Mya arenaria. Next base: position 4,170,548 of record NC_069134.1, read on the forward strand.
ACGTATTCGAAAACGCAGATAAAATATGCATATAAACTGTGTATTTGTCTCAAATCAGCACTTAACAAATGTTATTTTTACGTTTATCCCGGCGAAATTGTATTGTGTGTTTTCCCCTTTACAGAGCCGAGAGGAACAGAAGCTTCAAGTATTGATGCAGGTTTGTGAATTTTTAAACCTATTATTTTGTATGTGGTACCACGGAAAAGGTGGTGGTTCTCATGAATTGTATCTTAGTGGGAAAAGAATGGAGAAAAATTGAAATTATTTCATGAAATGAAAATGAATTTAATTATTATCATTATAAATCCTTTTCAAGAATGACAAACTACGACTTTTCTTGATGAACTTTAAGGCGCACTTGGTGCTTAGTTAGTAAATTAATACTTAATTTTAAAAGATCGTCGTAATACAATGTTTGAATTTCCTAGTATTTTAAGGCACTCATTTTAAGTATCATTCACCATGTGTTCTTGGATCTGGAGTTATTCTTTTAATTATTTACGTATTGTCGACCTTTGCGCAAAATGTAAGGAAACTGTTAATAAATTAATTTTTAGACATCCGAGTTAATACATTTCAACCTTAACAGTCACGAGAGTGTTTATATTTATGAGATGGGCGTCTTTAACGGGAAGAAGGCGAGAACTATTACTTTGAAGAATGAAGCGCTGAAGGCGTTTAAAGGCTGTAGGCGCGACAAATGGGATTTTACTCATAAACAACAAACTCGCATCCAAAAAGTCTTTTAAATGGACCCAACCTGTTACCGAGTTTGCAACGTTGCAATCCTTTGGACGTATTTAAATAAAGTGGTATTTCAAACTAGTTTAAACAGCATTACAAGTCTCAATTTAAAACCCCGACGTATTTTTTATAATGTCTTGTACAAAAGTAAATCTGATGATACCTGATTTCGATTTGCGGTAATAAAGTCTGTAGGCCTTCGGCCTATAGAATACAGAGTTATTCCGTAGCACACACTTTACCAGAAAATGATAATCCACAAATTCAACCACCTAAATTAACGAGCACTCCAATAAAAGCCTAGAAAAAAGTTCTAACCTTGCGGAAGGGGAGCAAAATGCTGATATATCTAACAACAAAAGTCAAATATTCTCCTATGCAACGCGACGAAAGTCTTTTACCATTGAGAACAATCAAGCTTCGTTTGAAGGATTTATAAACAATACCACTTCTGTAACCATGAACTTATTGAAGTCTGTTAACACATTCATCTACGAAAAATATGAACCATAGTTATTTACGTTAGGCCAGTGTTTATTTTGGTGAATAAGTTTGAGGTTTATGAGTAGCCCGAAGAACATGACAAGTATGCTGCAATGGTGTAGTGAGTTGGCTCAAGCATCCTGTAAAATTAACTTTATATCACCCTCTTAAAAGACACGTACAAACTACTATCCACTCGATTGTTACCTGTCAGATGGCATCGATCAATTAAAATAAAGAACACAATAATTGACCGTATTGCAAAGTTGAATTGTAACGGTGGACGGTGGTAAAAAAGGTTAAACCTGAGACAAATCCAGCCTAGTGCACAAAGCGTAGCTAATAAAGTCCAATTATTTGAAACCAAGCAACCTTTTGTCAATAGAAAAGCTGAAATATGCGTAAAAATGGCTAAAACCGAAAGTCCTAGAACACTTTTCATGAAAATCTAAGATATTTACATTGTCAACATTAAGCTCTAGCAAGTAATGCAATCCTTTGTGGAACTTTATTTCCCGATTGTTTTCATTTTAACGAGTTTGAGCATTTTCAACGCATGACAAAATGTTATGGCTCCAATGACAGCTGTGAATGTGAAGCGTGTGGATAAGTTACAACGATAGTTCGATATACGCAAACCACTATTACACAGTAATATTAAAACTATGGTACTAAACGGTTATTACACATACACCTGTGATTGGAATTATACATAGCTCTCGCTTCGTCTCTTTTCTGTATGAATTAAATTACACGGGTAGCGGAACTTGAGGTCTGGATGATGAGTTATTTGACATTGATCGTCTGTGTTGTCACTCATTTTTGAACAAATAACTGTGTTTCACGTTTCATTGTCTGAATGCATATCGAGATCTTGCAGTAGGTGATGGAAAAAGTAGTAGTGATACTTTACATACAAATACAAAGCAATAAAACGCCCTTCGAAAATATGTTTTACTTTTATAATACGCTATAAAGATATCGTCATGTTTGTGGTTGGAAGTCAGTTTTAAACATTTACAAGCCAATAAACATATACTCTCAAAGTTATAATCACTATTTTGCACTAGTTCAAACCACTTAATGCACCAGGTGTAAATATTATATTACTCCTGAAGCAATTTCAATTCCAGTCAGGAAATGAAATGTTTGTATATTTTCTCTCCGCCTTTTCAGCTGAAAATCGTACAAAAAGTGATTGAAGTGGTTTATATATCAAGCTATACAGTTATGTCAATCTCTAGTTTTTTTACGATGGAATGTTTTCCTGCGTGTTCATACAGTATTAAAATATAAGTTCAAAACAGATAAGTTTCGCTTTCATAATTGTGATGCGTGTTGATGAGTAATGAATGGTGTTACGAGAACAATTAAGTTAAAATCAAACACGAAGTGCTGATAATACTTTATCAAAGCTGTTAACTCGGCCGAAAAAAAATGTAAATGGTAAATTTTATTAAGTATGCATTGACTTCAAGAAACTTATATAACAATAAAATATAATACATACATATGTAAACCCCAAGTACTTCTATCATAAGGGTACCTAATGCAAACTTTTAATAGGTATGATGCAATAACTGTTTGAAACGATAAAAATACCGCAAAGCCTGCCTAAGTTTTTAATATGTTTACAACTGTGAGATCATAGAGTTTCTTAACCAAAACATCGCTGTACTCACTCAGGAAAAAACAAGGAACACAATATTGAAAAAAACAAAACAACAACATATATTTGCTAAAATCTTCTTCCAAAATGATGCCCACTTACTCCCAAATAAGAAGTACCACACTTAATAAAATTGTTTTCATGTACCGAAGAGGATAAATAGATATCGAAAATTATAACGGAAATTTCGTCTCTTACATTTGATTATTTGAAATTATGCTGATAAAAAGTTAATGTTGGTATTAGCATACTTTTAATTTTCTCGAAAAGATAAAGAATTGTGTTTTTTACACCAATTTTTGGCATAATATTGGATAATGCTTTGGTGTCTGTAATATTTATTATTTTTAATAGTTAAGTAAAAATTAAATGCTGGTCCCTATGGAGGCTATTCGTTGCCAATAGTCCAGACGTCTATGTGTGTATTTTATGTTTGTAAGATTGATGATTTACCAATTTACATTTTACAACCGCTAACTCATCGGTTGTTTGTTTACATTTCACACTGTACATTTTTATTTTTCATTGTGCCGATTGCAGTTTTATTCTCGTTGCATCTATTCAACGGAAGGTTCAGTCGTGTTTATAGAGTCGTTTATGGTAAACACTTGTAATTCTGTCACATGCCGATTTTTACGTTGCGGTTTGTAGATGACAGATTTCAGTTCGTAGTTCTACATTGTATGATGGTGACTTTTCATTCGCAGTTGAACATGTTTACGAGATTTATTTAATGTTATTTATAGAAAGCTCCGCCTTAACCACGGCCTTAACTCTTCCTTTCGTCTCTCGGTAATTTCCGCTATCTCCGGACTTTTTTCACATTTAGGTGAAGCGGCCCTTGCCCTTTTGGAGCGGAGAAATGGCGCGTAATTATCTCAAATATGGAAAAAAGGCTCACTATATCTCTATCTATTCGTGTTCTTAAAATCCCCTTCATGATTGTCTATGCCTATGGTTCACAGTCAGGGGCTAGTCATTCTAAAATGCCGTCCAGGCGTGATCGGCATTTTAGAAGGGGCGTACCTTAAGGAAGCATTTTGAACTAAACGCCTGTATACTTGAGTAAGGTTTCGTCATTTAAATATATTTCATTAGTTTATTCTTAATATTATTATATAAATAAGTCAGGGAGCCGGAGAGGTGTCCCTCGTTCAAGAATATAAAAAATCAGTTTTTCACAGATCCATATTCGAACATTTTGGCGCCAGCAGTCTTAGAAATTACATAAAAAACAACCTTATATATATATGTTCACTACCTTAGCTTTCAAGTTTTATTATAGATTTCGAATTTTAAGCTCTTGTTGTTTCTGGGAGCTAATACTGATTTAAACGCACGGGCGTACTTGCGTATGGCTAGGTACGCCCCTGACAGTGGCGGATCCAGTAATTTAGAACTAGACGGGCACAAGTAGGTTGGAGTGCTGTTCTTCCTCTTGAAGATCCGTCCATGGTCCACTATTAAATAAAATGAATACAAAAAATGTTTGTTTGGGGGAATATTTAGGAGAAAGACTTTGCTCATTGCCCGATGGCCTAGTTTTCACGTTTTTATTTAAATCTGTGTTATATAATATGCATGAGGCGATGACATAAAAACAAGTTTGTAACAGTTTAAACAAAACAGTGAAACAAATATCAGTAACTACATTATATAAAACACAGTGAAAAGAGTGTGTGCAGTACTTAAGTTGAGATCAAATTGAAAATATTATTCACAACAAAATACAATAATATCAGGCTTTGTAAATTAATTTACTAATGTGAGAATTAACAATAAATATTTTTGTTATAATAAGACTAATAAAGTCGGCCTAAGAGCCCATTTATGATAAAGGAGATTGAGTCAACAAAATTAATGAAATTAATGGAAGTTAGACATAATTATCTTACAAAATAAGGCAAGTTTAACTTATTGGTTGTTCTCTTTACAGTTCACAAGTAGTTCAAGTTTTAACACATTTGGATGGTTATAATAATACTGTGGTACAAAGTTAGTTCTTATATCGTGAAAATTATTTCATTCTAACAGATAGTGGTATTCATCACCAATAAAATGTTTGTCACAAAGAGAACAAAATCTAAGGTTTTGTACAATATTTATATGTCGCCCCTTCTATATGGGTAAAAGATGATTTGTAGTTCTAAACGTACAAATTAATTCACAAAGACTATACGGAAATATATATAGATATTTTTCAAAACAGAATTTATTTTAAAGTTGCACTCTCACAGAATCACCGTTTTGACAACTTTTTTTATTTTTTTTTTGTCTTGGAATGAGACAATTTTGCGCAAATATCTGCATACCAATGATAAAAGACTGCTGACAAAAGATCAGATCGCAGATTTTCATATTTCCGTCCAAAATTAATAATGGCTAAAAGTGTTACTAACAGTAAAAGAAAAATGCATAAAATATCAATTTTGAACTTAGATATAAAAATCTGCGATCTTATCTTTTTAAGCAGTCTTATATGATTTTCCATGCATATTCGCATAATTTGGCTTGTTCTAAGAATTAATTTTAAAGTTGCACTCTCACAGAATCACCGTTTTGACAACTTTTTTTAAATTTTTTTGTCTTGGAATGAGACAATTTTGCGCAAATATCTGCATACCAATGATAAAAGACTGCTGACAAAAGATCAGATCGCAGATTTTCATATTTCCGTCCAAAATTAATAATGGCTAAAAGTGTTACTAACGATTAAAGAAAAATGCATAAAACAACAATTTTGAACTTAGATATAAAAATCTGCGATCTTATTTTTTTAAGCAGTCTTATATGATTTTCCATGCATATTCGCATAGATTGGCTTGTTCTAAGACAAAAAATTAAAAAAAAAAATGTCAAAACGTTCAATCCGTGTGAGAGTGCAGCTTTATAGGAACGGTAAACTGTACATTTTGAAGTATTGTCTACAGAACTTTGCCATTGCTGCAAAAACTGATTTAATCTAGTATACATAATTTTCATGAAATAAACAATGTTTTTAACTCTTTGGTTTAAGCAATATTCAGATAACCCAAGTTCATCCCAGCTCAGATACACCCAACTGCAATTGATGTTATCTCCATTGCTTGATTTGACGGAAAATAACGATTCGTTAGCTCCGCCCATTCACCTTCGTGTTTTCCGTGACATTGACCATTTAAGGTATAGGCGAAATCGTCTATCCCTGTATTTCTGATCTTGTCAATTGTCTTTTGTAAATCTGGACTTGTATGACTGCAAGTTTTCATTTTACGAATGCGAGAGTCGATTGTACGATTGCAGTTTTACATATGCATGATTCGGCTTTTTAAATTACATAATCATAATGTTAAAGGCAAGTTATACGATCGATGTTTTAGTGAGTTTATACAGTTTAGATATGGCAAAAAAAACATTTTGAATACTATAATGACGAATGTCAAATTAATACGGAAAAACTGACAAAAAACAACAACAAATAAAACGTTTACATTGACAAATGTAAAAGAAATTTAGTACGATTTAAAAGCACGTTGTGGATTTAAAACGTCTGGACTTTTGGCAACGAATAGCCTCCATAGGTCCCTTGGTATGAAACGCAGAAGACCTATAAAGTAGGCCAGATTAGATTGGCGAAGAAGGGCATTAAGAAACGATGGTAACATACACGACAAACGTATTCGAAAACGCAGATAAAATATGCATATAAACTGTGTATTTGTCTCAAATCAGCACTTAACAAATGTTATTTTTACGTTTATCCCGGCGAAATTGTATTGTGTGTTTTCCCCTTTACAGAGCCGAGAGGAACAGAAGCTTCAAGTATTGATGCAGGTTTGTGAATTTTTAAACCTATTATTTTCAATTTTATATGTTATAGTTACTGGACACATTACCCGAGGTATTGAAATTATGCACAACGAGCGCATAAAATAAGTTATATATGATCTATACTATATAAGAGAGTGTTTGTTGTTTTGGTTCATGCATTTAAATTCATATCAGAATAGTTACCATCTTACCGTGGAATAACACGAAAGACAATCATTGGAGCAATAACATTTGGTATGACAAAAGGTTGCCTCGTTATAAATTTGTTTTACTTGGTTCATATGGTCGATGTTGTGAACGAAGTGGTACCACGGAAAAGGTGGTGGTGCTCATGAATTGTATTTTAGTGGGAAAAGAATGGAGAAAAATTATTTCATGAAATGAAAATGAACTTAATTATTATCATTATAAATCCTTTTCAAGAATGACGAACTACGACTTTTCTTGATGAACTTTAAGGCGCACTTGGTGCTTAGTTAGTAAATTAATACTTAATTACAAAAGATCGTCGTAATTCAATGTTTGAATTTCCTGGTATTTTATGGCACTCATTTTAAGTATCATTCACCATGTGTTCTTAGATCTGGAGTTATTCTTTTAATTATTTACGTATTGTCGACCTTTGCGCAAAATGTAAGGAAACTGTTAATAAATTAATTTTTTGACATCCGAGTTAATACATTTCAACCTTAACAGTCACGAGAGTGTTTATATTTATGAGATGGGCGTCTTTAACGGGAAGAAGGCGAGAACTATTACTTTGAAGAATGAAGCGCTGAAGGCGTTTAAAGGCTGTAGGCGCGACAAATGGGATTTTACTCATAAACAACAAACTCGCATCCAAAAAATCTTTTAAATGGACCCAACCTGTTACCGAGTTTGCAACGTTGCAATTCTATGAACGTATTTAAATAAAGTGGTATTTCAAACTAGTTTAAACAGCATTACAAGTCTCAATTTAAAACCCCGACGTATTTTTTATAATGTCTTGTACAAAAGTAAATCTGATGATACCTGATTTCGATTTGCGGTAATAAAGTCTGTAGGCCTTCGGCCTATAGAATACAGAGTTATTCCGTAGCACACACTTTACCAGAAAATGATAAGCCACAAAGTCAACCATCTAAATTAACGAGCACTCCATTAAAAGCCTAGAAAAAATTCTAACCTTGCGGAAGGGGAGCAAAATGCTGATATATCTAACAATAAAAGTCAAATATTCTCCTATGCAACGCGACGAAAGTCTTTTACCATTGAGAACAATCAAGCTTTGTTTGAAGGATTTATAAACAATACCACTTCTGTAACCATGAACCTATCGAAGTCTGTTAACACATTCATCTACGAAAAATGTGAACCATAGTTATTTACGTTAGGCCAGTGTTTATTTTGGTGGATAAGTTTGAGATTTATGAGTAGCCCGAAGAACATGACAAGTATGCTGCAATGGTGTAGTGAGTTGACTCAAGCATCCTGTAAAATTAACTTTATATCACCCTCTTAAAAGACACGTACAAACTACTATCCACTCGATTGTTACCTGTCAGATGGCATCGATCCATTAAAATAAAGAACACAATAATTGACCGTATTGCAAAGTTGAATTGTAACGGTGGACGGTGGTAAAAAAGGTTAAACCTGAGACAAATCCAGCCTAGTGCACAAAGCGTAGCTAATAAAGTCCAATTATTTGAAACGAGGCAACCTTTTGTCAATAGAAAAGCTAAAATATGCGTAAAAATGGCTAAAACCGAAAGTCCTAGAACACTTTTCATGAAAAACTAAGATATTTACATTGTCAACATTAAGCTCTAGCAAGAAATGCAATCCTTTGTGGAACTTTATTTCCCGATTGTTTTCATTTTAACGAGTTTGAGCATTTTTAACGCATGACAAAATGTTATGGCTCCAATGACAGCTGTGAATGTGAAGCGTGTGGATAAGTTACAACGATAGTTCGATATACGCAAACCACTATTACACAGTAAAATTAAAACTATGGTACTAAACGGTTATTACACATACACCTGTGATTGAAATTATACATAGCTCTCGCTTCGTCCCTTTTCTGTATGAATTAAATTACACGGGTAGCGGAACTTGAGGTCTGGATGATGAGTTATTTGACATTGATCGTCTGTGTTGTCACTCATTTTTGAACAAATAACTGTGTTTCACGTTTCATTGTCTGAATGCATATCGAGATCTTGCAGTAGGTGATGGAAAAAGTAGTAGTAATACTTTACATACAAATACAAAGCAATAAAACGCCCTTCGAAAATATTGTCTATGTTTTACTATTATAATACGCTATAAAGATATCGTCATGTTTTTGGTTGGAAGTCAGTTTTAAACATTTACAAGCCAATAAACATATACTCTCAAAGTTATAATCACTATTTTGCACTAGTTCAAACCACTTAATTGCACCAGGTGTAAATATTATATTACTCCTGAAGCAATTTCAATTCCAGTCAGGAAATGAAATGGTTGTATATTTTCTCTCCGCCTTTTCAGCTGAAAATCGTACAAAAAGTGATTGAAGTGGTTTATATATCAAGCTATACAGTTATGTCAATCTCTAGTTTTTTTACGAAGAAATGTTTTCCTGCGTGTTCATACAGTATTAAAATATAAGTTCAAAACAGATAAGTTTCGCTTTCATAATTGTGATGCGTGTTGATGAGTAATGAATGGTGTTACGAGAACAATTAAGTTAAAATCAAACACGAAGTGATGATAATACTTTATCAAAGCTGTTAACTTGGCCGAAAAAAAATGTAAATGGTAAATTTTATTAAGTATGCATTGACTTGAAGAAACTTATATAACAATAAAATATAATACATAAATATGTAAACCCCAAGTACTTCTATCATAAGGGTACCTAATGCAAACTTTTAATAGGTATGATGCAATAACTGTTTGAAACGATAAAAATACCGCAAAGCCTGCCTAAGTTTTTAATATGTTTACAACTGTGAGATCATAGAGTTTCTTAACCAAAACATCGCTGTACTCACTCAGGAAAAAACAAGGAACACAATATTGAAAAAAACAAAACATCAACATATATTTGCTAAAATCTTCTTCCAAAATGATGCCCACTTACTCCCAAATAAGAAGTACCACACATAATAAAATTGTTTTCATGTACCGAAGAGGATAAATAGATATCGAAAAAATCGTTACTATGAAAGATACCGTATTTAATCTGAAAGAAAGGTGCAGAAAACAAGGTATTTCTACCTTATGAGACAAAAGTTGATCACTGTAAATCTTTTATGATCCACCAGTTAGTTAATATTCGTGCGTTGTCAGCTATTAAATACACGGTTACAATCTTGTTATCAGGAATTAATATTTTTTTATTAATGCATTATTTAGTAAGTAGTTAAAGTTTGGTTCGCAACCCACTAAAACCAACTTACCTTTTTATACTACAATTTTCTCTACAATTTCAATCTCATGGAGAAAATAAATGCGTTAACGGGAAAGCTATTTGTAAACAAAGCAATAAAGTTTTTTAAGTATTCAGAAAGACACGAGATATGCAAATTTCGTAATGACGGTGTGCGCGCTAAATTTAAATTACTGAAAGTAACAGTCGGTTTTGTTGCATTTTGTGATTGCGATAAATGCATATTTATGGGGAACAGTCTATATTCTGAAGTCGGAATATAACATTCAATATAGAACGAGCAATTTCACTTCAACTTTCTGGGCTCAGCCAATGCATGAGTAGAAGTGATTAAATCTAAGGTGATAAGGTATGTTTTTAAGCGTTAGACAAAATTTAATTTTAAACATACCCTTGGTTCATGCATACATTTACAAATATTTATATGAAAAACTACAGAAACAAGTACAGTAGTCGAAAATTTAAACATAAACCCAGTTTAATGGCACAAGGTCAACGCCAAAGACATAGAACAAAAACACAAAAACAACCAACCACAAACCTGAAACATGAAACAACAGCATAAAACTCCACAAACAACACAGTACATATATACTCTAGGTCTTTATAAAGTATTGTACTTGAAACGGTCAGTAAAATGTAAATTCACTGGTGGATTGAACTAGTTTGTTTGCAAAACCTCACTCTTAACCCAACAATCCTAAATAAAGAAAAAAACATAAATGGTAAGTCTTATTGAAGTATGTATTTCATTGAGGAAACTTAATAATAAAACAAAAAATATAAACTAATAGCTAAACCCTAAGTACTTTTATGAAAAAGGATCCCGACTCTTTCTGCAGAAGGAAAATAATTCAGAGTACCTAATGCAATTTTTTTCAAAGATATGCATTTATTGTTTGGAACTATAAAAAAAAATTATAATGAAAAATATCATTGTACTCGAACTGGAAACAAACAAAGAAAACATAATCTTAATTAAAAATACAATATATCCCTTTGTTGACAAATCTACCTTTTCTAACGAATTAATTGACAAACCCACCTTTGTCCGTGCATGGACAAAGCCTCCTTTGCTTAATGCCTGTGCATGATGGCTGTACCTTATATATGTTTGTATACACGCACGTTACCTGTATACCCTTCATTGCATATCCTTATCACACATATCCGTTCTGGATTAATGAATGTTAAGTGCCCTATGCAAATTATTTTATTTTAATTATGAGGTTGTAAATCAGACATGGCCCCTGTCTTTAGAGGGAACAGACACTGAAAACTCATTCCAACCATTTATCCTGTCATTTTATTACTTTATTCTAACTAGTCCCTAGGGCAGAACCTTGGGGCAGAACCAGGTATTCACTTAGTAATTAGAATGACGTCTGTCGTTATTCCGGCAGGTTTGCGGTCAAAATGTTTTTGATTTGCCTTGTCAAAATCACTTATGAAAATGAACATCTTTAGTTAGGTTTTACATTTTGTGACCAAACCTAAGTTATATGAAGACTTAATGGGGACTCTAATTTGATTGCGTTTTAGGCCTCTAGGGTCAATGCTACTAAAAATTGAAACTGTTGGAGTGATCAAATTGTGACCAAACTTGGTATATAGGATGTGTTTATGGAGACAATTCATACAATTGTGTCTGAAACCCTTTCAAGGTGAAGGCCACTATTACTATAAATCGAATAACTAGTGAAACTGAATATCTTAAATCACGGTTGACATTTTGGGACAAAACTTTGTGTGTAGGAAGAGGTTATAGAGACCTTTCATTGGATCGCAATTACGGTTCTTATGATCAAGGTCATAGTGATTAAAACAGAAAAATGGTTGAACCTGAATATGTTTAGTTTGAGTTGACATATTGTGAACAAACTTGGTTTGAATGAAGGTTTTATGGAGACCTGTCATGAGATCGAATATAGAGCCCCTTGGTTTAAGGTCAAGTTCATGTGTAATAAAAATAGAAAAACGGTTGAAACTGAAAATCTTTAGCTGAGTTCATAGAATTGTAATCAGTGCCCCTGGGGTCAACATTATTAATAAAAAAAATAGAAGTTCAGTTGCATAGTGAATAACAGTTCATTTTTCCTTCATGCATTAAACCTAACTTTACACTTGCCCCAACATGTCGGGGCAAAATAGCCGAAATGGTTAACAAACCTGTGAATGATTGATATTGTTACAAAATTGCAGACAACTAGCAACATATTAGAAATATCTGTTTCTACATTAACTACATAGTAAATACTTTGTCTTGATGTTTTCTAATCAATCACTAGACAATCATGCTATTTGTCTTGTGTTCAGGCTAACAAACACACTTAATTTACGGTTATACTAAGCTTTGCACATTATATTGAGAGAATATAATTTGTGTGCGCACCAACAAAATAGCTTTGTTGAAATGTTCTTGTTCCTTAAAAGTGCAATGTAGCTTTGCTGGTGTGCGCAACAACAGAGTAGCTTTGTTGAAATGTTCTTGTTCCTTAAAAGTGCAAATTAACTTTGTTGGTTTATGCACCAACAAAGTAGCTTTGATGTTGCGTGCACCAACAAAGTAACTTTTTTTGAAGTGTTCTTGTTCCTTAAAAGTTGCTTACGAAGAGATGATTTTGTCAACAGATATGAGTTTGTCCAGACAAGCAGGAATGTCACAAACTAAAAACAAGTTATCCTTGCATGCATAAGCAACATCATTTTGTTCGGCACAGGCATTAGCAAAGTTTGATTTTTCAGCAAAGGAGTATTAGTCCATGGATGCATGGACAAATGTTGATTTGTCTATACATTCATTAGGCAAATTTGTGAGCAAAGGAGGCTTGGTCCATGCATGCATGAACCAAGTAAACGTTCAAAAATAAAGTTTGTATCTATATTCAAACATACCTTATCATCTTAGATTTAATCACTTCTATTCATACAATTGGCTGAAGAAAGTTTTAGTGAAACTGCTATATCATAAAGATTTGGATTAAGTAGCCTCTTTGTGCTTTAACAATTACATGTTTATTCATTAAGGAAACTCAAAAGGCATTTCGATTAACAAAGGTTTCAAATCAAAACCCGTCTCCCTGACATTGCTATTAATAATACGAATATTGAATAAGTTACAAGACATACAGATCTTGGTGTTATAATTGCTAACCAATTGAATTTGAAAGAGCACGTTTTCAGCTACTGAACTTATTTCTGTAGTTTTTCATATAAATATTTGTAGGAAACTGAATTCTAAAATAGCACTTCTAAAATGAATTTATTACCTTTGAGCTATGACATGCACACACTCCTTAAAAATGCGTATATGTTATCCACAATGGACTATTATTGTTTTATATGGAGTAGATGAATGAATTCACACACATGTAAAATGTCGTTTATTCAGAAGAAGGCTGCAAAAATTATTTTACGAAAACCCGGTAAAAAGTCATCCAGTCCATTGTTCAAAGGTTTTGCATGGTTTCATGCTTGAATACTTAAGTGAAGTAGTTCCATTTACCAATAACACAAACTGATCATTGTGGGCTGCCACCCATAATGATTTAAGTTCCCTTTGCTTCAGGACTAACTTTGGTAAGAAGTAATTTACTAATTTTGCTAAATCTGTATGGAATTCTATAACCGCCTTTTATTCGAGAATCACCATCTTTATTTGCATTCAAATCACAATTTAAAAAACATTTTATGACGAAACAATGACTTTAGTGAATGAATGTCTGTTTAAATTGTTTATTTCAATGTGATTGTCTTTCATAATTTTGAACATTGTATATGTTGTGTTAAAATGACGTCTTGTTTGTAATTGTTTAAATGTTTAAATGTATACTTATATGTTTGTAGAATCCATTGAAGACCACATTGTAAACAAGATACTTATGTGCATTAATGTGTTATCTTCATGAAATAAATTTATTATTCTTATTATTCTTCTTCTTATTCCGACTTCAGAATATAGACTGTTGGGGTTTAAGATTTGGAAAAGGTTAAGAGAAGTAATTTGAATATAGATACACAAAAAGTTTACATCACTAAAACATAATGGGACTTTAACTATATCTGTATTAAAACATAGACAATATTTACATTTTTATATCAAAAGAAGCTTTCTTGGTTAGAAAGTGAGGTATTCATTTTGGATCTCATGAAAATTACTACTATATACAATAAAGGTAGTTTAAAATATTGTATTTTCACTGCACGGAGAAAGTCATATGTTCACTGCAGTCATTTCACTAATCAAACTTCATGTACTTCATGTATGTTTCCCATGTTTTTCCTGATTTGTCATAATATTTTAGTGTGCCACAAAACATGGTCTTCGTTAACTGTTTTCTTTGCCATTGTATTATCATTTATCAAGGGCTAGTTGTTGACTTGCTTAGCTGCAGAAATATTACGATTTGATGTATTTTAAGACATTATAAATAGTATTAATTCATTTTACAATGTATCGATATTTTGTGTAATAAATCGTACTTTTATTTTTAGTTGAAAAAGAATACGACGATTATGAGTATGGAAGTGACATATTTGAAGACTTTGATGAGGTATGTGATTCCTTTCCATTCACGGTTTTTTTCTTTTTTCATGAAAACGTGCTGAATAGACATTTTACCATTTCACATCATTCCGTTAATTTAGGAACATTATTAAAGGCGTGCAATTAAGCCTCATCGGTAGGAAACGATTCATTATCAGACCGACGAATTTAACGGTTCTCAGTACCTTAACGTTTTCATTAAGACTGATATTCACGAATGCATTTTTATTTATTACAAAATCTACCCCGTTTTATAGTCCGAATGATCCAGTTCAGATTTCGAGTAGTTTGAATTGATACACTATTCAAGTAAACATATTTTGTAATAAAAGATGTCGTTCACAGACTTCACTTCATAAACATGACATAATACAGGATACACTAATCTTTATATAATGCCGGGTATATGATATAAACAAGAAACATGAGCTCAGTCAGTTGATTTCCGTTTTTATTATATAACAAAGATAAGATAACATAAAAAACATAACAAAAAACTGGTGAACTGGAAATAAAAGCATATAGTCTTATATAAGTTACATATTAAAAAAAGTATTAACAAAGTCGTTTCTTATTATATTCATGCAGACAAACAGTTATTTTCCCTTAAATATTTTTTTCTATGCCGAGTTCACTTGCCCATTGTGATGTCACGTAACCGTCGTTACGTATCAACTTTAAAGTGTTACGTAACATAAAAGTTACGTATGAAACACTTTAAAGTAATTACCAAAAATCAATAATAGAATTCAAAATTTATTTGTATCAAAAAGTAAATACTCCATATTTGTATCAAAAAGTAAATACTCCATCATGGGGATCAAATGTAGATACACTTAGATGCTGACAGTTCGTGATAGCCGCTGGCTATTAGACCAATTAGCGTGACAGTTCATGACTATAGAATACATCCCTTCGTCTATAATAAGATATTAGATATGCATACCTGTCACAAACTGGACGAGATCAGCAGTATATATGAACGCATGTTACTCATTTTAGTTAGATTAGGTTTTGGGCGTGGACTGGACATATGGCCCGTATGATACTTTATTATATACTGATTATTATACTTAGAAAGAACGTGGAACAATAAAGACTTAGAACACTTGAACAGTTGTTGGTTGGTTACTGAACGAACTATCACGAAAGTTAAGTGAGTGTTGGCGTTACGCGACACGTAAAAGTTTGGCGCCTGCTGACCAAGGATAAGAGCAAGGTTGACGTGGAACACAACGGCGAAGTACGAACCTGAAACGAAAAAGGGGTGAGTGACAATTTCGGTTTTATTGGATAACATAGAGAAATGGCAGAACCAGATATTAGTAGAATTTTTCAAAATTTAGGGGAACAATTACAAAATGTATCGGCTGTAGTAGGCACTCAGAATATAGCACAAGTAGTACCATATTTTGACGGGGATACGAAACAATTCAAATATTGGATAAAAAATATTGAAAAATACGGCGTTCTTACGGGTCTAGATAGCGAAAGGTTAAAAATGGTAGCTTATCAGTCTAGCAAAAATGCAGTTAGTGATTTTATACAAAGATATCTAAAAAGTAACCCTGATGATAACTGGGATACACTAAAAGGGGAATTAAAATCAAGATTTTCGGAAGTACAAGATCCACAACATGCTTTCTGTCTATTAAGGGCAATAAAACAGACACCAGGGGAAAATGTTCAAATATATGCAGAACGACTTTTAACGATGGCGGAAGAAGCTTTTGTAGGTCATAACGGCGACCTAATAGTTATTGAAAGGCAACTAATAGGGTTCTTTATTGATGGTTTGGCACATGATTTCCTAAAAATGAAAGTAATGCGAGAAAATCCAGATACTCTTCAAGCCGCGGTGCGTAGTGCAACAAATGAACAAAATCTTAGAACTAGATTTAATCTTCGAATAGGTAATGCGCCGAGTCAAAATAGCAGGCATGATATTAGCATCAATGATAGGCATAAACCTATGGAAATTGATCATTTAAGACCAAATAAATACTGCATATACTGTAGACGGCCCGGTCATAACATAAAAGATTGTAAATCAAGAAAACGCGAAATAAATGCCATAGGTCAAGAATTTCAAGTTCAAAATAACCAAATTAGTGATAGGCCAAATAACGATTGGAAATCAAAGATTGAATGTTGGAATTGTGGGAAAATGGGTCATTTTCAAAGGGAATGTCGAAATGGCAGGAGACCATATTACGCCTCACGTAATCAAAAAAACTAGGAGTCTCTTATCATAAAGAAGTCGGTGATAGGAGAAAACATATGTCAACATTCACTATAGCAATTTGTGGGAATCCAAATTCATGTCTGATAAAAATAGGAAACATTTCTTTTAGAAGTTTAGGAGACACAGGTGCTGAAGTTAGTTTAATTAGTCGAAAGGCCCTAAGGTTATTACAAAACAAACCTAAACTCTCAAATAAACGCGCTCATTTACAATCAGTTAACGGTAATTCGCTACAAGTTGATGGCTCAGTACAATTAAAATTTAAAATCGGCCGAGTTCACAAAGTGCACGAATTTTATGTTGTCCCAAATATAAATAGAAATATCATTTTAGGCAGGGATTTTTTATCAAAAAATGGGGTAAGACTCTATTTTGATTTAGAATGTATGCGCATAGATGACAGTTATGTACCTTTGGAAGAAGATTTACATATTGCATCAATTGTGAGACTTCAAAAATGTACTGTCTTGAAACCACAAACACGGTATTTACTAAATGGTAAAGTAAAATCCAATCCCAATATAGATACAAAAAAATGTTATGAGATTAAAAACATAAACAATTCATTTTTAGATTCTGAACCAGGCCTTGTAATTGTTAATTCCGTGGTTAAATTTCAAAGCAAACGTACATTTCCAATTGCAATTATAAATAACACTCATAAAACAATTAAGTTAAGGAAAGGCAGTGCTATAGGCAAAATTGAAAAATTAGAGGCTCAAGAGATTGCTTCTGTTCAAAATACTTCGGTTAAAGGTAATCCAATGACTGATGATGAAATTTTGACAGACTTACGAGTACCCAAAGATCATGCTGAAACGATCTTACCAATTATAATGCAAAATCGAAAACGTTTCGCTAAAAACGACTCCGATCTTACTCAAACTGACACCGTTACCATGACAATCGAGACAGGAGATCACCCCCCAATTAAATTACGACCATACCGCACACCTTTGAATAATAGGAAAATTATTGACAAGGCAATTGACGAAATGCTTGAGGCAAAGGTAATTAGGAAGTCACATAGTCCTTGGAGTTTTCCCATTGTAATAGTAGATAAAAAAGATGGCACTAAACGATTTTGCGTAGATTTCAGACAATTAAACAAAATTACAAAACCCACATCTTATCCTTTATCTCTCATAGATGACATATTGGCTATTTTAGGTAAAAGTTCATGGTTTAGTTCGCTTGATCTTAAATCAGAGTATTTTCAAATGAAACTTGCAGAACAAGATAAAGAAAAGACTGCTTTTACGACCGGATTCCGAGGTCTTTATGAGTTTAATACTTGCCCTTTCGGACTCTGTGGAACTCCTGGACGATTCCAAGAATTACTTAACCAAGTATTAGAAGGCTGTGAAATTTTTGCCATTGCGTATTTAGACGATATCTTAATATTTTCAAAAACAAAGGAAGAACATTTGGTACATCTCCAAAAAGTATTCCAACAACTTGAACAACATAAACTCAAATTAAAACTAAAACAATGTCAATTCATGCAAGAAGAAACGCAGTACTTAGGTTTTGTTATTGATAACTTAGGAATCAGACCAGACCCTAAGAAAGTAGAAGCAATTAGACAAATTCCAACTCCTAAATGTGTAAGAGATGTTAGGTCAGTCTTGGGAGCTGCCGGCTTTTACCGCCGATTTTGTCCAAAGTATTCCGAAATGGTTGAGCCATTGATTAACTTAACTAGGAAAACAGTCAAATTCTTTTGGTCACCAGACTGTGAACGAAGTTTTCAACTACTTAAAGACAATCTGACGAAAATTCCCTACTTATCTTATCCGGACATAAACAAGCCTTACATTTTATATACAGACGCTTCAGATAAAAATATCGGAGCATGCCTCACACAAAAATGTGAAGAAAATGAGATTGGGGATTATGCTAATGAAAAACCAATTTATCTGCTTTCACATAAATTGTCCGATACACAAACGCGGTGGAGTACCGTGGAAAAGGAAGCATTTGCCATACATTACGCATTACAAAAATTAGACCATTATTTACACAATGCTGAGTTTGTTATTAGGACCGATCATAAACCCTTAAAATATCTTTTAGAGTCTCCCATACAAAACAAGAAAATTCAACTTTGGGCGTTAGGCATAGCTGGTTATAATTGTAAAATCGAATATATACCCGGAAAAACTAATATCATAGCAGATTTCTTGAGTCGCCCCCCATCGTCCGATACTATCCAAATTGACCCACCCACTGATTACGAACCGGATATCAGTGATAACACCTTTCAAATTTCCGAAAATTATATTCCAGAGAATATTAAGCAAGTCAACGCCATTAATTCCCATTATCTAAATAAAAAACAGGTTGTTGATAAAGAATATGAGGAACAAGATTCTTTCGTAGAACCAGTGAAACAATTTGAAAGTATGTCAATGGCTAATGAACAAGATCTTGATGCCAATATTTTACAATTAAAAATGAAACTGCGACATGGTCAGCCTAGCAAAACGGAGCAGAATAAATATATTGAAATAGACCGCATTCTGTATTACTTATCAAACGCCGATGAGGAGCCAAATTTGAGATTAGTAATTCCCAGCCATTTAACACCTTTAGTCATTACGCAATATCATGATAATAACGGGCACCCGGGTAGCCAAAGGTTATTTGCAACCATTAAACAAAAATACTTTTGGCCTGGACTGTTTAAAGAATTACACGCATATGTTGAAAAATGCGTTACCTGTCAAAGTCGGAATTTAACCAAAATAAAAGCTCCCATGCAAGACCGTCTGAACATGGCACCATACCCATTCTCAGTAGTGTCTGTGGATGTCCAGGGGCCTCTACCCCAAACGCTAAGTCGGAATTGTTACATAATTTGCTTCTTAGATATGTATTCAGGCTTCGTAGAGGCTTTTCCAGCACCTGACAAAAGTTCAGATACCTTAATACACTTACTGGTAGAAGAAATCTGTTGTAGATACTCAACTCCCCTTCGTTTAATCTCCGACAATGGTAGCGAAGTAACTAGCGGTGCTTTCCAGGCCGTTCTGAAAGAATTAAACATAGATCATGTAAAAACTTCCACCTACCACCCTCAGGCAAATGATCAAAATGAAAGATCTCATGCAACTAATAACATTTTATCAAAACTAGTAGAGGGTAATGTCCGACAATGGGATGTACATCTTAACATGACCCTGGCCGCAATGCGATTTTCAACATCAGAGAGTTCTAAACATTCACCCTATTTCCTTCTTTTTAATCGAGACCCGGTCCTTCCAATCGATAATCTACTTAAGCCCAGAATGAAATACCATGGCGAACAGTACTATCAAATTATGCTTAATGCGCAACATAAAGCATTTGTAGAAGTCCGCAGACAGCTTAAAAAATCTAAACGAAAACGAGCAGAGTATGCAAATAGGAATGCCAAAGACATACGCTTTAATTTAAATGACCCTGTCTATTATAAGAACTTTCAAAGACATAATAAATTGGATGCTAAATGGAAACCGTATTATCGGATAATCGAACAGAAATCACCACTAACCTACCTAATAAAAAACCAACTTGATAACTCTATTGTTAAAGTGCACGCTGAACAAATACGACATGCAAAAATTGACGAATGGCCAATTCCCAAAACAACTAATAAACGACCTATACGAAGAGCAAACTATGTTGTCCCACCAAGTGATTTATCAAGTTCTGATTCAAATGATTCTGAGCCCATTGATTCAGAACCCCATCAAGTTAATTTACCTCCTATAACAAAAAGAGTTAAGCAAGAACTTGGCACCGATTCTGATAGTGAAAATGAAATACCCCTCGCAGAACTCCAAAAGATTCTACGAAATAAATCTTAAGTCACAGAGATGCCAACAGAGGTGACCAATGATACTCTAAGCAGTTCTGATTCTGAATCTCTTATGAGCGGCATCAATCTAAATAACCCACCCGCAGATACAAATCATATTGATTCTGATAATCTGATAACCCCTGAGTCTAGCGACGATGAAGCAATGAATATTGAGGCTGTTTCAGCTCCCCCACTTAACGTCAAAAAACATAAGAAGGATTCGAGGCATCAAAAGAACGCGATAAAAACAATGTTAAAATGTTTGTCCGTTATGCTGTAATCACAATACCTTTCTTATGAATACGATGTGCTAAACATCAGACACCTACACCTTGCGACTACGAGTTGCTTTAAGAATGTTGACATATGTAGAAGACTTCACACTATATAAGTGCATTGTGTGTAAATACAGTAATCGTGTGAAAATACTGTAATGGTGCGAAAATACTGTAATTGTGTGAAAATACTGTAATTGTTTGTAAATACTGTAAATACCTACACTTCGATTATTAATGATTGATGGTTATCAATTATATTAATCATCTATTTTCAAAAACAAGGATGAATTACCTTAATTACCTTGTACTCTGGTACGCGATTGGCATGAGTGACACTTTAGAGATATACGATAATGTCATGTTTCAAAAACTTATAAAAAAAGATATTTCAATTACTAAGTCACGCTGGCAATTAGCACTGATATTTGACACTAAGGTGTTTGCAACTTTCTTGATCAAGTTGATCAGAGATTAATAAATTCTACGCGTATGATTACTAATAAAGAACGCACTCAATTCTCCATCCTAACTGAATTTGAATTACAATCTTGTGTACAAAACATTAGTCCCTTCTGCGAAGTTCGCTCGGCGCTTTATCAAATGAGTTTATCCCAGTTCTGTATTACAGCCTTATTTATGAAACAAACAATAAAGTCAAAAGTCAATGCTCTACCATAACAAGACCAAATAAACGCCTACCAGCCGCGGAATATCTATATGATGGTATTTGGATGATCGCTTCCAAAACGGACTTAACATTTGTAATCATATGCCAAAACTCCATTCAAACTCATAGCAAAAAGACAGTAGAAGCTCCTTTAAGTTTGCTATCGTTGCAAATGAACTGCAAAGCGTATAATGAACATTTTACACTGGGGTCATGGTTTACAAATAGTTCAAGACTGCTATTAAATAATTATGAACATTATCAAGTACTTCCCAATTTCACATCACTTCAAAAGTTGATGGCTCAGTACAATTAAAATTTAAAATCGGCCGAGTTCACAAAGTGCACGAATTTTATGTTGTCCCAAATATAAATAGAAATATCATTTTAGGCAGGGATTTTTTATCAAAAAATGGGGTAAGACTCTATTTTGATTTAGAATGTATGCGCATAGATGACAGTTATGTACCTTTGGAAGAAGATTTACATATTGCATCAATTGTGAGACTTCAAAAATGTACTGTCTTGAAACCACAAACACGGTATTTACTAAATGGTAAAGTAAAATCCAATCCCAATATAGATACAAAAAAATGTTATGAGATTAAAAACATAAACAATTCATTTTTAGATTCTGAACCAGGCCTTGTAATTGTTAATTCCGTGGTTAAATTTCAAAGCAAACGTACATTTCCAATTGCAATTATAAATAACACTCATAAAACAATTAAGTTAAGGAAAGGCAGTGCTATAGGCAAAATTGAAAAATTAGAGGCTCAAGAGATTGCTTCTGTTCAAAATACTTCGGTTAAAGGTAATCCAATGACTGATGATGAAATTTTGACAGACTTACGAGTACCCAAAGATCATGCTGAAACGATCTTACCAATTATAATGCAAAATCGAAAACGTTTCGCTAAAAACGACTCCGATCTTACTCAAACTGACACCGTTACCATGACAATCGAGACAGGAGATCACCCCCCAATTAAATTACGACCATACCGCACACCTTTGAATAATAGGAAAATTATTGACAAGGCAATTGACGAAATGCTTGAGGCAAAGGTAATTAGGAAGTCACATAGTCCTTGGAGTTTTCCCATTGTAATAGTAGATAAAAAAGATGGCACTAAACGATTTTGCGTAGATTTCAGACAATTAAACAAAATTACAAAACCCACATCTTATCCTTTATCTCTCATAGATGACATATTGGCTATTTTAGGTAAAAGTTCATGGTTTAGTTCGCTTGATCTTAAATCAGAGTATTTTCAAATGAAACTTGCAGAACAAGATAAAGAAAAGACTGCTTTTACGACCGGATTCCGAGGTCTTTATGAGTTTAATACTTGCCCTTTCGGACTCTGTGGAACTCCTGGACGATTCCAAGAATTACTTAACCAAGTATTAGAAGGCTGTGAAATTTTTGCCATTGCGTATTTAGACGATATCTTAATATTTTCAAAAACAAAGGAAGAACATTTGGTACATCTCCAAAAAGTATTCCAACAACTTGAACAACATAAACTCAAATTAAAACTAAAACAATGTCAATTCATGCAAGAAGAAACGCAGTACTTAGGTTTTGTTATTGATAACTTAGGAATCAGACCAGACCCTAAGAAAGTAGAAGCAATTAGACAAATTCCAACTCCTAAATGTGTAAGAGATGTTAGGTCAGTCTTGGGAGCTGCCGGCTTTTACCGCCGATTTTGTCCAAAGTATTCCGAAATGGTTGAGCCATTGATTAACTTAACTAGGAAAACAGTCAAATTCTTTTGGTCACCAGACTGTGAACGAAGTTTTCAACTACTTAAAGACAATCTGACGAAAATTCCCTACTTATCTTATCCGGACATAAACAAGCCTTACATTTTATATACAGACGCTTCAGATAAAAATATCGGAGCATGCCTCACACAAAAATGTGAAGAAAATGAGATTGGGGATTATGCTAATGAAAAACCAATTTATCTGCTTTCACATAAATTGTCCGATACACAAACGCGGTGGAGTACCGTGGAAAAGGAAGCATTTGCCATACATTACGCATTACAAAAATTAGACCATTATTTACACAATGCTGAGTTTGTTATTAGGACCGATCATAAACCCTTAAAATATCTTTTAGAGTCTCCCATGCAAAACAAGAAAATTCAACTTTGGGCGTTAGGCATAGCTGGTTATAATTGTAAAATCGAATATATACCCGGAAAAACTAATATCATAGCAGATTTCTTGAGTCGCCCCCCATCGTCCGATACTATCCAAATTGACCCACCCACTGATTACGAACCGGATATCAGTGATAACACCTTTCAAATTTCCGAAAATTATATTCCAGAGAATATTAAGCAAGTCAACGCCATTAATTCCCATTATCTAAATAAAAAACAGGTTGTTGATAAAGAATATGAGGAACAAGATTCTTTCGTAGAACCAGTGAAACAATTTGAAAGTATGTCAATGGCTAATGAACAAGATCTTGATGCCAATATTTTACAATTAAAAATGAAACTGCGACATGGTCAGCCTAGCAAAACGGAGCAGAATAAATATATTGAAATAGACCGCATTCTGTATTACTTATCAAACGCCGATGAGGAGCCAAATTTGAGATTAGTAATTCCCAGCCATTTAACACCTTTAGTCATTACGCAATATCATGATAATAACGGGCACCCGGGTAGCCAAAGGTTATTTGCAACCATTAAACAAAAATACTTTTGGCCTGGACTGTTTAAAGAATTACACGCATATGTTGAAAAATGCGTTACCTGTCAAAGTCGGAATTTAACCAAAATAAAAGCTCCCATGCAAGACCGTCTGAACATGGCACCATACCCATTCTCAGTAGTGTCTGTGGATGTCCAGGGGCCTCTACCCCAAACGCTAAGTCGGAATTGTTACATAATTTGCTTCTTAGATATGTATTCAGGCTTCGTAGAGGCTTTTCCAGCACCTGACAAAAGTTCAGATACCTTAATACACTTACTGGTAGAAGAAATCTGTTGTAGATACTCAACTCCCCTTCGTTTAATCTCCGACAATGGTAGCGAAGTAACTAGCGGTGCTTTCCAGGCCGTTCTGAAAGAATTTAACATAGATCATGTAAAAACTTCCACCTACCACCCTCAGGCAAATGATCAAAATGAAAGATCTCATGCAACTAATAACATTTTATCAAAACTAGTAGAGGGTAATGTCCGACAATGGGATGTACATCTTAACATGACCCTGGCCGCAATGCGATTTTCAACATCAGAGAGTTCTAAACATTCACCCTATTTCCTTCTTTTTAATCGAGACCCGGTCCTTCCAATCGATAATCTACTTAAGCCCAGAATGAAATACCATGGCGAACAGTACTATCAAATTATGCTTAATGCGCAACATAAAGCATTTGTAGAAGTCCGCAGACAGCTTAAAAAATCTAAACGAAAACGAGCAGAGTATGCAAATAGGAATGCCAAAGACATACGCTTTAATTTAAATGACCCTGTCTATTATAAGAACTTTCAAAGACATAATAAATTGGATGCTAAATGGAAACCGTATTATCGGATAATCGAACAGAAATCACCACTAACCTACCTAATAAAAAACCAACTTGATAACTCTATTGTTAAAGTGCACGCTGAACAAATACGACATGCAAAAATTGACGAATGGCCAATTCCCAAAACAACTAATAAACGACCTATACGAAGAGCAAACTATGTTGTCCCACCAAGTGATTTATCAAGTTCTGATTCAAATGATTCTGAGCCCATTGATTCAGAACCCCATCAAGTTAATTTACCTCCTATAACAAAAAGAGTTAAGCAAGAACTTGGCACCGATTCTGATAGTGAAAATGAAATACCCCTCGCAGAACTCCAAAAGATTCTACGAAATAAATCTTAAGTCACAGAGATGCCAACAGAGGTGACCAATGATACTCTAAGCAGTTCTGATTCTGAATCTCTTATGAGCGGCATCAATCTAAATAACCCACCCGCAGATACAAATCATATTGATTCTGATAATCTGATAACCCCTGAGTCTAGCGACGATGAAGCAATGAATATTGAGGCTGTTTCAGCTCCCCAACTTAACGTCAAAAAACATAAGAAGGATTCGAGGCATCAAAAGAACGCGATAAAAACAATGTTAAAATGTTTGTCCGTTATGCTGTAATCACAATACCTTTCTTATGAATACGATGTGCTAAACATCAGACACCTACACCTTGCGACTACGAGTTGCTTTAAGAATGTTGACATATGTAGAAGACTTCACACTATATAAGTGCATTGTGTGTAAATACAGTAATCGTGTGAAAATACTGTAATGGTGCGAAAATACTGTAATTGTGTGAAAATACTGTAATTGTTTGTAAATACTGTAAATACCTACACTTCGATTATTAATGATTGATGGTTATCAATTATATTAATCATCTATTTTCAAAAACAAGGATGAATTACCTTAATTACCTTGTACTCTGGTACGCGATTGGCATGAGTGACACTTTAGAGATATACGATAATGTCATGTTTCAAAAACTTATAAAAAAAGATATTTCAATTACTAAGTCACGCTGGCAATTAGCACTGATATTTGACACTAAGGTGTTTGCAACTTTCTTGATCAAGTTGATCAGAGATTAATAAATTCTACGCGTATGATTACTAATAAAGAACGCACTCAATTCTCCATCCTAACTGAATTTGAATTACAATCTTGTGTACAAAACATTAGTCCCTTCTGCGAAGTTCGCTCGGCGCTTTATCAAATGAGTTTATCCCAGTTCTGTATTACAGCCTTATTTATGAAACAAACAATAAAGTCAAAAGTCAATGCTCTACCATAACAAGACCAAATAAACGCCTACCAGCCGCGGAATATCTATATGATGGTATTTGGATGATCGCTTCCAAAACGGACTTAACATTTGTAATCATATGCCAAAACTCCATTCAAACTCATAGCAAAAAGACAGTAGAAGCTCCTTTAAGTTTGCTATCGTTGCAAATGAACTGCAAAGCGTATAATGAACATTTTACACTGGGGTCATGGTTTACAAATAGTTCAAGACTGCTATTAAATAATTATGAACATTATCAAGTACTTCCCAATTTCACATCACTTCAAATCTGGGAACCTCTCCATAAGATTCTTACTAACGTCTCAAAAATTGAAATGCCTGATGAATTGAAACAGATACACGAACTTCCCTTAAGAGCTTTAATGAATAAATTAATTTACTTACCCAATTCTGTCCTTGACGTATCCTCTGGGTGGCCACTATGGAAAATAATTACAATCATAGCAGCTGGTGTTCTGCTTGTCAGTGTGACCGTTCTCATTCTTTGTAAATATCCTTCTGCCTTTCTGAAATGTATTCCTGACCGATCGCGTCCCAAACCCCACCCACAATACAGTCAGGTGGTCTACAAGGCCAGTGAGGAATCTACTCTCGCCCAATCAGAGGCGAGGCCTGAAAAACCGGGTATCTGCAACCAATCAACGTCGGCTGCGCACCCGATGTCCGAAGCCATCCAACGACTTTATCCTTGCTTGGATCGGATGGAATTAAACCCTGAGGGCCACAATTAATATTGTTGACAGCCACCGGGACCTTCTGCTTTTGAACTGTCAATAACGAGATCGACAACTCCGATGCAGAAATAGTGATGGACATCATTAATGAACTTGTACATAAGAATCATTTATCTATTTATGGACTTATTCACTGAAGTACATGAGAAAATTCACCCTGTAGCAGCCCAACGCCAACTCCATGTCTGCGTTTGCTGCTCCGATTCCACAGTCTCTCGTAGATCGGTGAGAGCCCTCACCAATAAACGGGCCGTGTTCCAAAGCGTTTGGACACGTGCCACAGCGCATCTAGAGCTGCCGCCTCAAGGACCAGCAGCTTCGCCCATCCTTCCGGTATTGCCGCTTACATGGACGTGCTCCGGATGCTCGAGTGACCGCCCACGGTCACCATCCACGAACATTACCATAGACGTCAACAGTGTCGACAAGGGACAATTTCAGTGACTTTTCGAAAGTGTTGACTTCATTTATTATTATTATTTCGGTTTTAGTGTATTGTGTTTGTTTCTATTGATTATTCTTCATATTTGGTTTCGGGTATAATTTATTTGCATGTATTTTTGTTTTCTTCATTGTTCATACACTTCCTAAAAATAAGATGAGGGCGGAAACGCGTTGAACTTCAACGCTTGTTAGATTTAAATTGACGTCAACGCTTGTTAGATTTAAATTGGCGCTTGTTAAATTGATAAAAAAATATTGGAAAAAATTATGGGGATAAAAGGTATAACGCAAGGGTTATTGGTGGCAAAACGAAACATTAATTTTTTTCTCTGGTTTCAGATATCGAAACGAAATTAAATTAAAATATATTAAGTAAGATGAAATAATTCCCATGATGAAATATTTCTTTTAAGAAAAATCGGACGAATGTCACGTAACCGTCGTTACGTATCAACTTTAAAGTGTTACGTAACATAAAAGTTACGTATGAAACACTTTAAAGTAATTACCAAAAATCAATAATAGAATTCAAAATTTATTTGTATCAAAAAGTAAATACTCCATATTTGTATCAAAAAGTAAATACTCCATCATGGGGATCAAATGTAGATACACTTAGATGCTGACAGTTCGTGATAGCCGCTGGCTATTAGACCAATTAGCGTGACAGTTCATGACTATAGAATACATCCCTTCGTCTATAATAAGATATTAGATATGCATACCTGTCACAAACTGGACGAGATCAGCAGTATATATGAACGCATGTTACTCATTTTAGTTAGATTAGGTTTTGGGCGTGGACTGGACATATGGCCCGTATGATACTTTATTATATACTGATTATTATACTTAGAAAGAACGTGGAACAATAAAGACTTAGAACACTTGAACAGTTGTTGGTTGGTTACTGAACGAACTATCACGAAAGTTAAGTGAGCGTTGGCGTTACGCGACAGTGAGAAGACTAAATGCCGAGCTAAATGTCGCAAAATCGTCTCCAAAAACCTGCCTTTTTGTTACTATGTATATAGTTATATACGTTTAAGTATTATAGTAATGAACGTTATTATTTCTTATGAAACAGAGTTTTAATACTGCCCTTATAATGTAGAAGGTACATAATCAAATCAGTAGTTCGTGTTTGGCGTACCATCATTGAATGATACATACTCGTTTTGTACAAAATATTTAATTTAACTATGATAATTGAATCTAGTGGAATTATAACAGATAAAAGAATATGAAGTAGAGGAATACCAACGCATACTGACGGAATCGGGGTACACGGCTCTTCGTGAACAATTAGAAGAAACAATCAATGGGTGGAAAAAATCGAAATCAACATTGCTGTAACAGGTCAATCAGGCTCCGGCAAATCGTCGTTTATCAACTCTATCAGAGGGTTAATGGCTGACGATCCTGGGGCAGCTGCAGTTGACGCGGTTGAAACGACTATGAAACCCACAGCTTACCCACACCCTGACAATCCAAATATTCAGGTTTGGGATTTGCCTGGAGTAGGAACGTCAACCTTCACAAAGGAGAACTACCTGCGGAAAGTCAATTTAAATAGGTTTGACTTTGTTTTGCTCCTGTCGTTTTCGCGATTTACGGAAAATGACGTTTGGCTAGCAAACGAAATTCGTAGGTTAAAGCCAAAATATAACTTGTTTTTTATACGAACAAAGATCGACGATGATGTCCGCTCCGCTCAAAGGTCACGCCGCAAACCTCAGACCTCCGAAGGTCGGCAGGAATTGCTAGAGAAAGTCAGACGCAATATAAAAGAAAATCTGCAGAAATGCATGATATCGAACGCAAATATATATCTGGTAGACAACAATGACTCAACAGCTTTCGATTTTGGTTCAGTTGTCTTACAATTGATCGAAAAAGTGTCCTCTATTAAAAGAGAAGCAATGCTCATGTCTCTGTCTGGTATCACAAACGAAGTTGTTCAAAAGAAGCTCGCTATTTTGAAACGTAGAATAAACTCTGTTTCTAAAATAGCGGCAGTGGCGGCAGTCTATGATATAAATGTTGACAAATGGTGTCCGTCGGAAATAGACGTGCTGCTAGAAGAATGCAGAATTTATCGTTTCCAACTAGGAATTGTTTTGGACTCGCTTCAAGTCATCGCCAACCGTCTTGGCATTGATATTGAAGAGATGTTGTTCAAGTTGAAAATGGTATCATTCAAACACGTATTAGACAAGGATAGCCCTGCCCTGTATTACAAAGATTTTAAAGAGTTAGAATCAAGCATATTGCATTCAATACCACTCATTGGAAACATTATTAAGGCCCGAGCTTACCACAGGAAATGCGCTGTCTTTCTGAAAACATTCCTTGATTTGTGTGCAGAAGAAACGCGTGACAACTGGCCATTACTTTAGAGGGAAACGATACGAACTTGAGAGGGTAGACAGGAAAGCCAAACGTCATTTTTTTTTAATCTGTCGAATGTAAATATACTTTTAGCTTGAATAGTTTTGTGTGAATTGATTTCTTACAATTTATTTTTATCTATTTCTGTAAATGATATTTGTGTTGTAAACATGAAGTTTAAATAGGTTTGTGAATGTTTTATTGTGATATTGAAAATGTTAAACTATATACAGGAGATCTACCTGCAGGATGTCAATTTAAGACGGGTTTAATTTGTTTTGCTACTGTCGTCTTTGCAGTTGAAGGGAGAGTGACATTTTTCTCGCAAAATAAATTCTAAGGATGAACCCAAATTTTAACTTATTTTTTGAACGACAAATGTTCGATAAGTTGTCTCTCGCAAAACAAATTCTTAGGTTGAAGCCAAATTTTAACTTATTTTTTGAACGATAAAAAGTTCGATAAGTTGTTTCCCGCAAAAAAAATCATAAGACGATGATCTTCGCTCAACCCAAAAGTCACGACTCAAATATATATCTGATTGACAACAATGGCTCTTCAGCTTATGGTGTTCTCGAAACTAATACCACAGGTTTCCACTCTTAAAAGGCAAGCAATGATCATGTCACTGTATGGTGTCAGAAATGAAGTTAAATAAGCATGGTTTTCTAAAACCGCGGCAGTGGCGGCAGTCGTTGCAAATCCACACACAAACAAGTATCTGGCAGAAACAGACTTATTGCTAGGGCAGATTTAATCTTTCACAGTCAGGACCCAATTTAGATTTGGTTCAAGTCTTCAAATTGGTCAAGTTGTCAATGCTATCATTTAGATATGTAGATTTCGAGAATAGGTTTACCGAGTATTATACGGTGTTTAGAGCAGTTGAGCAAAGCATATGACATGCACTGCCACTTTTTGGATACATGTTCAAGGCCAAAGCTTACTAGAAGAAAAACGCTTTTTTCTGAAATCATTCTTTGACGCGTGTTCAAAAAACACATGACCTACAGATGCTCATGACCATGGTTTTAGAGTGATCCGATTTTTGGAGTCTGAACAGGAGAGCCAAACGTTGTTTTCTGTAACCAGTCGAACTTCTGCTTTATACTCTGCTTAAAAACATATTTTTGTGAATTATGTTTTACAAATTCTTAATTTAGATGAGTAAATGACATTTGTTATGTTTGTGAATGTTTTTATTGTAAGAAGTGTATTTTATTGATTGTTGTCATGGTTGCCGAGTTTGTCCCTTCTGTTTTTATTGCATACTGAATAGGTTACTTTTACCATTTGCGGTAAATAAAATGAATACTTTCTTACACCGAATAAAAGTCAACCGTTAGGATTTCAACCGTCTGAACACCATCTCTTTTTATCAAATCGATGGTCTTCATGAGTTATAGGTTTTGGTTGGAAAAGCACGAAGTCAGATCAAACCTTACCCCTTGCAGGCAAATAATAAATAATTTTCTGAACACTTTTGGCGTTTAAAATATATTGTCTTGTTTTGATATCGAATACTGTTTTGTCAATTTGGTATGCATGACTGAGAGCAAAACTTTTCCATTCAAAATAAAATTTACCGAATATTTATTTATATTTTCTGTTTGTGATAGGATGTTGTGCCATTACCGGTTGTGTATTTCTGAAAAGTTGATTAAATGTTTATAAAGTTTCTTATCTTTTTCCTTTGAATGTATTTAATTTGATTTGTTAATATCTGTTATGAGATGTATGCATTTGTTAAAGCAGTTTTGTGACTCGAATATTCGAATGTATTCAAAATATTTTGTAGAATTTCAGGTACAAGTTACGAAATGTTTGCCAATATAGCAATTAGTAATCATATTGTTGAAATATTATTCGGACCTTGTCATCTTGTCATCAGGTATGTCATATGAATTTATTGTTTTGTGTAAATATGAAACATGTTTACAGTTTTTGTTTCAAGGACGCTGAAGAAAAAGTTCGTCTGTCGGACTAAGTCGTTCATTCGTTCATGTTCCCAGATAATTGATTTGCTAAAACTTTCCTTTATCTTATTGACCCGTACATAGTTTAGAGTTTAATTTTTGTTCTTAACCGCACAAGAAGTCTACATCTCATAATAATTTGAACTAAGTCATACTTACATCAAATGGTCCAGTGTTATGTGCATTATATATTTGTAGCAATGTGTTAAAACTATGCAAGATTTAATAAGCATTTTGTTGTATATGTGTATGAGATAAAACAAGCTTATCAATGTTTCTGCTTTTTTGTCCTCTTTCTGTGGTCATCTTATCAACATACGTATGAAACGATCTCTTTTTTTCGAATTAAAAATTGTGAGAAGTCATTAAATATATTTTGAAACTAGTGCTTTATTGGCCAGTTTTGGCAAATTGTGTTTGATTTGGTAAATAAATAATTTAATTTAATTGTGAAACTCATTAAATATGTTATTAACTTCTTGATTTGCAGTAAACCACAGTTCTTAGTGTTTTTGATATCCAACGAAGTTCACCAATGTGCCAGCAAACATAAAGTTTGGTTGAATTTGACTGCATAGGGTACAAATCATAAATTCCTTCTGCAGAGGATAACAATATACAAACCATTGTTTAGACTTTGAAACACTTAGGAACCTACACCTTATTGTAAGTAATGGCTTACGGTAAGTTTTGAAAAAAAGTGCACTAGTCGTGACGTTTACAACGGCATGCACTAGTGTGAAGAAGTTTACCACAGCCGTGTAAAAAGGTTGACTGTTACCTAAAAGTTATTTTTCTTTTAATTATTGTGCCAAATCGTTAAACCTTTTTGCAATCATAATTGAACTTTTAAAGATAAATAGCGTTGTTATTTTATATTAAAGAAACATATTAAGGACTGAAATACTTTGATAAAGGCTTTTATAATTTGATATAAATCGCTATATTGTTTGTTTAACTTTTAATAAGACTTTTGCATAGTAGGTAATTTATATTGAAATGCATTGTGAATCTCGCAAAGCCAGAATCATCTTTGATAGTTATTAATTTAAGTATAATTTTGACTAATCAGAATGCTGATCGCGACCAATAAAAGTTATTGGTTTTCAACCAATCGACGCTAAGTTTAAATGACCACTGAAAGCACCGCATTGCTCGAACGCTTTTCGCGGCGTATATAGCGCCGAGTATTGTCATTCTAGATGCAGTAACCAACCAGCGAACGAAAGAATTTGTATATTTATCAACTTGAACTTTGTAGTTGTTCATCTTAAATATTAACTATCTTTACTGAAACGGGGATTTTGTTGAGAGATACGATAGGGTATTTTAACCTTCAATTATATGCTCTTGCTGGAAAGCTCAGTTATCCCGTGAGGCATAGTAAGTTGCAATTACTACGCTCTTTCAGTGAAGATCTGCTTTCCCGTTTGACGTAGTCGGAGCGTACTTAGAGCTAGCGTGCTAGCAGTAGTTAAGAGAGTAAGTGAACCTTCCTGTTCTTACCAAGAAAGCTCGGCTATCTGGTAGTGCATAATTGTTAAAGTGTTCTAAATTGTTATGTTACTACTCTGTGTTTCATCAAAGAAAGCCCAACTATCTGTTAACTCACAGAGATCATTTTCATCACAGTAGATTTGGAAAATTGTGTAATTCATTGTTAATAAATCGATCAAAGGCAAGAAGCCACAAGGAAAATTAGCTATACAAAACTTTTTCCATGATTGTTTTGTGATTTTTTATTTGAAGCCCAATCAAAATCATTTGTATACAATCAAAAGGTTAAGTAACATTGAGGAAAATTTATTTTAGTTCCATATTTTGTCATTATTAGTAAGTTTTGCCATTCGTTTAATAAAATGGTGTACATCCGCTCTGTATACTCCGCACACGTTACACTAGTTTCAGAATGTTCCGAAAATATAATGTAATAATGCCTTAATTAATTTAACGGGCTTCTCGGCATTTCGTTACATTAAATTGGATACTCTCAATATTTGAGTAAAACGACATGAGAAAAAAGAAGAAAGTAAGTTTGTAAGCAAGATTTATAAATATCAGATCATAGAATATATTATCGTTCTTGTCAATTTTTCAAAATCTGAGAAACCTTGTTAAAATGAGCAATACTATTTTTGAAATAAAACAGACGTTTTGAGAACAATCACAATTACAATCAAAGGTCTATTTAGTACACTTCAAGTTCGTAGTTTTCTCATACGGAGTTACTTTTTAATTCTTAAAAGTCTTCAATACAGAACACCGCAGCGTTTGAAAACCGAGTGTGGCACAAAACACCATTTCTTCCAACGCCAACACACATGAGAGGCCAGAAACGCACAAAGTGAGAACTAAGAATAATCACTTTATAAGCGATAGACACTTATGTCCCATCTATCTAAAAAAATAACAAACGTTTCATTTCGGACTAATCTTCAGCCTTCCAAAGTCAATTAAATTATGGAATAGAAAAGTGCGCATATTACTGTATAATTACTATAAATAGGTGGGGTACGTTAAAGTCGATAATGTACGCAACCTAGTTTTAGCAAAATTTCATCGCATCAGACTGAATAACTACTGTGAATCATTTTATGTGATCTAAGTCTTAAATGTTGAATACTTTGTAACTCATAATAATATCATTTCTTTGAAAGAATCCGTCTTTAATGTAAGATATACAATCATCTGGTTTACCTCAAGTATAAACAATAACTTGAGAAAAATCAAACCATAAATTTATTTTTAAGTAAATCGTTAACCCTTTGAATAAATGAAAATCTGTAGCGTTGTATAGGACTAAAACAGCATGGGAATTTATAGTAAAACAATCGTAAGGCGGTTACATTACACTTATTATACCGAAAGCTTAATTCGTCACACTACGGCTTGATATATGGCTGAACACTTTCCATTTCAGTATGCGTTTTAATTGACCTAAAACAATTGACCTGATCGGAGCTAAAGTTATACGCGGTAGGTTAAAACTCAAAATCTCTACGCAGATTTTAAAATTTCGGTTACTTGTAGTGTTTAATTTGTTTCAGGAAAATTTAGGTGGACAGTATGGTTTTGCGATATGATCTTTAATAAAATTATCAGTTTAAAAACCTCAAATAACTAATTATGTTCTGGTTTGGTAACACATAGTTTCACTTTTTTGTAACGATAACGATTCAACAGAGTGAATTGGAGTTCATCTTTTAATGTATTTAAAGACCAGAGAGTGAGAAACGTTCAAGGTAAACATCTCGGGGAATGTCTGGTAAGAAATGCAAAAGAAATGGCGAGTGTGGAATGATGCGTCCCAAATAATTGTGTACGAAAGGTTCAGGTTACGAAACGAGCAAGTAAAGACTTTTACGCTCAAAATCAACCTAAAATCATTGCCAGTTTATTATTTGGTACGTACACGTGGGTTTACATTAGTTTTTTTAACAATTCTGCTCATGAATACTTGTCGTCAAACCAGCCTCTGACCTTGACATTCACTGCAATATTATCGTAAAAACTCACCTTAGCACAGAATCACACTGCGCTTTTGAACCATCACACGATTTCTGAAAATACCTTTTAAATTAAACTGAAGCCTACCATCACCAAAATGGTTCAGGAATGTCATCCCCCCCCCATCAACATCAAACAAAATAACACTGTCAGTTATTGTATAGTCTATGGGTACGAATTACAACACCATTATGCTCATTTGTTACAAATGAAACAGTAAAAGAAGTGACTGAGGCAATTTCGTTGCTGGACAATCACGACGAGAACGAATCCACGGAATGTATGTCTTACTCTGACGTTTGATTTTTGCTTTGTAGAAGTGTGAAATAATCCCAACATTAACCGTTTTTCAACTTGCGTACTAGAACACACATGGAAGAGAAAAAAATCCCGCATTTTTGAGTTTTGATAATTTGGAGAATTTTTTTTTCGCTGTTCCTCGAAAACATCGCTAAGTTTAGTTTTACAGGAGAGGACAAAAACAACTATTGACGAAAAAAATGTATGACTTTCAAAAACCTTCAAAAAACAAATTTTAATTAATCTGATTTTCATTGATGTTGGCAGATATCAAAACTTAAAGAATGTCTATACGTAATGATTTAAGTCGTTGCTCGTTGACGGTCATCACTAATTCAATGATTAACAGCAGCCATTTAATTTTACATCTAGCTGCATCGAAATTAAACAGAATGTTTATCTATTAGGTCGAAATGTAGGTCAAATGATTAAAACACCCTATTACACTCTCTTTGGAGTCTTGCTTATTTAGCCGAGTAAAAGCTGGTGCAAAAGAGAAGGGGTTGAACCAAATGCCTTATTACCGTGGATGAATAAAATATTATACCTAATAGATAAGAAAATAGAGTTTTTCAACAATAATCCGTTGGCACTTCCCCCAAAGTCTATTTCGATAACTCCAAAGTTGATAATAGATATCAAATCCCTACATAAAAAAAAACTTGTATTTGTACCAGCTGATAAAGCAGCTAATAATATAATCATAGTTTAACGTTTATATTATGTAAATACTATAATTGGAGAGTTACAATCTTCCAGAACTTACAACTCTAGCCAACTCGATGAAGAAAGTGTTATTAAAAATCATATTGATTATAATGCTAAATTGCAAGTTCTTTTGAATGATGATCATAAAAACATTCCTACAATACACTGGTTGCCTAAGATGCATAAAAATCCGTATAAATCACGATTTAATGTTAATTCTATTTCTTGCTCTAGTAAACAAGTACATCCTGCTTAATTACTATAAAGTTTCATGAGAAAAAATACTGTAGTAATGTTTATGAGAATTCTGGAATTATTCCCTTTTGGTCTATTAATAATTCTTTAGATTTAGTTAATGATTTTGAAAATAGACGGTATAAAGTCTCAGAACTTAATACTTATGACTTTTCAACGCTTTATACACCCATTCCACAATTTTAAGTTACGAACAAATTGACTCCTCTTATCGAAAAAACGTTTTCGAGGGAGAAAACTACTTACATGGCAGTTAATGTTAAATAGGCTTTTTTTTTTTTACTAATGATCGATCAGATAAATATATCTATTGGACATGCACAGATGTCATTGAAGTTTTAAATTTTGTACTCAATAATTATTTTCTTAAATTTGGTAAATGTTTATATAAGCAAACTATTGGAATTCCAATGGAAGCCAATTATGCACCCTTACTTGCAGACATCTTTTTATGCTGCTATGAAAGTGAATTTATGTTAAATTTATTTAAGTCTGGAGATCTAGCTCTTGTTGATAAGTTTAATAGCACGTTTAGATATATTGATGATATTCTAAGTTTAGATAATCCTGTGTTTACAGATAACATTCATTCGATATACCCTTCACAATTGCAACTTAATAAATCTAATACATCCGTTTAAAAAGCATCCTATTTAGATTTGCAACTTGAAGTAAAGGAATATATATTGAGCATCAATCTTTATGATAAGCGTGATGATTTTAATTTTAAAATAATTAATTACCCTTCTTTAGATGGTGATGTTCCTATTTCACCATCGTATGGTGATTTTATTGCACAGTTAATACGATTTGCTAGAATATGTACAGATGTAAAAAATCAGCTCTCGCAGTAAACTTATGACGCAAAAACTTCTAAAACAGGGTTTCCGATATTTAAAATTAAGGAAAACTTTCTCTAAATTTGTTAATAGTCATTATAATCTCATATCAAAGTACAATAGTAGTCTTAAATCGCTCATTGCTGATAGTATTGCTCATCCCGATTTTTATTGTGATGTTTTAAAGAAAATTCGTAAAATTAAAATGTTTCCAGCAGGTAGTTGGACAGATAGACTTAATGAATTACTTGGATTTTATTTAAACCGTGGATATAAAGGCAGTATTTTGAAGAGCACTTGCTTTCTTGTTTTTGAAGATGAATACCTGAAACAAAATATTGGGTTGAATATAGCATCCTTTCATAACGAAACTTTCAGTGCTTTGATTTTTATGAAGAATTTGCTAATTCATGTTATCTTTAAAACCTTTTTTGGCGGACACGTGATGACTGACTCCGAGTGTTTTGGCTGTGACTTAAATTCCCAATCGGAACTCCTCGGCTAGTATCAAGATATGGCCTCGGATATAATACGGGTCGTAAGAAAATAGTCCATCATGGCCGACCAAGAAGGTGTTCAAACAATCAAGAGATATGTTAGTCCAAAGACAGAATGAGGAGCGAACTTTTACCACTTATTTGTGTGTAAGTGTTATTTTTATACTTATTGTATTTTAATAAAGTATAAAAATAGTTTTAAAAGAGCCCTAATGAGAAACTAATTGGAAATGTCATTAATTCTTAGTGGGTGGGGTAAAGTCTTCTTTCATTTGACAGATTCTAATATAGTAAATAACAAGTTTGAAGCTCCAGTGATCAGTGGCAAAAATTAAGAAAAGAAATACTCTATTTGATTTTTTTCAAGTAACAAATAAGTCTGAATCTGACTTACATGTAACTTAGATCGATAATAGGTTAGACTTTCTTTCTCAGTGTATTTATCTCATACATTTCATATCATTAACTTTATTTTTTTATAATTAAAATTAACATTCTTTTAACCAAGGATGTATGGTTTATATGTCCGTGAGTGTTGGTATTGAACAACTTAATGTAATGGCACAATTGAATGTCTCGGCCCTGTTCACTAACATAGTTCTCTAAATAAATTAGATCTTCATTCTATTGGTTTAACAAAATGAGTTTGAACGCATAAACCAGCACACATTTCTTTCAAGACTAAATTCTATGATATCCACCAGTGGTGGTGATGCAGAAACATTAAAAAATGCTGACATTTTTACTGTGCCAATGAAATGCAGACATTTAAATTTTAATCTTATTGTCATTTTCAGAGAAGAGTATGGTACCAGGGGTGCAGCTGACTCTGATTCCCGGCTTGTTCTAATGAAAAAAGGCAGATGAGGTAATGGATGTGCTATTTTCGAAATTCGGACAATAATTTAACAGTCAAGTATCCTATTGGTTTAAGCCCCAAAAGTACCTGCATGTTTGTACAATTAACCAACAAGGATTGACAGTATTAAAATATCAACATTGTAGATGAATTAAAACATGATAACAATTTCATTTCATATTTTTTAATTTACCAGTAGTCCAGAGCTAAAAGCTGCTCTCTCACAGATTGACAGTTCTTCTTGGTCATTCTTCAAAGGCCCAAAGGAGTAATTAAAATTAAATTTACACATATAATTAATTATATGGCTTAAAGCAATAGCAAAAAAATATTTTCCAAACAATTGAAATCTGTTCTATTATGTGTGATCTTATATGACTAGTTGTGGGAATTTTTACCAAATTTTCAAACTTGTATATGAAAGACTGTGATCTGATATTATGTCAGCAGTCTAATATCACTGGTTTCCATACATTTGCACAATAATTGCCAATTGGCTCGTTTAAAGACAAAAATAAAAAAAGGTGTCAGAACAGTAAAACTGTGAGGATGCAGCTTTAAATTGGTGTTGCACTTAATGTTTTGTGAATACTTTTCTGTTGTTGTACAGGCTTTTAAAATAATTGATCTGAAAATATAATTCCTATTATTGTTGTATTTTCTG
Organism: Mya arenaria; assembly: GCF_026914265.1. Taxonomy (NCBI): domain Eukaryota; kingdom Metazoa; phylum Mollusca; class Bivalvia; order Myida; family Myidae; genus Mya; species Mya arenaria. Next base: position 4,210,305 of record NC_069134.1, read on the forward strand.
TTTTCTATTTCAGGCACTGGAATCCGAATGTAATCAAAAATGCCATTGTATGAGGATTGACCTGCAATACCTGGAAATCATCTAACACAACTGCAACGCCTACTTTGGAAAAATGAGTGCAAGATGGAAACAAAGCTTTCAGTGGAACATCTTGTCATCTCAAATATTTGATGACTTACATACTGATGTGAAGTTGAAGATAAAACTCATCTGTTGGTCCGTGATTATTAAATAAATCCGAACATATATTTTAAAAGGGTAATATGGTAAAGGATTTATCTACGATTAAAGTGGTTTTCCTATATTATGGAGAGAAGATAACTACAAAAACAGAAACAGATGGCATCGGCAGACCAAATAAAGGAGGACTATTTTGTTCAGTTCAATTTTTAAGACTTCAGAAAATCCGTTAAAAGGGCACATCCTTGCAAATGCCATATTGTAAACTGGGCTCTTTAAAATGTGAAAAGGTGAAAGTGGTCTAGAGGATAAGCCTCAAATTCAAGGTTGTGAGTTCAAGACCTCCAAGACACTTTCTCTTGACCTCAGGAAAAGGATGTCCATACTTGTTTCTACTTAGGCAACAGACTTAAGAGTGATTTTGTAAGCTTCCAGCTTGTATAGCAATCTGATAAGGCATAAATTAAGATACTAGCTGACTTGCAAACAGTTTTTCCATTTGTGATGATTTATTTTTCAGTCTGTTAGAATTCTCAGTCTTATTAGAAGTGATGCGCATTGCTTACTGCAACCAATATTTATTTTCTTTATTAAGTTAAATTTAACGAACACATAACATGACTTGTGATTTTACAGATGCATGTTTATTTCGTTGATTGTATGAGTTTATTTTCTCAAATGATGTAATAAAAGTTATTCTGAATGACTGTCCATTTTTGTTGGAAGAAAATGTGTTGAGGTTTTGGCATAGCATAGTGTCATCATCATCATTGTGTACAAAAAAATATTGTGAAGTCTCCCAAAAGACTCAATGCACTTAAAAGGGCTTGGCACAGAAATGAAAGTAAAAATGGGAGCAAAACCTAATTTATCATTAATTTTACATGGGATTGCATACAGATGGCTCTGTAATTACTTGACTAATATTAAAAATAAAATTAAGAGACATGTTATGTTGATCCAAACTGTAAATATTCTTGATTGCATTTTATGGAGTTGGACATAAAAGAGTCATTTGGTGAAGAGTGATCCAAAGGCTAATTATTCAAAATAGATTAAGTATTATTGAAAAAATCTGGTATACATTGCTGAAAAGCTTAGTAACCTGGCTAAATATTTGTTTAAGGCTTTTATTTACAAAAAAATAAATCAGTTGAGTATCTTATCAGTTACTCTTATGGTGTTGTTGTTTTTAATAAAAAATGACAATTTACTCAAAGATATTGAGACTAATAATTATAGCTTAAGACAAATATAATGTGTAAGGAAACTTCTAATGAGTTGGTTTTATCCACAGCCTAGGAGGTAAAGTGAAGCATGATCTGCCTTGAACAAATACAATTTTAAGACAAGTTCTGTCAACTTAGTGCACCAGTCAATTGTAACTTCCCCCCCCCCAGCCCAGGTCCGGGGGAATACTGGGGTTAACCCGGGGAAATGGGCTGTGTTTTTACCTATCAGGTGGCCCTGCAGTGCTGGGTGAATGCGGTGGTTTTATCTTCGCTTAAAATGTAGAGGGAAATGGACCTTACCTAGAGTCCCTGGGGTGTGGGGACATTTGGCAGGGATTTTGCCATTGGATCGTCCGCGCAGGGTGGGGATTTTAGCCGGGGTTGGCTGTACTGAAAGTCAAAGTCCCCACTATTCCCCAGACCTGGGGGCCGTGGTTACAATTGTCTGGTGCATATCCACATGAACGTTGTACTGGTACTCTAACAATTGAGCTTACTGCGTGGATAGTCACCGCCCCACCCCAACCCCACAGAACTGTTTACACAAAAAAATCTGCAGCCCAAACCCAATAATGCTGAAGTAAAGGCATGCATAGATTTCAGCTGGTAAAGCTGACTGGGTGCCAAGCTCACACCCATCCTTCCACAACCCACAAAACTCTGCACAATGCAATCAATGCATGATTTTACAGAATAGTAATGTTGTTTTAATGGCAAGGCATGGTGTGAAAAATAACACGGCAAAGTATGACTTAAAACTTACATTTCATAGGGTATTCCTATAACTGTTGAGAAAATGTTGACATTTAGTCCATGCATGCATTTAATCCGATGTAATAATTCATGCATGCCATGAACCGTATGATCATTTCAATGACTGTCAAGTACATTTTCTGTGTGCTCACGATTTTTCTAGAGGAAATAGAGTGCTTCAACTATATGGAAACATCTAAATATTCATAAAACGAACATTCTTTGAGGTTACAATAAATATTTTCTCTTAAACAAGCACATTTAATTTAACACAATCCATTTCCTTGTTGTTACAATGGGCCTTCTTTACGCGGATTGAAAACGGTGTTAATCGCCGGCAGCCGCATCGCACTTTCGTATATCCTTACTACTATTTACGAGGTCTATATCGAAGCTTTCGGGGATGGCCGAGTTGTTACGATTGTTAAATTCCTTCAAATATTGTACATTTTCAAATCATTTGGAAGAAGAGAATAGCATATACTAGTCGCTTTTATTTTTAATAATGTTTTTCTTTATTTTTTCCTAGTTTTAGTACAATGATGCTTTTTATTATGAAACTCTATGATCACACAGTTTTAAACCTTTTATTTTATAAGGGAGACTGTGTGTGATGTTTTTGGTTTCTAACGAAGACTGCATCGTATCTTTGAAAAGTATTTGCATTAGGTGCTCTGAATTGTTTCCCTCCGTCTGCAGATAGAGTTGGGATCTCTAATCATTGAAGTACTTGGGGTTTACCTTTTTGTTTTTTTAATATTATTTGTTTTATTGATAAGTTTCCTCAAGTTAATGCATACTTTGATAAGATTTATCTATTGCGTTTTATCTTTGTTAATAATTGTTGGGATAAGCGTGAGGTTTGTGCACATAAACTGGTTTAAAAGCTCAGTAAATTTACATTTTACTGACCGTTCCAAGGCGGTACCTAGCAATTCTTGATAAACATACCAATTATTTATATATATATATACATAGTATTTATGCACTATGCTGTTTGTAGATTTGTGTGTAGTTCTATGTTTTTTGTTTGTGAATTTGTGTTCTATGTCTTTGGTGTTTGCCCATTGCCACTAAACCGGGTTTATGTTGAAACTTTTTGCTACTGAGCATGTTTCTGTAGCTTTTTTTGCATATATATTGTGACCAAAGAAATCATTGTTTCTTCTTTAGTCGACGACTCTGTTTTATATTAGTCGCTATTGAGATGGTTACATTTAACTACTTTAAATTGCCTCGAGAATGCAGGTTGTATTTGTTTTAAAGATATTTGTTTAGACTACAAGTTGTAGTGCTATATATTGGATCAAGCTATGATGTCAGTATTATTTAGTATGTTCAAGTAGTAGTTTGTAATAATAAATAAATGTCTTTCGATACAAAACGTAGATGACATATGTATTTATATATATAGTCGATTAGATTGGCGAAGAAGGGCATGATGAAACACAGGTAACATACACCACAATGGTATTGGAAAAAGCAGATAACATAAACTGTACATTGTTCTCAATTCATTACTTTATCAATTTAATTTTAATATAGAATAAAAGCTCTTTACATCGATACACATCCGAAATTGCAAAGCGAAATTGTGGTGCTATTTATTCCTTTATAGGATTGAACGCATCAGAAGCTTCAAGTATTGATGCAGGTGTGTGAACGTTTGAACCTATAATAATATAACTTTTATATGTAAAAGTGTTTGCACCCATTAAGTGAGGTATGAAAAGAAATGTACAACGAGCGCATATTACACGTTATATAATAACTTCTTTATAAGAGATTATTTTGTTTTTGAGAGTGTCTAAGCTAATGCATTAGTGTTCATATCAGAATAGTAACCCTTCTGGGCATGAAGTATCGTGTAAATAAGTTACAACTGTAATTTAATATACGCTCGATAATCTTGCAAAGTAAGCTCTCAAACATGGAACACAACATCTACCTCACATACCCATCGTCATAAAGTTAAGAAAGTTAAGTTTGAACCGAAGAAATCTTATGTATTTGATTGACTGATTGATGCTTATTAAGGTTGAAGCACACTATAAACACAATAAAACACATTCACGTACATAATACGGTCGTTTAAAAAGTGACATTAATATAGGGTAAATACACCTTTTTGAGGTCGTTATCATCTGCAAAGGTCCGCAAAATGGTTTACAGCCCAAGTGCGTAGCATTTTAAGAGCCCTTGCAAATGGTAACTACCGAAAAAAGGTGTATTATCGCTTTTATTGCATAAAAAACACACCATGAGAATCGCTTGTGTTTAAAAAAGCTGTTAATGCCTCGAAAATGCAAAAACAATTAGTTCAAAATAACCTCCATAACAGGTGCTTGTGTGACGTCATGAGTGATGTCATTGATTTTTTTTTACATTAAGCTCGATTCGGGCCGCAACATAACTCCACAGTTGCATTTTGTTTCGACGCCATTTTTTGCAGTGTCCATTCGTTTAAAAAGTTTTTTTGTTTGAAAATTGACTTGAATACTGGGATTATTTACAAACAAGAAGTATTGGGTAATCAATTAATTACCGATATAGTCCTACTTTAACCATTATTTGTTTTGACAACTATTTTAAGCCTGAAAATTTTGTAAACATGTTCTTGATAAAATGTACTGCATCTTCAGCATCAGAGAAAAAAATATTTGATATTTCTTTGTTCATTGCATACGACGTTATGGAATCATGTCCATATAAGTCGTATGTTCTGAATAAAATCGACAGAAATAACTAAGGTTCGGCGGAGTTGAACGTTTTAGACTTAATTCAGTGCTTTTAAGGGAAAACAACTGCAGAAAGTACTATGTAGTAAACACACGTCAGCTTGCCAGGAAAAGACACTTGCGGTTTATTTAATTTGTTGATATTTGTATACAGCTATATGCTGAATTTTTTTTGTGTGCTAAAGTTGGAATCGTTGACCCACTTTCGGTCAGAAACCAGGTCACTCAGCTGCCATTGTTATGATGCCAGCCCTGAAAGCGCTTATGTAAAACAAAAAGCCGGTCATTAATGGCACGTGAATTTACTGAATAATGCACGTTTTCTACCGATAACGCCCGGGTTTTTGCGTTTTTACACACCACGATAACGGACCCAAAACACACATTTTATGCAATAATTAGCAATAACGTACTTGATTCTTTATCATACTTAATATATCATCACAAACAATGGTTGGATAACAGGATGACTATAACAAATTAAATGTATTTGTGGACTAAAAAAATTAGAAACTGTAGTTGGTAACTTTAGTATGGCGTAATATAACCGAGGATGTCTCCTCAAGGTTGGGAGCCTATTTCCTTTGAAATATTTGCCATTTAAATAAAGTTATTTGATTTCCTTTTACTTCATATCATCAAAATATTATAATTAGACTTTAATTCCTTAAAAGAAGTTACAATCGAAATGGTTCGAAACCCGACCGTATCAACTTAAGTTTGACATCACGATTTGTTATGGTAACGTATTTAGTCCACTTTAAACGGAATTTATACCATCGAAATACCGTTGGTTATACCTCTGTACACTGAAGTTGTTAGGGTGTATATGGATTCGGCATGTCCGTGCGTCCTTCCATATGTATGTCCGTAAAAATAATTGGTGTGTGCTACATCTTCAAAACAGCAGAACGGACATGGGTGCATTCATTCATATTGTCCAAACATATATCAAATGTATGCATTTTTCATCAATCATTACCTATAGCATTATAGGATGATTAATTGAATATCATATATTGTTTTTTACATAAGCGGGGTCATTCTATATATTATTTTATTTGAAAGAAAACAATAGATGCATGGTATTAAATAACTAAATAAACAATTCAAAATTATTGAATTATATTTATTACAGACATATAAATTGGTTTATAGGTCTGAATATTTATCATGTATATTACACCAATATAACCACTCTCGGACGTCGACCGTTGTCCAGTATTGCGACCAAGTAATCAGCCATTTTGAAGGACTTTGCATGCATATCATTCAAATATCATTCAAATAAATCATCAACATCTTTTGTTTGAATACTGTCTACAATTTCATTATTTATGAGTTAACATGCTTCTAGATTGCATGTCTTAAAATTGATACTACTTAAAGACCATCGCCATAAATAAAGCATTTAGACATGAGTGCCTGTTCCCTAAACAAACACATTGAAATAGTCATATTTGCTCAGTTTTTATGTCAATTGTTCAACAGACTCATTCAGGCTTAGCATTGGCTTTTCATAAAGAAAGATAGTATTTATTGTTTAAAGTGTGGAAATCTAGGTGGGGGCATTAATGTAATATATAACACCCTCCATGAGATCTATTCAAGTGTTACATAAAATGATAAAAGAAATCAACAATCACTTGTTTCAAATACCTTCTTTTAAATGCAGGCTATAGATCTTTCAAACTGAAAAAAAAAACACAATGTTGATGAAATTCTAGTCCTTCGTTGAAAATTAAAACCGAAAAGAAAAGAATTTTGGTGTTTGGTATTCAGACCAAATGTCAATACTTTTATGCATATTTTTACTTATATTGGTAAGTTTATAGGATAGCTTGATTTATAAGATATTTACTGCGTGTCAGAAAATGTCAATACGTCTATTGTGTATAAATCGGTTTAAAGATATTCAAGGCCAGCATGGAACAACATCGACCATTAAGGCACTTTGATACTAAGGATTTTAAAGGTAAAGGTAAATAATACCAGAATGGTCCAAACACTCATCAGCGTGTCAGATCAAATGTCAATCATTTTATTGCGCGGGCGCATCGTGATTGTTTTAGAAGTGTCCCTGGTGCAATGGGCTTGCGCATGCGGCGTTTTCATCGTTTTGATCGCGCATGCGCCGTTTCTTACCGTCCGCTCTCGGATAATTCCGAAGCAGTTCGCCATTAGACTGGTTCCTGTTCGATTTTGCAATAGAAGATTGGTAATCTTCTAATATGTGAAGCTTTGAAAATATAAGGCAAATTAAAACCAGAGATTTTTTTAAATAACTCTTTTAGAGAAAACATATCATAAATGCACAGTTGTTGAGAAAACTTCTCTTTTTAGTTTAAATATGTTTACCTAAAAGAATAAACCACGAATGCGCAGAATGTATAATCTTAGCAAATCGGTGAACCAGTCTATTATCTGATTACATGACGTGTACGGGTCAGATGCAAGCGTCCAGTAGATTAGGGATATCGAGGTCAACACGCTGGCGGTTGGGGAAAGGTATTTTCATTTTCTTTTTACGTAGTGAACTGAAAAACTATTGTTATTTTATATTTATCATTTTAAAAGCAGGTTTCGTGTCTTTCGATTTAAACAGTAGCACGGTTTTTTTGCGGTATTCCTACTTTCATTTTGGACAACATTGAAGGCTTTTCCAAATTGCGTCATTAAAACCAGGAATGATAGCCGTCCAATGAAAACGCTTCTTGCATTTCAGATTTAGGCGAATGTGCGGTCAAGGTCAAAATTGCGAGAGGCTGAATCGAAGTGAAATACCGCAACAAAAACGTTCGATTTGGACATTAACGCGTCTAACTGAATGAGTCACAATGGTAGGGATGATATTTCAAGCCCTTCTTTGTAATGCATACGCAAAGTTTGCATGTCAGTCTGTATGTAACGAGTTTAAGGTGATTTGTTCGTAGTCATTACATTTTTGCATCGTTTTCATTATGCACCAGTTATTATTTTAGACAAATGCATCAGTCAATTAAAACCACGCCCCCCGGTCAGGGGAATAGCGAGGACCCTGACCATAGGTCCAGCCAATCTTGGCTAAAATCACGTCCTGCGGGGATGAACAGATGGTTTAATCTCGCCAAATGCCCTGCACCCCAGGGGCCCTAGGTAAGGCCCATTCCCCGCTATAATTTAAGCGAGACACAACCATCCCATTCACCCGGTAATGCAGGGCCACCTGAAAGTTAAAAACATGGTCCATTTCCCCGGCTATCCCCGGTATACCCCCAGACCTTGGGGGTCGTGGTTACAATTGACTGGTGCATTAGTTTAAAATAATAAACATGTTTTACGGGATTCTGTCTCAATAAAATGTATATTTATATTTATCATCCTACATTCCAGTTTCTACCACAAGAGTTGTAAATATTGAACAGAGAGGGCTTCATCTTCAAGATGAAAACTGCAAAAAATGGCCACCAACAATAATGGGCCAGGACTGAGGAGTTCCAAGAAATGAGTATTCTTCAGCCCACAAATATCAGTGCTGCCCCGCTGCCCAAAACCAGGTTTGTTCTCTTTCTTAGTTTCCTGTTAACTTTATGGTTTCAGAACAATAGCCAGCATTCATATTAAAAATGAAATCCCAAACCTTCTGCATTTTGTGTTGCTATGTAACACAACTAAAGCTAGGCAAATATTTTGCTAAGTTTTTAACTGCAACTTTAAATAGCATTGCTTTTGGTATTAACATTCAACCTTTAATAAAACAAAAACATATGGATGTTTCAATGCATTTCAATAAATAATTGAATGTATTTACAATTATTCACAATTTCATATAATGTTTAAAAAAAAATTAACTCTACAAGCTTACATTATTTCACAATATAATCTTTTTTTAGACATCATTTTGATTTTTATTTCGCACAAAAATACATGACCTAAAAACAAGCCTTCCTTAAAATTAATAACATTTTTTTACTTTTTTCTAACAAAATTGCTTAACTCAATAGCTGAATAAAGGAATGAAATCATTACTTGTATATAAATACTTAATCTTAATTATTATTCTGCAATTCATGCATCAATGTTTGATTTGTATAACCTGATTCAGAATTGACATCAAATTGCCAATTACCTGTCAATTCACATTTCGAATAAAGCTTATGAAATCAACCTTGAAACCTAACAAATTCACCTCAGTTTAATGTTTAGAGTTATTTCATTTCTCATGTTTCATGTTATCAGGTCTTCAGTGCTACATTCACTTATCATGATATCATAACAAACTCCTTTCATATCTTTTTAGAGTGTGGCAAAAAGTAAATGGACCTTGACAAATTTCCTCTATGTTAGAGCCAGTCCCTTACACAAGTGGCCTACTTTTGCACAGCTGAGGTTGTTATCAAACGCAGCAGTAGGTATGAAATGCGGAAACTGTTCCAACTTGATCTTCAACAGTTGAGTTACTCCTCATCACAATACCTGAACTGAAAACAATCGGTGATGATCCTGCACTTCACTTCTACCCCACAGTGCTCTTCCCTATAAACGCTAGAGGAAAGTTTGAAAATGAAAAACTTGTCATTGCAAGTGTGAAAGGACCAATTGATTCTTAACAAAACAACCTGCCTCAATGCTTTAGCTGACACTACACACAAGGCAATTTGTTTTTCTCGCAACCTGACCGGTATGTTGAATCTGATCGAAATTGTACACAACCACTGGTCAAGAATATAGAAATACAAGTTGTATGATCAGTAACCTAAAATATTCTTGAATATTTAAACATAATAAAAAGGTATGTTGAATTTGATCAAAATTGTACACAACCACTGGTCAAGAATATAGAAATACAAGTTGTATGATCAGTAACCTAAAATATTCTTGAATATTTGAACATAATAAAAAAGTATTCTTTAAAGTTATACATATTGTGTGTAGTGTAGGTAAGATCAATGTCAAGGCTATTTTGGCTAAAAAAAAGGAAAATGAGTCTTGATTCATAACATCGATGAAATAGCAAGCCTTAAGTATTTTCGATAAAGTGATACATATATTTTGTGGTGATGTCATAACCTTGTTTCACTGTTTTTGAAGAGAAAACACATGTTATAAATATATTATCACATTTGTGTTTTTTTAGCTCGACTATTTTAAGAATAAGGTGGGCTATACTATTGGCTCTGGTGTCGGTGTCTGGTTCAAGTTTTAGGGCAAGTTGGGATTTTCACTTATAAGTCCAATACCCTTCATTCAATTGACTTAATACCTCACACAGTTGTTCAGGGCCATCATATAATGGGAATAGATAACTCCTTTATACAAGTTATGGCCCCTGATTGACTATCAAACTTAGGTTAAAGTTTATTGATAACTTCTCTACCATTCGTTCATTTAACTTAATACTTGACCCATTTGTTCAGGACCATCACACAATGAGGTTACATAACTCTGTATTATCCTCAATACAAGTTATAGCCCCTGATTGACTTAGTTTAAAGGTTTAGGGCAGGTTAAAGGAACAAGTTGGGATTTTCACTAATAAGTCCAATACCCTTCATTCAATTCACTTACCGTAATACTTTACACAGATGTTCAGAGCCATCACATAATTAGGTAAGATAACTCCATATCATATTTTATTCACATAATGGCCCCTGATTGACTATGGAACTTAGGTTAAAATTTTAGGGCAGGTTGATATATTGATTGATAACTTCTATACCCTTCATTCACATTATCCGTAATACAAGTTATGGCCCCTGATTGACTTAGGTTAAAGTTTTAGGGCAAGTTAAAGTTTTAGGGCAAATTGGGATTTTAATAAAAAAAACTTCTATACCTTCATTTAATGCACTTAATACTTCGCAGAATTATTGACGACCATCTTACACTAAGGAACATAACTTCATGTTAACCCTAAATACAAATTATTGCACTTGAATGTTTTTTTTTTCTTTTTAACTCTTCTTTTAATATCTTCAGAAAGGCACATTTTTATATTCCTAACCACATTTTCATAAAGGGAAAACAAGATATTTGAATGACCTGTGTCATTGTTCGGGTGGGCTGGTGTTAGAGCAGCGTCAAAGTCACCTTATGTATCGAATAATTTTAGTTAGGTTTGACATACAGAGACCAAACTTGGTATATGCAAAGAGTTTATGGAGACCTTTTATGGGAATGCGTTTGAGGCCCCTATGATCAAGGTCAAGGTTACTATAAATAGAAAAAGGGTTGGTTTTGAATAACTTAAGTAAGGGTCTTCTAATTGGTACCAAATTTGGTATATAGGAGGAGTTTATAGAGACCTTTCCTGAGATTGTGTTTTTGGCCCCGAGAGTTATGGTCTAGGTCAAGGTCAAAATAGAAATATGGTAAGTACTGAATAACTCAAGTAAGGATTGACATAGTGTGACCAAACTTGGTATATAGGACAAGTTCATGCAGAGCTTTAATGGATGCTTTTTGGCCCCCTAGCGTCGTTGTCACTGTTACTAAAAATAGATTACTGTTTCAGTAAAGGCTGACATACTGTGACCAAACTTGATATATGTAGGAAGAGTTTATAGCGCGGACACGAGTATGTGTACTCTGACATTTAAATATCTCGTGTGACTTTGATCTTTGAGTTATGGACCCTGGTCAATGTCACTGCTCATCGTCTCAATGAGGATAACATTTGTACCAAGCAATATGGTAATCCATCAATGCATAAGTAAGTTATAGCACGGACACGAAATGTTACAGCCAGACGGACAGACAGACTGATGAAGTGTTTCTGTAATCCCCTCCCCACTCCGTGGCGGGGGATTTGAAATTTGATATTTATAAAATAGTGTACTTACATTTTTTCCATTGTTCTGTTTTACCATTCTGTCAATATGTTAAGTGACAGTTGTGCCAATATCTTACAGTCACCATATATGACTTTACAGAATCGTAACATTATTTAATAACCTCATCATAATGATTACTTATCTTCCTATTGTTTTCTTAAATGTTCTGCAATTTCAATAATTATTTACAAAACATGTTCCTAAAATCAGAGACATTTGACAGTATTATAAGAATTCTCATTCAAGGTTTTGTCTATCTGAACACTGATGTTTGCATAATGCCCTGTAGATATCACTATGCTTTTGCTAAGTTTAATTCCCATTAATGTTTAAATTTATTTCTCATATATATGTACATATATTTAACAATGTTCTGTTTTTCAACATCTCAATTAAACAGTTACAAAATGTTAATTTACAAGAAATACTTGTCTTGGAAAGCGCAAATTTTGTGTTAATATCCGCAAACAAATGATTTAAGATTACTGACAAAAGATCAAATCACAGATTTTCATATTTCCATTTGAAAATTAATGTCTTATGGCTAAAGCTGTTACTACCAGTTTAAGAAAATTGCATAAAACATCAATTTTTGAACTTGCGTATAAAAATCTGCATTCTTTTTTTATCAGCTGTCTTATATAACTGGTTTCAATGGATTTTCGCAAAATATGGCTCGTTCTTAGTCAAAAAATGAAAAAGTTGTCAAACATTCAATCTGTGAGAGTGCAGCTTTAACTCTGATGAATATATCATTCAATGTCTCTTTTATAGGCACTGACTCTCCATTTACAAACATTAGAATTCATAATGCTTAAAAAAGTATGCCTGTTTCAACTTCTCAACTTACCCTGCTTTTTTTGCATTACCCTTAACCATTCTATTGTGTGTTGTTGTTTTTCATTTTCGTGATTTATGACTTTTCAAACTTTAAAAAATAATGGCCTTTTGGCTATCAACCATATCAGCAATGCTTATACTGATAATATAAAACTCCAGGCATATCATTTATAGTTTTGCGTTTGACAACTTTCAACTTTTAAGTTAGTAAATCATTTAACAAATATACCTATTTTCAACCCAATTTATTCCAACATAACAACTGAAACTGAGTCTTTTTAAGCCCCCCCCCCCCCATGAAAAACATATTTATCACCCTATTAATAGTTTCATTCAAATACTGTGCATTTGCATACTGGGTACATATTACTAGGTTTTCATGCATTTTCATTTATATTCTTTTCTTTCATACCTGTTCTATTTCATTGCTTATGAAATAGTACCAGCATGTATTTTAGTATTGTATTAATTTGTCTGTATATGTCGCACTTACACCAAATTTTAACAAATATTATTTCTATTGTTTATTACATTTCAGTACAACTCTACCATTCCCAGCATACATACTAACTCTGTATATTTTGTTATCATGCTTATTACTCTTTGTTGAATACAAAATGTATATCAAATGTCATATTGCTCATGTTCTTTCTTATTTGTATATATTTTCACATTTCAGTAATACTCAATGCAGTATTTATTCTTATATTTCAATGTCATATTTTAAAGAATTGAAAAGTTTTACAGGCAAAATAACATTAACACATTTCCACCAAACTTTGTACAAATGCTTCACTTTTCATGTATTAGAACATATTCCTCACTTCATTTCATTGTAACCTATAATTTTCAGCACTTTCTTCATAAATCTTTTGTGTCATCATATTTCCATACACATTAAGTGATCAACTTCCTAGTCATACCACTATCAACCTGCATCACATTCTGCTCATCATTCTTATATCTTATGCCTTAAAAGTGCATAATGCATGATGATTACATAATGTTTATTGCCTGTAAGTGTCAGTATATGCTAAACTTCTTTCTTTGGTTAAAAACATCCTGCGTGCCTATAAATCATCTACGCCACAGAACAAGGAAAATGACATTAATAATGATGATCAGACTTCTTTCTTTCAGCTCATGTATAACCAACTTCTTTCAGTTTATGTTAAATGTATTTTTTTTAATTGTGTTAAAATCTGTTACATAAGCAAACAGTTTTATGTGTTTTTCAGTTAGAAACAATGGCTTTGTAACACTTAATTATAACGGTCAACTTGTTTCGCGGATTATTAGCCAAAAGTAAACATTGTTTTAAGCATATGTCCTTAATTAGTTTTTTGGATTAACGTTTGGTGCTACTCCTGTTTAAAGTCAACATTTCATCAAAGTACAAATTCTCAACGTTTCGAACTTTGCCCAGAATTTACCAAATCATGTTGGCATATTTAACATTTTAGCTATCATATCAGCCACTCCAAAAGAAAACCACCACTGTGGCCATGTTGTCTTTTATAAATGTGTGTATATTGATACAGTTCATGAATAAAGTTATTTGATACAATTATGGTTTCTGTCATAGATATACCATCAGTTGTACAATTGTTATTGTGTTAAGTTTTATTTTCATTTCAAAACAACAGCCCAATTCTGTCATCTTTTAAGTAACTTCATTTCACTGACATCTACAATCAATGTTAGTCCTTACTTCATTTACTTCGTTCTGACCCTACATATAGACTTGCATAACCAATAGTTGGCCCGCGCTAACATCCAATTGCTGCATCTTGCAGCAACTTTTGTACTTGTTGTCTGTACTAATGGGCATATTGATTGTCGAGGCTCTAATGGTCAGCTAACTGAACATTAAATTTTTATCGGTTTTCCAGATCGAAGGGCAAAACTTAAATGCTCTGTATTTACGTGTTTAAAAGAAAGCTAGGGTAGTTTGGTCCACATAATAGTCAGTTTTTAAGGCGTGTCTAATCAATTGTCGGATTTAAAGATAGCTTGGTTAGTATGGTCAAAACAATGACCGGTTTCGAGTTGCTAGGCAAAAGGAAAGTAATTCAATGTTCTGTATATATGGGTTTTAAATAGTTATGTTACTAATTGGCAAACATTGACTCGTTATTAAACTTGAGGTTGATATAGGTAATACATTCTAATAAAACACACACAAAGGTTTAAAACGTTTACTAGGTAAGCGATTTAGGGCCATCAGGTTCCTCTTGTTATTTATGTTTCGGAATTTTGAATAGAGGGAAATCTTGCTTTTTAATAGCGTGTGATGTGTATTTTAACATAAAATGTGTTAAACGAATGATTTCGTTCTACAATGGAAAACTAGTATAGGGGCCCCTCCGTAGTCAAATTTGCATAATGACATCATCAATTATAAATAGCCCTCCGTAGTCAAATTTGCATAATGGCATTATCATTGAGATCTTGACAACATCCTCATATTTGGCGCTAATAAATTTGGTTTCGACCTAGCGTTTTGTATAATTAAGATTTAATCTATTTACATTAATAAAGGTGAAGTAGGTGTCTCGCCAGTCCAGCTTTTTTAATAAACAGCGGATGACATGTTAATCATGTGAGTTTGATTGAGTAGCAGCTCAACTCAACTCAACTCAACATCTTTATTTCCCCCATGGCTGGAGATATTCATGGTATATACAAACATTTATAGACATAGAACGTATATAATATATGTATAATAATAGTACAGTTCTAAATTATTGCGTATTGGTGTCAAAATATTTATACAAACATTGCAGGATATAGCTTCATATCTAAGTATAAATAGAAAGCTTATATTCTACATGCAAATAAAATTAGTCTATTTGACTTCCATGATAGTATAGTTGTATGTGATTCGCCGCTTGGATGCAAAAATCTTGTCAAAACGAAATACAAGAGATTTGCAGCAGCGAGTTATAGCATACATAATTTTGTTTACGTTAGAAGGATAACATGAGCATAGATTAATTGATAAGAGTAATCCATAAATTGCCTAGCAGTTTTATATGAAAAATGTCACTATGTTGACTCCCGCCTAGACGAAACAGCACATTGTAGAGCTTGGATTTTACTAACGAAAGGTTAGTAAAAGTATCTGTTTAAACAGCGTGTAATAAATTTAAAACATAATTTCAAAAATACGACGTGTTGATCGATTTCCAGTAGTGGCTCGATTGGGGCCCCTAAAACCTTTAAGCACCAGGTAAGGCTGTCAAGAGAAGAAAGAGTGTCACAAAAGTCGTGGTTGAAAGCTTCTTTTAGTTGGTTTGTAAAGTTTGCTTTTTCGAATAGTGTAGCTTTACATTCACACAGAACATGTGTCAGTTCTTCCTGGTATATCCTGTCACATTTAATGCAGGTTCTTGTCGCAAGCACAGCTGATCTGCACCATAGTTTTGCTATTAATCTAAGAGTCTCCCTGAATACACTTTTTCTTGAAACAGAGTATATTATAGAAGGCGAGACTACAGGGTGGAGGATTCGAAACAATATAAACTCACAGTCATTTGCGGTGCGATTTTCCCAGCAGTTGACTTCTAGTAATTTGACTGAGTTATTAACAATCCTTTTCCATGTTGTTTTGAGTGGTAATTGAAATGACACGGTAAGGTACTCATTAAGTAAAAATTGCAAATTGTACTTTGTGAGTATTCTGCATATGTCCGGGATAAAACCAAGTTTAACAGAGTAATTGTCTTCCAAATACATACAATATTTCCTGATGAAAATCTCTTTCGTTATACAATGTTGAGGCAAATTTAAAATTTTATACAAAAACATCAGTTTACGTTTATCGATCTGGCCACAGAGGCGGTTAAGTCCGAGCATGGATTCCGACAAATCAGATCTAACTTGGGAGGGAAAACCTTGCACTTTCTTTGCCACAAGGTGTTGAAATCGATCGACTGTTTTTGTGTCATTTACGGTCATGTTGTTCCATAGTTCAGAGCCGTAAAGTGTTATCGGGACAATAATCTTTTGGTATAAGCTGCATGAAACGAGAGGGCCTACTCCGAACGGATGGACACCCTGCCCGACCATAGAGAATAGGGCATTTTTCGCTTTTTGAATGCGTTGTGTTATGCGTCCGTGCAGTTTTAAGTTTGAATCCTGCAGTATACCTAGATGAGTAGTGGATGTGACTTGTTGGATGATACGCTCACCGTACATGATAAGGATTTGGGGGACGCTGCGGCGTGGTGAAAATACTATTACATCAGATTTGTTGACATTCATTTCTATGTTCCAACGTTGGCAATACGAGTAGACTATATCGACCATACACTGGAGGTCGTAGGGACAGAAAGCGACGAGTGATATGTCGTCTGCAAATGCGGGACTTCCGGAATTCACAGACAGAAGTTGTGCCCCATGACGGCAACTGGAGAGATGTCGTAATAACGCGTCTATATACACCAGGTAGTAGAAAGTGGAAAGTACCCCACCTTGTCTGACGCCACGTACGACGTCGAAGGCGTCTGACGTTAGCCTTGACCGACGCGGATAATACATCGGAGGGATTTATATGAGGATTGGATAATCCGTAGGGGTTTACCTTTGATACCAAGTCTACCTAGTTTAAGTAAGAGTGCTTGGTGTCGGACAGTATCGAAGGCAGCCTTTTGATCTAGGCATGCTAAGTACGCGTGACTACCATTGTCAACAGCGTGGTAAATCATTTCCTGGAGGTTAAATGCGGCTGTCAAGCAGCTGAGACCCTTTAGAAACCCGTTTTGTTGGGGACTAGGAAATAGTGACTTGTGTAGTAAAGGGTTGGCGTATATTCTGTTGGCCAAGAGCTTTTCAAAGATTTTACAAAAACAAGGTATAAGAGATATTGGTCTATAGCTTGATGGATCTCGCTTATCTTTACCTTTGCCTTTGTAAATTGGAACCAATACGCTTGTTTTCCATGCGCTTGGAGTTGACTCGTGCTTGATTACAGCATTGAATAAGAATGTGAGCGCTCTAGTTATTGCTGGCCCACCTATTAATACATGCTCGTTCAGTATACCATCGTGACCAGGGCTTTTGTGTTTGGCGAGTGCCTGTGTGACCTTTTGTATTTCTTCCGGTGTGAAGGGAAGTGTGATAAAGTGGGAAAGGTCTCGATTTTCACTATTTACGTTCAGAAAGCTATTTAGTTCGGCCTCGTCACGGTAAGCGAGGGTATCTTGACTATTTGAACAGCTAAAGACGTTAGAGAAGTGGTGCATAAATCCTTCTGAAACCTTTTCGTTAGTGAATGAGGTTTCGCTATAGATAATCTCTGAGCAGACGTTTGACTTTTGGGGATTTTTTGACCGAAGGAGTTTCCAGAACAGCTTGTAGTCCAACTCTGCCGTTTTGTTAAGCTCGTCTAATGTGTGTATAATGGCGACTGTTCCCCGCGGGGCTTACCGTCGTTAATCCAACGACGTCGTAAAACACGGGATTCAGTGTGTGCGCTTTTGACAGCGTTTGACCAATATGGTTTTGCCCTTTTATTGAATTTGCTAGTAGGGAGTTTTGTCGAGGCATCGTGTAATATGTTGCAGAGCATGGTGTTAATAAAATCGGGTGATTGCTTGTCTGCCTCGGTTTGTGTGGGCTCATCAATAAGTAGGGATACCTGTGAGTAGATAGCATTCTGGTATTCTATGATGTTACCGGATGTGCACTTGTTCCAAGCAATGCACTTCTTTGGCGCTTAGGGGACACGCCACTGTTTGGGCGCATTTCGAAATTGAAAAGAATAGGGAGGTGGTCAGATGTAAAAACCTCGTTTTCATTTCCAATTGAAAACGAATGGAAGGGAGCCGTGTTTGATTGTTCTACGAATACGTGATCAATAGAAACTTTTGTCGGTATGAATGTGTAGTCGGCTGAGTGGCCTATATCTAACTGCAGGGATGTAAGACTATTTGTAGCCAAGAACTCTGTTAGCAGTTTAGACTTGGTGGAAGGCTTTTGACCTGGGGCAAGGTTACTTGAGAGTTGTGCGTTGAAATCTCCTGCTAGGATGACTGATCCCATCTTTGAATAAAGTGCAACCAGGGACTGGACGTCGCTGAGGACGTCTCTATAATCATCAATATCGCTATCTGACGGCATGTAAACACAGAATAGATATGTCGGAATGTTTGTGTCTGTCCTATGTTCGATGCCAGTAACTCTATCGTTTTCGATATTATTGATTTTATCAACATGATAAGTTAAATCGCTTCTTAACATGATGGCAGTGCCGCCTCTACCACATTTTAAGATTCCAAAGTGATCTAGAGATTCGTCTATCGTATAGAATGCCGAAAAATTGGCATTTATGGAGTTTAAAAAAATTACATTGTGTGGCAATAACTTATGTTCGGTGATAAATGCGAGGTCAATTTTCTTATCTTCAAGAAAGGAAGACAGTGAATAGGCCGAGGACATGATACCTCGAACATTCCAAACAAGTATATTCAGTGTCATTATGGCTAAGGTATATCGAATGGTATTCATTTTGTTATAATATGTTAGTACTAGTACAAATCAGTTTAACACGCTAGTCCCTAGTTGGGTCCCATTCGTCAACTACGTCATAGTCCTCCTTGTTGTAGTGCCACATGCAGTCTCTCGATGTATCCCTATCTCTTTGGTCACTCTCTGGCTCCCGTTCGCTGTCATTGTCCTCGTCATGGAAACAGAACCGGTAACGATTACCTGTTGGGCGTCTATAGTGGTCCAAACGTTTTTTGCGTGATTGATGCTTTTCCTGTTCCCATTCATTCTTCCCGACCCATTTCCGCCAGGTGACGTTTAGCGGCCAGAATGCGTCATTCTCAACGGTTTCCTCGTCCTCGGGGTAAATGTTAATTTTAGCTGAAGAGCCGTATCTACCGTGAAATATTGTTACTCGCTTCAGGCGCACCCGGTTGTCTTTAAAGTGGCCATAAATGTCTTGCTCAACGACAATAGAGTCTATGTTGCCAATAAAGTAGGATGATGTCTGTCGGCGCCGAACTGCTATAAAGCGGTTTTGGCTTGATTCGTTTTCGGTTGCTGACGCCAGCGCGTTCTCGCTGGAGTTATTGGTATTCCGATATGCGGTCGCCTGTGGCTGAGGTGCCTGCTCGTGAGTAGGTGTGGCCCGTTGTTTCGGCTTTTTTTGAGTCGATTCGTGCTCCCGTAGTTCCGGTTCCTGGGTTCCTTTCAATTTGTTAGAATTGTAAGGCCGAATTGGTGAGCGTACGCGTACTTCTGACCGTGATACTAATGTACGTCCCGACGCGGCTTTAGGTGACGTCATTTGATTTTCCTGAGGTTCGCATGGCTCCGCAGCAAAGCTTTGTGCTTTTGCGGGTGACGTCGAGGCTTCAGAGTATGTATTAGATGTTGGCTCTTCCTGAAAGGCCCCCGGGAATGCCACTGGGACGTAAGAATCTACGAGGCGCTTATTCAATATGCTTACCGCAGACTCAAGCTTTGTGACGTCATCTTGCAATTTATTTATAGGGTTCCCCTGAGTCGGTAGAGACGCTAATACACTATAAGGTACCTTGAAATCTCCGAAAAGCTGTTGTCATGTTAGCAATGTCAGTTTGCATTACCTTACACAGTGAAGAGTCGGTATACTGTTGCCTCGATATATCAGCGATATCGGCTTGAATTTTGCTTAGCATGGCGTAAATATCCGGTTTGTTAAAGTTATCGTCGGCATCACAGTCAATTATTACTGCTTCCTGTTGGGAGGATGTTGCTGATGTGAAAACGTCATTGATTTCTTTCGATCTTTCTCCATTTAGGAATGCCTGTAGCACATAGCAGTCGCCTGCACACTTTTGTTCTTTTGTGCCCGCCGACGAGTTACGTCGATTTACAAGTCTTGTCTCTGGACACCCCGGGAATCCCCTGGCGCGTTCAGCTAGCCTCTCCCGGTACGCGTTTATCCTGGTGATGTCGCTTCTGCAATAGCTTAAGAGATTGTGTACGAATGAGTTCCGGGTGAGATTCGATAAAAGTTCATCGAGATCTTGAAAGAATCTCTGCGGTAATGGTGGCTGTGAGAATTCTACTACATCATCATAGTCGTGTTCGTCATCATCAATCTCTATATACCGTTTTTGCTCGTCTAGTTCCTTTTTCATTTGAATCAAGCTATTGTTAACAAATCGCTTTGGATCTGTTTCATCAGGGTCGGAAACACTACCCATTTTATTAGTTTATCGCTCAAGGGATTACCTCCCTTCCACAGTACGAATAACGGTAACCACTGACTGGCTGCAATGTAAATGTCAACACCAATTATCGTAAAAAGTGTTCACTACGGAGATTTATTCCTTTGTTGTTCCTTTGTTGTCCAGTTTTTTATGTATAACTTTTAATTAGTCTGAATTTAAACTTTCAATTTAATACCACTTGATGGAGCTGAGATTTACGAACATCCACATATAATTTTAGTCACAATATGTTTATTTTGCGAACTATAAATCCACTTTATTCCAAGAGCACAAAATGTACGTCTGCACTGCTCGATAGTCAATTGTACCTTTTTGTAGTTGTACAATTGTTATTGTGTTAAGTTTTATTTTCATTTCAAAACAACAGCCCAATTCTGTCATCTTTTAAGTAACTTCATTTCACTGACATCTACAATCAATGTTAGTCCTTACTTCATTTACTTCGTTCTGACCCTACATATAGACTTGCATAACCAATAGTTGGCCCGCGCTAACATCCAATTGCTGCATCTTGCAGCAACTTTTGTACTTGTTGTCTGTACTAATGGGCATATTGATTGTCGAGGCTCTAATGGTCAGCTAACTGAACATTAAATTTTTATCGGTTTTCCAGATCGAAGGGCAAAACTTAAATGCTCTGTATTTACGTGTACGAAAGCTAGGGTAGTTTGGTCCACATAATAGTCAGTTTTTAAGGCGTGTCTAATCAATTGTCGGATTTAAAGATAGCTTGGTAAGTATGGTCAAAACAATGACCGGTTTCGAGTTGCTAGGCAAAAGGAAAGTAATTTAATGTTCTGTATATATGGGTTTTAAATAGTTATGTTACTAATTGGCAAACATTGACTCGTTATTAAACTTGAGGTTGATATAGGTAATACATTCTAATAAAACACACACAAAGGTTTAAAACGTTTACTAGGTAAGCGATTTAGGGCCATCAGGTTCCTCTTGTTATTTATGTTTTGGAATTTTGAATAGAGGGAAATCTTGCTTTTTAATAGCGTGTGATGTGTATTTTAACATAAAATGTGTTTAACGAATGATTTCGTTCTACAATGGAAAACTAGTATAGGGGCCCCTCCGTAGTCAAATTTGCATAATGACATCATCAATTATAAATAGCCCTCCGTAGTCAAATTTGCATAATGGCATTATCATTGAGATCTTGACAACATCCTCATATTTGGCGCTAATAAATTTGGTTTCGACCTAGCGTTTTGTATAATTAAGATTTAATCTATTTACATTAATAAAGGTGAAGTAGGTGTCTCGCCAGTCCAGCTTTTTTAATAAACAGCGGATGACATGTTAATCATGTGAGTTTGATTGAGTAGCAGCAACGGCTGTAGAATCACAAAGCTTGTACTTTACGGGGACGGTCCGTCTTCATTAATCAAACACTTGATCTAGAGAAAAACACTTGAACTGTCAATGATCACTTAAAAACGTTCGCATGAATTCAGCAATTATATTAAGAGCTCCTTTATATAAAGTCTTGACCCTTCGCGCCTATCATTGTAGTGAGATCAGTCATTAACACACACAAAGAAGTCAACTTCAGAGGTAACTACATTTATTGTACATACCAATTTGAAAACAAATTAACAAAACCTTGTACACAATTTTCAATAATCATTTTCTCAAGGAAATTCACTAAGATGTATGTTATAAATATGAGTATGTACTTGATAGTTTAAAAAAACAAACATTGATAAGAATAATGTAAATTCATAAGTAATAATGTTGGTTAAATGTTTGAAGCAATAAAACGTTATCTAGGCGACCATTTACAAAAGTCTTTGTTACATTTCTACTGTATGGTTTTATAAAACGTATTTCAAACAAAATTTCAGATAATCACTTGAAATTGTTAATCTTGGGAGACTACACGCCATAAGAAAGAAAAAAAAGTCAAATATTCAAACAAGTATGGTTTACCCCCTTTTAGTAAATACAAACTAGCTTTCTGATTAATTATGAACAATGCATTATCCCAAGGTCAGTGGTCTATCGCGCGTTTACTTTTGAGTGATTAACTCTGATCCTGAAAGGTCTGAGGTTTGAAACACCCCATAGTTTTTCTTTTTGTTTCAATGCAAACATATTTAAAAGTATCAAACTGGTAAAACAGAATACATGTTACAATCACATAAAATGTGACTAGTCCCGTTATTAAGTATTTAATTGTCATCCGTTAAGTCAATGATGGGTTGTGTATTAGAAGGTCCAACGGGACACGGGGCATACGTTGAAACTTTAGACTTTTGAATGATATCAGTGTTGTACTCTGTAGGCATATGGTGTAAAAAAAGAGTTTTCAGTGCGATAAACAGAGAGTAAAACTCTAAACGGTGAGACTCTCCATTAAATCCTTCTAGTACATGACTCAATTCATGTAGGAAAACAACTATCAAATGGTCAATACAAGAAATGCCACTTAAATTGAGTATAATCATAACCTTGGTCGAACCAGCACTCTTCATAGTAATACCTATGGGAGCATTGCCATGTGTTTTTATCAGTTTGATACCTAAAGTATTGAATTCGGTAGAACGCTGACCAATCAAATGGGTAAACAAACTTAAAACGACTTCTATAGTGGAAAAGGCTTCGTCAACTGTAAATGGCCGCCTAATATAGACATCATTATCTTCACAACCATATCTGATGCCGTACAAATTGTCAGGATATTGAAAACTAAATCTAGGTAAATTACGAGTGTTTGTTCGCACATTCCCATTTGGAAGTTCTTTAATAACTTTCAGTTTTTGCACAATATAACGGCCACATCCAGTTTG